>NC_083719.1:171314928-171939928 GCF_028564815.1 Eubalaena glacialis
GAAAGACAGAGGGTTGGGGGAGCAGGGCAGGGCCTGGGAAATTGCTGAGCAGAGGCAGACAGAACTCAGTTTGAATTCTGGGCTCAAAGCAAGTGCTTTGAGCTCTCTGAGCCTTAGTTTTTGCATCTGGAAAATGGGGCAATAATAGTTCCCTCCTTTATGGGGTTGATTGTAAAGATTAAGAGACCCTTCAGATGGTGAAATCAGCATAGTGTTGGGCATACAGTAAATGTTTAATAAATGGGATTATCATTATTAATAATGGTAGGGACACAGGAAATAGGTGCCATAAGGTGGAACCTCTCAATGTTATGGGGAAATGCTTGGTTCCTTTTTATAATATTATCATTAGTAAAAGCAGTTCACCCAGTAGCCGTTGATCGATTCATTAATGTATCCATTTATTCAGCAACATGTGTGCCAGGTCCAAGCTGGGTGGTCTGCTTTGACATTAGAGCCCCTTTGAAGTTACACACGCACTTTGGAGCACCACTGTGGCTCACCTGGGTGGGGGTCTTAGCCTGGTTGAGCGGGTTCCTCGGGTTGGGACGGTGGGACTCGGAGCCGCGTGGCCGGGCGCCTGCGTTTGGAGCTCCGCGCCTGGAATGCTGCCGACAGGTGAATGCGCCCGCGGCTGCCCCGCCCCCCGACAGGTGAATCACCGGCCCGCGCGGCGGCCCGGAGCCCGGATCGCCCGGAGTGGAGCGAGCTCAGTCCCCAGACCTGGGCCGTGGGAAGCACTCCCCACGCCCCCCACCCCCAGTCTCCTTCAAGGTTCCAAATACTCGTGTCCTTTCGGGGTCGCCCCAATCTGTCTCCCCTCCATGGATCCCCCATCTCTCCCCTTCAAAGTAGGCTCTCAAACCCTTGTCTCTATTTCTTAGTGCTCGCCTCCCTAGCCAGTCCACCCCGCCAAGTCCGTGCTCCCCCCCCCCACCCCCGACACACACCCCTGCCCCCGCCAGTCTCCCGCAAAGCACAGGCGGTTGGGCGGGGCGCGGGCGAAGCTGGAACCAGCCAGACCGGTCGGCAGGGGCGCGGGGCCGCAGAGCGTGGGAACCCGCCCGGGGCGCCGGGAGGGGGCCGCGCAGCCACGCCCTGCCTGACGTGGGCGGGGGGCGGTGCGCAGTTCTCAGCGCCCAGAGCAGCACTTCCGCTCCCGGAGAGCTGTCTTGGCTGCCGTCCTTGGCCTGAGGGCCTTAGGAGAGGGCGCTTGGGAGCTGGGTTCTCCCCTTCTTACACCATCTGCACCCGGCCGTGCCCCGACTTGTTTCAGTGGGGGCCGGGTGAGGGGATCTTGTGGGTGACGCTAAAGACTGAGTCAGCTACTTAAGTTTAGCCCCGAGCGACCTGAACAAGCCAGAGGAGGAACCGGCGCGAGGGGTGGGTAGCGTCGGGGGTCGGGCCTGGACCCTCTTGCCTCTCCAAGCCCCTCCCTCTGACCCCACCGTCTGGAAGTTTCTGGTCTTAAGACCAACCCCATATTTACCCGCATATTCAAGGTTGCCTTGGTGGGTTTGGAGTGGGCTGCAGGCTGAAGGACCTTCCTCCAACAAGAGGGCACCAGCGTTGGTGGCCACCTCCTCCCCGCAACGGAAGGAAGGGTTGTATGTGCCCCCAGGAAAGGAGTTGAGGATTGGTGGGGGTTCTCCTGTCTGTCCATGTGAGAGTCCATATTCGTGAATGAGGCTATGGGTTGGTATCTGAGTATTTGCCAGGGCAATACATCGTGTTGGTGTGTCCTTCTGTGTATCTGTATATTTTGGGGTCTGTCTGTGTGTGCCTGGGAATCTGAGACTTTGCATTTCCCGTTTCCTCTACTCTTGCCCACACAGCCCCATGACCCCCTCCCTCACTGTGAAAATGTATTTGCCTTTTCCCCACCCCCATCACTCTATCCTCCTTATCCTGTGTCTTAGTTTCCTGTGGCTACTGTAACAAGTTACCACAAACTGAGTGGTTGAAACCTACAAAAATTTATTCTCACAGTTCTGGAGGCCAGAAGTCTGAAATCTAGGTATTGGCAGTCACAGTCTCTCCAAAGGCTTTAGCGGAGAGTCCTTCCTTCCCTCTTCCAGCTTCTAGAACCTCCAGGTGTTCCTCCAGTCTCTTCACATGGCCTTCTCTTTCAAATCTCCCTTTGCCTTTCACTTGTAAGTAAGGACAGTTGTCACTCAATTTTGGGCCCACCTGGATAATCCAGGATGATCTCATCTTGATGTCCATCATTTAATTACATCACTAATTACATCTCTTTTTCCAAATAAGGTCACAGTCACAGGTTCTGGGACATGGACATAACTTTTCTGGGGCCACCACTCAACCCACTACATCTTTCATGGCCCTCATGGCCCTCATGGCCCTCACCACCGCCCTACCCCGGCATGTTAGTTATTAATTCATTATTTGTATATCTTCTCTTTGCCGGACCTGGCTGTGAACATCAAGAGGGTAGAGACCACTTTAATTGTGTTTGCTGCTGTATTCCTATTGCTAAGAACATAGTAGGTGCTCAGGGAATATTTGTTGCATGGATGAATGAGTGTGCGTGTTTGTTTGCTTGTGTGTTTCTTGTCTTTCTTGTGCATATCTCTGTGTTTGGGGCTATCCTGCCCTCACTTTCCCCACCAAGCCATTTCTGCCCACAGGTGCCCACCAGGCTGGGTGGGTGAACGGTGTCAGCTGGAAGACCCCTGCCATTCCGGCCCCTGTGCTGGCCATGGTGTCTGCCAGAGCTCGGTGGTGGCAGGCACCGCCCGGTTCTCCTGCCGCTGCCCCCGTGGCTTCCGAGGTAAGGGAGGGTCTGGAAGGGAGCCTGAGGCAGGCAAGGGTGTGGTCAGCCCAGGCTCACCCTTTCTGGTTCCATCCAGGTCCCGACTGCTCCCTGCCAGACCCCTGCCTCAGCAGCCCCTGTGCCCATGGTGCCCGCTGCTCGGTGGGGTCCGATGGCCGCTACGCCTGCTCCTGCCCACCTGGCTACCAGGGCCGTAGCTGCCGAAGTGACGTGGATGAGTGCCGGGTGGGCGGGCCCTGCCGCCACGGTGGCACCTGTCTCAACACGCCTGGCTCCTTCCGCTGCCAGTGCCCAGCTGGCTACACAGGGCCGCTGTGTGAGAGCCCCTCGGTGGCCTGTGCTCCCTCGCCGTGCCGTAACGGGGGCACCTGTAGACAGAGTGGCGACCTCACCTACGACTGTGCCTGCCTTCCTGGTGAGGGAGCTGTACCTAAGGGAGGCAGCAGAGGTGGGGGGACAGCAGGCCAGCCTGGCAATGACCGTCCTTGCTTCCTCCTCCCATGCTAGGGTTCGAGGGCCAGAACTGTGAAGTGAATGTGGACGACTGTCCAGGGCACCGATGTCTAAATGGGGGGACGTGTGTGGACGGTGTCAACACCTACAACTGCCAGTGCCCTCCAGAGTGGACAGGTGAGCAGTGGGGCTAGAGGGAAGACCTTGGGTGGGCATGCACCAGGTGACTAGACTGGTGCATCTGTGTGCCACAGGCCAATTCTGTACGGAGGACGTGGACGAGTGTCAGCTGCAGCCCAACGCTTGCCACAATGGGGGCACTTGCTTCAACACACTGGGTGGCCACAGCTGTGTGTGTGTCAATGGCTGGACAGGCGAGAGCTGCAGTCAGAATATTGATGACTGTGCCACGGCCGTGTGCTTCCATGGGGCCACCTGCCATGACCGTGTGGCCTCCTTCTACTGTGCCTGCCCCATGGGCAAAACTGGTGAGTGGCTGTTTTCCCTGTAGGCAGCAGGGAGCCATTGATGGTTCTTGAGTAGAGGCAAGGATGGAGTCTGACTTGAGTATTAGAATGATTATGCTGGAAGCTAGATTTGGGATGAAGGATAAGCCTGGGAGAGGCCTGGGAGGAGGCTGGCAAACAGTCCAGGGCAAAAACCATGGGAATTTAGAGCTAAACTGTGACTGAGAAAGAGAGGGGAAAAAGTCCAAAGGGAAGTGGCAAAGGTCAGAGAAGGTGTTTGGGAGGGGGACTTGGAAATGGAGGGAAGGGTATGTCAGACAGAGGGTATTGCAGAAGCAAAGACTTGATGGTAGGACCCTTTTATAATCAGAAAAAGAATCAGTAGATTTAAAAACAATATGTGGATGTTTCCAACTTCAAATGGTTCAGAAAAAAAGATAAAGCTTACAATAGTTGAATCTAGGTGGTGGGTATATGAATAAACTTTTTTTGTATGTTTGAACTTTTCATAATAAATGATTGGGGAAAAATAGCTACTAAATACACTTCTGGTTAGTAAAAACAAAACACAAAACCGTATTTGGGGGTGTGGGAGCTTTGGGCAGAGCTGGGGGGGGTATCTGCCCTTGACCTCTACCTACTCCTTCCCAGGACTTCTGTGTCATCTGGATGACGCCTGCGTCAGCAACCCCTGTCACGAGGATGCTATCTGCGACACGAACCCGGTGAATGGCAGGGCCATCTGCACCTGTCCACCTGGCTTCACAGGCGGGGCTTGTGACCAGGATGTGGATGAGTGTTCCATCGGTGAGGGGGCGCTGTCTGAGAGTAGGGAAGGAGGGGAGAGGCGGTTGTCAGCCGCCCACACCTACACCCGCTGTGACTCCTCCTGCAGGTGCCAACCCTTGTGAGCACCTGGGCCGGTGCGTGAACACACAGGGCTCATTCCTGTGCCAGTGCGGCCGTGGCTACACTGGTCCTCGTTGCGAGACCGACGTCAATGAGTGCCTCTCCGGCCCCTGCCGCAACCAGGCCACGTGCCTCGACCGTATAGGCCAGTTTACCTGCATCTGCATGGCAGGTGTGTGGTGGGCGTGGCTGGGGCGGGGCCTGAGGTGGGGAGGCGGGGTGAGAAAAGCCTCAGGCAGGGCCAGGGAGGGGAGGGAGCTGGGACTGTGAGGCTGAAGCCTGGGATGAGGTGGAGGCGGAGCCAGAGCAGAATCTTGTGCAAGGTTGCAGGCATGGTCAAGTGGAGTCGGTGGAACCTCAGATGGGCTGGGAGTGAAGTCTGGACACTATGGGGCGGCAATGACATGAGGGCAGGACCACGGTCTGGAGTGATCAAGGCAGAGCCTGCAGACAGAAATGCACTGATGCTGGGGCTGGGATTGAGGCTGGGCACAAGGCTATGGTGGGCCCTGAGGCTGGGACCTGGGGACAAGACGTAGTCTGAGGACTGGAGAGGGCAAGGGCTGGTCTGAAGGCAAGGCCCATATGGAGTCTCATAAGCCTTGAACCAGTTGGGGCCACAGCTGAATGAAGGTCCAGCCTGAGTCTAAAAAACTGAATCTAGGGTTGGGTGGCGGCAAGGCCAAGGCTCAGGGGAACTGTCTATAAGTGGGAAGGGGGTATGTCCCCCCTTGCTCTCCCTTCAGACCAGAAGCTAACCCCCATTGCCCTAATCCCCTTCCCTCTACCCCCAGGCTTCACAGGCACTTATTGCGAGGTGGACATGGACGAGTGTCAGAGCAGCCCGTGTGTCAATGGCGGGGTCTGCAAGGACAGAGTCAATGGCTTCAGCTGCACCTGCCCCTCGGGTGAGGACTCTGGGCTAGGGAGCCTGAAAAACGAGTCTCTGAAGGGGCAAAGGCTCCAGGATGGGAGCTTATAAGACCATGTTAATGGTTACCTATCATAACAGAAACCACCTTATGAAAAACATTGAAATTAATTTAAAACTAAGTAAATGGACTCCCCACCCAAACAAGGCAGCTCTGGTGAGGGGTGACTGCTCTGACCCTATCTGGCCCTGTGTTCATCCCACACCCCCCCACTCCAGGCTTCAGCGGGGCTATGTGTCAGCTGGACGTGGATGAATGCGCCAGCACACCCTGCCGGAATGGAGCCAAGTGCGTGGACCAGCCGGATGGCTATGAGTGCCGCTGCGCAGAGGGTGAGGGAGGGCCAGTGACAAGTTGGCAAGAATCTGGAGGCAGGGCTAATGGGGGAAAGGGCCAATAATTACCATGGGGAAAAGTTAGGGGCAGGGCTGCAGCAAGGCAGGACCTCAGCAGGGCCAATGAAAGAGCCAGGAGGCGGAGCCAATGATGGACACGAGCAGAGGTAAGGCTGGGGGTGAGGCCAAAAGGTCTAGCAGGATAGGTGTGCACTTAACTGGAGGGGTCGGGTCCGACCCCCTACATCCCCAGGCACCTCCCATGTGTCCCCATTTCCAGTGGAGGGCGAGGCAAATCAGGGCTGATAGTGTAAGGATTGGAAGCAGGGTCACGCTAGGGGTGGGATTTAACTGCAGTAGGGTCCTGGCCAGGGACGAATCTTGGAGCTTGTAGCCGGATGGAATGGAGGCCAGCTAGGGGCAGGGCCTGAATTGAGCCCGCCTCCTGTTGTCTCGATGGGCCGGGCCTGAGGTAGAGCTGAGCCGGAATTGGGCAGAAGCCACAGCTGTGGGCAGGACCTTGGCCAGTGGGCGGAGCCTGACCCTCTGTCCCCACAGGCTTCGAGGGCACGGTGTGTGAGCACAACGTGGATGACTGCTCGCCAGACCCATGCCACCATGGGCGCTGTGTGGATGGCATCGCCAGTTTCTCGTGCGCCTGTGCCCCGGGCTACACCGGCACGCGCTGTGAAAGCCAGGTGGACGAGTGCCGAAGCCAGCCCTGCCGCCACGGTGGCAAATGCCTAGACCTGGTGGACAAATACCTCTGCCGCTGCCCTCCCGGCACCACAGGTGGGGCCGGGGGCTGGGCTGGGGCAGAAACAGTACATCTGGTAGGACACAGGGTTCGGGAATGGTGCTCCTGGTAGGGCACAGTGGTGGCAATCCCTGTCATGTTCCCCTTCCCCAGGTGTGAACTGTGAGGTGAACATTGATGATTGTGCTAGCAACCCCTGCACCTTTGGAATCTGCCGGGACAGCATCAACCGCTATGACTGTGTCTGCCAGCCTGGCTTCACAGGTGGGCAAGTGGCTGCCGTGGAATGGAGGTCTTTATAGGGTGAGGGTGAAATCACCCATCTTTCTTGGCCAGGTTTTGCCCCTCTCTTTGCACACGCTGGTCCAACGAGATTGTCCACGCTTTGCCCTGAGATAGCGCTTTCTCTCATTGGCATGTTGTCCCCATATTAGCTCAAGATTATCCTGGAACATACAGGAAGGTGTTCAGACTCAGGGATTGAGGTGTTTCTGAGTGGGGCCAGAGTAACCCTTGGTGGAAATGAAAGTGATTTCATATAAGTTTGGGGACAAGGATGATTTGAGATACAAGGTATCTCTGGGTTGAGGAGGTGACTATCCTAATTTGCACAAGAGATGATGTGTTGTGAAGCAAATGAGATTGTCCTTGCTCAAGGGTGTGGCTCTGCTACATGGGGCAAGGTTGTCCCTCCCCGGTAGGCTCGGCTATCCTCGTTCTGGGACGAGGTTGTCTGCCTGCTCCCCAGGGCCTCTCTGCAACGTGGAGATCAACGAGTGTGCATCCAGCCCATGCGGTGAGGGGGGCTCCTGCGTGGATGGTGAAAATGGCTTCCAATGCCTCTGCCCACCTGGCTCCCTGCCCCCGCTCTGTCTTCCCCCAAGCCATCCCTGCGCCCAAGAACCCTGCAGTCATGGCGTCTGCCACGACGCGCCTGGAGGGTGAGGCCTCTCCCCAACCCCTGATCCCCACTGCTTCCCTGCCCTCCTGCCAGCCCTGACTGCCTCCCCCTTCAGGTTCCGCTGCGTGTGTGAGCTTGGCTGGAGTGGCCCTCAGTGCAGTCAGAGCCTCGCTCGAGATGCCTGTGAATCCCATCCCTGCTGGGCGGGCGGCACCTGCACCAGTGATGGAACGGGCTTCCGCTGTACCTGTCCCCCTGGTGTCCAGGGTGCGTGTCCCCACTTTCCCTCCCCAGGGCTGCCTCCTCCCTTCTTCCTTATCATTTCCCTTCTGTTCCATTCTCCTTTCCTTCTCTGCATTTATACCCCCCCACTTTTTTTTCCTCTCCCACCCCTACCCAGGAGCTTGGGAAGTGGGTATCAAGGTGGGGACCTTGGGGGTAGATGGGAAAATGGAATCTCTCAAGACTGTCTCACTCTGCCTGCCCACTACAGGCCGTCAGTGTGAGCTGCTGTCCCCCTGCACCCCAAATCCCTGTGAGCATGGGGGCTACTGTGAGTCTGCCCCTGGCCAGCTGGCTGTCTGCTCCTGCCCCCCTGGTTGGCAAGGTACATCAGCTGCTTCTTCCTCTTCCTCTCCCTCATCTCCTTTGCAACCTGCCCCATAGTGGGTGATGCTGGGGACCCAGAGAGGGAGTCACTCCTGGCCCTGCCTTTTAGGGGAGCTTCCTTCTGGGAAGAAACAGAGCTAGACACAGACACTTGCAGCCTATGTGGTCAGTTCAGAAGAAGAGGAAGGGCTATGGGGTTGGGGGAGCTAGGAATCAGGCTGAGAGTTTTGGGGACAGCCTGGAGGAGCAGACCTCAGTCACAGAATGCATTCACCACCCTCTGAAACAAGGAGAAGGCAGTTCTGGAACAGTGTGTGCAAAATGCCCAGAGGCAAACTGTTCTTGCCTTCATCCATCTCAGCCTTCAGTTTCTTCCTGAGTGCCAGGTACCCTCAGACCCTACCCTGCGCCTTCTACCCCGGTGTGTTATTTTACTCCCCACCCCCAGGCTCACGATGTCAGCAGGACGTGGATGAGTGTGCTGGCCCCTCACCCTGTGGTCCCCATGGTACCTGCACCAACCTGGCAGGGAGTTTCAGCTGTGCCTGCCACGAGGGCTATAGTGGCCCTTCCTGTGATCAGGACATCGATGACTGTGACCCCAGTGAGTTCAGGGGAGCTCTTGGGAGGGGTGCTGACCTAGGGAACAGGTTCATCAAGCCCATGCATGTGCCTAGCACTGTGTTTTCATTTCGTCTTCACAGTTATCTTACTTTCCCCATTTTGCTCATGAAAACTGAGGCCCCAAAGAGGTTAAGTGACTTGCCCAAGGTCATGCAGCAAGTAGAGGGGTGAGCTAGGAGAGGACTCTGAAGCCTATATAGATTGCCTCTGGCAGCAAGCAAGTTAGGATTGTGTGTAAAGTATGAGATAACAGGCCCCTAGTGAGTCTCCAGGAGCACTGTTCAATGGACAAATAATGCAAGCCACATATGAATTAAATTTTTTCTAATAGCCACATTAAAAAGTAAACAAAACAAACAAAAACAGGTTTATTTAACCTAATATGTAAAAATATTATCATTTCAGTATAATCAATATAAAATTATTGAGATATTTTACATTCTTTTTTTTTCACACTGAGTCTCCACAATCTGAAACCTGATGTCTATTTTATGCTTACAGTACATCTCAAATTGGACCAGCCACATGTCAAGGGCTCAAGAGCCACATGTGGTCAGTGGCCACTTTACTGGCTAGCCCAGGTCTGGAGGAGACCTCCTGTGCTGAGCCCAGGACTTAAGCAGACACAACTAGTACTTGGCAGCTCAAAGGGACCTTTTTTTGGCTTCTCCAACCCCTCCCCCCTTCCACATAGGCGAGGTTTCCAGATAAGGAAGGGGGTGAAGCCACAGAGGGGACAGAGTTTTGATCCCCCTGGCCAAATGTGCCCCTCCCAATTAAGCCTGGTTTTCTCCTAATTCCCCTCTACACAAGACATGGCCAGGTCAGGCTGGACTGACAGGGGGCGAGGTGTGTGACCAGACCTCCTCCTTTCTGACCATAGACCCCTGCCTGAATGGTGGCTCATGTCAGGATGGAGTGGGCTCCTTTTCCTGCTCCTGCCTACCTGGCTTTGCTGGCCCCCGCTGCGCCCGAGATGTGGATGAGTGTCTGAGCAGCCCCTGCGGCCCAGGCACCTGCACAGACCACGTGGCCTCCTTCACCTGCACCTGCCCGCCGGGTTATGGAGGCTTCCTCTGTGAGCAGGACCTACCTGACTGCAGCCCCAGGTGGGTGGGGCCTGTCCTGGGAGTCAGGGGCCCTGGGATCGGATGGGGAGCGGGACCTGAGGAGTGGGGACAAGGGGAGTCCTCGGCTTGGCACCCACCTCAGGACTCTGATGCCTGATGGGTTAGTGTCCGGGAAGGGGCAGGCCATCTGTTGGGAGGTCACCTTAGGTACCCTGATCCCTGAGGGAGCCAGGCCAGACCAGGGTGGGGTCTCCACGTGGCTTCCACATAGCCCAGAAGTACGTGGTATATTGGGGCTAAGGGACAGGACGGGGAGGGGCCTCTGCTGGGACTGCAGCTTCTCCTTGGGGTAGGGGTTTTGCCCACTCAAAGCTAGGAGGGGCCCATGGGGGAGGGTGGGGCCTTCGAGGGGGTGGGGCCTGACGCACCCCTCCTTTCCCTCCAGCTCCTGCTTCAATGGCGGGACCTGCGTGGATGGTGTGAACTCCTTCAGCTGCCTGTGCCGCCTGGGCTACACTGGCGCACACTGCCAACATGAGGCCGACCCTTGCCTCTCGCGACCCTGCTTGCACGGGGGCGTCTGCACTGCCTCCCACCCAGGCTTCCGCTGTGCCTGCCCTGAAGGCTTCACCGGCCCGCAGTGCCAGGTGGGCGGGGTCACTGGTGTCTTGGGGGAGGAGTCTAGAAGGATAGTCTGAGGGAGGGGCCTGCTGGGTACTCTGATTGGGAAGCCTGCCTGGATCCTGGGGGAGGAATCTGGAGAGGTATTCTGGAGCCTGCCCAGGACTCTGGAGGAGAAGCTGGGTCCGTTTTCAAGGGTCCCCAAGAGCGGTCACCGTGGCCTTCCTTTCCAGACGCTGGTAGACTGGTGCAGCCGCACGCCTTGTCAGAATGGGGGCCACTGTGCCCGGACCGGGGCCTCTTTCTACTGCCTTTGCGCCCCGGGGTGGAGCGGCCGCCTCTGTGACATCCAGAGTCTACCCTGCAGAGAGGCTGCAGCCCAAATCGGTGAGGGGGTGCGCGTGACTGGGTTTGGGGGGCTTGGGAGGGTGTGTATGCACATACTTCCTGCTAGTGTGGGCCGAATGAGAGTGCAACAGAGCATGTAGACATGGTGGGGATATGTGACTCTGTGACAGCTGGCCAGGACAAGGATGGTGTGTATGTCTATCACCATGAGACAACCAGGATGTCTGCAACGCTGTGTGTGACCTAGCTGGCGTGAGCTTCGAAGGTGTGTGTGTGTCACTTTCAGGGGATGTGTGACAACCTGACAGAGTGTGGGTGAGACCTTGGTGACTGAAGCTAGTTGGGGGTGTTGGGTGGTGCTGAGTATGATGTGGGCCGGGAGGAGGAAGCCTGCCTGACGCTGCTCTCCTCTGTCCAGGGGTGCCGATGGAGCAGCTGTGTCAGGCTGGTGGGCAGTGCGTGGACAAGGACAGCTCCCACTACTGCGTGTGCCCAGAGGGCCACACAGGCAGTCACTGCGAGCGGGAGGTGGACCCCTGCTTGGCCCAGCCCTGCCAGCATGGGGGCACCTGCCAAGGCTACATGGGAGGTTATGTGTGCGAGGTAAGGAGCGCCCAGTGGAGGGGACGGGGGAGCTAGTCACTCCTGGGTGGGTCTGGCTACACATTTCTGTGTGTCTATAGCCTGGTGTGGTGTCTCTCTCTAGGCATGTCTGCGTTTTTGCTTTTGTGACTCTGGTTATATCTTTGTGGGTGTCATTCTGGGTAGATCTTAGGGTGTCTCTGTCTGGGTGTACTTCTGTCTTTGGTTGTTTCTTGGACATATCTATGTGTGTCTCTGTGTATGGTGTCTCTTTGGGTATGAACGCATGTGCCAGTGTCTGAATGTGCATCTCTGGTTGTGTGTGTCTTGTGTGTATCTGGGTATCTGGGTGTTTCTCCTGTGGGTCTGTCTTGTGCATTTGTACTGTGTGTGTCCCTTTGCACTGAGTGTATCTGTAGCCCTTGTGCCTGCGTGTCCTTCCATGTCTGGGTGTGTTTCCATGTACTGGGTGTGTTTCCATGTACTGGGTGTGTGTGTGTTTCTGCACGCTGGGCATGTCTCTGTGTGTTGGATGACTGTATGTGTCCTTTTGCACTGGGAGTCTCTGTATCTTCATGGCGAGTATCTGTGTCTCTCTGGGCTGAGTGGGTCCCTGCCTCACCCCCACCGCAGTGTCCAGCTGGCTACACTAGTGACAACTGTGAGGAAGACATGGACGAGTGTGCCTCCCAGCCCTGCCAGCATGGGGGCGTCTGCATTGACCTTGTGGCCCGCTATCTCTGCTCGTGTCCTCCAGGAACGCTGGGTAGGCCAGTGTCAGGGTTGGGGGACAGGACGGGAGGCTGGGTTTCTGACTGCTCCTGACTGCTCCCCATCCCCCCTTCCCCTAGGTGTGCTCTGCGAGATTAATGAGGATGACTGTGGCCCAGGCCCACCCCTGGACCCGGGCCCCCGGTGCCTGCACAATGGTACCTGTGTAGACCTGGTGGGTGGCTTCCGCTGCACCTGCCCCCCGGGATACACCGGCCTGCGCTGTGAGGCGGACATCAATGAGTGTCGTCCAGGTGCCTGCCATGCGGCACATACCCGGGACTGCCTGCAGGACCCAGGTGGGGGCTTCCACTGCCTTTGTCATGCCGGCTTCACAGGTAAGCATGGGAGAGGGGGCTGGCCTGCGATCCTGCCTGTGTTCCCCATTGTGGCTCATCCACGTGTTCTGCTTGCCCAGGTCCCCACTGTCAGACTGTCTTGTCTGCCTGTGAGTCGCAGCCATGCCAGCATGGAGGCCAGTGCCATCCCAGCCCCGGCTCTGGGGGAGCGCTGACTTTCTCTTGCCACTGTGTCCCGGTAGGTGGGGTTGGACACTCACATCAAGGTCTCTGGGAGATGAGTGGGAGCATGCCCTCATGGGAGGGTGTGGCTTTAGGGGAGAAGAGGTGTAAGATGGAAGGGGTTTCTGGGAAATGTTGAAATTACCTGGAGGTTGTGTGTTTGTGTGTGTGTGTCCCTCTGGAATTTGGAGTTGTGGCCTCTTGGGGAGAGCTGGGCTTACCTGCAAGGTGGGGCTCTAGTGGAAGAGGGAGAGGTTGAGCCAGACCTGGGGAGACTGGAGGTCCAACCTTTCCCAAGTCCTGATCCCCCATATTCCTCTCTCTCTCCTCCTTCAACCCTCAATCCTCTTCTCCACCCTTCCATTTCTCTTTCCCTCCTTCCTCTCTGTCTCCTCCCCTTCTCTCCCTCCATCCCCTGCCCCCGCACTTTTTTTTCTCTCCTTTCCCCCCACCCAACCCACAGCCGTTCTGGGGCCCGCGTTGCGAGCGGGTGGCACGTTCCTGCTGGGAGTTGCAGTGCCCGGTGGGCGTCCCGTGCCAGCAGACGGTCCGTGGACCGCGCTGCGCCTGCCCCCCGGGGCTGTCGGGTCCCGCCTGCCGGGGTTCCCGGGGTTCGCCACTGGGAGCCGCCAATGCCAGCTGCGTGACCTCCCCCTGCCTCCACGGGGGCTCCTGCCGCCCGGAGACGCTGGCGCCCTTCTTCCGCTGCGCGTGCGCGCCAGGCTGGGCTGGGCCGCGCTGTGAGATACCTGCAGCGGTGCCCGAGGCCCCCGAGGAACCGTCTTGCCCGAGAGCCGCCTGCGAGGCCAAAAGCGGCGACAAGCGATGTGACCGAGAGTGCAACAGCCCAGGCTGCGGCTGGGACGGCGGCGACTGCTCGCTGAGCGTGAGCGACCCCTGGCGGCAGTGCGCGGCGTTGCAGTGCTGGCTCCTCTTCAACAACAGCCGCTGCGACCCCGCCTGTAGCTCACCCGCCTGCCTCTATGACAACTTCGACTGCCGCGCAGGCGGCCGGGAGCGCACCTGCAAGTGAGCCAGTCCTCACTCTGTGTCTTGTCTGTCCATGTGTCACATCTGACCATCCATGGGCCATGCCTCTCTATCTGCCCATCCGTTTGCCTTGGTCTGTCAGTCAATCCTTAATCTGTCTGTTGGGTTGTCCCTTCACTTGACCCATCTGTTTCTTGGTGTACCGTCTGCCCATCCATGTGTCATTTGTCTGTCTGTCTTCCCATTCCTGTGCCCTGTCTGTCCATCCTTGTTCCCTGCCTGTCTATCAATGTGCCCACCTGTCTGTTCATCCATGTGCTCCTTTTGTCTGTTTTTCTGTCTGCCTCTGTACTCCATCTGTCCCTCCCTATGCCCTGTTTGTTTGTCTTTCTGTCCATCCATGAATTCCTTTTGTCCCTCTATACACCCAACTGTCTGTCTGCACACCTGCTTGTCCATCCTTGGACCTCATCTGTCCATCTGTCTGTCTCTATGCCAGTCTGTCCACCTGTGTGCCCCATCTGTCCATCTTTGTGCCCCACCTGTTCATCCGTGTGCCTCTTCTCTCTGTCCTTCTGTCCATTCACACACCCTTTTTGCCCCTCTATATGCCCATCCGTCTGTCCATGCTCCTGCCTATTCCTGCCCTTCTTCTGCCATTCTCTGTGTCTGTTCATGAGTCCTGTCTATTTGTCCTATGCATTTCATCTGTCCATCCCTGTGCTCTGCTCTCTGTGACCCTCTGTGTGTTCCTCTGTCTACCTGGAACCCTTTCCTTACTTTTATCTTCCTGTCCTCATTCCCACCCTCACTCTCCCCCTTGCTCATTCTGCTCCAGCCACCCTGGCCTTTCTTCCGTTCTTCAGATTCCCCAGGCTTGGCCCCACCTCAGGGCCTTTGCACTGGCTGTTCCCTCTGCCTGGAATGCTCTCCTTCAGGAAGCCACTTGGCTCCTCCCTCACCTCCTTCAAGTTTTTGCTCAAACAATGACCTTCTCAGTGAGCTCCTCCCTGGCCACCCACCCCCAGCCTTATTTTTTTCCTTAGCATTTAATTCCATGTAGATGTGTGTGTGTGTTTAAATTCAGCCTTTATTGGTGTGTGATCGAAATGCTGTATGTTCTGCTCATTCATCTCCTTTAATATCTGTCTCCGCCCACTGTAATGCCAGCTCCACGTGGGTAAGGATTTATGTTGGGGCCATATCCTTAGAGCCTACAGTAGCGCCCAGCACATAACAGGTGGCTCTCAGTAGTTATTGACTTATTAATAGTTACAAAGCAATGGCTGTGTTTGCAGAAAGCCTGATACATTCCACAAGCACGTGGATACGTTCCAGTTCTCTGCGCTTGCGCTGGCTCCAGAGTCTGGGTGCTCTGTGGTGTCTGCGTGCAGCGGAGGTGGAGGCTCCCTTGACCCCGCCCCTCTCTGTCCCCAGCCCGGTGTATGAGAAGTACTGCGCGGACCACTTTGCCGACGGCCGCTGCGACCAGGGCTGCAACACAGAGGAGTGCGGTTGGGATGGACTGGACTGTGCGGGTGAGGTGCCGGCTCTGCTGGCCCGAGGCATCCTGGTGCTCACTGTGCTGCTGCCGCCGGAGGAGCTGCTGCGCTCCAGCGCCGACTTCCTGCAGCGGCTCAGCGGCATCCTGCGCACCTCGCTGCGCTTCCGTCTGGACGAGAACGGCCAGGCTATGGTCTTCCCTTACCACCGGCCTGGTCCTGGCTCCGAATCCCGGAACCGGCGGGAGCTGGCACCTGAGGTGATCGGGTGAGTGACTCCCCCCGGGGGAGCCATGGCGCCCACGCAGACGCTAGGCCGGGCGTGGGAAGGGGCACCATTCCTCAGGTCTTGTGCATTTACTTCCCTTAACATCTGGGAGAGCCTTCTTGGCAATACATACAGCGTCGTACAATACATGCATCTTGGTCTCGGCACCATTGACATTTGGGGCCGGATCATTCTTTGCTGTGAGGGGCTGTCCTGTCTTGTGCACTGTAGGATGTTTAGCAGCATCCCTGGCCTCTATCCACTAGATGCAAGCAACGCACCTCCCCTCCCCTAAGACGTGACAACCCAACATGCCTCCAGACATGGGCAAGGGTCCTCTGGGGGAACAGAATAGCCCCTGGTCTAGCGCTGTTTCCTTCTGGAGAGGCAGGTGTATAGCAGAGTGTTTAAGGGCATGTGTAGTTTTTTGTTTGTTTGTTTTAGAAATGGAAAATATAGAACTCTCCTGCTGGTGGCCTGGTAGAGGGGCCAGAAGGGAGATGTGGCTTCTGAGCAGAGTGGGACCTGCCACAGGGAGGAGGGCCGGAGGCTAGAGATGAGGGGCAGGGCCTCTGACTGGGTATGGCTGGGATGGGGGAGATGGAGAGGATGGTTGATGGATGTGCCAGTCCCTGGCTGGGGTGACTGAGTTGCTGGAAGTGGTCTCATCAAGATGAAGACACAGGGTGAAAACCAGGGGTTACTTTGGGGCTTCCAGAGGGATCTGGGGGTCTCGGAGAGACCCTCAGGAGGCAGTTGGGGTTGGAAGATTGAGAGAAGAAAGAAAAAAGGGTTTGGCAATCATTGCAGCCATGGGAGGGACACAAAGAAGTGGGGAGAGATGTGGGGACAGAAGGATCATCTGGGGACACTGAGTCCTAAGGATTGGTTGAAGGAAATTAGCTCAGAAAAGAGAAGGAGAAGGAGCAGCCAGAGACAGAAGGAGAGCCAGGGCTCAGGGCACTGGGTATCCCAAAGAAGGAAAATGTTTGGAGGGTTGGGTTCCTGGAAGCAGAGCCTGAGATGGAGATTCAGATACATGTGATGTATTGGAAAGGTGCTCTCAGTAGACAAGGAATGAGGGAAGTAGGATGGGGCAGGGGAGGAACTGAGCCAGAGTCCAGCCTCAGCCTGATCCCTTGGAGAGCTCTGGAGGGTGAGTAGCACCTCAAAGTTGGTCCCACCTTGAGACAGGGGGGCCAGCTTTTGTACACCCCACATGAGCCAATCCCTGGCTGAAGGCTTCCCTAAGGGGTGCCACCTCCCAAGTGAAGGGATCCCCACTTTGCTGAGGCCAGAGAGGCAGCTGTCAACTGTTGGAAGCCAATGCTCATAGCAGGCAGGAGATGGATGCACCAGCCTGATAAAGGAAAAGTTGACATGAAAACAATGACCATTGGATTCATGGCTCAGAGGACACTGGTGGCCACAGCAAGACTCGTTTTGGGAATTGATAAAGAATTTTAAACATACAAAAACAGAGCAGGGTAATGAACATCTAGGTACCTAGGACCTAGCATTGACTATTAACACATATGGCCATTATTATTTCATACATAGTCCCTTCAATTTGTCCTAGTGCCCATGTTATGTTGAAATAATTTCTAGATAGCATGTCATTTCATATGTGGACATGTCAGTATGTTTCTGTAAAAAATAAGCTCTCTTCTTTAAAACACGATAATACCATGATCACAGTTAAAAAAATAAATATCCTTAATATCACCAAATATATAGTAAGTGTATTTAAAAAAAGACTGGTTTTGGGGTTGTGGAGTTGGATGCTAGATAGGGGGCAGTGGTGACATGGTGAGTAGAGATGCTCGAGCCTGGTGCAGGGGACGGGGGTGGGGCATGGTGCAGGGTTTGTAGGAGTGCCTGCTGAGTCTGTCTGTCCCTCTGTTGTGTCCCCACAGCTCTGTGGTGATGCTGGAGATTGACAACCGTCTGTGCCTGCAGTCGCCTGAGAATGACCACTGTTTTCCTGACGCCCAGAGCGCGGCGGACTACCTGGGAGCATTGTCAGCGGTGGAGCGCCTTGACTTCCCGTACCCACTGCGGGCTGCACGGGGTGAGAGCCAGCCTGGCGGGTGATGAGGGTGGAACTGGGGCTCCCATGGTGGGGTGGGCCTTGGCCCCTGGTTGAGACCCCCAGCTTCCTGCCCGCAGGGGAACCGCTGGAGCTGCCAGAGCCAAGCGTGCCGCTACTGCCCCTGCTGGCTGCGAGCGCCGTCTTCCTGCTGGTCATCCTCGTCCTGGGCGTCATGGTGGCCCGCCGCAAGCGTGAGCACAGCACCCTCTGGTTCCCCGAGGGCTTCGCGCTGCACAAGGATGCTGCAGCTGGCCACAAGGGCCGGCGGGAACCCGTGGGCCAAGACGCTCTGGGCATGAAGTGAGAACCCTGACTCAGCCCATTCCCTGTCCCTGACTGTGGGGCTTTGTGAGCCCTTGAGCCCACCTTGACCTGACTTTGACCTCTGACCCCTACCTGACCCTACCTTCAAACTCCAGCCTGGACCCCAGTGTTCATCCCCTTGACCACTGGCTCGATAATCCCTGGGAATCACCCCTGATGCGTGACCCTTGGCCCCATTTCCTATGATCCAGTTCCCTCACTCAGATCCTACTCTGACTCTACCCTGACCCCAGCTTCTCAGATTTCACCCTGATACTCAAAATTTGTTCCCACATGACTACTGATCTCGTGATCCCTGTCTGCATCCCAATCCCTTGCTGGCCCCGTGACCCTATCCTCTGTGACCCCCAATATCACCTCTGGCTCTAACACACCCTGACTTTTGACCTCACCTCTGACCCCCTTTCCACCCCAACTAGTGCTCATTCCCCACGATCCTCAATCTTGGCCTTGGCCGTGCGCTTCACCTCCAACTCCCTGGCCTGTCCCTCGAGACTCCAACCCCACCCTGACCTAATCCCTGAATTTACCCCTCTCCTGTCACCTGTGACCCCTGGCCCCTCTCCACAACCTCCTTGATCCTGGCTACATCTCTCAACTGTTATGAGGATAACTCTATCCTCCATGACCCCTGACGTCATCTTCTATAACCCCTGCTATATGCCTGGGACCCTCACCTGTCCCACAGCCTACTGCTCTGACCTCTGACCCCACTCCTGTTCTTCCCCAGTTCCACCTTAAGACCCTGGCCGTCACCCATCACAACCCCTGATGGTACCCCCTGCAACCTTGACCACATCCTGCATCCCCTCATTGGACCCTGTCTCTTGACCCTGCACCCTGCCCCTACTGACCCATTGTCCCCTCCCTCCTCCCCCCCCACAGGAACATGGCCAAGGGTGAGAGTCTGATGGGAGAGGTGGCCACAGACTGGATGGACACAGAGTGCCCGGAGGCCAAGCGACTGAAGGTTGTGTCCCCTCCTCTGACCCCTGCCCTCAGGGTCCTGGGTTGGGGCTCGATGGTCAGTGGGAGAGCCAGGAAAATCTCTGCTGTCCCTGGCTCTGGAGAACAGTCACAGCACTCACCCCATCCTGCTCCTGGCATCTTTCCAGAGGGGATCCCCTGGCCCAGACAGTGACTCTGCTTTCTCTCTGCTGCATCCAACTTAGTCCAGCGTGCCCAGCCTGAGAGCACTGCCAGCTGGTCTTTTCCTGTCCTGGGGCCACAGCTACGGGCCCTGTCTTAGTCAGCTAGGGCTGCCATAATGAAATACCACAGACTGGTGGCTCAAACAGCAGACACTTATCTTCTCACAGCTCTGGAGGGTGGAAGTCCAAGATCAAGGTGCTGGCAGGGTTGGTTCTTGGTGAGGGCTTTCTTCCTGGCAGGTAGAATGTGTTCTCACTGTGTCCTCATGTGACCTTTCCTCTGCGTGTGCATAGAGAGAGAACTCTGGCGTCTCTTCCTCTTATTAGGACATTGATCCTACTGAATTAGGGCTCCACACTCATGATCTTATTTAACCTTAATTACTTCCTTAAAGGCCCTGTCTCCACATATAGTCATGTTGGGGGGTTAGGCCTTCAACATATGATTTTTGGGGAGCACAGTTCATAACAGGCTCCTGCTAGCATTACTTTGACACTTGCTGGATGTCTTGAATGTACACAAAGCATCTTATTTCATCTTTATGAGGATGCTATAAAGCAGCTATTGATACACACCTCCATTCTTAGCTGTCTCTCCCCTGCCTATGTTTTCTTTTTTTTTTTTTGGCCGCACTGCACGGCTTACAGGATCTTAGTTCCCCATCCAGGGATTGAACCCCAGCCCTCGGCAGTAAAAGCGTGGAGTCCCAACCACTGGACCACCAGGGAATTCCCTCCCCTGCCTATGTTTTAATGTTTGTTGAAATGAAGACATCTATTACAATTGACAGCTAAAGAAATCTGCTTGCCCCAGGCTTTTTTTTACTTTCTCATCCAAAAGTGGGTGTTAAGTATATGGTACAGAATGTTTATGATGGCATTTTAGCATTGTGGAATGATTGCATCATCCTGATTTTACCAATGAGAAGCTCAGAGCTCTAATGTGATTTGCCTAGGGTCACAAGCCTACTAAGTGACAGTGTCAGACATTGAATCCACATTGAAGGCTGTCCCATCCTCCGTGGCCCTATCTGGTTAGCTGTCCATCACCTGGCTCTCCCCTTTCATGAAATTCAACTCCCCACCTGGGTCCTTAAGCTCAGGTCTGGCTTGATCAGGCTCTGTGTTTGGTGCAGGCTGTTAAATGCCCAGGCAGGCTAGTTAGGGATATTCTGTCCTGTTTTCATAACATCATTCTTCCCTTTTGGACCATGAGTCTGAAATTTATTGAGCTCCTCTGAGGGGCCCAGGTGCTAGACTCCTGAGGGTAAATCAATACATTTGTGTGTGATTATTTGGTCCCGATACCTCACGTTCTTATTTGTGGTAGCAGGTGGGAGCCTACGTGGTATCCAGGGCAACTCCCTGCTTCTCACCTTTCACTCCTTTCCCAGATTAATACTGGGAATTATTATTTTGTTTAAAGATTTATTTATTATTTATTTATTTATATTTATTTTTGGCTGCATCAGGTCTTAGTTGTGGCACTCGGGATCTTTGTTGAGGCACGCGGGATTTTTCACTGCAGTGCGCAGGCTGTTCGTTTCGGTGCGTGGGCTTCTCTCTAGTTGTGGCGTGCGGATTTTTCCCTTTTCTAGTTGTAGTGCGCAGGCTCCAGGGCGCATGGGCTCTGTAGTTGTGGCGCGTGGGCTCTAGTTGAGGCGTGAGAACTCAGTAGTTGTGGCATGCGGGCTTAGTTGCCCCAAGACATGTGGGATCTTAGTTACCCAACCAGGGATTGAACCCGCGTCCCCTGCATTGTAAGGCGGATTCTTTACCACTGGACCACCAGGGAAATCCCAATACTGGGAATTATTATTATTGCAGGATCCCTCTACTCCCACATTTCTTTTACCAGTGATTTGGAATTTCCAGAATACAAGTTTTGCATTTCTTCTGTTGAATTTAATTTTAAAGTTTTTTGTTCTTTTTGATACTGTTGTCAATAGAATTGTTCTCTTAATTTCATTTTTGGTATGTTCCTATCTAGTGTATAGACAGGTGTGTGCTGACAGGTGTTATGCTCTGTGTCTCTTCCTTTTTTTAAAATTAAAAAAATTTTTTATTTATTTTATTTTTAATTTTTTGGCTGCACTGCATGGCATGTGGGATCTTAGTACCCTGACCAGGGATTGAACCCACGTCCCCTGCATTGGAAGTGCGGAGTCTTAACCACTGGACCGCCAGGGAAGTCCCCTCTGTGTCTCTTCCTTGATCACTACCGTGGGTTCCCAGACCCTCTGCCCTTCTAACCCGGATTAAAATCCCAGTTCTTCCTCTTATGAGTTCTCTGAGCTCCAGTACATCAATTTCCCATTTCCTTATCTATAAAAGAAGCAGGATGTTAATGGTTTCTTGGGGCCATGTGTGCATCTCCATGAGAGAAACCTGTGGGAATGCCCAGACTGTCCCTCTAACTGTGTCTCCCAATCCCTTGTGAGAACCTGGGTCCTTGTGCCTTCAGGTAGAGGAGCCTGGTGTGGGAGCTGAGGATGCTGTGGATTGCCGCCAGTGGACTCAACACCACCTGGTTGCTGCCGACATCCGTGTGGCACCAGCCATGGCATTGACGCCACCACAGGGCGATGCAGATGCTGATGGCATGGATGTCAACGTGCGTGGTCCAGGTCAGGCATCCCTCCCCCCAGGATGCCCTTTATCCATCCTACTCATGAGAGGTTGCATCTGGGTCTGTTTCTGGGGAAAGCTGGGTGTGTCTGGGTGTCCGTCTGGGGGGGTGTGTGTTAATCAGGACTCTTGGTTGTAAGTTTTAATAGCCCAACTCAAGCTAACTTAAGTAAAACAAGGGATTTACTGGCTCTTGTAAATGGAAGCTTCAGGCACATTTGGATCCAGGACTCACCACCTCTTGGCTCCACAGCCCAAGTAGGCTTTTTTCTGCAGGCACTGATAGCTACAGGTGGGACAGGCCTTACAAAAACTTTTTCCCATATGTACCAGCAAAAGTCCCAGGATGAGTTCTGATTGGATGGACATACCCATTCCTGAACCAATCAGTGTGGCCTGGGGCCTGGAATATGCAGACTGACAGGCCTGAGCTATATTCCTGTCCTTGAAGGAAGGATTTGGCTTTATCTAGGGCTTGAGGATGGAGAATGGGGTGCAAGTAGCCTCCTAAGGGAAACAAGAGCAAATGCTCATGAAGAGTATAGCAGACCATGTTATCTGGATCCTCTTGGATTTGTCTTTGCCACATTTTGGGATATGCCTTCCCCAGCTCTGTTTTGCTTTTGCTCCCAATGACCAGGACCTATGGCTCTCTTTTGAAGCCCTTCAGGTTACCGGGGCCTGAGGTGCTTGGTATTTTATGTCCCTGGGGGCAGCTCCTAACCAGTGGATGCAGGAGTATGAAAGGCTCAGCTCCTTTGACTCAAGCTGGATTACACCTCTGGGGTACAGCTCAGCTTCCACAGTCCCCCTTTGGGATCAGGCTGAAATAACTCTCCAGGCATTTGCCCAAGGTTGCACACTTGTTTGACTTCCTCCCTCCCTCATTCTGTGTCCCCTACTACCTAGGAGCCCTTCTGTGACAAATCACATGCCCATGAATCCTCATCCTGGGTTGGCTTCTGGGGCACCTGACACAGGTGTGTGTGTGTGATGGGAGGATTTGCCATTCCCTCTTGTGTTTCCACATGTCCCACTTCCTCCTAATGCAGTGCCCTCAATCGTATTCCCCAGAAAGGCCCTGTGCCCACCTCCCTTGTGACACACTCCTGGTCCCTGCAGATGGCTTCACCCCGCTAATGCTGGCCTCCTTCTGTGGGGGGGCCCTGGAAGCAATCCCAGCTGAGGAGGACGAGGCAGAAGACACGTCAGCCAGCATCATCTCAGACCTTATCTGCCAGGGGGCGCAGCTTGGGGCTCGGACCGACCGCACGGGTGAGACGGCCCTGCACCTGGCTGCCCGCTATGCCCGGGCTGATGCGGCCAAGCGGCTGCTGGATGCTGGGGCAGACACCAATGCCCAGGACCACTCAGGCCGCACCCCCCTGCACACAGCCGTCACTGCTGATGCCCAGGGCGTTTTCCAGGTGAGATGGGCTCGCCTCTTTGGACTTCAGAGCTGGGACAGGCCTCAGACCGACCTGGGTTCAAGCCCTGGTTCTGCCTTTCAGAGTTCATCTTTCTCATTTGTAAGATGGGGATATATGGGAGTATAGTTTCTGGCAAGAAGCTATTCCCTGAACCTAATCAGTTCCATGGGGTGTATTGGTTGGGGTCCTCAGGGGGCTTAGAGGTGCTTCTCGTCCCTTTGTTCTTGCCATGACTACTCCTGCTGCGCCCCGTCTCCCTTAGATTCTCATCCGGAACCGCTCCACAGACCTGGATGCCCGCATGGCAGATGGCTCCACAGCACTGATCTTGGCGGCCCGCCTGGCAGTGGAGGGCATGGTGGAAGAGCTCATCGCCAGCCATGCTGATGTCAATGCTGTGGATGAACTCGGTAGGCTGTGGGGGGTAGTGGTGGGTGGGGGCTGAGAGAGTGTCATCTGGGCCCTGACTGTTGGTGTGAACTCACACCCACACTGACACCCAGTCAATGAAACTCGTGTACTCATAACAGGGTTTCAACATAGACCTACACTCTCATGCATTTAAAAATAAAAAGTGGCACCCATTAGCCCATACTGTGGCAGTGGTTCAGGAAAAGGTGCCCTTCCCAAGACACTTCCCTTCCATCTGCTTTCTTAGAAGAACTTACTCTGGTGCCATCTGCTGGACAACTGGTATAATAAATTTGCAAATCAGCCAGACCTATAGGTGAGGGCCGCTCCGTCCCTGGAGGTGGCTTGCTTGCACAACAGTGACCTGCCCTTGTGTCTAGAGAACCTCATACAGCTGTAGACACACTCGGACTCTTAGAAACATCCTTTGGAGCAGGGGTTCCCAATCTCAGCAACATTGACATGTGGGGTTGGATCATTCTTTGTGGTGGGGGCCGTCCTGTGTAGTGAAGGATGTTTTTTTTAATTTATTTATTAAAAAAATTTTTTTTTATTTTAAAATTTTTATTGGAGGATAGTCGATTTACAATGTTGTGTTAGTTTCAGGTGTACAGCAAACTGAATCAGTTATACATATACGTATATCCACTCTGTTTTAGATTCTTTCCCATCTAGGCCATTACAGAGCATTGAGTAGAGTTCCCTGTGCTATACAGGAGGTCCTTATTAGTTATCTATTTAATGTATGATAGTATGTATGTGTCAATCCCAGCCTCCTAACTTATCCCTCCCTCCTTGTCCCCCTGGTAACCATAAGTTTGTTTTCTACATCTGTGGCTCTATTTCTGTTTTGTATATAAGTTCATTTGTACCATTTTTTAATATCCCACATATAAGCGACATCATATGATATTTGTCTTTCTCTGCCTGACTTACTTCACTCAGTATGACAATCTCTAGGTCCATCCATGTTGCTACAGATGGCATTATTTCGTTCTTTGAGTAATATTCCACTGTATATATGTACCACATCTTCTTTATCCAGTGTAGGATGTTAAGTAGCATCCCTGGCCTCATCCACTGATGCCAGTAGCACCCCACCTCTCAGCTGTGACAACCAAAAATATCTCCAGACATTGCCAAATGCTCCTTATAGGAAAATCACCCCTGGTTGGGAAATACGGCTTTAGAAGAGCACTGTCCAATAGAACTTTCTGTGATGATGGAAATATTCTTAGTCTGTTCTGTTCAATATGGTAGCCACTGGTATGTGCTGTCAAGCGCTTGAAATGTGGCTGGAGCGAACAAAGAACTAAATGTTTTATTTCATTTAATGTTTTAACCTTTGTTTTGCCTACTTAAAAAAACCCCAGCTGTACTGACATATAATTCAGATACCATGCAATTCATCCATTTCAAGTATAAAATCCAATGGTTTTTAGTATAACCACATAGTTGTGCAAATATCATCACAATAAAATTTAGAATGTTTTCATCACCTGAAAAAGAAGCCCTCACCTCTTAGCCATCACCCCTTCAATCCCCCTCATCTTCCCGGCCCTTAGGCAACCGCTAATGTATTTTCTCTCTATATGGATTGCCTATTCTCGTTATTTCATATAAATGGAATCATACAATATGTGGTCTTTTTTGACTGGCTTCTTTCACTTAGCACGATGTTTTTGAGGTTTACAAATGTTGTAGCGTGTATCAGTATTATTTCTTTTTTGTTTTTTAATGAATAAATAATATTCTGTTATATGGATATACCACATTTTGTTTATCCACTCATCCACCGATGGACATTTGGGTTGTTTCTGATTTTTGGCTGTTATGAATAATGCTGCTATGGACAGTCTTGTATCATTTTTTGTGTGGACATATATTTTCATTTCTCTTGGGTATATCCCTAGGAGCAGAATTGCTGGGTCACATGGTAACTCTGTTTAACCTTTTAAGGAACTGCCAGACTGTTTTCCACAGTGGCTGCCCTGTTTTACATTCCTACCAACAGTGTATGAAGGTTCCAGTATTTCCACATCCTCACCAACACTTGCTATTATCTGTCTTTTTGTTCTAGTCTTCCTAGTGGATGTGATTTAGTATCTCATTGTGGTTTGATTTGCATTTCCCTGACGGCTAATGATGTTGAGCACCTCTTCACATGCTTATTGTCCATTTGTGTATCTTCTTTGGAGAAATGTCTATTCAGATTCTTTGCCCATTTTTAAATTGGGTTATTCGTCTTTTTATTATTGAGTTGTAGAAGTTCTTCATATAGTCTAGGTATGTCTCTTATCAAACATATGGTAGGTTTAATATATTTGTAGGTTTTCGTTTTACTTTCTAGATGGTGTCCTTACAAGCACAAAAGTTTTCATCTTGATGATGTCCAATTTATCTATTTTTGTTGTTTTTGTTATTGTTGCTTGTGTTTTGGGTGTCATATCTAAGAATCCTTTGCCTAATTCAAGGTCATGAAGATTTACTCCTATGTTTTTTTCTAAATGTTTTATAGTTTGAGCTTTTACATTTAGGTCTTTGACTCATTTTGAATTGTTTTTTTGTATATGGTATGCGGTAGGGGTCCAACTTTATTGTTTTGCACATGGAGATAACAGTTGTCCCAGCACCATTTGTTGAGAAAGCTATCCTTTCCCCATTAAATGGTCTTGGCACCAATTTAATTTAATTTAACTTATTTTACTGTTCTTTTTGTTTTGGCTGCCCTGTGCGGCTTGTGGGATCTCAGTTTCCCGACCAGGGACTGAACCCAGGCCACAGCAGTGAAAGCCTGGAATCCTAACCACTAGACCACCAGGGAACTCCATTTTTTTTTTTTTTTTGTAATTTTAATTTACATAAACTAAAGAACCACATGTGACTGGTGGCTATTGCATTGGACAGCACAGCTCTAGGTACAACTGAGTGAGGTCCACATAGTACCCCCTGTATATGGAGAGTTACATCTACAGGTGTGCACACACATGGACCCAAACACAGTTACTCAGATACTCGTGGCAGGCCTACCCTCCCCCCATCCCAGGCCATATTCTAGACATTTTCTGTCCCCCTGCTGTTGGGGGGCCAGCAAATGAGCCTGGTCCTGACCCTGACCTTCCCTCACTTCCCCCCCAGGAAAATCAGCCTTACACTGGGCTGCAGCTGTCAACAACGTGGAGGCCACCTTGGCCCTGCTCAAAAATGGAGCTAACAAAGACATGCAAGATAGCAAGGTGAGCCCCAGCCCTTGGCCCCCCTGGGAGTCAGCCCTGGCACAGCTTCCACAGGTGGCAGAGAGCAGGTTGGGGTAGGCTAGTGGGTGCATTCACCCTGCCTGCAGCCAGCTTTCAGGTGTGGGATTTGGGCCCAAGGGGTTTCAATAGTGGATCAGAGGAGGAAGTGTATGGCAGTTGCTGGGTGACCTTGGGCAAGTTGCTTAACTCTTTTGAACCTCTGTTGTCATCCTCGAAATGGGGAAGCAACGGTACCCACCTCATTGCCTCTTTCGAGGATTCAGTGAGCTAAAGCTTTTATAAAGTGCTTTAGCACATCCTCAATAAAAGGTAGATGTTATGATTGTTGTTTAAAAACCCTTGCAAGGTGGTATTACTCTCATTTTACAGATGAAAGAGTGAGGCTCAAAGGGGTGCGGGGTTGGATTCCATCCTTATTTAAAATTTCCAAAATTATATTCATTATAGATTCTTTTTGCATTAATCTTAATTTAAAATTTTTTCGTTGAAATATCATTTATTTTGACGACCCCTTAAATTTTGTGCCTAAGGCGAGTGCTTCACTCTCCTCACCCTGGTCCTGGCTTTTGCGGCCTGAAGCTTAGTAGGTGCTGGATGAATGTGGCTTAAAGGAAAGAACTTGCCCAATTTTCCCCAGCAGAGCTGAGATTCCGACCGAGGTCTGTCTGGCTGGAGAGTATGAACTCTTAGCTCTCAGGTTCCCCCAGAGACAGGAGACCTCTGTGATGTTAGCCAGCAGTTAATCCTGACTCTTGTGACCCTGACATCTTGTGGGTTCTGGGCCGCCACAGGAGGAGACTCCGCTGTTCCTGGCCGCCAGGGAGGGCAGCTTTGAGGCTGCCAAGCTGCTGCTGGACCACTTTGCCAACCGTGAGATCACAGACCACCTGGACAGGCTGCCCCGGGATGTGGCCCAGGAGCGGCTGCACCAGGACATCGTGCGCTTGCTAGACCAGCCCAGTGGGCCCCGTAGCCCCCCTGGCCCCCACGGCCTGGGGCCCTTGCTCTGCCCGCCCGGGGCCTTCCTCCCAGGCCTCAAGGTGGCACAGTCCGGGGGCAAGAAGAGCCGGAGGCCTCCTGGGAAGGCGGGGCTGGGGCCTCAGGGCGCCCGGGGGCGGGGCAAGAAGCTGACCCTGGCCTGCCCGGGGCCCTTGGCCGAGAGCTCCGTCACGCTCTCGCCCGTGGACTCGCTGGACTCCCCACGGCCCTTTGGTGGCCCCCCCGCGTCCCCTGGCGGCTTCCCCCTTGAGGGGCCCTACGCGGCTGCCACGGCCACAGCCGTGTCTCTGGCGCAGCTTGGTGGCGCGGGCCGGGCAGGTCTCGGGCGCCAGCCCCCCGGGGGCTGTGTGCTCAGCCTGGGCCTGCTGAACCCCGTGGCCGTCCCCCTCGACTGGGCCCGGCTGCCCCCACCTGCCCCGCCAGGTCCCTCCTTCCTGCTGCCGCTGGCCCCGGGACCCCAGCTGCTGAACCCCGGGAACCCCGTGTCCCCCCAGGAGCGGCCCCCACCATACCTGGCAGCCCCAGGACATGGCGATGAGTTCCCCGCGGCCGGGGCCCACAGCAGCCCCCCAAAGGCCCGCTTCCTGCGGGTCCCCAGCGAGCACCCTTACCTGACCCCATCCCCAGAGTCCCCCGAGCACTGGGCCAGCCCCTCACCTCCCTCACTCTCGGACTGGTCCGACTCCACGCCCAGCCCGGCCACTGCCACCGGGGCCACGGCCGCTGGGACACTGTCTGCCCAGCCGCTCCCCCTGTCGGTCCCTGGCCCTCTTGCTCAGTCCCAGACCAAGCTAGGGTCCCAGCCTGAAGTCACCCCCAAGAGGCAAGTGTTGGCCTGAGGGCTCCACAGTTCCTAGATTTGGGGAGGCTGTAGAGACACCCCATCCTGTTTCCTCTCTCTCTCCCCTTTTAGTCCATTTCATTCTCTCTAATCTCTTCTTCTCCTGCACCCCACCCTCCTTGCAGTGTGACCAAGACAGGTCACAAGCCTAGGGCTTCAGTCTTCCTTTATTTATAAGGGGTGCAGGGTGACCCCCACCCTTTGGGTCTTGTGGTGAGTCTGGGACATGCTCCTGCCTCTCCCCTCTTCCTGGGGCCACCCCCTCATTCTCTCCTGCTTTCTTGCCTCTTCTGGCCTCTCACTCATGTTCTGACACAGGTGGATTATTATTTTTTTTTTTTTTACATTTTGTATAGAAACAAATTCATTTAAACAAACTTATTATTATTATTATTTTTTACAAAATATATATATGGAGACGCTCCCTGCCCCCTGCGAACCCCCCTGTGCCCCCGTGGGGCTGAGTCTGTGGGCCCATTCGGCCAAGCTGGATTCTGTGTACCAAGTACACAGGCATGACCGGGATCCTGTGTACCGAGTACACGACCCTGGTGTGTACCAAGTAGGCACCCTTGGGCGAACCCTTTGGGGCTAGGGGTCGGGTGAGACTTGGGAGCCTCCTCCCCACCCCACCTCCCTCACTTCACTGCATTCCAGATGGAACTTATTCTGTAGCTTTGCTGGGGGAAGTGCCCTTCTGGCCTGGAGAGCCTGTCCCCAAGCCCCCCATCACAGAGTGTGGGCCACCTCCCTTTGGGAACTGGGGGATGGGGTGGCCGGTGGGAATATGAGGACCAGGGGAGACATGTGCATTTTACTTTGTCTCCCTGTAAATAGGGGCCTGCAGGGAGGAAAGGAGCTGCCTGCACGGCACCTCCTCCTCCTGGTACTCCCCTGGCCCAGCCCCAGGGCAGAATAGAAGTTATTTGTAGGCTATTTTTGTAATATAGCTTCTGGCCACAGTCCCTGTGTAGCTGAATCCCCAGGCCTTGCATTGTACAGCCCCCTTTCCCCTCACCACCTAATAAAGGAATAGTTAGCACTCAGTGTCATTGTTCTGTGTCTAGGTAAGGTTGGGGGGGTGGTAGTGTGGGGTTTCTGTCTCTTCAGCGCTAACTTTTGAGACAGGCTGGGACCTGGGACCCTCTGCTGCAGTGCTTGCACCTGGACAAACATCTCCTGGAGCCACAAAAGACAAAGAAACTATAAGGGACTAAAAACAACTGTGGGCACGTGCAGTTGGGGCAAATTATGGCCAACAAGATACAAAAAGACCAAAAAAAACCCAACTGCCACTTCTGAAGAGCTGGGAGCAAAAGCAGGGTACTGCGCATGGCCCCTGCACACAACCCCACCAGAGGGGTGGGCAAACCACCTAAGCCACCCCTCTGGCTACACCCTTGGACCCACCCTCACCCCATACCTCCACCCTTGGGGAACAAGGAAGCACGGGAATCTGTTCGTTCTCGCTCCCCCCTGCTGCAGCAGGGGTCCCAATAAAGCCTTGCCTGAATTTCTTGTCTGGCCTCTGATCAATTTCTATTGACTAAGGAGGCCAAGAACCCTGGTTGGTAAAAACTTGGGCTCTCATCTTGGGGTCAAACCATTTGGCTTGCTTGCCGGCCACTCTTGCTTCCTCTTTTGATGGATGATTCCACGGATTGGACTAGGGGTGGCCACCTGACTTAAACTGAACCAGATTCCCTTGCTTGAGAATGTTTTTAAAATGGGGATGCTAAGAAAGCTATCAGTTGGTGGAGTTTCTAAGGCCAAGGCAGATGGAGAAATATTGATGGCCAGTTTGGGGTGGTGGGTACTGACGAGAAAACAGCAGAAGACTGGAGCTATGCAGGGAGAATCAGAGATGAGCGCTCCAATGGCTCCAGAGTGTTGGAGGGAGTACCTCATTTCCAAATGGAGTATCAATTCCAGCTAATTGAGCATTTATTCCACTGACATCAACAGGTATTTATTAACTGCCTTCTAAGTGCCTAATGCTGGTTCTGCATGGATCTCACCTCTACTTCATGCTCCCTTGGGGTTTGGAGACAATGCTGCACCGTATAATAAATACTCCTTTACGTATACCAGCTTGAATGAGTTTCTATGTCTTGCAAATAATTGTGCCCCAAGACAAGGTTGTGTTTACACTGAGGTCCTCCAGGAAAGGAGGAATTTAATGTTCATTGGTTCCCCCCATCAGCTGGAGTGCTCTTGGTTGCAAGTGACACAAAAAATCTACCCAGCTGGCTTAAACAAACAAAAACCAATTTATTAATTCATATAACTAAAAAAGACCGGCTTCAGGGGAGATTTGAGCTAGTGGCTCAAATGAGGTCAACAAGGGCTGAGTTCCTCATCTCTACAGATTTTTCTCTGGGCATCAGTTTCATTCTCAGGCTCCATGTGGTACTCAACCCAACTTCTCTTCCCACTCCCACAGCTCCAGCCCTCCTTCTGTATTAGCAAAATAGGTGCAAGGATCATAGACCATATCGCACATTCCAGAGAACTGAGAAGCTTCTAGTCTTGGGGTTGATTTTGTATTGACTTCAAATGGGTCGCTTATTTATCCTCTAACCTAGTGTTCCTCAACGTTGGTACTGTTGACATTTGGGGCCAGATCATTCTTTGCTGTGGAAGGCTGTCCTGTGCCTTGTAGGATGTTTAACAGCATCCCTGGCCTCACCCACTAGATGCCAGTAGCACCCCCCTCCTCCAGTGTGACAACCCAAAATGTTTCCAGATATTGCCAATTGCCAAGCAATGAAAAATTGCTTTTGAGCACTCCTGCTCTAACCAATCACTATAGCAATGGGATACAGAATGTGCTGATTTCTTAAAGCAATGAGTTTCTGCTCTGGAACTGGGGCGTGGGGTAAATTTAAGGGCTGTCAGGTTTGCAGAAGCAGGAATTCTGTGGAAACAACTAATAAATATTCACTCCACCTCCTTTCTTTTGGCTAAGTCTTTGGAGATGGAACAATCTCTTTTTAAAAAAATTTTTTGGGGCTTCCCTGGTGGCGCAGCGGTTGAGAATCTGCCTGCCAATGCAGGGGACACGGGTTCGAGCCCTGGTCTGGGAAGATCCTACATGCTGCGGAGCAACTAGGCCCGTGAGCCACAACTACTGAGCCTGCGCGTCTGGAGCCTGTGCTCCGCAACAAGGGAGGCCACGACAGTGAGAGGCCCGCGCACCGCGATGAGGAGTGGCCCCTGCTTGCCGCAACTAGAGAAAGCCCTCACACAGAAACGAAGACCCAACACAGCCAAAAATAAAAAATATAAATAAATAAAAATTAAAAAAAATTTTTATTGAAATATAATTGATTTACAATGTTGTGTTAGTTTCAATAAAGTGATTCAGTTATTTTATATACATATATATTCTTTTTTTTACATTCTCTTTCATGATAGGTTATTACAAGATATTGAGTATAATTCCCTGTGCTATACAGTAGGTCCTTGTTCATTATCTATTTTATTTTATTATTTTATTTTTAGTTTTAATTTTTTTTGGCCGCGCCATGCGGCTTGCGGGATCTTAGTTTCCCGACCGGGGATTGAACCCACACCCTCGGCAGTGAGAGCGGGGCATCCTAACCACCGACCACCAGAGAATTCCCTCTATTTATATATAGTAGTGAGTGTGTATATTTAATCCCAAACTCCTGGGACAATTTCTTTTATTGTCTCAAGTTCATTTTATGTTCATTCATTTATCCTCTATATGCTTATTGGGCACTTACTGCATGCCAAATCCTGGACAAACTGCTGGGAGTAGAATGGTGAATCACATGAGCTCACTCCTTGCTCTTATGGAATTTCAGGCTAGTTAGGGGATGTATAGGGGTGCCCCCCTTGTCCCTTTGGGTCTTACCATTGCAGTACCTGCTTGATAGCATCTGACTGCAAACACCTGAACTTCTCCTGTGTGGGCCAGGAACAACCCTCAAAAACGAGGGATGGGGGCTTCCCTGGTGGTCCAGTGGTTCAGACTCCGTGCTTCCACTGCAGGGGGCACTGGTTCAATCCCTGGTCGGGGAACTAAGATCCCGCATGCTGTGCAGCATGGCCAAAAAAAAAAAAAAAAAAGAGGGATGGATGGGAGTTGGTGGATAAATACCCCAGCTCCCTCCCACTCTGTGGGGGCAATTCTGAGGTGTGTTCCACAGACTCTCAGAGGATGTCCATCAGGATTGATCCCCAGTTGCCCATGGTAGCAACTTACTCTTCCTCATGGGAACTTTCTGGAATGTTCCTTTTTGGAATGATCCTATTGGATATTTCTGGAATGATCTCTCAAATAAGTTCTTTGCACTTGAATCCTTGGCCCAAGAGAAGTTCATCTTAGCTGCGTGCATGAGTAGACTCTTGGAGGAAAACCCGAAATATTTGTTGGGGTGCAAGCAAGTTTGGAGATCCTTCTTCCTGAGTGCTACACTAAAGAGGAGAAAGCCCTTCTTCCCACCCACTTTGTCCACTTTATCCTGCAACCCTGGCTCTATGGAAACAGGGCGTTGGAGATGTGTGTCTCACGGGGTGAACCCACTTTCATACCTGGTGGAGCCAACTTTTTTGTAAGCACATGTGAGACTCTTCCACTCTGGAGGCTCCCTGGAATGGTTGGAGGAGGGGTGTCAGGTGGGGGAACAGGAAGCCTGCATCAGTGGTTGGGAAAAATGAACTAGTGGGATTCAGATTCATGTGCATGTGACTTCATTGACCCACAAGATTTGGGGACATTTGCATTCACATCCTAGGTGACTTCTTGACCGAGAAGACAATGATAGTACAGCTGTGTGTCTGCTGTTTGCCCCTCCAGATATACCCTCACACTTCTCCACTCTGCTCTGTGCACTGGGAGGATGACCTGAATAGAGGGCATCAGTGGACTCTCGCGTCCTCTTGCTTCCACTTGGATTTGGCCAGTGAGAGGCACAGGTGGGAGATTAGAGGGTAGAATGTATTTATTTCCCTGGTTCCCTGCCTGCAGGGTGGCTTTGGTGCTCTCCATCCAGCTGCCCTCTGTTAATCTGAATAATTGTTCCCTCTCCTTGTCCTTTCTGCCCTAGGGGGGTAAGGTAAAGGCTCTCCACCATTGCAAGTCCCAAGGTACTGCAGTATGACTTGTCTACACCCTGCCCAAGCTTCATCTATCTGTTATCTATCTATCTATCTTCCTACCTATCATCTATCAATTATCTATCTAATCTATCAATTATCTATGTATCTATCTGTATATCTATGTATCCAACTATCTTTTAGCTGTCTATCATCTATCAATTATCTATGTATCTATCTATCATCTATCAGTTATCTATCTATGTGTCTATCTATATATCTATGTATCTATGTATATATCTATCTTTTAGCTATCTATCATCTAACAATTATCTGTGTATCTGTGTATCTACATATGTATCTATGTATCTGTCTTTCTATCTATCTATCTTCTAGCTATCTACCATCTATCAGTTATCTATGTATGTATGTATGTATCTATCATCTATCAATTATCCATGTATCTATGTTTCTGTGTATCTATCTATCATCTATCATCTTTTAGCTATCTATCATATATCAATTTATCTATCTATCTATCTATCATCTATCTTTTAGCTATCTATCTATTTGTTCATTTTTGTTCAGCTTTATGAGGAATAACTCACATATAATAAAGTGAATCCACTTTAAGTGTAAAGTTTGGTGGGTTTTGACAAGTGCACACAGTCACATAACCACTACACAATCATGTTTCATCGTTCCCCTTTGTAGTCAGTCCCCTTCTGCCCCTCTGGCTCTGGCAATTGTGGATCTGCTGTCTGTCACTGTAACTACAGTCCTTCCTTTTCTAGAGTTTCATATAAATGGAATTGTGCAGCGTGTAGGCTTTGGAGTCTGGCTTTTTTTTTTTTTTAAGTTAGCATTGTGCTTTTGAGATTGATTCACGTTATTAGGCATAGCAATTATTTTTTAAAATTAATTAATTAATTTTTGGCTGCATTGGGTCTTCGTTGCTGCGCACGGGCTTTTCTCTAGTTGTGGCAAGTGGGAGCTACTCTTCGTTGCGGTGCGCGGGCTTCTCATTGTGGTGGCTTCTCTTGTTATGGAGCTCTAGGCACGTGGGCTTCAGTAGTTGTAGCACACGGGCTTAGTTGCTCCGCGGCATGTGGGATCTTCCCGGACCAGGGCTCGAATCCATGTCCCTTGCATTGGTAGGCAGATTCTTAACCACTGCACCACCAGGGAAGGCCTAGGCATATCATTTATTATGTGTAGTCGTTTTTACTGCTGACGATAGTATGCATGTTGTGTGTTATAGATATACCACAGTTTGTTTATCTATTTGTCAGTTTAGGGACATTTTGGTAATTTTTAGTTTTCGGTGTTTAAATAAAGTTGCAATGAACATTCATACACGTTGTGTGGACACACGTTTTCATTTTTCTCAGGATTTTTTTAGGAGTGAGATGGCTAAGTTTCATGGTAAGTGTTTGTTAACTTTTAAAGTTTTTTGCCAAGTGGCTGCACGATTTTGCATCCCCACTGGCAATGCATGAGAATTCCAGTTGTTCTACATCTTTGTTAATACTTGGTATTGTCAGTCCTTTTAGCTTAATTTAGTTCTAGTGATATAGTGGTATCTCACTGTGCTTTTAATTTACATTTAATTTGCAAATGAATATGTCTCTTCATGTGCTCATTTGCGATTCACATCTTCTTTGGTGAAGTATCTGTTCTAATATTTTGCCCATTTAAAAATTTTTAATTTTTCAAATTAAAAATATTGTACCATTGACTTTGTGTGAGTGTGTACAGATCTGTGAGTCTTAACACATGTATAGGTTTGTGTGACCACCATCACACCCAGGATATAGAACAGAATAGCTTTCATCACTCCAAGAAACGTCTTCATGACATACAGATGGCCAAGAGGCACATGAAAAGATGCTCAACATCTCTAATTATTAGAGAAATGCAAATCAAAGCTACAATGAGGTATCACCTCACACGGTCAGAATGGCCATCATCAAAAAATCTACAAACAATAAATTCTGGAGAAGGTGTGGAGAAAAGGAAACCCTCCTACACTGTTGGTGGGAATGTAAATTGATACAGCCACTATGGAGAGCAGTATGGAGGCTCCTTAAAAAGCTAAAAATAGAACTACCATATGATCCAGTAATCCCACTCCTGGGCATATATCTGGAGACAAACATGGTTCAAAAGGATACATGCACCCCAATGTTCACTGCAGTGCTGTTTACAATAGCCAAGACATGGAAACAAGCTAAATGTCCATTGACAGCTGAATGGTAGAAGAAGATGTGGTACATATATACAGTGGAATATTACTGAGCCATTAAAAAGAATGAAAAAATGCCACTTGCAGCAACATGGATGGATCTGGAGATTATCATACCGAGTAAAGTAAGTCAGACAGAGAAAGACAAATATCATATGATATCGCTTATATGCAGAATCTAAAAAAAAATGATACAAATGAACTTATTTACAAAACAGAAACAGACTCACAGATTTAGAGAATGAACTTATGGTTACCGGGGGGAAAGTTTGGGAGTAGGGATAGACTGGGAGTTTGGGATTGACATGTACACACTGCTATATTTAAAATAGATAAACAGGGACTTCCCTGCTGGCACAGTGGTTAAGAATCTGCCTGCCAATGCAGGGGACACGGGTTCGAGCCTTGGTCCCGGAAGATCCCACATGCCGCGGAGCAACTAAGCCCTTGCACCGCAACTACTGAGCCCACGTGCCACAACTACTGAAGCCCACACACCTAAAGCCCGTGCTCTGCAACAAAGAGAAGCCACAGCAATGAGAAGCCTGTGCACTGCAACGAAGAGTAGCCCCCACTCGCCGCAACTAGAGAAAGCCCGTGAACAGCAATGAAGACGCAATGCAGCTAAAAATAAATAAATAAAGTAAAAAGATAAAGTCCTCCTGTGCATAACTGCCATGTGACCTAAAAAAAAAATAAATAAATAAAATAAAATAGATAACCAACAAGGGTCCTACTGTATAGCACAGGGAACGCTGCTCAATATTCTGTAATAACCTAAATGGGAAAAGAATTTGAAAAAGAATAGATACATGTATATGTATAACTGAATCACTTTGCTGTACACCTGAAACTAACACAACATTGTTAATCAACTATGCTCCAATATAAAATAAAAAGAAACGTCTTCATGCTGCCCTTCTGTAGTCACACCTTCTCATCAGTTCTACCCCCTGGCAACCATTGATCTATTATTCTCCATCACTTTAGTTTTGCCTTTTCCCAAAAAAAGTCATATAAATTGAGTCATACACTATGTAATCTTTTGAGATTTGCTGCTTTCACTCAGCTTAATAATCTTTGGGATTCATGTTTCAGTAGTTTCTCCTTTTCATAGCTGAGTAGTATTCCACCATAAGGATGTATCACAGTTTGTTTAACCATTTACTTATTGAAGGATGTCTGCATCATTTCCAGTTTTTGGATGAATAGAGCTGTCATAAACATTTTGTGGACATGTGTGGACATGTGTTTCATTTCCTAGGAAAAATATCTAGGAGTGGAACTGCTGGGTCATATGGTGAAGATAGTTTAACTTTGTAAGAAACTGCTAAATGGTTTTCAAGAGAGGCTATACAATTTTGCATTTCCCCCAGCAATGTCTGAAACTTCCAGTTGTTCACAACCTCACTGGCACTTGGTATTGTCAGGTTTTTTTTTGTTGTTGCTGTTGTTTGTTTTTATCTTTTGACATTCTACTAGATGCACAGAAGTATCTCATTGTGGGTTTGCTGTGCATTTCCCTAATGGCTAATGATTTAACCATATTTTCATGTGTTTATTTGCCATCTGTATATCCTCTTTGGTGAAATGTCCGTTCCAGTGTGTTTTGTCCATTTTTAAAGGTTATTTTGCTATAATTAAAAAAAGATACATGCACCCCTATGTTCATAGCAGCAGTATTCACAATAGCCAAAACATGGAAACAACCTAAATGTCCATCGACAGACATAGGGAACAGACTTGTGGTTGCCAAGGGGGAGGGGGGGTGGGGGAGGGAAGGACTGGGAGTGTGGGATTAGCAGATGTAAACTATTATATATAGGATGGATAAACAGCAAGGTCCTACTGTCTAGCACAGGGAACTATATTCAATATCCTGTAATAAACCATAACGGAAAAGAATATAAAAAAAGAAAGTCCATATGTGTATAACGGATTCACTTTGCTGTACAGCAGAGATTGCCACAGCATTGTAAATCAACTATACTTCAAAAAGAAAAAAAGGTTTTTTGTTTTCTTACCGTTGATTTTTGGGAGTTGTTTACATGTTCTAGATAAAAATCCTTTGTCAGATATTTGCAAATATTTTATCCCAATCCATGGCTGAACTTTTCACTCTTTTAACCATATCTTTCACAGAGCAGAAGTTTCTAGCTTTAATAGTCCAATCAAAGTGTTTTTTCTTTTATGGACTGTGCTTTTGTATCATATCTGGGAACTCCTTGTCTTATTGTATGAGGCACAACCTTAATATGATATTGAACAGAAGTGGTGAAAGGAGACATCCTTGTCTTGTTTTTCGTCTTAGGGGAAAAACATTTAATCTTTCACCATTAAGTAAAATGTTAGCTGTAGGTTTTGGGTAGAAGAAGTGTATCAAGCTGTGGAAGTCCTCTCCTATTTCTAGTGTGTTAACAGTGCTGCATTTTGTCAAGTGGTTTTTCTGTGTCAATATATATTTTTTCTTCTTTAGCTTGGTAATACGGTGGATTACATTGATCGATTTTTTTTTTTGGCCGCACCACGCAGCATGTGGGATCTTAGCACCCCGATCAGGGATCGAACCCGTGACCCCTGCGGTGGAAGCACGGAGTTGTAACCGCTGGTCCGCCAGGGAATTCCCCACATTGATTGATTTTTTTAATTGACATGTAATTCACATACTATAAAATTCACAGATTTAAAGTGTACCATTCAGAGGATTGTAGTATATTCACAAGATTGTGCCATCACTACCACTATCCATTTCCAGTTTTCTCATTGCTTTATGGAGGAGAGAATTTTTGGAGGTCATCACTCTGACATGGATTGATTTTTTTTCAAACTTTTTATTTTATATTGGAGTATAGTTTTTTTTTTCTTTTAAAACTCTTTACTGGGAAAAAATTTTCAAATTTACACAGAAGGAGAAAGAATTATTTTCCCATTATTCAGCTGTAATAATTATCAATATTTTGTCATTCTCTTTTCATCTATCCCTCCCACCACTTGGAGTATAGTTGATTAACAATGTTGTGATAGTTTCAGGTGTACACCAAAGTGATTCAGTTATACATATACTTGTATCTATTCTTTTTCAAATCTTTTCCCATTTAGGTTGTTACAGAATATTGAGTAGAGTTCCCTGTGCTATACAGTAGGTCCTTATTGGTTATCCATTTTAAATATAGCAGCGTGTACATAATCCCACACTCCCTAACTATCCCTTCCCCCCACCCTTCCCCCTTGGTAATCGTAAATTCGTTTTCTAAGTCTGTGAGTCTGTTTCTGTTTTGTAAATAAGTTCATTTGTATTATTTCTTTTTAGGTTCTACATATAAGCAATATCATATGATATTTGTCTTTCTCTGTCTGACTTACTTCACTCAGTATGACAATCTCTTGGTCCATCCATGTTGCTGCAAATGGCATTATTTCATTCTTTTTAATGGCTGAGTAATATTCCATTGTATATATGTACCACATCTTCTTTATCCATTCCTCTGTCAATGGACATTTAGTCTGCTTCCCTGACATGGATTGATTTTTGGTTGTTGGATTTATGGGTTTAGAGTTCAGAGGGAATGACTGATCTGGGATATATCTTCGGGGAGCATTGGCACAGGAATGGTATTTAACACCATATGATTATACTAATCACCTAGGGAGAGAGAGGAGAGTCAAGACTGGGGTCCTGGACTCCAGTTCCAGTGTTAGAGTTGGAGAGAAGAAAGAGATTGAGGAGTAGTCAGAGATGAAGGGGAGAAACCAGGTGTAGCAGATGTTGTCAGCCTTCTGTCCATATCTCCTTGCTCTGACCACTTCAGTCTCAGTTCCAACAGTCAATGGAACAGCCAGTCTCATTCCAAGAGCCAAGCAACATCTGTTTGCCTGAAGGCTTTCTCTGGCCACAAAAGCTTACTCTATTCACATGTTCAGCAGGCTGGGAGCATTGGGGAATTAATGCCCCCAGGGTCCTCCTTCAACACTGACTGACTGGAGTGGGTGTATACATACATCAGCTCCCTCTCCTCTCTGTGGTGAATGCTCTCTGCTGCTCCCCAGTGGTTTCCAGTGGGAATGAACCCCAGTTGACACAGATAACTTGCTTGATAACTGGTGCTTAATGACCTTCCTTTCCTTTCCTTCCTCATTTCTCCACGCTCCTACTTGTGTGTTCTGAGATCACCTCCCAGAGAAGCTTACGTCCTATCAAATCCTTGTCTGCTTCTGGGGGAACTTTAACTATGACAGGGGTTGTTGGTGTAGAGTAGGTGGGCGTGCAAAATCATGAGACTGTACTCATGTATAGTCATGAAATTTAACTCATGATGTTAAAGTGGTCAGCTCAGACTCCCGTGTTCATTGCAGCACTGTTCACAATAGCCAGGGTCTGGAAACAACTTAAGTGTCTGGCAATGGATGAATGGACAAAGAAGAAGAAATATATATAATATTATATACATGCGTATATTATATATATATAATATGGTATATATACATATTGGAATATTATTCAGTCATGAGAAAGAAGGAAATCTTGCTATGTGTAACAACAGGTATGGACCTTGAGGTCATTTATGCTAAGTGAAATAAATCAGACATAGAGAGACAAATACTGCGTCATCTCACTTATACGTGGAATCTAAGAAAGCTGAACTCAGAGAACAGAGAGTAGAGTGGTGGTTACCAGGGGTTGAGGGAGGGGAAAATGGGGGAGATATTGGTCAAAGGGTACAAACTTCCCATTTTAAGGTTAATAAGGTCTGGGGATTTAATGTACATCATGGTATTATAGTTAATAATACTGTATATATGTACACTTGAAAGTTTGCTAAGAGTATAGATCGTAAATGTTCTCACCACAAAAAAGAAGTAGTAATTATGTGATGGGGTGGAGGTGTTAGCTACTGCTGTGGTGGTCATCATTTTGGAATATATAAACATATTAAGTCAACACATTGTACTACTCAAACTTGCACAATGTTGTATGTTAGTTATATCTCAATAAAACTGGGGGAATTTTTTTTTTTTAAACACAAATGTCTCAGCTAGGGAGAGAGAAGAGGGCCTAGGACTGAACTCTGGAGAATTGTAATTTTAGGAGGTGTGAGAGGAGGAGATTGTGAATGTGTGGCTAGAGAGGTGGGAGAGAAAGCAGGCAGCATGGAAAGCAAGAGAGGAAGGCAATGCAAGGAGAGAATTTGTCATCTGGGTGTAGTGCTCCTGGGAGGTGGAATAGATGAGGATCGTTCTGAAGAGCTCATGGGCTAGGGGGAGAAACACAGGGACACAGATAATATGAAGAAGAAACCCAGGACCTCTGGGAGCACAGATGCTACATGTGACTATCCTGGAGTGATCAGGGAATGCTTCCTGGAGGAGGTGATACCAGAGATGTGTCTTTCAGGAGGAGTAGGAGTTTGCCAGGAGGCTAGGAGGAGGGGGAAAATAAATTGAGAGAATAGTATGGGAAGGAGCATTATAGTGTGAAACAGCATGGAAATCTCAGAGGAAGGGTCAACAATTTGGAATGGCTGGGCCTATACCTCACCTTCCCACTTATTGGTAATTTATTTATTTATTTTTGGCTGCGTTGGGTCTTTGTTGCTGCGCGCTGGCTTTCTCTAGTTGCGGCGAGTGGGGGCTGCTCTTCGTTGCGGTGCGTGGGCTTCTCATTACGGTGGCTTCTCTTGTTGCAGAGCACAGGTTCTAGGCACACAGGCTTCGGTAGTTGTGGCTCACGGGCTCTAGAGCGCAGGCTCAGTAGTTGCGGTGCACGGGTTCTGTTGCTCCGCGGCATGTGGGATCTTTCCGGACAGGGGCTTGAACCCGTGTCCCCTGCGTTGGCAGGCGGAGTCTTAACCACGGCACCACCAGGGAAGCCCACTTATTGGTAATTTAATCAATGGATGTATGTCGGTTCACCTGGAGCAATGTCTGGATGTAGAACTAGAGGAGGTAGCTGTGGCCAGATCATGTGAGTCTTGAAAGTGAAGATGGGGAATTTTAAACTTTACTCTGAGGGCAATGGGGAGCCATGAAAGGTCCCTGGGTAGAGAGGAAACACAGCCAGAGTCTTCTGTTCTGCTGGCCAGTGCAGAGGATGGACCGAAGGGAGAAGTAGCTGCATACTTCTGCAACGGGTGAGAAGGATGCAAGTTGAGTTAGGATGGGGCAAAGGGAATGGGGCGGAGTAGAGGAGAAAGAATAGAGAAGACTTGGCAACTAATTAATTCTGGGAGAGCAAGAGAGGGATAACCATGAGAAGTTAAGCCTGGGCAACATTTGTATCAACATCAAAGTGATCCACTTCTTCCTTCCTCCTTTTAGGGAAGGGCAGGGAGGGTGCCTCTTCCTTGGGGCAGCAGCCTTGCCCAGTTCGTGGTGGGCACTGATGGGCACTGGGGAGAATGGATGGAGTGAGGAGTGCATTTGTGACCACCACCCACAGAAATAAATCATAATTAGTCCTTTCCCCACTTTTTTTGCCATCAGAGCCTGTGGGATGGGGAGGCAGACCCTGGGGTCTCCAGTTTCCAGGAGGGAAAAACCCCACAGGGTGTTGACAGCCTGAGCCCTGGGGGGCTTGTTAGTGTCTGGGGAGCCCCTGGGACAGCAGCTCCAGGGAACCCCTGTATAACAGAACCCCGGTCCTTAGCCCCTCCTCTCTCAGGCAGTGAGCAGAGAGTGATGTCGGCAGGCACCGTGGGAGCCTCCCTTGGCCATGGTGAATATGGATTCAGGGCCCCTGCCTGGCTGCAGAAGCCACCCTGGTCCATCCCCAGTCCTAGGGGTGAAATCTGAGAATGAGTTGGTGGAGAGAGAAATGCCAGAGTGACTGAGCATTCATCTGAAAACAGCCAACAGGGCCGGATTTGGATGACATTTGCCCAAAAGGTGTTCAGTTCTGTTTTCTGTGTGGAATGTGGGATGGAGAAGATGATATTTGCTTAGGAAGGGAAGGGGAAACCTCAAGGAGAACTGTCCATTGCCATGCACGCCGACCTGCATCTAGAACCCACACCAGAACCCTGACCTGCACAGGCATGTGAGCAGACGGGGGAGAAGGGTAGGGCTAATGCGTGCAGTTGGGGTGCAAAATGCACAGATGTGTGCCCTGCAAGCATCAGGCACACACATGCACATACATCTGGGAGCTTCATGGGCACAAATGCACACATACACATATAGAGTCATTTAGCAGTGAGGGCTCAAAGGCGATGGGGAAGGGGCATCAGTTTTGGGGAGGTTTCCAGATGGAAAAGGAAAGACTCCAGATCCTAGTCCCATGTGTTCCTCAGCTTTCACCCTCACTGTGGGGGAGGGCATGGGCGTGCCCCTGAGCTTGGGACTCACTGGGTCCCAACTCTCCCACTAAACAAGCAGCTTGCCTGGAGATCTGTCCATGGGTGCAATTGTCACGGGTTCCAGGTATGCAAATAAGGAACTTCCTAGTCCTGTAACCTGACTTCCTTTTGGCCAGGCACTCTCACTGGTCACAATTGGAAAGCGGGCTTTGGACACATTGAGGCAAACTCAAACTCATAGCTTCTCAGCTGCCGCAGGGTTAAATTTTAGCCACGGGCTTCCCTTGTGGCTCAGTGGTTAAGAATCCGCCTACCAATGCAGGGGACACGGGTTCGAGCCCTGGTCCGGGAAGATCTCACATGCCACGGAGCAACTAAGTCCGTGCGCCACAACTACTGAAGCCCGCGTGCCTAGAGCTCCACAACAAGAGAAGCCACCACAATAAGAAGCCGGCACACCGCAACGAAGAGTAGCCCCCGCTCGACGCAACTAGAGAAAGCCCGCGCGCAGCAACGAAGACCCAATGCAGCCAAAAAACAAACAAACAAAAGAAAACAAACAAACAAATAAATAAATTTTTTAAGCCACGTTCAGGGCTTCCCTCTTTACTCTTCCTTCTCTCTGGACTGGGCAGATGCCACCTCCGTGGTGAGGATGGAGAGGTGCCTGCCAGCTGTCTGCATGAGTCCACTGTGCTCGGCATGTGTCCGCCCCAGCATTCCCTGAGATGAACAGAATCTCCTCTCATCCTGGCTGGACTGATCCCACCCTCCCCCCCGCCCCCTCATACAGCTTTGCCAGCTCCCACACCCTGCTCTTTCTCCCACACCCATATCTAACCCATCAGGAAATTCAGTGGGCTCCACCTGCACAGTCTGTCCAGAATCGGCCACCTCTCACCACCTCCGTGGTCCCCACCCATAATCACTCACCTGGACCAGCTCAGCCACCTCCTCCTTGGTCTCCTGGCTGTCACCCATGTCCCCCCACATTCTGTTATCCCACAGCAGCCAGAGGGCACCTGGGAGCCTCTGAGTCAGGTCATGTACCTCCTCTGCTCAGAATCCTCCGTGGCTCCCATATCACTTGGTATAAAAGCCAAAGTCCTCACTCTGACCCACAAGACGTGCTCAGCTCAGTCACCTCTCTGCCCTCAGCTCCTTCCTCCATCTCAATCACTCCCTCTATCTCCCTGTTTGTCCTTGCAGTTCTTGTTCCAGGCACAGTCTGGCCCCAGGGCCTTTGCACGGGCTGTTGCCTCTACCTGAAATGCTCTTCCCCATGCACTTTCTTGACTGATTTCCTAATTTCTTTCAAGCATGAATTTGGGGCCTTTGCCAAGCTGGGACAAGCCACCCTGGCCCATTCCCAGCCCTCAAGGTGAGATCTGAAAATAAGGAGGGGAAACAAGAAATTTCAGAGCAACTGAGCATTAAACCTCAGCAAGTCCTTTTCTGACGGTCTTATGTAAAATTGCAGCCCTCCTCAGACCCCTCAATTACCCCCTAAGTTCTCTGCTTTTTCTTTTTCTGTAGCACTATCTTCCAACATACGGTCTCACTTATTTAGTTATCATGTTCATTGCTTATTTCCTGATTCACTTCCCTAGAGCCTTTTGCTCCTCCAAAGCTGGGATCTCTGCCCATTTAGTTCCCTGCTGTGTCCTTAGTGTCCAGAGCAGTGCCTGACACAGAACTGATGCTCAATGAATGTGTATAGCATGAAAGGTGACCCTGCAAAACTTGCAGCCCTTGAAGCACAGCCTCCAGAGGCAGACTCCTGGCTTCACATCTTGGTACCATCACTGTGAGAATGTAAGCAGATGATCCCCTCTATGCTCTGCTTCCCCAGCAGTGCAAAGCCGAGAATAATAATCCCAGCTATCCTTGCAAGGAGTCTGAGACCAAAGGATTCATACCATTGTTTAGGGAATCTCACTATTATCTGTAAGCTCAGAGGATCAATATCTACTTGCGCAGATGAAGCTCAGAGGGGCAAAGCCAGCTACCCAGGGTCACGCTGCTCCTAGTTAGTGAAGGTGCCAGTATTTAAACACAGGTCTTTCTGATTCCAGAGCTCAATTTTGTTGTCTCTGCCTGTCACTGTCTTGAGCACAGGATTTCTGCTTTATGTAATGGGGATTTTTTATCAGTTAGTGACCTCCCTATCACTGGAGGCAGGTAAGTAGAGGCTGGATAATTGAGGTCGAGGAGACTCCTACACTGAGTTTATGTTGAGGGGTGTTTCCTTCTCAATTCACCTATTCATGAGGCCCAAGAAAGGCTGACATTCCTGGAGGAAGCTCGTGTTAATATTATGAAGGGCCCCTTCCCCATATGACAACGGCAGTTGGAAGTCCATCAACTTGGTCTCGACTTCTCCCTCTAAAAAGCATCAACTCACTCGAAAATTCCTCTAATTCCCTTAGGTCCCCACACATGCTTCCTGTGATCTTCCTAAAAAGTCTTCCTCATGGCTTGCCAGGGAGCCAAGTCACCCACCTATCTGCAGTTTTTACTAGACGTTTGCTCTTCAGATCATATATTGAAAATGTTCATCACAAATGGCGTTAGCATATTTTGTATTTCAAAGGGAACCTCTTTATCTCTACCCTTAGCTTCCTTTTTCTAAACCAGATTGATTAAACTTCTTTAAGAACAATAAAAAATATTTACCCAGAGGAAAAAAGAATCCGTCTAAGAAACGTTATTTCTCTGTTTACAAAAATCCCCATTCGATGTAGGAAAATTGGGACATACAAAAAAAGAATAAAAAACACATGCATTTGTAGTGAGTCAATTAGGATTTGACTGTTTTGTTACCCATTTCTCAGAAAACACATAAATGAGAATTCTTCTCATGTCATCAATTATTCTCAGAGACGTGACTTTAATGATAGTCCATCTTCTCTCCTATTAAAGTTTTAGGGTTTTTCCCCCTCTTAATGGTTTGTAAGGACATTTTATTGAACACATGTTGTTTCTTTTTTTTTTTTAACTTTAAATAATGCTACTATGAATATCCTTGTACCTGGTGTCAGATAATTTCTTTATGAGATAAATCTAGAAGCAGAATTATAGAACCAAAGTAGGACTTCAGATAAATGACAAATTGCATGTTCCTGCAACCAGCAATGTAAAGATGACGGTAGACGGCCTCGTTCTGCACACACTCATTAACACCCAGCACTCATTTTCCTCTTTAATCTTTGCCAATTTGATAATTTTAAAAAAATGCTATTTAGGTCTTTTGCCCATTTTTTGATTTTTTTTTTGTTTTTTTGATATTGAGCAGTATGAGCTGTTTGTATATTTTGGAAATTAAGCCCTTGTCAGTTGCGTCATTTGCAAATATTTTCTCCCAGTCTGTCGGTTGTCTTTTCATTTTGTTTATGTTTTTCTTTGCTGTGCAAAAGAAGAGCCAAAGATTTTTTAGGGTCACAACCTTTTCTAGTTTATGATTTGCCTATACGTTTACTTCAATTTAACAATGTTTTGTGATATTCAGAAATTACACTTTTTTAGCGGTCATAATCCAGCTACTTTTTTTCTCTGTGAAGTCTTCCAGCTAATTGAATTTCTATAATTCTCACTATATAAAGGCTCTGATGTTCTTTCTGATACAGTTTAATGTGAAATAAAAGAGCCTCTTTCAGACACATGCTCTGGGCATCTCTGCCAAGTGTGCCTTTTCTTAGATCTAGATTTCTCAAGTGGAGTCTGAGATTCTTAGTTTTGGAGTTTCATTTTGCTTTATTTATTTTTGAAGATTTCAAGTCAGGCTTTGCTTTTTTTTTCACAGTGTGAATCCCTCAGAGGACCTCACTGGAATTTCCCTAAGTTGAATATTCTTTTAGTTTTATTTGTGCTGGATCAGATGTTGGCAAACTATAGCCTGAGGGCCAAATCTGGCCCCCTGCCTGTTTTTGTAAATAAAGTTTTATTTAAACAGTCATGGACACGTATACATTGTCTATGGTTGCTTTTACACTAGATGAGCAGAGCTGAGCAGTCATGACAGAGATCGTACAGCCCAAATGGCCTAAAATAGTCACTATCTGGCCTTTTACAGAAAAAGTTTGCACCCCTGTGCTTGATCAACAGGGCTGCCTGCTTCCTGCTTCCTGGTTTTCCTTTCTTCATGAGAAATGGGCATCCCTTCCTCACTTTTTACACCTGTTAAGTTCTTTGATGGTCCTGACTAGTCCTTTCTTTATAAACAGAATGTCTTTGGACTTGACCAAGCACATTTTTGTTGTTTTTCTCTACTTTATATATTCTCAGAACTATAATAATAATAATCTAAAATTTATTTTTCACAAATTAAAATTTCAACAAACTTCCAAAACATTTAAAGGGTCATTCTCAATTTCTCTCCTCCCATTGCTGCAGGTGAGTAATTTCAGGGGCACAGCTATTTATTCTAAGGGTCACCGGCTTGCAGATTACCCAAAATGCCACTAGATGGCGCATAAATCAGGACTCACCTCTCCACCGCCTCCACCCATCCTCGTCTCAGAGTTGGTATTTCAGGATTTCAAGGCTGAAATGTGCTTCTCTCCAAACCAATTAACTCTTGATAAGCAGGGAAAGATTACATTAGGACCATTTTCCAAATGAGTGCAAAATACTCAGAAACATTCCAAAATAGGTTATATATATTTTTCTGAGCTAGCAGGTTAATTGATTATAAAATAATAAAACTATCGCCAATCCAGGATTTTTACTAATTCTTCATTGTTTGAATTAAAATGGTCAATAATTTTATGGGAATTTCCTGGCGGCCCAGTGGTTAGGACTCCGTGCTTCCACTGTAGGGGGCACGGGTTCCATCCCTGGTGGGGGAACTAAGATCCCGAATGCCGGCAGTATGGACAAAGAAAAAAAAGGTCAGGGGCTTCCCTGGTGGCGCAGTGGTTGAGAGTCTGCCTGCTAATGCAGGGCACTCGGGTTCGAGCCCTGGTCTGGGAAGATCCCACATGCCGCGGAGCGGCTAGGCCCGTGAGCCACAATTGCTGAGCCTGCGCGTCTGGAGCCTGTGCTCTGCAACAAGAGAGGCCGTGATAGTGAGAGGCCCGCGCACCGCGATGAAGAGTGGCCCCCCCCCCCACCCGCTCGCCGCAACTAGAGAAAGCCCTCGCACAGAAACGAAGACCCAACACAGCCATAAATAAATAAATAAATTAATTAATTAAAAAAAAAAAAAAGGTCAATAATTCAGAGTTATTTTCCATTTAATTAACACAGATATATTTATTAGCACAAGGCCTAGGGCCTGCAATACTATTAGAGGGCTCATGAAATTGTGTTAATTTCTAAGATCAGAAGAAATAAATAAATTTTTAGGGTGAAAATTATATTCATTTTACACCAACACAGTCCTAAAATGTAAAATTTTAAATTTTTATAAAACTGAAATAAATTAAAAAATTAAACTGTATTTAATTTATTTAATAAATTAAATTGTATTTAAATAAAAATTAAATAAATAAAATTTAAATAAAAATTAAAAACGATTTTTTTTCTTTGGCTGCTCTGCAAGGCTGGTGGAATCTTAGTTCCTGGGCAAGGGGTGGAACCCCTGCACCCTGCAACGGAAGTGCGGAGTCCTAACCACTGGACTGCCAGGGAATTCCCTTTTTAAAACAAAAACAAAAGCAAAAACAATTTTTATGGAGGAAGGCACAAGTACCTAGGGCTCATGGAAGACTTGATGTAGCCCTGGGTATTAGGTTTCCTAAAAGTATTCCTTCGTTCATTTCAGATATCGATGCTACAGGCTTTGCCTTTCTTGGGTATTCTTTTCACACGGATTGTAAAGGACCCTGTAAATTCCTGGACCATATCCCCTTGGCCCTTATTCCCTTTCTTACCTGCCAGACTTTGAATTCCCCTGTACATGTGGCAGGTTTGGAAGTACTGGGAGATTAACGCCTCCTGGTCAAAACTCTTGAGCAAGACGATTGGGGGCTGGTGGATAAACATCCCACTTCCCTTGCTGCCCCTCAGGGACCTCCAGGTGGGATTAAATTGTAGTGGTCCCACTAAAGAATGTCACTGGCCACCTGGCTCTTCAAGGATTGAGTCATTGGCCACTGCAGTCACTGACCTTCAACACACCCTGAAAGGGTTCAGGAATGAGGCTCTCTGTGCTCTGGGAAAACTGACAGAACAGCCCTTCAGATAGTTAGATATTTTCAGGAGAGTTTTTTTTGTAAATAAATTTATTTATTTTATTTATTTATTTTTGGCTGTATTGGGTCTTTGTTGCTGTGCACAGGTTTTCTCTAGTTGCAGCGAGTGGGGACTACTCTTTGTTGCGGTGCGCGGGCTTCTCATTACGGTGGCTTCTCTTGTTGCGGAGCATGGGCTTCAGTAGTTGCAGCACATGGGCTCAGTAGTCCACGGGCTCAGTAGTTGTGGCTCGCGGGCTCTAGAAAACAGGCTCATTAGTTGTGGCTCACGGGCTTAGTTGCTCCGCGGCATGTGGGATCTTCCCGGACCAGGGCTCGAACCCGTGTCCCTTGCATTGACAGGCGGATTCTTAACCACTGCGCCACCCGAGAAGCCTCAGGAGAGACTTTTGTGAACCCAATTTCTTGCATCTTCCCATACTTAGAAAAGCACTAAAATCATTAACTAAGGTAACTGTGCCTTGTGACCAGCAGTAATTATCTACCAAGATGTGTGCTTGATTGCACACCCTCTTCTCCAGAATTACATATATGCTGACCTGCTCCCCACCTCTTTGGAGCAGTTGCTCACAGAGCTCTCTGAGAGGCTGTCTCCTGGGCTATAGTCCTCAGTAAGTCCCCAAATAAAACTGAAACTCACAGCTCTCATTTTGTGTGTTTTTATTTCAGTCAAAACCTTGATAATACACTTTTATTGTCTGTCTCCCTTCCCCACTCCACCACCCATGGCTTTGGAGATGAGGCAAGGATTACTTAGAGACTCTAAGAACTATAATAATTATGTGACATGATAGAGATGCTGAATATGGCTACAGTGGTAATCATATTACAATATATCAATGTATCCCAGGCCCTGGTGACTACCATTTTACTCTCTTTTTTTTTTTTTTTTTACAAGTTTGGCTTTTAGGTTCCACATATAAGTGAGATCATACAGTATTTTTCTTTCTCTGTCTGACATCATACTTGGCATGATGTCCTCAAAGTCCATCTATATTGTCGAAAATGGCACTATTGCCTTCTTTCTCACCACTGAATGACATTCCAATGGGTCTATGTACCAATCTTGTTTATCCATTCATCTGTTAATTGGCACTCAGGTCATTTCCATATCTGTAATTTTCTGTAATTTTCTCGTCTGTTGAAGAGCTGCTAGCTGGGTGATATGAGGAAACTGACCTCATTTCTGAGTCTCTCTTTCCTTCTTTTCTTTTTTCTTTTTTTTTGTAAAACAGGGATGATTATCCTGTCTCACTGGTATCTGTTGCTTAGCAGAGCCTTATTAAGTTGTCCTATTCCATTTCCTCTGCTTCCTCCTCTCAGGTTCCTGAGAAGCAGTGGGAAAATGCCACCTGGCTGGTGACGGAGTTCATGCTGGTGGGTTTCTCCACCTTCCCAGGCCTGAGGACCACCCTCTTTGCACTGTTCTTCCTCACATACTTGGTTACCCTGAGTGGCAATGTCACCATCATCACCATCATACATGCGGATCGGACCCTTCACGCTCCCATGTACCGCGTCCTGGCCGTGCTGTCCCTCTCTGAGACCTGCTACGTGCTGGTCACCATCCCCAATATGCTGGCTCATCTGCTCATGGAGAGTGGCGCTATCTCCATCCCTGGCTCTTGGGCTCAGATGTTCTTCTTCCTGGGCCTGGGACGCAGCCACTGCTTCCTCCTTACCCTGATGGGTTACTACCGCTAGGTTGCCATCTGTCATCCCCTGCGTTATTGGGTGATCATGAGACCCACAGTTTGCCTCTACCTGGGAGCCCTGGTTTTCTGCTTCGGGTCCTTGGTGGCCTTGATCGAGACCAGCCTGACCTTCTCCTCGCCCTTCTGCCGCAGCGACCCGTGTGGAGCACTTCTTCTGCGACATCACCCAGGTCCTGAAGCTCAGCTGCGCGGGGAGTGCCAGCAAAGCGCTGGCCATCTTCTTCCTGAGTATTCTCGTGGTGCTGGTCTCCTTCCTCCTCATCCTCCACTCCTACACCTTCATTGTGGCCGCCCTCCTGAGGATCCCCTCAGCAACCGGCCGGCACAAGGCCTTCTCCACCTGTGCGGCCCACCTCACCGTGGTCATTGTGCATTTTGGCTGCGCCTCCATCATCTACCTGCGGCCTGAGTCCAGAGGAAACCCGGACCAGGACCGCCTGGTGGCTGTGTTCTACACAGTGGTGACACCGCTGCTGAACCCGGTGGTATACACTCTGCGCAATAAAGATGTGAGGGTGGCATCGAGGAGGACCCTGGCGCGAAGCCGCGGAGTTTTAAAAATAAACACTCGTCCTAAGTTCCGGCTCTAGCTTTTTCATGAACACTTGCCCTGCCTGACACTCAGTTCCCCCACCTGGAAAACAGAGGCCACTCCCATAATCTTAAATGAAATAGCCTGGGTGAGGTAATTTACAAACAGTGCCTGAGACCCAGCATCAACTCCATAAAGGCTGCCCTTTCCCTTCGTCTTCGTTTCCTTGACTTTGCTGGGTTGCAACGCGGTCTTCAGCGCATGATGGTCACTAGTGGAGGGCGGCCCTGACCCTACCCGGTGCTGGCGGGCAGTGGAGGGGCAGTGCTTTACCCAGCAGTGAACAGGGGTTGGCACCCGGTCCAGCATCCTTTTATTTTGTCTCGCTCAGAAGTAGTTCACTTTTTTTTGCGGGGGGGTGGGGTGGGGGTGGGGAATGAATGTTACCAACCAAAGGCTGCCTTTATTTTTCCTGTCACACTTAAATGATGTTTTCATGATTGTTGGCCACCTCTCTCCCCCTTGGGTCCTTTATTTCTTTGGTATATGATGGGGAAAGAAAGAAAAAAGGAAGAATTAAAATTTTTTTATTGTAGTAAAATATATATAACAAAATTTATCTTTTTATCCTTTTAAAATTTTCTTCTTATTGTTGAATTTTATGAATTCTTTGTATATTTTGGATAACAGTCCTTTATGAGATATGTCTTTTGCAAATATTTTCTCCCAGTCTGTGGCTTGTCTTCTCAGTCTCTTGATACTATTTTTTCCAAGTATTTATCACTAACTAAAATGATCTTATTATCTATTGTTTGTCTCCTTTAGACAGTGTAAGGTCTTCGTACAACCTCTCACTACAGTGTAAGGTCCAAAAATAACGTGTATTTCCAGTGCATAGCATGGAGCCTGGTATTTTGGATGCAGTTGACAAATATTTGTTGATTGAATGAATGGATAAGAACTGTTAACATTTTTTAGTTTGCTTTATTCTTTTTGAAAATGGCATTAAGCTGTTTTAAGTTCTTCCATCTCCTTTTTTAAATTTTGAAGCTCAATTTCAAATTATCGCCATTTTCATCTTCAAAATTAAGGATAATGGTTAGCCACTTACAATAGCATGAGATGAATTTCTACTATTTAATCATTTTTAAGTGTACAACTCAGTGGCATTAACTACATCCACAAGTTTGTGCAACCATCATCACCATCTCTTTTCAAAACTTTTTGCATCCTCCTAAATTGAAATTGTGTGCCCTTTAAGTAATGACTCGTCATTCCCCCCTCCTCCCCATCCCTGGTAACATCTAACTTACTTTCTGTCACTATGACTATGCCTATTCTACATATTTCATATAAGTGTAATCATATAATACTTGTCCTATTGTGTCTGGCTTATTTCACTTAGCATATCGTTTTGAAGGATCATCCATGTTGTAGCACACATCAGAACTTCATTCCTGTCTATGGCTGAATAATATTCCATGTTATTTACATGGATATATATATATATTTTGTTTATCCATTTGTCTGTTGATGGACACTTGGGTTGTTTCCACATTTTGGCTACTGTGAATAGTGCTGCTATGAACATTTGTGTATACGTATCTGATTGAGTCCTTGTTTTCAATCCCTTTGGGTATGTAACTAGGAGTGGAATTGCTGGATCATAAGGTAATTCTGTTTAACTTTTTGAGAAATCACCAAATTGTTTCTCATAGTGGCTGCACTATTTTACATTCCCACCAGTAGTGTACTAGAGTTCTAATTTCTCCACATCTTTGTCAACACTTGTTATTTTCTGGTTTTGAAGATTTTAGCCATCCTAATAGATGTGAAGTGAGTTTTGTAGTTTAGTAGTTCACTTTTGTTTAATTAAACACAGATGATGGATTGAAATCATCCAAAGTATCTTCTCTGACCACAATGGAATGAAATGAGAAATGAGTAACAGAAGGAAAACTGGACACTTTACAGATATATAGAAATTAAACAACACACCTTTGACCAATGGGTGAAAGAAGAAATTACAAGTTAGATTGGAATATACTTAAAATGAATGAAAATGAACGCACAACATACCAAATCTTGTGGGATTCAGCAAAAGCTATGCTCAGAGGGAAATTCATAGCTGTAAGCACTTACATTAAAAAAGAAGAAAGATCCCAAGTCAGTAACCTAACTTTACACCCCAAGGAACTAGAAAAAAAGAGCAAGATAAACACTAGTGATGAGGCTTCCACTATAACAATGTTGGTGAGGATGTAGAGAAATTGGAACAATTGCACACTGTTGATGGAATTATAAAATGGTGCAGTTGCTATGGAAAATGGTATGGTGATTCCTCAAAAGATTAAAAATGAAAAATAGAATTACCATATGATCTAGCAATTTGACTTCTGAGTATATATAGAAAAGAACTGAGGGACTTCCCTGGTGGTCCATTGGTAAAGAATCCACCTTACAATGCAGAGGACGTGGGTTCAATCCCTGGTCAGGGAACTAAGATCCCACATGCGGCAGGGCAACTAGGCCCGCGTGCCACAACTACTGAGCTCGTGTGCCTCAACTAGAGCCTGTGAGCTGCAAACTACAGAGCCCACGTACTCTGGAACCCGCGCACCACAACTACAGAGCCCACATGCCCTGGAGCCTGCACGCTACAACTAGAGAAGAGAAAACCTGTACATCACAATGAAAGATTCCCACATGCCTCAACGAAGATCCTGCGTGCTGCAACTAAGACCTGACACAGCCAAAAATAAATAAAGTAAATAAATAAATAATAAATAAATCTTAAAAAAAAAAGAATTGAGAGCAGAGACTTTTTTTAAAATTAATTAATTAATTAATTAATTTTTGGCTGTGTTGGGTCTTCGTTTCTGTGCGAGGGCTTTCTCTAGTTGCGGCAAGCGGGGGCCACTCTTCATCGCGGTGCGTGGGCCTCTCACTATCGTGGCCTCTCTTGTTGGGAGCACAGGCTCCAGATGCGCAGGCTCAGTAGTTGTGGCTCACGGGCCCAGCCGCTCCGCGGCATGTGGGATCCTCCCAGGCCAGGGTTCGAACCCGTGTCCCCTGCATTGGCAGGCAGATTCTCAACCACTGCGCCACCAGGGAAGCCCAAAAGCAGAGTCTTAAAAAGGCATTTGTACACTCATGTTCATAGCAGCACTATTCGCAGTAGCCAAAAGGTAGAAGCAACCCACTGACAGATGAATGGATAATCAAAATGTGGTATATACACACAATGAAATATTATACAGCCTTAAAAAAGGGCAGTCTGACAAATGCTAAAACGTGGATGAATCTCGAGGACTCTATGCTGAATGAAATAAGCCCGACAAAAAAGGACAAATATTGTATGATTCTGCTTATATGAGGTAACTAGAGAGGTCAAATTCATAGAGACAGAAAGTAGAATAGTGATTGCCAGGGGCTGGAGCCGGGAGAGGGAGAATGGAGAGTTGTTTAATGACTATGAAGTTTCAGTTTTGCAAGATGAAAAAGTTCTGGGGATGGACGGTGGTGATAGTTGCACGACAATGTGAATGTACCTAACACCACTGAACTGCACACTTAAAAATGGTCACAGTGGTAAATTTTATGGTATGTGTATTTTGCCCCAATTACAATTTAAAAAGTTACTGCTATGAGAGGCAGGCAGTATAAGCAAGAGAAGGATTTCTTTGTCTTGTAAATATCTTGGTGCTGAAACACCTGAAGGCATCTTCCTAGGCAGAACCAGAAGGACTGGTGCCACTTAGCCTAATGAGTCAATCATTCACAGCATCTAATTCAAACTGTCCTTCGAGCCCTGGAATGGCTTCTTGTGGCTGGTGACCCACAGACTTGAAAAAAAAACTTCCAATCTACATGCAAAATAAATGTTAAAGCCATAGTAAACCAAAAACCTCAGTGGAAGCATGGGAAGCACACAGAAGTCACTGAATTTAGCAATTAAAATATTTAGTTAGGCAGGAATTGTGAAGACTGCCATTGCTGAGAGTAAGGTCTTTGTCCATGGTCCTTGGCTCTATCCTCTGGGAGGTTCCTCACTGGCCTCTGTTCCCCATCACCACTTCTGAAGCTTTCTCATTCCATTTCCTGCTGGTATGATTTTAAGGACCTCGTGGTACAATCTTGGGGCATTGTTGTTTTTTTTGTTGTTGTTTTTTTGGCTTCACCTCGAGGCTTGCAGGATCTTAGTTCCCGGGCCCACAGTGAAAGCGCTGAGTCCTGACCACTGGACCGCCAGGGAACTCCCTGGGGTATTGTTTTATATGCCAGAGAGTCATGATCTTTTGCAGGCCAAGCTCATAGTTTCTCTCAAAAATTTAGTAGGTGTCTGGTCTTTTTTTCTTCAGGCAGCTCCATGGGCAAGTAACCACAGCCAAAGATTTCCGCTGGCACAGCTCTTTTTTTTTTCCTTTTCACTTTTTAAACTGTGGCAAAATACATACAACATAAAACTGACCATCTTAACTACTTTGAAATGTATGGTAGTTCAGTGGTATTAAATGCATTCAGAATGTTGTGCCACCACCCCCACCATCCATCTCCAGAACTCTTCATCTCATAAAACTGAAACTCTGTCCCCATGAAACGCTAACTCCTCATTCCTCACCACCCCCTGCCCCCCACCAGCCCTTGGTAACCACCATTCTACTGTCTTTTCTTTATGAATTTGAACTACTCTAAATAGCTCATAGAAGTGGAATGATACAGTATCTGTCTTTCTGTGACTGTTATTTCAATGAGCATCACGTCCTCAAGGTTCATCCACCTGGCATAGTTCTTAAACCCGAATGATGCCCTCATTTATTTCCTGGCTTCTATACTTGATTGGACCTTGGCATTCTCTCGAGGATGCTGAGAAATGGTTAATCTCTTGCTACAACTGCCTCCTCAGGGCCACTTTGTATCGCTGCTTCCCCTTGAACCCCCAAATCACCAGACTCAGTCCATTTAAATTGCAGTCTGCATGGAGAGAGACTACCTCAATATTGTTAGGGTCCCTTCTGCCTCTGCTTGCCTCAGTACACCTCTCTCTTTAATGACAGTGGCAAGAAGTAGCAAACAAACATAACAAATAATCTGGCTTTTCCTAACCACTTCCCAGAGGGCTATAGACTCAATAAACACAGTCTGCTATGCAAGACTCACAGTTTTACCTGCCTGGTGAGGATGACTAGAGGTCCAGGTGGCGCTGTCTTTGGTTCAAGGAGATGGAAGCAAAGACTGCGGCCTTGCATCACAGTTTAGAAGGAGCCTGGTGCCTTGGGCTCCTTCTTAAAGGCTGTAAGAGTGCTTAGAAACACAGGTCACCTCATTCCCACTGAACCAGGGGGTCTGGAGATCTGGGTTCCAGTTTAGCTTTGAACCACTTGCTGAGACGTGGGACGGTCCCTTTCCTTCTCTGTGTCTCAGAGGTCATTAAACGAAGGAAATGGCACATGGTTTTTTTCCCTCTTTGACATTTTTAGACCCTATGCTTTCTCTGAAACTCATAAATATGAGGATTGATGAGGAAAGGCCTGGTAAGTTCACTGTTTCCCAAAATGTGAAGCTCTTAACAGTAACATTTCCTGCATGTGGCATGAAAGAAACTTTTGAATTACACAGGCAGAAATTTATTCCCTTTCTCAGTTCTCTTTGAAGGCTGATGATTACTTCAAAGAAAAATTTCCGTTTGGTGCTAGTGTATCTTTTAAAAAAATTATTTATTGGGAATTCCCTAGCTGTCCAGTGGTTAGGGCTCCACACCTTCACTGCCAAGGGCCCGGGTTCAATCCCTGGTCGGGGAACTAAGATCCCACATCCCGCATGCTGCATGGTGTGGCCAAAAAAAATTTTTTTTATTTACATAGTGTGAGTGTGTATAATATCTGTCTATATACACACATATGTATGAAGTTACATGTATAATTTTATTTTTAAAGCATCATACAGTAAAATAGATTTTTTAGTGTACAGTTCAATGAATTTTAACACATGCAACCACCACTACAATCTGGATGCAGAACACTCCATCACCCCCCAAAATTCCTCATGCTACCCTCCATATGTCACACTTTCCGTATCCCCTGGCAACCATTGCTCTGTCCTCCTACACTATGGTTTTGTCACTTGGAGATTATCATATCAATGGAGTCACACAATATGTAATCTTTTGAGACTGGCTTCTTTCACTCAGCATAATTTTTTTTTTTTTTAGCAATTTAGCATAATTTTTTTTGAGCCTGTGGGTAGAGAATGCTTTTCCCCTTAAGCTTTTCTTTTTTTTTTGGTCATGTCACACAGCTTGTGGGATCTTAGTTCCCTGACCAGGGACTGAACCTGGGCCCTCGGCAGTGAAAGCACAGAGTCCTAACCACTGGACCGCCAGGGAACTCCCTCCCCCACCCAAGTTCTATTGGGATATAATTGACATATGATATTGAATAAGTTTAAGTTATACAACATAATGATTTATTATTTGTATTTATTGTGAAATGATCACCACAATATGTTTAGTTAACATTCAGCACTTTACATGGTTATAAACTGTTTTTCTTGTGAAAAGAACCTTTAAGATCTACTCTCTTAGCAACTTTCAAATATACAATACAGTATTGTTAACTGTAGTTACTACATTGTACCTTACATACCCAGGACTTACTCATCTCATAACTAGAAGTTTGTACCTTTTGACTACCTTCATCCATTTCCTCCACCCCTCACCCCCTGCCTCTGACAACCACCAACTGGTTCTCTGAGCATAATTGTTTGAGATTCATCCAAGTTATTGTGTTACCGTATTTTGTTCTTTTATTGCTGAGCAGTGTTCTATGGTATGGATGGACCACGGTTTGTGTAACCACCTAATGAGCGGCATTTTGGTTTCTCCAGTTTTTGGCTATTACATATAAAGCCACTATGAACAATCATGTGCAGGTTTTGTGTGACTTAGGTTATTCAAAACCCCTTCTGGTTTCCCAACTCACTTAGAATAAAATTCAACATAAGCACAGTGGTATCTGGGTGGGCCCCCAAAACTACACCCTGTGATAGGCATGAGGGAGCCATGTGGTTGAAGCACAGGGCCCATTCTTGAATTGCTTCCAGTCTGGAGGCCCAGGCAGCGCTGCTTGAGTTCACAGTCTGCCTCTATCACTTACAAGCTGTGCAACCTTGGGTAAGTTCCTTAACCTCCCTGTGCTTTAGTTTCAGCATCTATAAAATGGGGATATTGCTAATACACCTCCCTTCCAGGGCTGTTGTGAGGATTAAATGAGTTTATATGTCAAAAGGGCATGGAACAGTGCTTGCACATAGTAAGTGCTTGACATAAGATAATCACTATTTCATTATTGGCTCTGGAAGTTTAATTGGGCCCAGAAGGCCCTTCTAGGACATTTGCATTTTATCCTGTTAATATTGGCAAGGAGAGTGGGGTTGAGCTGGTAGGTGAGAGACAGTGGGGAGAGGGACTGGTTTGGAGACTGTTGGAATAATCCAGAGCAGCTCTTATAGAGAGGCGGGTAAGAGCCTGTTTGGAGTGGATTCAAGAAGAATAGGAGAAGAGCTCACGGAGACAGTAAGTACAGATGGATTTTGCTAAAAAGAGGAGCAAATGGACAGTCACAAGTGGAGAATGTGGGGCCATCGGAGGGTTTTTTTTTTTTTTAATGGGTGAAATGAAAACCTAGGAATGATTCAATATAAAATAAAATTAACGATGGGGTGGAATCCTTGGAGGGAAATCCCAGAAGTTGACAAGGGATGGAAGTCAGTCTTGGAGGGAAGTAGGGCGCTCGGGACCAGAATTACTCCCCCTGTACTGATGGGGAGATCATTTTCCAGATGCCAGACGGCTGCAACGTGGTGAAGCTCTTGTTGGAACCGTGGACCACTCAGAGGACCCATTCCCCTGCACCGGAAGCAGAAAAACTCCAAGCGTCCGGGGAAGGGGGCAGAGCTTACAAGGGTAGGGCAACAGCGGAGGCGGGGATAGGGGAGAGGGGGCGGGCCTCTGCCTTCGCAGAATTGCGGTGGGATGGGAGGCAGGGCCTGGAGCTAGAGCGAGGGGCAGGGTTTGTTTGGGGTGAGATTCCCGGATGGTGGACACTGGGCAGGGGGTCCGAAATCGTCCATGCTCGGCCAACGTGAAGGGGCGTACAGCACGCCTGGTGTGGAAAGCGGGCTGGGCTCGGAAGGCCCGGAACCTCCCGGCCTGCAACGCTGGGCCAACGGAAGGCCGAGGAAAGTGGATCGCGCGAAACTCCCGGCTACTGGAAGCCGCAGAGGGGCGTGGCTTCTTGTAAAAAAAAAGCGTGAGGCCTGCAGTGCGAGCCAATGGGAAGCGAGGGAGGGCGGAGCCTGTGCAAGGGGCGGCCAGTAGAGACAGGGCTCTTATAGGAGGTGCCCTGGAGCTGAGCGCACGCGCGTCGGGCCGGACTACAGGGCGCACGGGATCCAAGTGGGCAAAAGGGGCAAGGCAACAGCTGTCCGGCCCAGCCTGTTCAAGCCGCGCGCCTGTTCACGTGACACGAAGGGAGCGGAATTCCTCTGGAGTCAGCGCCATTTCCTGTAGGTGAAGGTTAAAATGCCCCGGGGAGAAGCATCCCGATGTAACCTGACCTCGACTCGAGGCCTGGGGTCGGGGGAAAGGCTCGGGCCCGGGCGCTCGCTAGGGGGAGGGGTCTGGCTTGTGGAGAGGGTCGTGCACGCTAACTTGGGGGCGTAGACGTGGGGTGGGCTCACCACTAGGGCTGAGATTCGGGTCCTAGATGTCAAAGAGAGGCGGGGCTTCCCGCCGATCCCTTGAGAAGCAGGTAAGTGGGAAAATAGCTATCTTGAGGCTTTGTCGCCGCATTGACCTGTGGTGAGCTCGTTTAGGTGGTTGTGGTGACGTAAGGGGGGTGGGCTGGCGTTGTAAGAGGCGTGGCCAGGTCCCTGAGAGGTTTGGCCTGGCCCGGAGCCTGGGAGTGTAAGGGGCGTGGCCGCGCAGAAACTCGTGCCAAGGGGCGTGGCCCGGGATCTGGGCTGGGAGAGGGGGCGTGCCTTCTTCTGGATAATTTAATTGTCGCGCCCACGTCCTAGCCCTGCCCTTTCTCCCTTAGGTGACATCTCATGGAGACGCCCGTGGCTGCCGCCCCTGCTGGGGACTTCTTCCCCTCTTTCCTGCTCCTGGGTTTCGCGACGCTAGTGGCCGCCTTGCTGGGCGCCGCTCACCGCCTGGGGCTCTTCTACCAGTTGATGCACAAGGTTCAGGGGAAATACAAGGGCGACGGGCCGGGGGCAGCCAAAGGAATGGACTTCCACCGTTCTTTCCAGCTAACCCATTTTATAGACGGGGAGAGTGAGGTCCAGTTAATCCAGAGGGACTGGTCGGGAGATTCTTAACAGGATCCTGTCGCTATTGCCGAGCTGCTTACGGGGCCCTGGACTTTGCCTCTAGGAAGAGGTCACAGGGAGGCTATACCTGCCTGGGCACTCAACCCCCCGGCCACCTCCTTCTTCAGGGGCCTCGAGCCCTTTTCACGGAGCAGTGCTCCCTAACACGATGGGGTCAGAGTGCTGAGAGCAGGCACCAGAGGACGTGGCCGGCTGTGACACTTTTGTGGCAGTTGCTGTCTACTGAGCTCAACGCTTTAGAGGGATTTTCCCACGTACTCAATACATTCCAGAATAGATACTCTTGTTTCTGTCTTCATTTTCCACAAGAGGAAACCGAGGCTCAGAGAGGTTGTGTGATAGCTTGTGTTAGGAGACCTGTTTGGGGAAGAGCTGACCCCACAGACCTTGCTCTGAACTACTTGGCTTCTCAGAAATTTACCCCTTCCCCAGACCCTCTCCCTAGTCTTTCCTCTCCTAACCTGGAGCACCCTTGACCCCTCCCCAGTCCTTCCTCTCCTAACCAGCAGCAACTTGAGGATTTGTGGAGATTTAAGGCAAAGGCCTCTGGTGTGCGTTGCTGTGCAGCAGCACTGTTTGTGCCAGCAGGCTGCTCCCATGTCAGGCACGTGGAGGCTGGCAGCCTGTTAACTGGGCCCAGTGAGTAGGAGGGAGTCTGGTAGGCTGGAGTCAGCAGTCACGTTATGAGGCCCTGATACTGGAGAGCAGGCCGTTCTGGAGTCCCAGCAGATGGCCCCTGGCCAGACTCCCTTGGGTTCTGTGGATCCACCTTCCCTAACCTCTCTTCCTGCTTGCTCCACCATCCCTGAGGTGGGCAGTGTTACAGAGTGGGGTGCTTTAAGAGCATTGGTTCTATGGGACTTTGAATCTTGCTCAGGAGTCTTGATCTCTGTAGTTGTAAAAGGATATAACGTCAGGAGGATCTGATAAGATGATATGTCCTACTCTGAGCCAAGTGTATAGTGTAATATGTGCCTAAGCAACACCAAGCTTCCCCTGCCCTCCGACCCTGCCCCTGCCCTCCTTCCTGGGGGAGGGGGATTGTCCCTCTTCCCACCTGCCCTGGTGCCCGTGCCCTGGTCCTTGACAATCTCGCTTCTCCCCCTTTTCGGGCCCAGGTGGACAAGGCAAGCATCCGGTATGGTGGGGAGAATGTGGCAGCCGTGCTGAGGGCCCATGGCGTGCAGTTCCTTTTCACGCTGGTCGGCGGGCATATTTCCCCACTGCTGGTGGCCTGTGAGAAGCTGGGCATCCGCGTGGTGGACACCCGCCACGAAGTCACAGCCGTCTTTGCTGCTGATGCTGTGGCCCGCCTGACCGGTGAGGGCAGAGTGGAGAGGGCTAGGGGCTGGTGAGACTGGGATGTCTTTGAGGGGCAGGGTTTTTTGATGGGGGGGTGTGGCCAGGAGGGTGGACACAGCTGTGACAGGGTTTGTGTTGCAGGGACAGTGGGCGTGGCGGCAGTGACAGCGGGCCCCGGCCTCACCAACACAGTAACTGCGGTGAAGAATGCCCAGATAGCCCAGTCCCCAGTCCTGCTTCTGGGTGGGGCTGCCAGCACCCTGCTGCAGGTACCCTCTTCTTGAGGGGTGGCAGGGGCCCCAGGGAGCCTGGAAGTTCTCATGTGTTGACTCCCTGGACTCCTGTCTCCACCAGAACCGGGGCGCACTCCAGGCTATTGATCAGATGTCCCTGTTCCGGCCACTCTGCAAGTTTTGTGCTTCTGTGCAGAGGGTGCGGGAGATCATCCCCACCCTGAGGGCCGCGATGGCTGCTGCTCAGTCGGGCACCCCAGGTGCGGGGCGGGGGCTGGGCAGTGGTCAGGCCCTAGGGCCTGGGGGCTGGGAGACACAGCAGACTCAGCGTTCTCCCTGTTCATGTAGGCCCGGTGTTCGTGGAACTGCCTATTGATGTGCTATACCCCTACTTCATGGTTCAGAAGGAGATGGTGTCAGCTAAGCCGCCCAAGGGCCTCGTGGGTCAAGGGGTCTCCTGGTAAGTAGCCCAACTCCTACCATACCCTCCCCTATCCACTGGCTTCTCCTGCACCCTCCTGCTAGCACCCATCTCTCCTTTGACTCATTCATTGACTTGCACATCAGTTGAGAGGAGCCAGCCGTGGGAAGAGCATTCCAGGTAGAGGAAATAGAATATGCACATGTCCTGAGGCAGGAATGAAGTTGGTGGGTTGGGAAAGCAAAGTGGCCCATGTGGTGGCAGCAGGTGAGCAAAGGGGAGAGGGGCAGAGACTGAGCTCAGAGCAGCCAGCAGGAGCCACTTGGCAGACCTGGGGCTTTGTTTTTAATTTGAGATCCATTGAGAAGCACTGCAGGGCCTTAAGCATTGGCACGGGATACCCTGGTTTGGGTTTTTATTATGTTCCCTCTGGCTATTGCTGGAGTGTGGACTTTGGGGTCAGGTGGAAGCTGGGAAGCCAGGGAGGAGATGTGGCGGTCACTGGGATGAGAGATGATGGTGGTCTGGAATCTGGGTGGTAGCTGTGGGATACATCTGGATGGATCACATAGGAGTGCCTGGACCTCCAGCAGGCCAGGATAAGGGAACAGTGGGTCCCTATGGGCCCATGACATGGGCACAGCTCACTCTGGGGCCACTATGGGACTTTTGAGTGGTGAGTGGCCAGGATGTTGGAGAGAGCAGGGCAGTGGGGCTGGCCTGGGACAAGCTTGAAGGTTTTCCTGGAAGAGCTACAAGTTTCAAGGGGGAATTTCTTTCTGTTGACGGGATAAAAAGGGGCACAGCCCTAGCAGAGGTACATGAAAAGTATCCATTTTTGGTCACCACTGAGGTGGGCCTGGCTGAAACAGGGTGCAGAAAGGAGAATCAATTTTCCTCCTCCTCCTCCTCCTCCTTCTCCTCTTTGCCCTCTGTCCCTTCCATTTGCCTGTCCTTGCCCCTCTGCCTTCCACTCCCCTGCCAAATATTTAGCGAGTGCTGCTATGTGCTAGGTACCTGGATGGGCATGAACAGGACAGACAGGTCCCTGCACATGGGCGTGTGAGAAGCACCTCGTGGGCCAGCTCAAGGAGTAGCAGGTTTACTCACATGTCTTTTGTAACAACCCTTTGAGTTAAGACTCAGAGGTATTATTATGTCCATTTCATAGATTAGGTAACTGAGACCCAAGGCAGTTGAATGACTTGCATGAAGTTGTCCAGTTTGTTAATGGCACACTAGGATTCAGCCCGGAGGAACCTTCAATGCTTTATCCACAGAGCTATGTTCCATCTATAATGAGTGAAATGAAAGTCCAGAGAGATGGGTTCGAATCCCAGGACTGCCACTAACTAGCTGTGTTAACCTTGAACAAATGATTAAACCTTTTTTTTTTTTTCCCAGTTTTATTGAGATATAATTGACATACAGCACTGTGTAAGTTTAAGGGTTACAGCATAATGATTTGACTTACATATATTGTGATTAAATATATGACGTCAGCTTCCTCATCTGTAAGATGGACCAACGTTGCCTTTTCTCTCTAGACTAAGATTCTGTGACGAATAAAATGAGATTATTTTGATAGTGCAAAGCATATGCTGAAGTATAAAGGAATTAACCATTATTATCTTAAATAAGAATAGGGCTGGGCTTCCCTGGTGGCACAGTGGTTGAGAGTCTGCCTGCCAGTGCAGGGGACACGGGTTCGAGCCCTGGTCTGGGAAGATCCCACATGCCGCGGAGCGACTGGGCCCGTGAGCCACAACTACTGAGCCTGCGCGTCTGGAGCCTGTGCTCCACAACAAGAGAGGCCGCGATGGTGAGAGGCCCGCGCACCGCGATGAACAGTGGCCCCCACTTGCCGCAACTAGGGAAAGCCCTAGCACAGAAATGAAGACCCAACACAGCCATAAATAAATAAATTAATTAATTAAAAAAAAAAAAAAAAAAAAAGAATAGGGCTGAGTCCAATGTCATACCAAGCGTAAGGCAAGGTGTCTCCCAACCTTTCTCCAGCATGATTAGGGAACTAGCCCCCTGCAAGGCTGGCTTGTGCCTTGCCTTTTCTTTCCATGTTAGGGTTCCCCATGGTTCCATCCTTGGTCTCTTCTCATCTTCTGCGATCTTTACTCCTCCTCGAAAGAGAAACAGAAGCTTCAGGCTCTGACTAATTCTAGCGAGCTGATGCCCACATGTGTATTTTTGGCTGGATTGGGTGTCCTTGAGGGCAGGGCTGAGCAGGATTTATCTTTGTGTCTCCAGGGCCCTGCACAGGGCCTCATGGAAAGTCAGGGCCCTGTGACCCAATGAGTAAGGAGACATCAGAAGCCAGAGAAAGGCAAGGGTACGGACGATTGTTAATAACTCCAATTAATTGAGTGTTTTGCAATGTGCTTTATATCCCGAGTGGATAGATCACTGAACCTTGGGAGAGATGTTTCCTTTTACATTTTACAGAGGAGGAAGCTCAGAAAAGTTGAGTCACTCACCCACAGTCACACAGGAAGCAGCAGAGCCAGAACTCAAGCCCACCTCTGTCTGACCCTGCAGCCATGGCCCCTGATTCTGGCACTCCACGCCGGTGGCACTTGTTTTTGAGGGTCTGTGTCAGGTTGGGGTGGTCACCAGAACCTTCTGAAGGGAAACAGGCCACTGGACACTCAGCCACTGGGGTCTGTCTGTCCCTGGGCTGTTGCTTTTGTACCTCTGTTCCTGTCCTACTGCCTTCCTGGTCCCTTTCCCGGCCCTTCTCCTCCTTCAGCTTCTGGAACCCTGGTATGACTCCTGGTAACTGACTCTTCCTCTCCCCTTCGCAGGTACTTAGAGAATTACCTGGCCAACCTCTTTGCAGGAGCCTGGGAGCCTCAGCCTGAGGGGCCTCTGCCTCTGGACATCCCTCAGGCTTCCCCTCAGCAGGTGAATTGCCTCTGTGCCCTGGCCAGGGACCCCCACCTGCTGTGTGGCTTCTCTCTGAACCAGTACTGGGGCTGTGATCTTGGGGGCTGACGGTGACTCAGGGTTGGCTATTTGAGCCCCACCTCTTGCCCCAGGTTCAGCGCTGTGTTGAGATCCTGAGCCGGGCCAAAAGGCCCCTTGTGCTGCTTGGGAGCCAGGCCCTGTTGCCTCCGACACCCTCAGACAAACTTCGGTGAGAAGCCTCAGGCTTGCCCTTACTGTCACGTCCCTGGTCCCCTGGGGCCCTGTGAGGAGGGGCAGGCCCTTGGCCACACTCACCTCTATTCTGCCTGGACCCCTAGGGTTGCTGTGGAGACCCTGGGTGTCCCCTGCTTCCTGGGTGGGATGGCGCGGGGACTGCTGGGCCGGAGCCACCCCCTTCACATCCGGCAGAACCGCAGCGCCGCCCTGAAGAAGGCAGATGTTGTCGTCCTGGCAGGTGGGCCTCATCCTCCCACCCTCCCTTTCCATTCCTTCCCACTCGGCACCTCCCTAATCGTGTAACCCTGCCCCTCCTAGTCAGGTACTGGCTGGCACCCCACTCTCATAATCACCCACCCTCCTACCTCTCACCACCCCCCTTCCCCTGGACCTGAAATTCAGGTAAACTCTCGCCAGGTTGCAGTTGTGTCCTGTGACCCAGCTTTACACAAAGATAGCGGGCACCTGTGGTACTTTGTGTACAGCATTTGCATTTGTATGCATTATACAGCCTTTACACAGCACGTACACCTACAGCATATATATTTTTACATAAAGCGCTTGAATCCTGCCAGAGACATAATAGTTGTATCAGTTAGCTATTGTTTTATAATAACCACCCTAAACTCAGTGGCTTAAAATGCACTTATCATTTCTCAAGACCCACCTGGGGTTAGGTGGTAGTTTTTGTCATTTTGGTAGGGCTCATTCCTGAGTCTGCACTCAGAGAGGCGGGAAGGCAGCTGTGCTGATCCAGGCTGGGCTGGCTTGTAACTTGGGGGTTGGTTGGCTGTAGGCTGGGCTAGCTTGGCCTCAGCTGGGGTAACTGAGTTATTTCACTCTCCCCTACCTCCTCCTCCATGTTTCTCATCATCCAGCAGGCTAGCCTGGGGTTGTTCACTTGGTGGATGTTGAGAAACATGCAGGGCTTGGGGAGCAAGGTTATTTGAGAGAGAGAGGGTGGAAGCTGCAGGGCTTCTGGAGGTCTGGCCTCAGGAACGCATGCCATCACTTCTCTCACATTCTATGGGCCAAAGCATGTCCTGAGGCCAGCCCAGGTTCATGGGGTGGGGAGCTGCAAAGTCTCATTGCAGGTGACACTGGTACAGGGAGAGGTGAAGACCTTTATGCATTCAGTCTACCATGGTGGATTAAGTAAGGGAGCGGGCATTCCCCAGGATGCTGGCCCTTTGTCCACCGAGACTCTGTCCCCTACCCCAGGAACGGTGTGTGACTTCCGTCTGTCCTATGGCCGTGTCCTCAGCCGCAGCAGCAAGATCATCATTGTCAACCGTAACCGGAAAGAGATGTTGATGAACTCAGACATGTTCTGGAAGCCCCAGGTGGCTGTGCAAGGTGAGCCCCTAGCAGCCCCCACACATATGTGTTCTTTCCGGTCCCTCTCCTCCTGGCCTCTGCTGCAGCTGGCTTGAGCTGGGTGCTGGTGACCAAGGCCCGGACCGTGCCCCAGGGGGCCCCGAGTCGGCCAGAGACGCATATTTGGTCCTTAGACTGATGGGGTACTTCTGAATGAAGCAGATGGTAGGGTGTGCACCAGAGGGAAGGCCTGGGAATGTGCGTGTGATCACTTCCCCTGTCTGTACTCTCCCATGTCGCCTGCTGCCCTTAGGATCTGCCCCGAGGTCTCTCTTGTCCTGTCGTGGCTCCTCCACCCCTGTTCGGTCCTCTTCCATGGCCTTTCCATGCCCTGCTTTGCCCATCGTTCCAAGGACGTTGACTCTACCCTGCGGTGCAGGCGAGAGGGAACTTGTGTCAAGCAGAGAAGTGGCACCGTTTGCATTCATGTTTGGGAAGATCCACTGTAGCAGCTGGTGGGCAGCGAGTTGGAGGGGACCGGGTGGAGGCAAGGGGGCTGTTAGGGCCAGGACAGAAACGATGAGGCCTGGAGTGGGGATGGAGAGGGAGGAGAAACTCAACTTCTCTGAGCCTCTGTGTGATCATTTCTAAAATGGTGATGGTGAAAAGTACATCATCACTGGCTTGTTTATTTGTTCACTGTACAAGCACTCTGCATGCCTGGGTTGTAGAGATGTGCTTGGAGGATGGAGGTGTTTTTAGTGACGTGTTTCAGAGGCAGAATGACAGGACTGCATGATCTGGGGTGTGATGGGGAGGCAGGAGACAGAGGCTGATGAGCGTTTCTAACCCACTTTGTGCTCCCTAAGCCTAGTTTCTTTGGCCTTGCTCTCCCTCACACCCCTGTTGCCCTAACTTGGTTCTGGCAGGCTCTGGGGTGTGTTTCACCCATTTTGTGCTAGAACCCCACTGGCCTGCTTCTTTGCCTCCTGCGGAGATGCCTGTTCGCTTCCTGCTGTCTGGGCCTCTGGTGCTTGAAGGGCAGGAGGAGGCCATCTCCCTGCAGCTGTGCCCTCTTCCTTCCCCAGGAGACGTGGGCTCCTTCGTGGTGAAGCTGGCGCAGGGCCTTCAGGGCCAGACATGGGCCTCAGACTGGGCAGAGGAGCTTCGGCAGGCTGACCGACAGAAGGAGCAGACCTTTCGGTGGGGGCTGGGTAGAGTGGACTTGGGGGGTTGCGGGTTCCTGGGGGGCCATGCCGCTGGCTCTGCCGACCTGCATTGCTCCATCACAGGGAGAAGGCGTCGATGCCTGTAGCTGAGCACCTTAACCCGGTGCGGGTACTGCAGCTGGTGGAGGAAACTCTGCCCGACAACTCCATTCTGGTGGTCGATGGTGGGGACTTCGTGGGTACAGCCGCCCACCTGGTGCAGCCCCGTGGCCCCCTGCGCTGGCTCGATCCTGGTAAGGGCGGGCCTATGCCTGGGGCAGCTTGCACCCTCGGGGCCCCTTCACACCCACCCGCTCTTGGTTCTTCTAGGGGCCTTCGGTACTCTGGGGGTTGGTGCAGGATTTGCACTTGGCGCCAAACTGTGCCAGCCGGATGCCGAGGTGAGTCAGAGCGTGCTGGGGGCAGGAGGCTTGCTGCTTTCTGGGCCGTGAGCCACCCAAACCATCCTTGGTACCCCCTCAGGTCTGGTGCCTGTTCGGGGATGGAGCCTTTGGCTACAGCCTCATCGAATTTGACACCTTCGTCAGACACAAGGTGACCGGGTGACCAAGGGAAGCTCATAGCCTGGGGTTCTGGGAGATGTCATCAGGGGTGGGGTGGGCTGGGAAGGGAGCTGCTTGGCTGGCAGGGGTCCTGTCCCTGTCTTTGACCTGTGGCTGGCCAAGCCCTGGGACTGAAGGCTGTGGCCTGGCCTCATCCTCTCCCTGCAGATTCCAGTGATGGCTTTGATAGGGAATGATGCTGGCTGGACCCAGATTTCCCGGGAGCAGGTGCCCTGTCTGGGCAGCAATGTGGCCTGTGGCTTGGCTTACACTGGTGAGGGGCCTGGAATGGGTGGGAAGGGGGAAAGCTGTTTCAGGCCCAGCTGAATGTATGTTCCTCTCCCGGGCTAGCTGCATGGTAGGCTGGGTTCTGCCATCATTCTGACTTGATCTCCCCTTTTAGGTTATCACAAGGCGGCCATGGGACTGGGGGCCCAGGGCTTGCTACTTTCACGAGAGAGTGAGGATCAGGTGGTCAAGGTGCTGCATGAAGCCCAGCAGCAGTGCCAAGATGGCCACCCAGTTGTGGTCAACATCCTCATCGGGAGGACGGACTTCCGAGATGGCTCCATTGCCGTGTAGGGCCTCATGGGTCAGTGCCCTTGGCTCTCTTCCCACCCCTGGACTGTGCCAGGCTGGTTTGTGCCAGGCTGGTTTCTCATCCTTGCTTGCCCTGGGCCTATCCCATGAGGCCCAGTGACCCTAAAACCCTCCCTGAGGACAGGGAGGGGCTGGAGGGGTCAGAGCTCAGAGAGGCTCCTTGGCAGCACTGGAGAGCCCTTGGGCCTTTTTCTTTGTGGGCTCAACTGTGTCCTTTCTCCCCTTCTCTCTTACACATTGAATAAACCACCTCTGGTCCATGTGGGCCCAAGTACTCATCCCAGAACCTGTGCATACTGATTTATTGTCCACAAAGATGGAAGTGAGGGAAAGAGGGAGGAGACAGGAGGGGACCCTACTCTCCCACTGGAACTCTGGGGCTCACTGAGGCACCATTACTGGGGATTTCAGGGTGCCTGGGCACTGCAAACTCTTTCCCCGCTCTGTGGTCCCTGAAAGAGCCCCACATGCCTGCTCTAGACATGTCCATGCACACTAGTCCTCACACACAGACACACACGCACGGAGGCAATAAATATGTTCCGTACCAAAGTGCCCCCAGCCTGACACTTCAGGTGGGGCCCCTCCGAAAGGGAGGTCTTATAAGTGCTCAATTTCTTCAGGAATGGGGAGGAAGAATTGGGGAGGGAAGGGCCATACTCTGCTATCTACTTTTGCTGGTTTGAGGCAATCATGGGGTTTTCCTTGGAAAAGAGGGTGGGGAAACCAGCTGTTTTCCTATAAGCCTCAGGCTGCCCCTATCCAGCCAGAGCCCAGGATAGGGGCTTTCCCCCCACCCTGCCTCAAACAGTACCTTATGATAGTCCTTGGGCCCGCCGAGGGAGAAGCAGAGTGCAGTGCTCAAAGCTAATACTGATTTGGTTGGCAGCAGCAAGAGGACTGACTGGGGGGAGGGGGTGTCTCACCATCCCAGGGTGATGCTCACAGTAACTGGCGTTTCCCTGGCTAAGGGGAAGCAAGAGAGGCCAGCCAGCCCTGTAAGCAGAACTGCCTTTTGGCAGCTGGGGAGAAGCCCTTGGTACTCAGAAAAGATAGCCACAATAGCTGGTCCCGAAAATTCCAAATCCCCGGCCTTCGCAACTGGTGCCCAAATGTTGAGCACTGGAAACGAGGAATGATTCTCAGCAGTGGGTTGGCTGGTCACTAGGCAACTCCCCAGGAACCAGGAGCTAGGCCTGAGCTACAGGTCTGGTCCCCCTAGGTCGTTAGGGCACCGCCTTAGCAACCAGGAGCCCGGCCTTAGTAATCGGGGTCCGGCCCCGCCCGGCTCACAGACACACGTTGATCTGCTTGGAGAGCTCTCTCTCCAGGTCCATGATGAGGGCATCAAAGTCTTTGAGGTTCAGGTGCGGGTTGAAGGGAGCCTCGAAGTCGTCTTCGAAGTCGGTGGCAACCGTCGGCTCGCCAGCCTCTTCGTCCTCGTCTTCGCTGTCGCTGCCCGTCACGTGGTCGTAGTCCGGCCCGGACAGGAAGTCCCGCCCACAAGGCAGGAAGTCCCGCCCGCAAACGCTCCAGTCACCGGCGTAGCGGTTGCTCGGGGGACTCTCGGGGCCGCCCCGGCCGCGGGGCCGAGTCACCACTTCGGGGCTCGCTAGCGGCAAGTGCAGCGGCGGCTGTCGTTTGGGCCGCAGGTACGGGACGAGCTCCGGAGCCTCGGGGGGCCTGCGCGGATCTGCGGAGGGAGAGGGAGGGCTTGGATGATGTCACGCCCAGCGGTGGCAACTAGACCTCTGATTGGCTGCTTAGGTAGCCAGGCCCCTGATTGGCCGGTCGAAAGGCAAGGCCTTCGACCGGATCAGGATTTCACTGGCTGAGCTAGAACTGGTTGCTGAGGCAACCAGGTACCAGCTTACTCGGACTAGGGGGCGTGGCTTGCCTGAAGCCCGAGACTCTAATTGGCCACTGGAGAAAGCATCGTAGCGGCGGCCTGGCTACGATCGGCGGCGCGGGGGCGGGGGCGAGGGCCAGCTCACCTGGCCAGGCTTGCAGCAGGTAGTGCAGCACCTCGATGTGGCGCTTGAAGTCCACTGCATTCGAGAGGCCCGGGCCAGAGCTGCGGATGCGGGGCCTGGCGGGTGCCTGGCGCGCCGGCAGCAGCACAGGACCGAAGCAAACGGCCAGGTTCTGCGGAGTCATGCGGTTGTGGGCGTGGAAGGAGGAGACAAGGCGCAGGTGGTCCAGGAGAAGCGTCAGTGTAGCCTGAGCGGAGAGGGTAGGGAGAGCATGAGGTGGGCAAAGCCGGTCCCCTGTCGCACCTGAGGGAGACTAAGGCGGTTCAGAATGGGGAAACTGAGGTTCAAGGTCTCATAGCTGGGTGATGACCCAGCTAAGACTTAACCATTAGGTATTAGTATTATGATCCCATTTTGCTGGAGGGGAGACTGAAGCGAAAGGTAACTTTAACTTTGAAATGGCAGAACTTGGGCTTGAGCCTACTCCTCTGTGTGTTAGGCAGGGCTGGTATTAATCCCATTTTATAGATGAGGATATTGAGGCACAGAGAGGGTCGGGACTTTTCCAGGATACCACAGCCAGGAACTTCCCTTATGGTAGGTTGACACACCTGTGTTCAGAGTCTGTATTTTTGATACATCCTGCCTGTGAAACCTTAAGTAACTCACTCAACTGCTCTGGGCTTTGGCTTCCATATCTATAAAGTGGGGATACTAATAGCACCTATTTTCTAGAATTGTAACAATGCCACATATTCATGGCCATCACAGGCCCAGGCATGGGTGAAACATTCTGCTGATGTCAGCCCACTCCCTGTCTCGCCTGCTCCCACCAGGCCCAACTCACCCTCTCCACATCTGGCAGGCAGCTGAGGAGCCCACGGGTGCCCTCAGTGCTGGAAGGAGCCCTGCTTGGGGGCTCTCGGGCCATGGCCTCCAACACCACCTGATAGAGGGGCTGGGTGATGAGCGGGGTAGGCAACTCCCGAAGATAATCCTTGAGGATGCCTGTGGATACAGGGCCCACTCTGATCAGGGCACCGCTGGTTTCTGAGGCTGGAGATTCAGCTGGGGCTGGGAGCAGGGGAACAGGAGGAGGATAGGTACAGGAAGGTGAAAACAAGGCCAACAGAAGGGGTGAGGTCCCAGAGCGACCACAGGGACTGCCTTGAGGTGAGGGTTGAATGAGGAGCAGGCAGGAGAGAGAAGGGGCATGCTGACCAGTGATGACATTGATATCGGGGTACAGGTCCTCGGAGAGGCAGACAGCTGCACTGTCCCGCTCAAAGGCATCTCGAAGCTCTTTCTTCACGGCTGCTGAGCCGCACAGACGGTACAGCCCCACTACCTGGGGGTAGGAGCACAGAGATGTCCTCTTGTCAGGGCCACAGACTGATCAGGGCCCTGTGGGTGAGGGCCAGAGGCCTAGATCACAGTAGCAATGGGCTGAGAGGTTGGGGGCTGGCTGTAGCTTCACTGGCTGCTTTCCTGCTCCTCTGACACCTGTCATTGGGGATCCCACCTGGCTGCCTGGACAGCCTGGCCCTGTAGACCCTCTGGATCACTTGTCCTGGCACCCACCTCCTTTGACTCAGGAAACTCTGACTCATTTTCAGCTTACTTGTCACCTCCTCTGGAAAGCCTTCCCTGACTACCCCAACCAGTGGGTCAGGTCCTGCTTTAAGCTCTCCCAGTTTCTTTGCTCTTATCCCAGCCACAGTTTTACATATGTGATTTATTAGAGTCATGTCTTTTCCCCCATCAGACTCTGAGCTCTAGAAGGGCTGGGATCCTATGTCACTAAATGAACAGATGACCCATGAATTCTGGGCTAGGTGCTAGGGTCTGGAGGGAGCGGGTGCTCCTGCCCTTGTCTAGGCTGGGATTGGAGCCAGGAGTTCCCCAGGTGGGGTAGGGGGAAGCCTGGCCTCCATACCCTGGGTGTTCTGGGGAGTCGTTCTGAGGTCTGGGGGCTAGCTAGGGTGGGGTGAGGGACTTACCCGTAGCCCTCGGCGCTCGATCTGCCCAACACACTTCTGGATGATGAGGGGCACCTGGCCCGGGGACTGCTCCCGCTCCACGAGCAGTGGCAGGGGCAGCCCGAAGACTCGGGGCTCAGCTGTGCCTGGTGCTTCCTGTTGCTCCGACAGGGTCAGCTTGGCATACAGCAGCCCTTGGGGCTCCAGGCGCACAGCCAGCTGCTGGGCCTCACACCCTGAAGACACAAGGGGACCTGCTGAGTCGAGTCTGCCCCCACAGGCTCCTGTGCCCTGGCCCCTACTCCAACCCACGTCCCATCCTGGGCTTAGCACCCTGGGCACTCTGGAGGAAGGAGGGAACCCTGAGCTGAATCCTGTGCCCTACACCTCCTCCCCTGCAGCCATGCATCCTACCTCGGAAAACCGTGGGCAGCAGCACAGTACCCTGGGCGCAGGGCCGGTGCCGCCGAACGCCGGGGTCCCACGCCAGCACCAGGGCCCGCAGCAGCCGCGCGGCCTCGAGTTCCAGGTGGAAGGTGTGGTCCAGCCGCAGGAAGTCTGGCCCCCCACGCAGCGGCCCCGTTCGGGCCCGGGCCACCCCATCCACCTGCAGCAGGCAGCAGAGGTCTCGCGGAGTGGCCCCAGGTGCCGGTCGCAGCCCCCCCAGCCCGTACAGGTGCAGGCTGAGGCGGCCCCAGAGTGCAGTGGGGGGCGTCCGGGCCGATGGGCCCACCTCATAGGGGCGGAAGGCGGTGGGCGACGGGGGCCCCGCTGGGCGCTCAGGAGAGTCGCCATCACTGAGGTAACCGGCCCTCAGGCCCCGTGCGCCCTCAGACACTGCCGCCCGCCCCGGGGTCCCCACGCTGCTGTCCAGGTGGTAACGGCTGATGACGGACCCCGCGGGGGCGGCTCGCTCACGCTCTCGGCCAGCCCGGGTGCTCCGCAGACTCAGGCGGCGCCGCAGCTCCGGCAGCTTCTTCATCTTCATTGAGAGGCGCCTGGCCGGGCCTGGGGACTTGGTGCGGGAGGCTTTGTTTGGGGGACTGGCGGGGGCTGCGCCTATGGGGAGAGCAGACCTCAGGGTCCAGAAATCTGGGCTCGGGATGGGGGTGAGGCTGTAGTCACCTTGGGGGTCCCGGGGTGTAAGGCTTGTGCTCACCTGGGGAGGCCAGGCTCTCCGGCTCAGCTGAGCCTGGCTGTGGGCCTGGGAGCTCAGGTGCCGAGAGTCTGGGGTCCTCCTCAGGGATGGGGTTGTACCAGATCTCACCAGCAGGCTCCCTACTGCCAGCTGCCCCGGGCCCCAAGGTGGCCTCATCTGGTGGCTTGGCCCCGCCCAGCACCCATCGGCGGCTGCTGGGCTCCAGGCTCTGCAGGTAGGCACCCCGAGCCGGGCTCCGAGATGCCTCGGGGCTGGGGGGCCCTTCTGCTCCAGCCTGGGATCCTTCCGGGGCCTGGGGCTCTGGTTCTGGAGGACTGGGCTCCGGGCGCTGGGCTGGGTGGCCTGGCAGAGAGCAAGGGGTGTGAGACTCAGCCTCCCACTGCTCCCAGAGCAGTCCCGGCCCAGGGCTCTTCCCCCAGCAGGAGAATGCACTCAGCACTGACACTCCACACATTCATTTGGAATGGGTGGCTGCAGGCCGGCAGTCTCATCTGTTACCAGCTTATGGCCTCTTCCCCAACCTCCCTGGCCCTGGTATCCCAGACAGGACTCTGTCCCTCTGCTCTCCAGCCTCAGAGGTCCCGTGGGGTTTCTTTGGGCCTGGGCCCTGCATTCCCCACTCTACTTCCCTACACCTCTTGTTAACTCTGCATGGAGCCCTGCCCTTGTCCCTTCTCACTGGGTGGCTTTGGGCAAGTCACTTTCCATCTCTGAGCCTCCGTGTCCTCCTGTGAAATGTGGGGATTTGATGCCGCCCTTCAGGGAGGCTTCGGAGAGCTCAACATGGAGAGCACTTCATAGGCACTCATATCTTGGTCAAGCACATAGCCCACAGTGGACGCTGCCTAGCTTGCTTGGAAGACAGGAGCAGGCATGACTGAGTGAGTGCCTGCTGGGTTCTCCCATACCTGCAGCATGTCACTCCCCACCTCCGTGCCTGTCTTCCAAACCCGCCACCACCGTCTCTCAGCCCAGGACTGACCCCCACGGTCAATGCCTTGGGCCCTCCCCCTCCTGCTCCATCTTCCTCTCTCTGACATCCCGGGCTGTTTCCTGTGTGTGTTTGTGCGTGGGCACCCCTGTCCCTTCTCTCTGCTGTGGGAACCTTGGGAATCTTTGGGAAGGGCTGGGGAGAGGTCAGATCCATGGAGTCTTCTGCCCTCCCTCCTTTAACTCCTTCCTTTCTGGGACTTCCTGTCCCACGCAGCTCTGATTTCTTTAAGGTCCTGCCCATTTCTTTAAGGACTCCCTCCTCTGGTCACTTCAGATTTCCACTCCCCAGGACTCTCTCTCTGGGTTCATTTAGTAGCATAGTCCACAGAGCTGTTAAGTCACTTCACTGGCACTGGGTAAATGACCCAACTGCTCCGTGCCTCAGTTTCCCCATCTGTATAAAGGGGACAGTTTCTTGGGGCTGCCTAAGGTTGGGTGTAACTGCAGTCACTGGTTAATAGGTGAGAGGGGGTGGGGGGTAGCCACCATGATTGATGCACCGCCTCTCTCCCTCTGCAGGAGTACGCCCCCATCTCCCATCCCAGGTCTCTAGGGCTCAGGGTGTCCCCTGCCCGGCCTGAATAAGCCCCAGTTTCTAGGCCTCCCAGCTCCTCCTCCCCTGCACTCTCAAGGCGCTCTGCCTCGGCCCCATTTCCTGTCAGGGGCGAGGCCCCCTCCCGGGCCTCCCAAGGAGCCGCAGCGCTGGCATCCCTGGCCAGGCGCACATAACGGTCCGCGCCCCCTCTCCCCCCAGCCCGTTACTTTCAGGACCTTTGCGTGCCCCGGCCCCCAACCCCGGCCCGCAGGGGGCTCCGCAGGGCTTCCCCTGTCCCTCCTTGGGGCCCCGGGACCCGCTTCCAGGCCGGGTGGGGTTCGGCGCCCCTTCTTCCCCACCTCCCCCTCTCACCGCGCTCCTTCGCGTCCGACTTTTTCCGGGGAAGTTTCTCCCGGCCCCGAAGGCGGGAGAAGGTTTTCCTGAGTAGCGGCTCGGCCATGCTGGGGCCCGGGCCGGGCGGAGTGCGCGCCCCGGGCTCCGGCCGCGCCGCCCCCTGCCCTCCCCGCCCCGCCCGGGCCTCCCCGCCCGCCCCCCGCCCCGCGCCAGCAGGAAGCGCATTCCGGGAATGCTTGGCCCAAACTTTTTTTTTTTTTTTTTTTTTTCCCCTTCCCGCGGCCTGAGCGAGCGATGCTGGGAGATGTAGTCAGTCGCCCGGGCCGGGAGCGGGAGGGAACGGGGGCTGTGTGCTACCTTCCTGGGCTCCAGCTCTGAATATCTTGGCGCAGTCGCGGGCCTAGTCTTTCCTCTTATCCACCCTCCGTTGGTGATCGCATACAGAAAGTTCTCTGGTGTTTACTTCCAAAATGCATCCTGAACAAATCTCTTCTCTTTGCTCCCATCCACTGCTCCAGCCTGGTGCAAGCCCTGGCACCACTCGTTTTGATGACACCCCCTCTTCCTTAGTTTCCCGGATGCCACTCTGGTGCTTCCCTCCTCCACCCAGTTCTCCACTCCCCTTTCCCCCCAGTTCCAGTTACTACTGCTCTTTAACAAACCATCCCAAACAGCCGTTTCATGATGCTCACAGATGCGGTGGGTCAGGAATTGGGGCAGGGCAGAGCTGACATTGATTGTTTCTACTCCTCAGTTGGAAGGACTTAGAGGCTTAGGGGTGACTCAACAAATGAGGGGCCAGAATCATCTGGAGGCATGTTCACTTGCAGTTGATGCCAGGTGTGGGCTGGGACCTCCACAGGGGCTGTGGACTAGGGCACCTCCACAGGCCTCTTGGTGTGAACTGGGTTCCTCCTACCAGGTCAGTAGTCAGGGTAGTTGGGATTCTTACATAGCCACCCAGGGCTTCAAAAAAGAACAAGGCAAAAAAAAAAAAAAAAAAAAAAAGAACAAGGCAGAAGCTACATTACCTTTCCTGATCCAGCTTGGAATGTCACACTGTGTTACTTCCGGCACCAGATTCGAGGGGAAGGAACATAGACTCCACCTCTGTCAATGGGTGGTGTGTCAAGGTGAACTTGTAACATTCTTTGTGCAAGAGAATTGGGAGAGATTATTGTGAGATATTATTGTGGTCATTTTGGAAAATTTAACCTGCCTCACTCCTATATTCCATTCTCCATGCTGTGCCCAGAGTGGACTTAAAAACCTGAAATCAGATCATAGCACACCCCTGCTGAACAGTCTTCCCATAACTGCTCACCCTACCTAAAATAAAATCAGATTCCCACAAATAAAATCCAGCCACAATGACTTCTGGCCTCATATGCTTTGTTGTCCTCATGGCCCACCATGACCTCCTCTCCGATTCTCCTTCACATCAAACTGTTCTTGCCCCAGTCCCTTTGCATTTGCAGTTCCCTCTCCCTGGGAAACACTAGTTCGTTTGAAGCTGCCTCTTTCTCATCCTTTAGGTCCAGTGGCACTTCCTTGGGAGGCCCTCCCCTCCCTGACCACCTACCACCGTCCAGTCATTATTACATCACTGTGTTTCATTTCTTCTAACACTTGCCATAGCTTGAACTTTATAGTTCAGTGATTTGTTCTAGTTTATCTGTCTCCTTGTTCAGACTGGGGCTGACCACGTAATACTTGTCTGTCTTATTCACTGCTGAATGTTCAGGTGGGAGATCAGGTGCCAGGTGATGGAGGCCTGTACAGAGGAGGTTGTGTGTGTGTGGTGATAATATATCTTGGTGTAGATCTCTGTGTTTATCCTACTTTGAGTTCATTGAGATTCTTGGATGTGTAGATTCATGTCTTTCAACAACGTTGGGAAAATTTTGGGGCCATTATTTCTTTTTTTTTTTTTTTTTTTTTTTTAATTATTTATTTATTTATTTATGGTTGGGTCTTCGTTTCTGTGCGAGGGCTTTCTCTAGTTGCGGCGAGCGGGGGCCACTCTTCATCGCGGTGCGCGGGCCTCTCACTATCGCGGCCTCTCTTGTTGCGGAGCACAGGCTCCAGACGCGCAGGCTCAGCAATTGTGGCTCTCGGGCCCAGCTGCTCCGCGGCATGTGGGATCTTCCCAGACCAGGGCTCGAACCCGTGTCCCCTGCATTGGCAGGCAGATTCTCAACCACTGCGCCACCAGGGAAGCCCCCATTATTTCTTCAACTATTCTTTCTGTCCCTTTCTCTTCTCTCCTTCTGGGATTCCTGTTATGCATATATTGGTATGGTTGATGGTGTCTTGCAGGTCTCAGGCTCTGTTAATTTTTCTTAAAAATTTTTAAAAATAAATTTATTTATTTTTGGCTGTATTGGGTCTTCATTGCTGCATGCGGGTTTTCTCTAGTTGTGGCGAGCAGGGGCTACTCTTTGTTGCAGCGCACAAGCTTCTCGTTGCGGTGGCTTCTCTTGTTATGGAGCATAGGCTCTAGGCACGCGGGCTTCAGTAGTTGTGGCTCATGGGCTCTAGAGTGGAAGCTCAGTAGTTGTGGCACACGGGCTTAGTTGCCCCGTGGCATGTGGGATATTCCCAGACCAGGGCTCGAACCTGTGTCCCCTGCATTGGCAGGCAGATTCTTAACCACTGTGCCACCAGGGAAGTCCCTAATTTTTCTTGGATGTGTGTGTTTGGGAGGAGTCAGGTTGAGAGTGGAGTGCACACCATCAAATCCCTGCCCAGATGCCTTTGAGGCAACTGCTGACAGTGGAGAGAGAGGTCGGGGGTCAAGACAACACCTCTTCACAAGTTGAGGGGAAGGGCTGTAGGACTAGTGTCCTTTGGGGTACTCTAACTCAGAGGAGCTGGAGACCAATGTAGGGGTGAGAGCACCCCTTGGCCCCACCCATATCATGTCAGATGATTGAAGAACACTCACAGGTCACATCAATATTTGTTATTTTTTTGGTAAACCCTTTGACAGGGTTTCTATACTTTTCCTGTTGCATTTATTTGGCTACATGTAGCTCATTTAATTCACAGTTGGTAATCAGAAATTCTTGATAAGTGAGAACAAATGATCTACAAACTGTATACAATGATTATGAATGCTAAATTTCACACTCTGTGAAGTTTGTACAATTATTCATCTGAATTTTGCTAGTTGCTGTTTGGATTTTGGAGTGTGTGTGTATGTGTTTTCTTTCCTCCAAATATTCACATTGTTGGCTTATGTGCTATGCTTATGATGCTTGATGGATAAATCAGCCCCCAGCAGACACAGGGATTTGTTGAAATTCAGGCAGGGGGGTAGGTCAGGTTTGAGTGGAGCTCTACACCTCTGTGGCAGACAATGGAAGTTGGTGGATAAGTACCCTAGCTTCCTCACCCTTTGTATGGGGTGACTAAGGTATGTTTCCACACTGATTCTCAGAGGTCCCCATGGGATTGAGTTCCAGCTGCCCACAGTGGAAACTTGCATATCAATGCACTCTTTACTGATTCCCTTCCCTTCCCTGTCTCACTTCTCCACCTCCCTTTCAGCATTTCCTAGATCACTTTCCAAATAAACTGCTTGCCCTTGAATTCTTATCTCAGGATCAGCTTCTGGGAGACACCAAATGAAGACATTCTCTCTAGGCCTCATCCATCCAAAGGGAAGAATAACTCCCCCTATTTTCAAGGTTATGGGAATAGGAGGTGTTGGGAATGGGGCATGTGTCTGTGGGCTAATTCCCCTATCTGCTACCTCTCTGGGGGTCCTCCGTTCCTGGGAAACGGAAGATGGAGCTGGTTATGGGGAGTTTCCTCCACCTCCTGTCGTCATTCCAGTTGTCCCCACACTGGAGGCTCACATGCATCTGTCATCTTCCAGGATGAGGCAATTGCTGCATCCTGCACAGTCCTTCTTGGTGGGGAGTCAGTCCTCAGAGGCACCAGGGAAGAGGTGGCTTCCCAGAGATGTCCACTGTGGTGGCATTGAGGAACTAGAGGGACAGAGGGTGGTTGAGTTACCATGAGGCATCTTCCTGAGGCAGGGTATGGTATCACCTGGGAGGCAGTCAGAGGGGCAGCATATCTTAGCCAGAGCCTCCCAATGGCCCTTGGAAAAGCCCTGCCAGGCAGCTGTGGAGCTGAAGCTGAGGTACAGCAGGGCCCCCTGTTGCACATGCAGTACCTCCCTTTTATTATCTCTGCTGGGCTTTCTTGCTGGCAAGGCCTCTGTGCAGGCCCTGGCACACATTTGGCAATTAGCTACCTGCAGCCATGTCAAGAGCTGCCCTAGTGCCCAGCTTGCAGGGCCTGGGGGTGCTAGTGTGGCCACCAGGGCCTCCCAGATGCTGGTTGTCCCAGAGGTAAGGAGGCAACCTGGAAAAGAGTGGTCGATCAAATGGGGACAAGAAGCCTGGGGTGGGCAGGGCCAGGCAGAGACCCCGTGTCATTCTTTAGCTCCTCCCTCCTCCCTCCCAGGTCTTGGGCTCTCCTGCACATTCCAAAGAAAGGTCTGGCCCTTGACTGGCTCCTGGGAGGTAGCCTGTAAGCCTCTGGAGTATCCTACCTGGTAAGAATCTCTTTGTATACCTGGGGGCCATGCCAGTTAATTCATGCTAACAGTGTGATTTATAGTGGGGGCCTTGGGCCACACTGTATCAGTTTAACCTCTGGAAGGGCCAGAGACTAACTAAGATGAGCCATGTAGGTGGTCAGCCATGTCTATGTGGCTGTTATGGGCTGAATTGTGTGCCCCTTCCAATTCATATGTTGAAGTCTTAACCCCCCAGTACTTTAGACTGTGACTGTATTTGAAGATAGAGTCTTTTTAAAAATTAAAAAAAATTTTTGGCTGCATTGGGTCTTTGTTGCTGCACACGGGCTTTCTCTAGTTGCAGTGAGCAGGGGCTACTCTTTGTTGTGGTGTGCGGGCTTCTCATTGCGGTGGCTTCTCTTGTTGCGGAGCACAGGTTCTAGGCGTGTGGGCTTCAGTAGTTGCAGCACACGGGCTTCAGTAGTTGTGTCTCGCGGGCTTTAGAGCTCAGGCTCAGTAGTTGTGGCACATGGGCTTTGTTGCTCCATGGCATGTGGGATCTTCCCAGACCAGGGATTGAACCCATGTACCCTGCATTGGCAGGCGGATTCTTAACCACTTCACCACCAGGGAAATCCCAGAGACAGAGTCTTTAAACATGTGATTAAATAAAAATGAAGTCTTTACTCTAATCCAATATGACTGCCATCCTAAGAAGAAGAAATTTGGACACAGACATGTGTGCACACAGAGGGAATATGATGGGAAGAGACAGGGGGAAGATGGCCATCTACAAGCCAAGGAGAGAGGCCTCAGAGGAACCAACCCTGATGACACCTGGATCTTGGACTTCCAGCCTCCAGAACTGTGAGAAAATAAATTTCTGTTGTTAAAGCCACCTAGTCTGTGGTGTGTTGTTATGACAGCCCTAGGAAACTAGAACAGTGGCCAACCCCCAGTGGAAATCCTGGGCAGCAAGACTCAAGGGAGCTACCCTGGTTGGTAGTACACCATGTGTGTTGTCACACATTTATTGCTGGGAGAATTAAGCACTGTCCACGTGATACCACAGGGAGGGGACAACTGGAAGCTTGTGCCTGGTCTCTCTTGGACCCTGCCCCATGTGCCTTTTACCTTTGCTGATTTTAATCTGTATCCTTTCCCTGTAATAAACCATGAATATAACAACTTTGCTGAGTTCTGTGAGTCCTTCTAGTGAATCCTTGAATCTGAGTGTGGTCTGGGGACCTCCCACTACACAGATTCATAGAGAAGGAAGTGACTCCCCAAATCTCTGGCAAATGTACATTTGGAAGTAGGAGCTCCCTTTCCAGGACCTTGGGCTCAAGCCTTACTGAATCCTTCCTCATGTCTTGTTGGAAGTGGCTTTCTACCCACTCTGGTGGTATGTTTTGTCCCCCAGAACCCCACATGGGCACAACTTGAACTGTTCCAAGCTGCAGCATGATCTTGGGAAAGTCACCCACCTCAGAGGCCATCCAGCATCATGGTGGAGGGAGGGATCAGGTTTTAGGGTCATACCAGGTTGGATTGCAATTCCTCCCCACCCCACCCTAATCCAGCATGTGACCTTGGGACAGTCACTTTCCCTCTATGATCCTCAGTATATGAATCTCTAAAACTGCTTTAAATACCCAATAAAATCCCATATGGAGAGAAAGAAATGTTATTGTACTTTCATACTGTCCAGGGTCATTCTGCTCCTTCAGATCTAGATAAGACTGGCTCAAACCTCTTCCAACATCTTTGCTGAGATTTTGGCAGATCTCTAGATGATTATTTTCTCATGATCTCCTGTTGTTGCTGAATTAAATAGTTTCACTGTAAGCTCAATGTTCCTGGTGTATAGGATGAGGCACTTACTCCTCTCCTTGATTTCCTCAGAAACCCACTCACCCAAGGCCCCTGGGTGTGGAATGGGTTTTACTGAAGTTTGGGAGAGTGGAGGGGAAGTTTACATTGCAACTGCAGCAATTTAACATTGACTGTTAGACATCTCTGTTCCAACCCAGCCTACCCGACCACCTCGTGTGGCATCCGAGTCTTGCCATCACATTGCCTTCCCATTCATCTATCCATCCATCCATCCATCCATCCTCCCACCCATCCATTCATTCATCCATTTGTTCATTCATTCATTCATTCATTCACTCAACAAGTAAATTTTGAGTGGCTGCTGAGCACTGTGAACCATGGAGGTATGGCTCCCTTGCTCTCAGCTCAAAGTTAAGTGGGTGAAAGAGACATTCATCAAAGAGTCACACAAATGAATGTAAAAATCATTGATATGGTAAGGAGAATGAGGGGATAATGAGCACCTGATGTAGCTGGGATAGGGAGGGGGTGAGGGGAGGCTTCCTTAAAGTGGGGTTTGCATTGAAATCTCAAAACTGGGGAGGCATTAACTCAGGGTGGGAGTGGAGAGACAGGAGCAGCATATACAAAGGTCCTGTGGCCCCATCTTTGTTTATCCCTTCCTTTTCTGATACGGGGATTCAGCTTTCCTCACCTCTCACTTTTTAGTCCCTTTTGGTCTCCCTGCTGCTTGTCACTCCCATCTGTCTATACAAGGGTTTGCAAACTAGGGCCTGAGGGCCAAATTTGGCTCTTGAGCTATGAACGGTTTTCAAATTTTTTAAATGGTTGAAAACAAAAGACTACAGTTCATGAACCAAATTTCATGCTACTTTTGATAATTTTGTTTTGTAATTAAGACTTTCAAACCTAGTGTCCATGAAGGAAGACTTAGTGATAACCATAGGATTAACATGTCCAGTGATACATAATTTTAGAAAGCCCACATTAGATGGCAGATTTTAGACAGGATTTTCTGGGTTGCAAATTAACTAGGGTTTTTCTGCAATCGTGGAGCCTAGACAGTTGATACAGAAGGTGGAACCTTCTTCCCGAATTCCTCTTTGTGAGATGTAGTCAAGATATTTTGGTAGTTGTTATATTTGGGAGCACCTGTTGCAAGGTAGCCAGCCATATTAGGAGAGGCAAGTATGTAGGAAGGTTTCTGGGGTGGGGGAGGGGAGGGGAGAAAAGGAGTGGACAAATACCTGTCACTAAAACCCAAACAGCCAGATCCATTTCTGCAATATGTTTTACTTTCTTTAAAACAAACAAACGAAACACCCTACGTGCTATATTTTATTGCTACAATTTGGGGAAGAGGAATACACAGAAGGTAGATATTAGTTGAGAATCTTTCTGCATCATTTTGATGACTTTAATACATTTTTCAATGCAATGGTTAAAAAAAGTACTATATTTTGTGACATGTAAAATGATATGAAATCCAAGTTTCAGTGTCAATAAAGTTTCATGGGTGCTCAGCCACGCACCTTCCTCAATGTACTCTCTACCGTGGCTTCCTCGCTATAGCCTCAGAGCTGAGTCGTCATTGCAACAGAGACTGTATGTCCCATAAAGCTGATATTTACTCTCTGGTCCTTTACAGAAAAAGTTTGCTCATCCCTGACCCATGGTATAACTTAGCAGCAGGCTTGTTCGGAAGCACCTGCCCTCCCATACACCTGCTTAACCCTTATCATTGTCCCCTCTGCCCTTTGTCCAATCCCTGTGGTGAGGTCTGACCACAGCTCCCTGCACACTCACTCTCCCCTCACTGTGGGCTCTGTCCCACCAAGAGAACGTTGCACATGCTGTTCACTCCCAGGGGATGATTACACCGGAGGTGGGTGGAACTGGGCCAGTTCACAGCCAGGATCTGTGTTTCTGAAAAAGAGCAGCGTTTAATCCATTTTGTGAAATGGCACTATCGCCACCTCATGGCCACTTACTCCAACTGTAGCTGCAGTTCTTTCAAAGCATTTGGCATGGACCATCATCCTCTCCAGGACCCTGTCTAGGGCAGGGAAAAATGGAAAATGCCCATGGAAAAATGCCCCAGATATGGTTCGCTCATATTTCTGAACAGATGGCCTATTCAAGTTCCAAGTCTCTACAGCTTCCTTCCATCCCCCATCTATCCCAGTGATCCTCAAACATTAAGGCTCATGTAACTCTCCTGGGGTTGTTAAAATTACGATTTAGTGGTCTGGGATGACGTCTGAGTCTTCATTTCTAGCAAACTCCCAATAATATTGATGCCTCTGATTCATGGACAACTTTGAGTATCAGGCTTTACTTTTTCTATAGAAAAGAGGTCAGCAAATCCTTCTGTAAAGGGCCAGATAGTAAATATTTTAGATTTTGCACACCATAGGGTCTCTGTCAAGACTACCCAACTCTGCCTTGTAGCTTGAAAACAGTCATATATGATACATAAACTAATGGGCGTTGCTGTGTTCCCATAAAACTTTATTTATGGGCTCTAAAATTTGTATTTTATATAATTTCAATCTGTCACGAAATAGTCTTACTTTAAAAAAATTTCCAGGACTTTCCTGGTGGTCCAGTGGTTAAGAATCCACGCTTCTATTGCAATGGGTACGGGTTCGATCCCTGGTCGGGGAACTGGGATCCTGTATGCCGTGTGGCACGGCCAAAAAAAAAAAATTAAAAAAAATTTTTTTACCAACCATTTAAAAATGTAAAAAGCATTTTTAACCTGCAGGCCATACAAAAAACAGGCTGTTGGATGGATTTGGCCCATGGACTGTAGTTTGCAAACCCCTGCTTTAGGCACCGAGTTCTAGACAATATCGTGTGTCATTAAGATCTGGGACTATGGGATGGGTCCTCTGAATCTTTGCTATGGTTTATTAGCAGCTTCACTTTTCAAGCTTCAGTTTCTTCATCTGCAAAATAAGGAGTTATATTACCTACCTTGTAGGGTTTTTGTTTAAAATTTAATGAGGTAATGTATATAAAGGGCTTAGCCCTGTACAGGGCACATAATAAATCTCAGCTGTCGATATCATTATTGTCATTATTCTGAGACCCAGAAATTGAATCCATGCAGCTTGAATTCTTCAGCTTTTTCTCCAGTTGTAGCACAGCTCCCTTAACCAGAACACAGGGCAGGTCATGGACTTGAGATGATATATCTGGGCATGGTCTTTGCATGATGCTGGCCCTTCCTAAACAAACTGTATTAGTTTGTTAGGGCTGCCATAGCAAATTACCACAAACTGCATGACTTAAACAACAGAAATTTATTCTCTTAAAGTTCTAGAGGCCAGAAGACTCACATCAAAGTTGTCAGCAGGGTTGGTTCCTTCTGGGAACTGTGAGGGTGTGTCTGTTCCTTGCCTCTCCCCTAGCTGCTTGTGGTTTGCTGGCAATCTCTGGTGTTCCTTGGCTTGTAGAAGCATCAACTTGATCTCTGCCTCCATCTTCAGATGGTATTCTCTCCAGGTGCATGTCTGTGTCCAAATTCTCCCTTTTTATAGGGACACCAGTCATATTGGATTAGAACCTACCCTAATGACCTCATTTTACTTTGATCACCTCAGTAAAGACCCTATTTCCAGATAAGGTCACATTCTGAGGTACTAGAGGTTAGACATCGACCTATCTTTTTTGGAGGATGCAATTCAACCCCTACCACTAACTCTCCATGAGTTCCAGGCCACCCCATACACTGGTTGCTGATAGCACCGGTAGAATCGTATTGGGTTTGGAGTCAGGTGATGGACCTCACAGGAAACATGCGGACTCTGGAGCTAATTGAGGGCCAGTGTCCTCCCACTGTGCTCTGTGCACTCCCTGTTTCAGGACCACCTGGAGAGCTTGTTAAGGATGCAGACTCCAGGGTCCAGTGCCAGGCTGTTGAATCACAATACACATGATCCAAATGCCAGCATCTCCTATGTCCCAAGCCGGGGAATGGGGTGGCTTTTTTATGCCAATTATCCCCATGCAAAGTCAGGACCACAAGGCCCCCTGTGAGACTGAGGCTGGTGGCTGCTGAATCCAATAGCAAGTGACCTAATCTCAGCAGATCCTCTCAAAGTCCTCCCCCAAGTCACTTAGGAAGCACAGTGATGTAATACATGTGGTCAATGCACATTGTCTTTATCAATATTAAAATGAGTGTAGCTAATCTTTCATTCCACTAGGATTATCCATGTAGCAATACTATAAGCCTGATACCCCAGAAAATTTAAGGCTACTTCAAAGTCTTCTCTGCTACTCTGATCTTTGGGGGAAGATAAACCGTGGGGAAAATGCACATTCCCTTCCAGTAGCAGTTCGTTCATCTCATATGACACATTTACCAAGTTGCTCTGTGATTATTTATTGACAGGTCTCTAATCCCCACCAGACTCTGAATGCCTTGAGGGCAGAGATGGGATGTATCCCTGTGTCCCAGGCACTGAACAGTGGTCCTGGAACATGGTAGGTGCCGAACAACTATTCTGCCCTAGGACTGAGAGGGGGCTACTTTGCCGACCAGCTTCCTTAGGGCTGCCTTCATGTCCTTGTTCCTTAGGCTGTAGACAAAGGGGTTCAGCATGGGGATGACCACCCCACACATCAGGGCAGCCGCCTTGTCCTTCTGGGAGGAGCGGGAGATGCGGGCTGCAGGTACACAGTGAAGATGGTGCCATAGTATAGTGACACCACGGTGAGGTGTGAGCTGCAAGTGGAGAAGGCTTTCCATTTGACCTGAGCAGAAAGGATCTTGAAGACTGCCTGGAAAATGGAAGTATAAGAGAAGAGGATGCACGTGAAGGAGCTGATGCCCAAGATGATGCCGAAAGGAAAGATCACCGGCTCGTTGGTGTGTGTGTCTGAGCCGGAGAGCTTCGTCAGGGGTATGACGTCGCAGAAGAAGTGGGGGATTTCAGAGCCGGCACAGAAGGTCAGTTGAACCATGAGGCAGGTGTGCACAAGGGACTAGAGGTTGGTGATCAGCCACGGCCCCCCCACCAGCAGCCCACACACACGGGGGCTCATGATGGCCAAGTAGCACAGAGGGTGGACAATGGCCATGAACCTATCAATGACCATCACGGCCAGGAGGAAGCTGTCTATGGTCCCGAACAGCTGGAAGGCATACATCTGGGCGAGGCAGCCTGCAAAGGGGATGGCTTGGCTCTGAGTCCAGAGGTTCACCAGCATCTTGGGGACGGTGGTGGAAGACAAGAAGACGTCGACCAGGGACAGGTTGGAGAGGAAGAAGTGCATGGGTGTGTGGAGGTGGGTGTCTGTGATGCTGGCCAGGACGGTGAATAGGTTTCCAAAGATGGTGACCAGGTACGTGAGAGGAACAGCCCAGAGGAAGATCTGATGCTCTGACTTTTCCGAGAGTCCCAGGAGGAGGAATTCTGAGACTGCTGTTCAGTTTTCTGGTTCCATGGACAGTCTGTGTCTACTGTGAAAGATAAAAGGGGAGAGGGAAGCGACATAAGCTGGGAGTCAGAGATGGAGTTCCAGTCTCAGGTCCCTAGAGTCCCATAGGTTCTGTGAAAACCCATGGAATCCTTACAGCTCCCTTCTGTGGATTTCTGTTTCCCCAAACAAAACCATCCATGTGCTTCCTTCCTTCCTCCTTCCTTCCTCCCTCCCTCCCTCCCTCCCTCCCTCCCTCCCTCCCTCCCTCCCTCCCTTCCTTCCTTCCTCCTTTCTCTTGTAGTTTGTTAATTTATATGGTAGTATTTAAACAATATAATTGCAGCAGCAACTACAATCAGCACAATCAGGTTGGGGATTATTTAAAATAACTCAACTCAACTGAGCAGGAATGTTTCAGCTGGCTAGTGAGTAGCCTTCTGGCCTCAAGAATTCAGCACACTGGGACAGCATTCAGTATATTTTCAGGGGAAACAGAGATGTTGGGTGAACCCAGAAAGCTGGTTAAGTGGAAGTTTTATTGTTTTTATTTATTTATTTTTGGCTGTGTTTGGTCTTCGTTGCTGCACGTGGGCTTTCTCCAGTTGCGGTGAGCGGGGGCTACTCTTCATTGCGGTGCATGTGCTTCTCATTGAAGTAGCTTCTCTTGTCGTGGAGCACGGGCTCTAGGCGCGTGGGCTTCAGTAGTTGTGGCACTCGGGCTCAGGAGTTGTGGCTCGCGGGCTCTAGAGCGCAGGCTCAGTAGTTGTGGCGCACGGGCTTCATTGCTCCGCGGCGTGTGGGATCTTCCCGGACCAGGGCTCGAACCCGTGTCTCCTGCATTGGCAGGCGGATTCTTAACCACTGCGTCACCAGGGAAGTCCATAAGTGGAAGTTTTAAAGAGAGTTTTCGCAGTAAGAAAAGAATATCTGGAGATTTAAAGCTAATGGCGTTTTGGAAGTATATTTGCTCTCAGCAGTAGCTTCACAGGACAAGAAATTTTGTATTTTCCTATGTTCTAGACAAACTGTCACTGCCAAATGAAACAGCTTTGCACCCTCAGTAAAATATACACTGTTATGTATATCATGTCAAACAGCTGTTCAAAAATTTTATTCAAAATAAAAAGTCCCAGACCCAGCATGGACTATTCAAAGATAAGCTGTTTCCATAACAACGAGAAAGGTGTGATCAAATGCCTACTTGGTGGAAAGCAGAATGTGCTATATGTGTATTCCTGGAGTTAATATGATGCAGAAAAGCGAGTTTGTAAAATAACATGCTGACATGAACTGATATGAAAATATCGACTAAAGGAATGAACACGAGAGAACAAGGTTTAAAGAAATGCAAACACGTAGGCATGTTTCATACTATTCTCGTTCACCCATTTTCAGTTGCTAATGGATTTGATCCTAGTTTTACTTCCCCATCTATTTGGAAAGTCCCCATTATTTATTGGGACTTAGCAGCTTCATATCAAAAGTCCAGAGAAAGCAAATCTTTATTGCATTCATACAAGACCACCAAAGCCAGTTGCATTTGCCTTTCTAAGTCTCCATTTCCCAGTGGGTGTATTTATCCTTCCTTTAAGTTAATGAACATTTATAGAGAACGTGTTAGGTTATAGGCACTATATATGTCTCTATGATACACAGACGATATAGAAAAAAAAATCAACCTGGCATGATTCACCAGGTCCTTGTGAAACCTTAATATTGTCTCTTTCCAGCAACGAGAGGATTTCCCTTTGCTTACCTCATTTCTTACCTGGTTAGGTCCCCAGGTCTTAAAACCAATTGCTGGTAAGAACACATCAGAGGCATTTAATGACAATGTCTATAAAGTGTTGAGCCTTCTAAGGAGCCACAGTTTTTAATGTGTGGGTTTCACAACGACTCTGAGAGGGAGATGGTGTTGACCACAACTGACGATAAGAGCACTGGGGCTGGGGGGACTTCCCAGGTGGCGCAGTGGTTAAGAATCCACCTGCCAAAGCAGGGGACATGGGTTCGATCCCTGGTCCCGGAAGATCCCACATGCGGTGGAGCAACTAAGCCCATGCGCCACAACTACTGAGCCTGCGCCCTAGAGCCTGCAAGCCACAAATACTGAAGCCCGTGTGCCTAGAGCCCAGGCTCTGCAACAAGAGAAACCACCGCAATGAGAAGCCAGCGCACCACAACGAAGAGTAGCCCCCCAGCTCACTGCAACTAGAGAAAGCCCGCGCACAGCAAGGAAGACCCAAGGCAGCCATAAATGAATAAATTGAAAAGAAAAAAAAAAAAGGACTGGGGCTGGGACTTCCCTGGTGGTCCAGTGGTTAAGACTCCAAGCTTCCGCTTCAGGGGCACGGGTTTGATCCCTGGTGGGGAACAAAGATTCAACATGCCGCGTGGTGCAGCCAAAAAAAAAAAAAAAGAAGAGAGACGACTGGGGCTGAAAGAGATGCTAGGGGCACTAAGCCTGCAGGTACTTGGGCTGTTATTTCAAGTGAGATTTATTTTCACTCTCTCAAACTCCACTGCTTCTGAGTGTGGCCACTCACACCCTATATGCAGCGGTGTTTCAAAGATAAACTCTGTGCTGTCAACATGTTCTAGGTTAACCTCTTCAATTACAAGTGTTTTAGATTCTTATATACCTGCCTTCCAAGAACATTGGTATCTGTAAAGATCTAAGGTTTACTGAAGTAAATGGGAGAACACAGTATATAGGTCAGTCTGTATAAGAAAGGTGACAGGTGACCCCAAGGTGTTTCAAGAACAAGGAAGAGATGCAAATACCTACTCTGAGGAACAGGACCATTGGAGGTGAAGAGGTGGTGAAAGGGGGCTTTAGGAAGGTGGGCAGCACAAGCTCTTCCTTGGTAAACTCAAGAGATCTCCAGCAGAGACTTAGTTACTTTTCAAGGATTTTTAGAGTTGGGTTTGAGGTTTTTGTAGGGTGATGCTCAGATTTCTCTGGGATGCATATATTACTGTGAATCCCTTCCCGGCAACACATTTGCAACTGTCTTTGTTTGTTGACTTGAAGTCCTTGGTTGCACTAGGGCAGTGGTTCTCAGCTTTGTGTGTACATCAGTGTCACATAGGGGGCCGGTGAAAACACATATAGCTGTGCCCATGCCTCGCAGTGTCTGGGATTGGGCTTGAGAATCAACATTTATAGGAAGTTCTCAGGGGATTACTGCTGCTGCTGGCCCAGGACCACACTTGGAGAACCACCACATTGGAGAAAGGTGGTTTTTGGTGTCCCCCTACCACAGACCCTAAATGCTTTTTCTCCACATGACAAACTACAGAGAGCTTACCCTCTGTACCTTTATCCACTCAGAGGGTATAGAATTGGTCTCAGTCTCTTCTCTCCCTCTCTCTCTCTCTCTCTCTCTCCTTCTCTCTCCATCCAGGAAGGGAAATAGGAAATTCCTCCTCCCCAATCCCATCCAGCTCACTCCCCTTCTCCATCCTTTACTGACTTACCAGGATGGTATTACCAACAGTATGGTCTTGGCATACTCCTTCTCCACTGGCTCCCAGAGGATCCTGAGGTCAGTGTTAAGCCACCAGGAATGGCATGAGGAGAGCACTCAGCTGTGATGGCTGGGGCGAGTCTGATGTCTATGGGGGTTGAGGGGAATCATGTGTTTCCACCCCAGCTGTGGTTGTGAACAGGGGGCCAGGGACACAGCAGGATATTTAGAGTTTGGGGGCTCTTGGGCATTTCAGTCATATGTCTCCTTGTTAAGAAGGAAGATGTTAATTATTTTGTTTGTATTCTTGCCACTTGTGACCTGTTCTCCGAGGTATGTGTACTTTGGGATGATGGAGTGGGTGACAAGATGGAGATATCACTAGGGATTCACTCTCACTAGATACCCCCTAGGGTCCCCTCTCAGCCCAGACTGAGACTCATTACAGTTCTCAGGCAGGGTGGTCTGGAGGTCCAAGCCCCTCCCCAGGGTGCTCAGATGCCTGAATCCATGTCCTTTCACTCATTCCATCATGATGGAAACTCCACAAGGGAAGGGAATTTATACTGTTAGTTTCACCAATGAAAGCTCCTGGAAAGTAGTAAATAATCAATAAATATATGTCACATAAATAAATGTATCAAACACACCTTGACCATAGGTCATGTGCTGTGCTTGGCACTGGGGTTTCAAAGCACGCCCTTGTTAAAATGACTTCTTGTCAGTCACAGGAAAGGATCAGTCTTCATTGACCTGGTGTAATCCTTACCAAGGCCAGTTTTTAAATTATAATATTCCATTGTATATATGTACCACATCTTCCTTATCCATTCCTCTGTCGATGGACATTTAGGTTGCTTCCATGTCCTGGCTACTGTAAACAGTGCTGCAATAGTGCTGCAATGGGGTGCATGTACCTTTTCAAATTATGGTTTTCTCTAGATATATGCCCAGGAGTGGCATATGCTTGCTCAGTCATATGGTAAATTACTCAGCTATAAGAAAGAATGAGGGGCTTTCCTGGTGGCACAGTGGTTAAGAATCCCCCTGCCAATGCAGGGGACACGGGTTCGATCCCTGGTCTGGGAAGATCCCACATGCCGTGGAGCACCTAAGCCTGTGCGCCACAACTACTGAGCCTGCGCTCTGGAGCCCGCGAGCCACAGCTACTGAGCCCACATGTCACAACTACTGAAGGCTGGGTGCCTAGAGCCCGTGCTCTGCAACAAGAGTAGCCACCACAATGAGAAGCCTGTGCACCGCAACGAAGAGTAGTCCCGGCTCACCGCAACTACAGAAAGCCCTCGCGCTGCAACAAAGACCCAACGCAGTCAAAAAAAAAAAAAAGAAAAGGAATGAAATGCCATTTGCAGCAACATAGATGGACCTAGAGATTATCATACCGAGTGAAGTAAGTCAGACAGAGAAAGACAAATATCATATGATATCACTTATCTGTGGAATCTAAAAAAAATGATATAAATGAACTTACCTGTGAGACAGAAACAGACTCACAGTGTTTGAATTGTTTTTTTTCCTGTATTTGTTTTAAACTTTTTATTTTATATTGGAGTATAGTTGATTAACAATGTTGTGTTAGTTTCAGGTGTATAGCAAAGTGCTTCAGTTATGCATATACATGTATCTATTCTTTTTCAAATTCTTTTCCCATTTAGGTTGTTACATAATATCGAGCAGCGTTCCCTGTGCTGTACAGTAGGTCCTTGTTTGTTATCCATTTTAAATTTAGCAGTGTGTGCATGTCAATCCCAAACTCCCAATCTATTTCTTCCCCCCACCCTTACCCCCTGATAACCATAAATTCATTCTCTAAGTCTGTAAGTCTGTTTTCTTTTTTATAAATTTATTTATTTTTTATTATTTTATTTATTTTTGGCTGCGTTGGGTCTTTGTTGCTGCGCGTAGGCTTTCTCTAGTTGCTGCGAGTGGGGGCTATTCTTTGTTGTGCTGCGCGTGCTTCTCATTGAGGGCTTCTCTCAGTTGCAGAGCACGGGCTCTAGGTGTGTGGGCTCAGTAGTCGTGGCGCACGGGCTTAGTTGCTCCGTGGCACGTGCGATCTTCCCGGACGAGGGATTGAACCCGTGTCCCCTGCACTGGTAGGCGGATTCTTAACCACTGTGCCACCAGGGAAGTCCCTGTTTCTGTTTTGTAAATAAGTTCATTTTTATCATTTCTTTTTAGATTCAGCATGGAAGCGATATCATACCATATTTCTCTTTCTCTGTCACACAGTGTTCGAATTGTTGGTGGACTTTATTTTTTGGTGTTGGGGTGTCCATGTTATGACTCTCATTTCTGTTTCCCCAGTAGGCCTCTCTATCTACTGGAATCCTTCTATTTTTACCTTCTCCCCAACTGGCCTTTTTTTTGAAATTAATTTTTGTAAGTGAAATAGGGAGCATTTTCTTTTTTTTTTTTTTAATTTTTATTTATTTATTTTATTTATGGCTGTGTTGGGTCTTCGTTTCTGTGTGAGGGCTTTCTCTAGTTGTGGCAAGTGGGGGCCACTCTTCATCGCGGTGCGTGGGCCTCTCACTATCGCGGCCTCTCTTGTTGTGGAGCACAGGCTCCAGACGCGCAGGCTCTGTAATTGTGGCTCACGGGCCCAGTTGCTCCGCGGCATGTGGGATCTTCCCAGACCAGGGCTCGAACCCGTGTCCCCTGCATTGGCAGGCAGATTCTCAACCACTGCGCCACCAAGGAAGCCCCCCCAACTGGCTTTTTTAAAAAATTCTTATTTTATATTGGAGCATAGTTGATTATCAATGTTGTGTTAGTTTCAGGTGTACAGCAAAGTGATTCAGTGAAACATATATATGTATCTATATATGTATCTTTTTCAAATTCTTTCCCCATTTAGGTTATTACAGAACATTGAGCAGAGTTCCCTGTGCTATATAGCAGTGTGTACATGTCAATCCCAAACTCCTTAAGTTTCTCTCCCTTCCATCCTCTCTCTGGTAACCATAAGTTCGTTCTCTAAGTCTGTGAGTCTGTTTCTGTCTTGTAAATAACCCAACTGGCTTTTTGATGTCTTAAAAATGTTAACTTTTAAATGTGTAGATACTCTTTTTTAAAAAAAATTAATTAATTTATTTATTTTTGGCTGTGTTGGGTCTTCGTTTCTGTGTGAGGGCTTTCTCTAGTTGTGGCAAGCGGGGGCCACTCCTCATCGCAGTGCGCGGGCCTCTCACTATCGCGGCCTCTCCTGTTGCGGAGCACAGGCTCCAGACGCGCAGGCTCAGTAGTTGTGGCTCACGGGCCCAGCCGCTCCGCGGCATGTGGGATCCTCCCAGGCCAGGGCTCGAACCCGTGTGCCCTGCATTAGCAGGCAGATTCTCAACCACTGCGCCACCAGGGAAGCCCTGCAGATACTCTTGATTAAGATAATAGCCATGCAATGAAACAATGAATGCTGTCCCCCAGCCAGGTCCCCATTCCTCCAGTGCTTACCAAGGCCCCTCAATGGATAATCCCTGTTAATGGTTTCTGTGTAACTTTCCAGAATCTCTACACACACACACACAAACACACACACACACTCTTCTTCCCTTGCTCTCTATCTCTCCCCCCTTTTTGTACATAAAGTAACACAGTCTAATACTGTTCTACACCTTGTTTTTCTCACATAATTTGTCTTGTTATTTTCATATCCTTAATATTTTTAAAGCTCCTCATTTTCCATTGAACGGATGATGCCATAATCTATGTAACCAATTTTCTGTTGATGGCACCATAATTTTTTGTTTGCTTGTTTGTTTTGTTTGTTTTATTGAAGTACAGTTGATTTACAATGTTGTGTTATTTTCTAGGGTACAGCAAAGTGATTGTTATACATACATATACATTTGTTTTTTTCAGATTCTTTTCCCTTATAGGTTATTACAAAATATTGAGTATAGTTCCCTGTGCTATATAGTAGGTCCTTGTTGGTTATTTATTTTATATATAGTAGTGTGTATATGGTAATCCCAAACTCCTAATTTATCCCTCCCTGCCTTTCCCCTTTGGTAACCATAAATTTGTTTTCTATGTCTGTGGGACTGTTTCTGTTTCGTAAATAAGTTCATTTGTATCGTATTTTAGATCCCACATATAAATGATACCATATGACGTTTGTCTTTCTCTGTCTGGCTTACTTCACTTAGTATGGTTATCTCTAGGTCCATCCTTGTTGCTGCAAATGACATTACTTCATTCTTTTTTTATGGCTGAGTAATATTCCATTGTATAAATATACCACATCTTCTTTATCCATTCATCCATCGATGGACGTTTAGGTTTCTTCCATGTCTTGGCTGTTGTAAATAGTGCTGCTATGAACACTGGGGTGCATGTATCTTTTCGAATTATGGTTTTCTCCAGATATATGTCCTGGAGTGGGATTGCAGAACCATATGGTAGCTCTATTTTTTGTTTTTAAAGGAATATCCATACTGTTCTTCATAGTGGCTGTATCTATTTACATTCCCACCAAGAGTGTAGGAGGGTTCCTTTTTGGAACTACCCTCTCCAGCATTTATTACTTGTAGACTTTTTGATGATGGGCATTCAGACTTGTGTGAAGTGATACCTCACTGTAGTTTTGATTTGATTGCACCATAAGTTTTGTAACCAATTTGCTATTGATGGATGTTTCCAGTTTTTGCTGAAATGGATACTTTGTACACATATTATTTCACACCAGTGAGTGTGTCTGAGCATGAACTCCAGAAGTGGAGTTGATGGGCCAAAGGTTGCTTTTTGATTGATATTACTGAGTTTTTCTCCATAAGAATTGTACTAATTTACAGTCCCCTTAGAGATACGTGAATACCTGTCTTCTCACAGACTCACCAACAATTTATGTTGTCATCTTTTGAATATTGTCCTTGTCACTCTGATACGGGAAAAAATAGTACCTTAGTGTGATTAAAAATAATTAACAGACTTTATTATTTTATTACAGTTTTAGATGTACAGAATAATTGAGCAGATAGTACAGTGAGTTCCATATACCCACCCCCTCTTTCCACCCCAGCATATAGTTTTCCTTATAAGTAATATTTTGCATTGGTGGGGTGCATTTGTTTCAATTAATTTATCAATATGGATAAATTCCTCAGTATGAATTTTAATTTGCATTTCTCTATGAGTGAGGTGGAAAATCTTTTTAATATATAAATAAAATCTGTATTTTCTTTTCTGTGAACGATCTCTTCAGATCCTTTGCCCATTTTCCTTTTCTTTTGTTGGATTTTTCTTATCAGTTTCTAGGAGCTCTTTATACATGAGGGGAATTAACCATTTGTCTATGATATACATTGCCAATCTCTGATCTCTTAAAATCTTCTTCCCAGGGTCTCCTTCTTTTTGTCTTCCTTCTTTCTGTATTTTCAGCCATTTTGTTTGTCAGTTGTTTCTCTTTCTGGTTGAGGAAAGATATTTGACAAGGTCAGTGAAGTTGGGGGAAGGAAGCTGTTTACATGTGCCTGGTCTCAGGGTTAAACATGAGAAAACAATTAAACCTTTACAGTGCTAAGAGAAGCTGCCCCTTAGAGTAACCCCTTGTGTTATTGTGGACAAAGTCTCTCTTTTCTCAGCTTTGACTTGCATTAAAAAGTCCTTCTTGAGATTAACCAAGATGGCGGAGTAGAAGGACGTGCTCTCACTCCCTCTTGCAAGAGCACCAGAATCTCAACTGGCTGCTGGACAATCATCGACAGAAAGACACTGGACTTCAACAAGGAGGATACCCCACGTCCAAGGACAGAGAAACCACAGTGAGATCAGAGTAAAATCAAATCCCATAACTGCTGGGTGGGTGACTCACAGACTGGCGAGCACTTATACCACAGAAGTCCACCCACTGGAGTGAACGTTCTGAGCCCCACGTCAGGCTTCCCAACCTGGGGGTCCGGCAATGGGAGGAGGAATTCATAGAGAATCAGACTTTGAAGCCTAGTGGCAATTGATTGCAGGACTTTGACAGGACTGGGGGAAACAGAGACCCCACTCTTGGAGGGCGCACACAAAATAGTGTGTGCATCGGGACCCAGGGGAAGGAGCAGTGACCCTGGGGGAGACTGAACCAGACATACCTGCTGGTGTTGGGGGGGTCTCCTGCAGAGGCGGGGGCTGGCTCTGTTTCACCATGGGGACAAGGACACTGGCAACGGAGGTTCTGGGAAGTACTCCTTGAGGTGAGCCCTCCCAGAGTCTGCCATTAGCCCCACCAAAGAGCCCAGGTAGGCTCCAGTGTTGGGTTGCCTCAGGCAAAACAACCAACAGGGAGGGAACCCAGCCCCACCCATCAACAGTCAAGTGGATTAAAGTTTTACGGAGCTCTGACCGCCACAGCAACAGTCAGCTCTACCCACCTCCAGAGCCTCCCATCAAGCCTCTTAGATAGCCTCAACCACCAGAAGGCAGACAGCAGAAGCAAGAAAAACTACAGTCCTGCAGCCTGTGGAACAAAAACCACATTTACAGAAAGATAGACAAGATGAAAAGGCAGAGGGCTATATACCAGATGAAGGAACAAGAAAAAACCCCAGAAAAACAACTAAATGAAGTGGAGATAGGCAACCTTCCAGAAAAAGAATTCAGAATAATGATAGTGAAGATGATCCAGGACCTCGGAATAAGAATGGAGGCAAAGATCGAGAAGATGCAAGAAATGATTAACAAAGACCTAGAAGAATTAAAGAACAAACAAACAGAGATGACCAATACAATAACTGAAATGAAAACTACACTAGAAGGAATCAATAGTAGAATAACTGAGGCAGAAGAACGGATAAGTGACCTGGAAGACAGAATGGTGGAATTCACTGCTGCGGAATAGACTAAAGAAAAAAGAATGAAAAGAAATGAAGACAGCCTAAGAGACCTCTGGGACAACATTAAATGCAACAACATTCGCATTATAGGGGTCCCAGAAGGAGAAGAGAGAGAGACAGTACCAGAGAAAATATTTGAAGAGATTATAGTCGAAAACTTCCCTAACATGGGAAAGGAAATAGCCACCCAAATCCAGGAAGCACAGCGAGTCCCATACAGGATAAACCCAAGGAGAAGCACGCCGAGACACATAGTAATCAAAGTGGCAAAAATTAAAGACAAAGAAAAATTATTGAAAGCAGCAAGGGAAAAACGACAAATAACATACAAGGGAACTCCCATAAGGTTAACAGCTGATTTCTCAGCAGAAACTCTACAAGCCAGAAGGGAGCGGCATGATATACTTAAAGTGATGAAAGGGAAGAACCTACAACTAAGATTACTCTACCCGGCAAGGATCTCATTTAGATTTGATGGAGAAATCAAAAGCTTTACAGACAAGCAAAAGCTAAGAGAATTCAGCACCACCAAACCAGCTCTACAACAAATGCTAAAGGAACTTCTCTAAGTGGGAAACACAAGAGAAGAAAAGGACCTACAAAAACAAACCCAAAACAATTAAGAAAATGGTCATAGGAACATACATATCGATAATTACCTTAAACGTGAATGGATTAAATGCTCCAGCCAAAAGACACAGGCTTGCTGAATGGATACAAAAACAAGACCCATATATATGCTGTCTACAAGAGACGCACTTTAGACCTAGGGATACATACAGACTGAAAGTGAGGGGATGGAAAAAGATATTCCATGCAAATGGAAATCAAAAGAAAGCTGGAGTAGCTATACTCATATCAGATAAAATAGACTTTAAAATAAAGAATGTTACAAGAGACAAGGAAGGACACTACATAATGATCAAGGGATCAATCCAAGAAGAAGATATAACAATTATAAATATATATGCACCCAACATAGGAACACCTCAATACATAAGGCAACTGCTAACAGCTATAAAAGAGGAAATCGACAGTAACACAATAATAGTGGGGGACTTTAACACCTCACTTACACCAATGGACAGATCATCCAAAATGAAAATAAATAAGGAAACAGAAGCTTTAAATGACACAATAGACCAGATAGATTTAATTGATATTTATAGGACATTCCATCCAAAAACAGCAGATTACACATTCTTCTCAAGTGCGCACGGAACATTCTCCAGGATAGATCACATCTTGGGTCACAAATCAAGCCTCAGTAAATTTAAGAAAATTGAAATCATATCAAGCATCTTTTCTGACCACAACGCTATGAGATTAGAAATGAATTACAGGGGAAAAAGCGTAAAAAACACAAACACATGGAGGCTAAACAATACGTTACTAAATAACCAAGAGATCACTGAAGAAATCAAAGAGGAAATCAAAAAATACCTAGAGACAAATGACAATGAAAACACGACGACCCAAAACCTATGGGATGCAGCAAAAGCAGTTCTAAGAGGGAAGTTTATAGCTATACAAGCCTACCTCAAGAAACAAGAAAAATCTCAAGTAAACAATCTAACCTTACACCTAAAGCAACTAGAGAAAGAAGAACAAACAAAACCCAAAGTTAGCAGAAGGAAAGAAATCATAAAGATCAGAGCAGAAATAAATGAAATAGAAACAAAGAAAACAATAGCAAAGGTCAATAAAACTAAAAGCTGGTTCTTTGAGAAGATAAACAAAATTGATAAGCCATTAGCCAGACTCATCAAGAAAAAGAGAGAGAGGACTCGAATCAATAAAATCAGAAATGAAAAAGGAGAAGTTACAACAGACACCGCAGAAATACAAAGCATCCTAAGAGACTACTACAAGCAACTTTATGCCAATAAAATGGACAACGTGGAAGAAATGGACAAATTCTTAGAAAGGTATAACCTTCCAAGACTAAACCAGGAAGAAGCAGAAAATATGAACAGACCAATCACAAGTAATGAAATTGAAACTGTGATTAAAAATCTTCCAATAAACAAAAGTCCAGGACCAGATGGCTTCACAGGTGAATTCTATCAAACATTTAGAGAAGAGCTAACACCTATCCTTTTCAAACTCTTCCAAAATATTGCAGAGGAAGGAAAACTCCCAAACTCATTCTATGAGGCCACCATTACCCTGATACCAAAACCAGACAAAGACACTACAAAAAAAGAAAATTACAGACCAATATCACTGATGAATATAGATGCAAAAATCCTCAACAAAATACTAGCAAACAGAATCCAACAACACATTAAAAGGATCATACACCATGATCAAGTGGGATTTATCCCAGGGATGCAAGGATTCTTCAATATACGCAAATCAATCAATGTGATACACCATATTAACAAATTGAAGAATAAAAACCATATGATCATCTCAATAGTTGCAGAAAAAGCTTTTGACAAAATTCAACACCCATTTATGATAAAAACTCTCCAGAAAGTGGGCATAGAGGGAATCTACCTCAACATAATAAAGGCCATATATGACAAACCCACAGCAAACATCATTCTCAATGGTGAAAAACTGAAAGCATTTCCTCTAAGATCAGGAACGAGACAAGGATGTCCACTCTCACCACTATTATTCAACATAGTTCTGGAAGTCCTAGCCACGGCAATCAGAGAAGAAAAAGAAATAAAAGGAATACAAATTGGAAAAGAAGTAAAACTGTCACTGTTTGCAGATGACATGATACTATACATAGAGAATCCTAAAACCGCCACCAGAAAACTGCTAGAGCTAATTAATGAATATGGTAAAGTTGCAGGATACAAAATTAATGCACAGAAATCTCTTGCATTCCTATACACTAATGATGAAAAATCTGAAAGAGAAATTATGGAAACACTCCCATTTACCATTGCAACAAAAAGAATAAAATACCTAGGAATAAACCTACCTAGGGAGACAAAAGACCTGTATGCAGAAAACTATAAGGCACTGATGAAAGAAATTAAAGATGATACCAACAGATGGAGAGATATACCATGTTCTTGGATTGGAAGAATCAACATTGTGAAAATGACTATACTACCCAAAGCAATCTACAGATTCAATGCAATCCCTATCAAATTACCAATGGCATTTTTTACGGAGCTAGAACAAATCATCTTAAAATTTGTATGGAGACACAAAAGACCCCGAATAGCCAAAGCAGTCTTGAGGGAAAAAAACGGAGCTGGAGGAATCAGACTCCCTGACTTCAGACTATACTACAAAGCTACAGTAATCAAGACAATATGGTACTGGCACAAAAACAGAAACATAGATCAATGGAACAAGATAGAAAGTCCAGAGATAAACCCACGCACCTATGGTCAACTAATCTATGACAAAGGAGGCAAAGATATACAATGGAGAAAAGACAGTCTCTTCAATAAGTGGTTCTGGGAAAACTGGACAACTACATGTAAAAGAATGAAATTAGAATACTCCCTAACACCATATACAAAAATAAACTCAAAATGGATTAGAGACCTAAATGTAAGACTGGACACTATAAAACTCTTAGAGGAAAACATAGGAAGAACATTCTTTGACATAAATCACAGCAAGTTCTTTTTTGATCCACCTCCTAGAGTAATGGAAATAAAAACAAAAATAAACAAATGGGACCTAATGAAACTTCTAAGCTTTTGCACAGCAAAGGAAACCATAAACAAGACCAAAAGACAACCCTCAGAATGGGAGAAAATATTTGCAAACGAATCAACGGACAAAGGATTAATCTCCAAAATATACAAACAGCTCATTCAGCTCAATATTAAAGAAACAAACACCCCAATCCAAAAATGGGCAGAAGACCTAAATAGACATTTCTCCAAAGAAGACATACAGACGGCCACGAAGCACATGAAAAGATGCTCAACATCACTAATTATTAGAGAAATGCAAATCAAAACTACAATGAGGTATCACCTCACACCAGTTAGAATGGGCATCATCAGAAAATCTACAAACAACAAATGCTGGAGAGGGTGTGGAGAAAAGGGAACCCTCTTGCACTGTTGGTGGGAATGTAAATTGATACAGCCACTATGGAGAACAATATGGAGGTTCCTTAAAAAACTAAAAATAGAATTACCGTATGACCCAGCAATCCCAGTACTGGGCATATACCCAGAGAAAACCTTAATTCAAAAAGACACATGCACCCGAATGTTCATTGCAGCACTATTTACAATAGCCAGGTCATGGAAGCAACCTAAATGCCCATCAACAGACGAATGGATAAAGAAGTTGTGGTACATATATACAATGGAATATTACTCAGCCATAAAAAGGAACGATATTGAGTCATTTGTTGAGACGTGGTTGGATCTAGAGACTGTCATACAGAGTGAAGTAAGTCAGAAAGAGAAAAACAAATATCGTATATTAACGCATGCATGTGGAACCTAGAAAAATGGTACAGATGAGCTGGTTTGCAGGGCAGAAGTTGAGACACAGATGTAGAGAACAGACATATGGACACCAAGGGGGGAAAACTGCAGTGGGGTGGGGATGGTGGTGTGCTGAATTGGGCGATTGGGATTGACATGTATACACTGATGTGTATAAAATTGATGACTAATAAGAACCTGCAGTATAAACAAACAAACAAACAAAACAACTAATACTAAACTTTCATTGGGTTATTTGTATGGAAATATGTTAATATAAATGTTTCAGACATTACATGAAATTTCTAAAAATCTTATATGTTCTGGTATAATGTTATAAGTCATAATCCTAGTTATTACTTTAAAATGTATATCTCAGAAATAATTAATTTTCTTGTCAACTGCATTATTATGAACTTTCATCAAATCTTTAATCGTGGTCATTTTTAAGTCTTTTGTCATTTACAGACAGTTCTGGGTGTACTCTGATGCTTTTGTAAATATGTTCCTATAAAAGGGTTTCATCTTCAGGAAATTCATGGAAAAGACTCTGACAAGTACAGGTTTCTGGTACCTGACTGTACTGCTGAACTGAATGAATAAGCATTTTCAGAACTCTAATGAAAAACTGATGAGCTCATAAAAGTGCTAACAAAAGATCAAGATGAAAAAAAAAATTTATTACATGGGACTGAGTGAGCTGATGAGGATGAGTATAATTTTTGTGACTTTCTGTTTGAATTTAAAAAAAGAAAAAATTCCACAAGGACTCAGAGGCAAAGAATATACAAATCAATTTTCATTGCAAAGTAAAGGAGCTGTTACAGTGGAGGATTACTGGACTGAATGTCGATATTATGACATAGTATGAGTGTGTTTCATGTTTGGTAATTGCAATCATTGTTGCTTTTGTTGTGGTCATCCATGTACAATGCTTGGTGTCAGTCTATTTATCTCTTGTAAAAATAAAATACAGTGTGTTTGAAAAAACAAAACAAAACAAAACAAAACAAAAAAACAAACTTAAAATTTAAAAAACTATATAAATTAAAAAAAAAAAAAAAGTCCTTCTTTGGTGAAGCCTATTTAATGTCTAGCTGTGAAAGGTAACAAGGAGCTAGGAGCACACTAAGGAGACAGATGCTTAGATAATTGCGTTACAAAGTGATGAAAGTTTTAATAGAGGTGGTGTGATGCTGTGGAACAAGCCTTGGAATGGATGCAGGATTCACTACTTACTGTGTGACCCAGAGCATGTCACTTCTCCCCTTCCTCTTCTATAAAATAAGAGGATGGACCAATGTCCTGAACTCAGCTCTCCCACCTCAGAGGCACAGGCCTGACACCCGGCCAGAGCACCAAGACCCTGTCAGCCACAGGGCTCAGAAGAAAAGGGAGAAAGAAAGAAAGAAAGAAAAAATAAAATAAAATATATTAAAGTTATTAAAATAAAAAATAAAAATGATTAAAAATAAAAAAATTAAAAAGTAATAAAAAAAGAAAAAAGAAAGAAAGAAAGAAGAGAGCAACCAAACCAGAAAACAAATCCACCAATGATAACAAGTGCTAAAAACTATACTAAAAAAAACCCAAAAGCAAACAAACAAACAAAAAACAAACAAAAAAAGGACAGACAGAACCCTAGGACAAATGGTAAAAGCAAAGTTATACAGACAAAATTACACAAAGAAGCATATACATTACACACTCACAAAAAGAGAAAAAGGAAAAAAAATATCTATATATATATTAAAAAAAGGAAGAGCGCAACTAAATCAATAAACAAACCTACCAATGATAATAAACTCTAAATACTAATCTAAGATAAATATAAAACCAGAAACAAATTAGATGCAGAAGGCAAACCCTAAGTCTACAGTTGCTCCCAAAGTCCACTGCCTCAATTTTGGGATGATTTGTTGACTATTCAGGTATTCCAGAGATGCAGGGTACATCAAGTTGATTGTGGAGATTTAATCCGCTGCTTCTGAGGCTGCTGGGAGAAATTTCCCTTTCTCTTCTTTGTTCGCACAGCTCCTGGGGTTCAGCTTTGGATCGGCCCCGCCTCTGCATGTAGGTCACCTGAGGGCATCTTTTGGGAAGTCTGAGGTCTTCTGCCAGCATTCAGTAGGTGTTCTGTAGGAGTTGTTCCACATGTATATGTATTTCTGATGTATTTGTGGGGAGGAAGGTGATCTCCACCTCTTACTCCTCTGCCATCTTGAAGGTCTCTCTGTCACTCTCCTCTTTGAGACAGTTTCCCTGTCTGAAAAGGACCTAGAAATAATGCTAGATGCTTTATAGCAATGGCACTGCAAGGTGGGTTTTATGATCCTTGTTAATCCTCTGGAAATTGCTTCTCCCTTCTCGGAACTCCCACAGGTCTGCCAGTTTATACTTTGTACAGCTTTTTGATTCTTATTCTAGAGACTGAACAGGCAGCTCCATTTTTAGAACTGAAAGCCTGAGTTCTTTATGTTTGTCTCCATCAGGGTCACCAGTGTGGGCACAGAGCTGGTGTCAGGGAGAATTTGTTGAGTAAACAAACAAAAAAATGAACAAATAAAAGAAAGGATGATGGATGCATAAATGGATGAACACTTCTTCAGTTCTGCCCAAACTGGCCAGAGCATCCATTCATGCAGGGAGAGGGGAATGAGAGAGAGGGGGCTAGGGGAGAGAGAGAAGAGAGAGAGAGAGAGAGAGAGAGAGAGAGAGAGAGAGAGAGGAGAACATAATATTCGCCAAATCACTTACTGACTATAGAAGTAGCTTCTCCTTAAAGCCGGCTGTCTCACCACTCTCCTAGCTGCCAACAAGGCTGGGCACCAAGGAGGGGTCAGGCCCTACGTGCTGACCTTGGAGAAGGGGTTACCAGCCCAGGATCTTCCCAGGTTTCTCCTGAGAGGCCTGCCTATAAATTGGGTAGCACAGCTGTCTGGACCTTTATTGCCAGCAAGTTTTCTGTTGCTCAATAAACTTTATGACAAGAGGGACACACCCTTGATACAGCCTTGGTGAGGAAATAGAGCCAAATGCCCAAGGAATGAGTGATGGCAAAGCTTAGCTGACACCCCCTGGCTAAGGAGGCTGAGGCAGAGCGTCCAAATTAGCCAGGGCTTTTATGCCATTCCAACCACAAAGCACCCAGCAGGTCCAGCTCCTACAGCTATCATTGATCCATCATTTCCATCATTACACCTACTTCCATCCCTTCCATGTTTGACAGTGCATTTAATGCCAACTTCACTTGTTTATTATTGCATCGAGTCCTCAACAGCCCTAAGAGATCAGCATTGTTGCTCCCATGAAGGAACTGAGACTCAGAGGTGAAATGACTGCCCAAGCACCAATTGACACAGTTGGTATTCAAACCCAGGAGGGTCCAGCCCCAGAGGGTTTGCTCCAGCTGCCTCAACTGATATTTCACTGATGATTCAGTCTCTCTCTCTTCTCTTCCTCATGACCTTCCTCCTCTATTCTTTTTCAGCTTTAATTTTATTTCACTTTTAAATTCAATTCAATTTACTTTTAGTTAAAAATTTTAAAATTTTTACACAGTTTTAAAGGTTACACTCCATTTACAGTTATTACAAAGTATTGGCTATATTTCCCATGTTGTACAATATATTCTTTTTTTTTAACATCTTTATTGGAGTATAATTGCTTTACAATGGTGTGTTAGTTGCTGCTTTATAACAAAGTGAATCAGCTATACATATACATATGTCCCCATATCTCTTCCCTCTTGCATCTGCCTCCCTTCCACCCTCCCTATCCCACCCCTCTAGGTGGTCACAAAGCACCGAGCTGATCTCCCTGTGCTATGCGGCTGCTTCCTACTAGCTATCTATTTTACGTTTGGTAGTGTATATTTGTCCATGCCACTCTCTCACTTTGTCCCAGCTTACCCTTCCCCCTCCCCATATCCTCAAGTCCATTCTCTAGTAGGTCTGTGTCTTTATTCCCGTCTTGCCCCATCTTACATCCAATAGTTTGTACCTCCTTTCTCCCATACCTATATTGCTCACCCCCTCTTGCCACTGGTAATCATTAGTTTGTTCTCTATATTTGTGAGTCTGCATCTTTTTTGTTTGTGGTATTTTTTAGTTTCTACATGTAAGTGACATCATACAGTATTTGTCTTTCTCTGTCTGACTTATTTCACTTAGCATAGTGCCCTTATTTTATATTAACAGCTTTAATGAGATGTAATTCACATACCATACAATTCACTTGTTTAAAGTGTACAATTCGATGGATTGTACTATAGTCACAGAGTTGTGCAACCATCACCACAGTCAATTTTAGGACATTTTTATCACCTCAAAGAGAAACCTTGTACCCTTTAGTTATTGCCCTGAATTCCGCTCTCCCCCAACCTCCTATATCCCAACCCTAGGAAACCATTTCTCTACTTTTTGTTTCTGTTAATTTCCCTGTTCTGGACATTTCACATAAATGAAATCATACAATATGTATCTTTTGTTTTTGGCTTCTTTCACTTGGCATAATGTTTTAAAGGTTCATCCCTGTTGTAGCATGTATCAGTATGTCATTCCTTTTTATGGTTGAATTATATTCCATTCTATAGATATACCTCATTTTGTTCAACCATCCATACATTAATGGGTGTTTGGGTTGTTTCCACTTTTTGGCTATTATGAATCATGTTGCTATAAATATTTGCATACAAGTTTTTGTGTAGATGTATGCTTTCATTTCTATTGGGCTTGTACCTAGGATTGGAATATTCAAACAATACTGAAATTATTCAACAAAACTGGAACATTCCACCCAAATGCTCAGTTACTGTGGAAAACAGTATGGTGGCTCCTCAAAAAATTAAACAGAATTACCATTTGATCCAGCAATTCCACTTCTGGGTATATACACAATAGAATTGAAAACAGGGACTCGAACAGATGTTTGCACACTGGTGTTCACAGTAGCATTATTCACAATAGCCCGAAGGTGGAAACAACTCAAATGTCCAGTGATGGATGAATGGGTAAAAAATGTGGTATATCCATACAATGGAATATTATTCAGCCTTAAAAAGGAGGGAAATTCTGACATATGCTACAACATGGATGAACTTAAAGGACATTATGCTAAGTGAAACAAGCCAGACACGAAAGGACAAATATTGCATGATTCCACTTATATGAGGTGTCTAGAATATTGACATTCATAGAGAAAGAAAGTAGCATGGTGGGTGCCAGGCACTGGAGGAGGAGGAGTGGGGAGTTAGTGTTTAATGGATACAGTTTCAGTTTGGGAAGATTACAAAGTTCTCTAGATGGATGATAATGATGGTTGCACAACAATGTGAATGTATTAATGCCACTGAACTGGACACTTAAAAATGGTTAAAATAATAAATTTTATGTTTTGTATATTTTACCACAATAACAAGCTTTTGAAAACTGGAACCTTCCCATTCCCCCAGTTCTTTTGTTTTGAGATAATTCAGGCACAAGACTGGGCAGTTTTTCTCCAAATCTCCACTTCTGCATTGACTTACACAGTCATAGCTGTTACATATGTTGGCTCATTCTACCAAATTGTTCTATTACCTGCTTCGTTCACTTAATTTTATGTCTGAGTCATCTTTCCATGTCGGTTCGTATGGAACAAACTCATTTTTGGTTTTCTCTTCAAAAACTTTGAATTGCAGAATAAGCTACATGCAGAAAATAGCACAAATCATGTGCGTAGGTCAATGAATTTTCACTCACTGAACACACCAATGCAATTGGGCCCTGATCAAGGAAAAGAATGTGACCAGCTCCCTGCCCCTGAATTTCTTCTCCAGCTTCTTTTATTGTCATCACTCTGCCTCTGCCTTCCCCAAACATTCTTTTGGTATAGAACATTATAGATGAACTTTACCTGTTTTGGGAACTTTATATGAGTGGAATCGCACAGTATACTCTCCTTTGTGTCTGGCTTCATTCAGTCAACGTTATGAGATTCAGCTTTTCAAAAATTGAAGTATTAGGACTTCCCTGGTGGTCCAGTGGTTAAGACTTCGCCTTGCAATGCAGGGGATGTGGGTTTTATCCCTGGTCGTGGGGTTAGGATCCCACATGCCTGGCAGCCAAAAAAACAAAATATAAGGCAGAAGCAACATTGTAACAAATTCAATAAAGACTTTAAAAATGGTCTACATCAAAAAAATCTTAAAAAAGTAAAGAAGTATAGTTCATTTACAATATTGTGTTAGTTTTAGGTGTACAGCAAAGTGACTCAGTTATACATATATATATATATTTCACATTCTTTTCCACTATAGGTTATTACAAGATACTGAATATAGTTCCCTATGCTATACAGTAAGTCCTTGTTGTTTATCTATTTTATATATAATGGTGTGTATCTGTTAATCCCATACTCCTAATTTAACCCTCCTCCCTTTCCTCTTAGGTAACCATATGTTTGTTTTCTGTGACTGTGAGTCTGTTTCTGTTTTGTAAATAAATTCATTTGTATTATTTTTTAGATTCCACATATAAGTGATATTATATAGTATTTTCTTTCTTTGACTTACTTCACTCAGTATGATAATCTCTAGGTTCATACATGTAGCTGCAAATGGCAATATTTCATTCTTCTTTTATGGGAGATTCAGCTTTTTTTGCATATGTCTGTAGATCTTCAATCTTATCACTTTATTTTTCAATCCTTTTTTCATTAGTGCCCCCCACCAAGAAGCTGTTTTAGACAATTTTCCTAATTGCCCCTCCATGAAATTTAATATCACAGATATACTCTATTTATTTAACCATCTATCTCTATTTATATCTATATGGTATATATATATCTGTATATTTTTTATTCCCCCCAAATTAATTTTTGCCCTCGTGGAGGTAAAATATTGCTCCCATTGAGGACATATGCTTTCTAGTATTCCATTGTGTGAATATACCACAACTCATGTATCCAGTCTATTATTGATGGACCTTTGGGTAGCTTCTAGTGTTTTTTTGAGATTATGAGCTATGGAACTATGCACATCCAGTGCATCCCATTTAATGAATATATGTACACATTTCTGTTGGGTATAAACTTATAAGTGGGAGTGCTGGATTATAGGGAATGCATATGTATAGTTTTAGTAGCTATTGCCAAACCATTTTCCAAAGTGTTGTACCATTTCTATCCTCCCACCAGCAGTGCATGAGGGCTCCAAATCCATGACAACATGTTACCAAACTCACGGCCTGCTGCTCACCACTCAAAGGCCAATACTCGAGAGATGAGTGTTGGTAGGAACGGAAAGGTTGCTTTATTTCAGAGGCCGGCAACCAGGGGAGAAGGTGGGCTCATGTCCAAGAACAAACTCACAATTGCCGCTTAGGGGGCAAGAGCTTTTTTTTTTTTTTTAATAAATTTATTTATTTATTTATTTATGGCTGCCTTGGGTCTTTGTTGCTGGGCATGGGCTTTCTCTAGTTGCGGCGAGCGGGGACTACTCTTCGTTGTGGTGCTTGGGCTCCAGGCACGTGGGCTTCAGTAGTTGTGGCTCATGGGCTTAGTTGCTCCACAGCATGTGGGATCTTCCCGGACCAGGGCTCGAACCCGTGTCCCCCGCAGTGGCAGGCGGATTCTTAACCACTGCGCCACCAGGGAAGTGCCGGGGCAAGAGCTTTTAAAGGGGAGTTTCAGGGGTGTTTTGGCAGAGGGACGGGGCAGAGCAGCACAGTCAGCTCTGACAGTCATCTCGAAATCAGGAACGCGGTGGTCTGATCAGTGTCATCTTGGTTGTTTTAAGTACAGTTTCATCTTCAGTTCCAGGGTTTCTTCCCATTCCTTTGAGGCCAGTTCTTGGAATTGTGTGAAATACAGCAGCTTATGTCATGGCTACAATCTGGTCATCATGTAGTCATCTTCCTCCACTTGGTGGGGGCTTCAGTATCTGCAAAACAGCTCTCAGGATATGGCTCAGAATATTATCTTTAGCCCTTGAGGAATAACTAAAGTTCCTTGACTTTGTTTAATGACTAAACTATTATTATTTTGTCTTGTGTAATGGCTTAGAGTTTAAACTACGACTAAGTTCTAAGGCTAAGGGGGTGCTTACAAACACTTGGTATTTTCCATTTTTTTTTTCATTTTAGCCATTCCAGTGCATGTGCAACACCATTGGTTTTATAAGCTGCACAATATTCTATAGAATGGTTGTACAGTAATTTGTTTAGTCACCCTCCTGATGATGGACATTTCACGTGTTTCCAGTTTTTCACCACGACAAGTAATGCTGCCACTAGCAACCTTGCACATTCCTCTTTAGGCACAAGATTGAGCCTTTTCTGGAGGAGAGGCTCCTAGAGGTGGAATCAAAGGGCATACGCATCAAAATTTTTGATAAATTCTGAATTCGAGCTTGCCTTCCCAAAAGGCTTTAGCAATTTGCTGAACAATCTTAAACAATATATGAGAGAGTGCCCATTTCCCTGCAGCCTCAACAGCACAAGATATTCCCATAAGCCTCAGTTTCCTCATGTGGCAAATGAAGACCTACCTCCTAGGCTGCTGGGGAGATTTCAGAGAGGTATTTTGTATGTAAAGCACCCAACAATGTTAGTTCTTGGCATATAGGAGAATGCTATGTTTGCTTCTTTTCCATCTCTCCTTCTTCTTCTTCCTAGTTCTCCTCCTCCTTCATTCATTTTATTAAACAAATATTTATTGAGTACTCTGATGCTGGGTTGACATTGGTAAATAAAACGGATGTAGTCTCTCTCTTTGTGAAGATTACAATCTCATGTCATCTCTTTTTCTTCTTCCTCCTGCATTCTCACTGTCACCAACAGCACCCACAGATCTTGCAAAGTGCCTCATTATCCCTAGTACTGTCACAAGTGTTAATTAAAGACCATGTCTCAACCATAAGTTTTCTGGGCATTGGTAGGGCTTGGGGGCTGTTGGGCTGTGTGTGAGAAGCATCCCTTTTCATGTTTCCTCAAAATGACCCAGGTAAGGTCTGACCATTCCAGGAGAGGATAGAACAACACACTGAGGAGGGCACAGACTCATCCACAGAGACTGGGAAACATGTCGTCATGTTGTTCTGTGACCGTGTAAAATGCACACATTGTTCACTGGAAGAGAAACAAAAACCAGAGAAAGACCCAATCAAACTGGACCCAACATCCAATCCTCATCCCATGCCAAACATTTTAGCTAAGCTATGCTTCTTCCTTCTTGCAATCTTTTTTTAAAATTATGTATTTTTTATTGAAGTATAGTTGATTTACAGTGTTGTGTTAATTTCTGCTGTACAGCAAAGTGATTCAGTTATATATATGTATGTGTATATATATATATACATTCTTTTTAAAATATTCTTTTCCATTTTGGTTTATCACAGGATATAGTTCCCTGTGCTATACAGCAGGACTTTGTTGTTTATCCATTCTGTATATAATAGTTTGCATCTGCTAATCCCACACTCCCCGTCCCTGCCTCCCCCACGCCCCTCCCCCTTGGGAACCACAAGTCTGTTTTCTATGTCTGTGAATCTGTTTCTGTTTCATAGATAAGTTCATTGTGTTATATTTTAGATTCTACATATAAGTGATATCATATGATATTCGTCTTTTTCTGACTTACTTCACTTAGTATGATAATCTCTAGTCCCATCCATGTTGCTGCAAATGGTATTATTTCATTCTTTTTTATGGCTGAGTAGTATTCCATTGTGTGTGTATATACACACACACATATACCATATCTTCTTTTTTCCTTCATCTATCGGTAGTCATTTGGTTGTTTCCGTGTCTTGGCTATTGTGAACAATGCTGCTATGAACATATGGGTGCATGTACCTTTTTGAATTATAGTTTTGTCTGGGTATATGCCCAGGAGTGGGATTGCTGGATCATATGGCAACTCTATTTTTAGCTTTTTGAGGAACCTCCATGCTGTTCTCCACAGTGCTATTTTTTTCTTTTTTTTAAATAAATTTATTTATTTTATTTATTTATTTTTGGCTGCATTGGGTCTTTGTTGCTGCACGTGGGCTTTCTCTAGTTGCGGCAAGGGAGGGCTGCTCTTTGTTGTGGTTCACGGGCTTCTCATTGCAGTGGCTTCTCTTGTGTGGAGCACGGGCTCCAGGCACATGGGCTTCAGTAGTTGTGGCTTGTGGGCTCAGTAGTTGTGGTTCACGGGCTCTAGAGCGCAGGCTCAGTAGCTGTGGCACATGGGCCTAGTTGCTCCGCGACATGTGGGATCTTCCCGGACCAGGACTCGAACCCATGTCCCCTGTATTGGCAGGCGGATTCTTAACCACTGCGCCACCAGGGAAGCCCTCCATAGTGCTTCTTGAAATCTTATTCTTTCATAGAGTCTGGTCAGCTAAGAAGACTGAATCTTTGGGGTAGGAATTGGGAACGTGGGTGTTTGCAATGGTGTGCTGGAAAATGTTTAACCACTGGCTTGCTCTAAACAAAAAGCAAAAAACCCCTGATTTGTGGTGTTTGCCAACTTCCATGGTGTAACTACCCCCATGGTGACTGATTTCAGGTTATGAACATGGAGTCACTGAATGTGACGTTGGGAAGAGCTGGGTGCGGCACACCACTGAGTGCTCCAGAGAAAGTCCTTAAGAGGGTCCAGCCCCATGTGCTCAGGGTTGAAAAGGGCATTTCCTGAGGTAACCTTTCTTCAGAAAAGCAGGTGGGTCCAGATAAACCAGTCCCTTGTGTAGGCACCGTGTTTGAACATTTCACTCAGAGTCATAGGAGGTCACAAGGAGGAAGAGCTCGGTGGATGAAGGCTCTGGCATGTCCAGTAGTCTCCTGGAAGTGGGGGTGGCAGAGATGATTCCTTATCAATTCCTCCTCAGTCTATCAATGACAAAACATCAGAAGGCCCTGGCTCCTCCAATGAGGCACATATTTATACAATATCAGTGTGTGAGAGAAGGATGTGTCACTATGGGCTGGGGTAACTGTTAGTTAATTAATCTAAAACTGATTAATTATATTAATTAGAGTTATCTGACAATTAGCCAGAGAAAGACAACCTAGTGTAAAGAGTCTTTGGAGGGATGCATGCATAAGGTTATATAGAGTTGCAGGTTGGCTCCCCAGAGGAGCTGGTATTTCATCGGAGACCTGAGGAATGAGTAGGTGCTTTCCAGGTGGGCATTTGGGGGAGGCAGCCCATGAAGAGAGATCTCAGCATGGGCAGTAGCAGAGGTGATGGAAAGATCTCAGTGGTTTCAGGGTACCATGCCTGCTTCCGTATGGCTAGAGAATAAAGTGTAAGTGATGGTGGTGAGAGGTGGGTCCAGGTGATGAGAGGTGAGTCCAGGTGAGAGGTGAGTCCAGGTGGTAAGAGGTGAGTCCAGGTGGTAAGAGGTGAGTACAGGTAAGTGTTGAGTTCATGTAGTGAGAAGTGAGCCTAGGAGGGGATGAGATCGTGAAGGGACTTGAAGCTACTCTAAGGAGTCTGGATTTGGTTGGGAGAACAACCATTTTGGTTTGTCCAAGACTGATGGGTTTCCTGAGATGCAGGGATTTAAGTGCTAAAAAGCCTGGAGAAATCCCAGGCAAAGAAAAATGAATTGGTTCCCTATTCAATAGGCAATGGGAAGCCACTGAGGAATTCTGAACTGGGGAGTGATTTGATAACTCTTGGTTGTTAAAAGATCAGTTGAATCTCAGGTGAAATGAAGCTTCTGCAGGAAGCCGTCTCTGAACCCTCCCTGGACTAGGTCAGATCCCAATTTCCAGGGCTCCCTGCATTTCTACTGGTCAGTCACATTGCTCTAATAATTCTGACTTGTTGTCTCTCTTCCTGAAAGGACTGCTGGCTGGTGAGAACATAAGCCACGCTTGTTGTTTACTCAGCACCTAGCAAGCCTCATGGAAAGCATTCAGTAAAGGCCTGTGAGTTGGGAGCCTGGCCTTGTCAGAATTGACACTCATGCTCCCTAACCCTACAGGTATAAACTGGGAATAATACCACCTCCCTCATCAAGACTGCAGAATGAAAACATCGAACACAGGACTTGGGGGGTGGTGGGGGGCTCAAGAAATCTTAGTGGAGTGTGAACCAGAATGGTAAGGCAGAAAAAGATGGGTCACCATGGATTGGAGCAACTGTCAGTTAATTAATCAACTAATTAAGTTGATGAATTCAATAGTTGTCTCATCTTATTATTTGATAACATTTTATTATTTTATCTTCTCATGGTGAATGGTCCTTATGGAGTTCTCTTGGCGGGGGTACCCAGACAGCTCATAGACAGAGGTCAGGGTGACCAATGCTGAGATGAGGATACAGGAGGCTGTGGGAACCCAGAGGAGACCCCTGACCTAGATTAGCACAGAAGGGGGGCTGGGTTGTCCCCAGACTACATTCCCATTCTGGCTTGGTTGCAGACTGATCACTTAACTTTTCTGAGCCAGCATTGCCTCACCTGTTAAAATCTACTTGGGGAACTATTCTGAGGATAAAGTGAAATACTTTCTGTACAGTGGCCTGGCATCACCTGACCAGGCTCTGGGTCAGCTGTTCCTGGGGCTGTAGTCACAGTCTTCATGGGCTTACATTGCAGGGTGGTGCGTCTCCTCCATGGCTGCATATTGCAATTGCTTGGGAGAGCTCTTAGAAAATTCAGATGCCTGTGTCCTCCTCCAGAAGATTCTGACTTAAGTGATGAAGCAGGGGTCCCGACGTTGGTATTTTTTTAAAAAAAGGCCCCAGGTGATTTGAATGCATTGCAAGGTTGAACACTATTGGTTTTGTAGGAAGAGACAATAACTGAACAAATGAATAAACAAGGTAAGTCGATGGTGACATGCACTTAAAATGGAAATACACCAGATGAGGTGACAGGAAATGACTAGAAGTGGTGAGAGTGTAGTCGGGGTGGGTGTTGGAGGAGATGGCACTTAACGAGTCCTGGGGAGTGTAGGTGTTTAATTCACATGGTTCTTCTTCCTTTCCTTACACCACTGGTTCTCTAACTTGGCTGCATTTTGGAATCACCGAGGGAGTTTTAAAAAATATTAAAGCCTGGCTCCCAACCCCAGAGATATGGTTTAGTTGGGGCCCAACCAGTTTAGTGGGGTCTAGGCCATAAATAACATAAAATATCCCATTGTAATCATTCTAAAGGGTACAATTCAGTAGCATTGTGTACGTTCACAATGTTGTGCAACAACCTCTTCTGTCTATTCCAGAACATTTTCACCACCCCAAATGGAAAGCCCATACCCATTAAGCAGTCCACTCTCCCCTTCTCCCAGACCTTGCAACCAGAACTCTGTTTTAATTCTGTCTCTATACATTTGCCTATTCTTATTCACAATAGCCAAAGGGTGGAAGCAACCCAAATGTCCGTCAATGGACGAATGCATAAACAAAATGTCGTACATCCATACAATGGGATATTATTCAGACACAAAGAATGAAGCTCTGATACATGCAACAATATGGATGGACCTTAAAAGCATCATGCTCAAGTGAAAGGGGTCAGACACAAAGGTCCACAAAGTGTATGGTGCCCTGACGTACAGCAAAGCTTGAAAACCACTGCCTTATTCCATACTGGGTTTCCATCAATACAAGATTGATGTCCACGTGTGGGCTGACATTATTCACAGTAACAGCAATAGCATCCCAGACCTGAAACGGACTTATTTCTCAGGCAGATGTGGGGTGAGGACACCCAGTCCCCAAGCTGCTCAGTCTCTCAGACTGCTTTGCAGAAAAGTAAGGGGAGATGCTTCACTGAACTTGCATATGCTTCCTGAACACTATTTTTCTGTGAATTCACAGGCATGGTAGCTATGTCCTGCCTTCACACATGGCCAGAGAATGGCCATGTACCCAAAGAGCTCATACTCACTGCTTGAACACATCCATGAATTCATCTTTGCAGCAATAGAGCTCTTTCTCTGCTCAATGCCTTTATTCTCATCTGTGACACCAACCCATGGTTCCATTTGGACCTCAGGTCCTGACATCTGGGGCCCCCTTTGCCTGTGTCGGGAGCTGAAGCAGTGAGATGTCACTGTGATAAAAGGAGGTGGTGTTGCTCAAAGACTTAGCAATTATCATCATCCCAGGCTCCCTTGGGGAGTAAACAACCCATGGGTGTCTGACAAGACTAGACGAGAAAGCATCTCAGCAGGCAGGATTTTGTCGCCACAGTCAGGGAAGACGTCCAAGTGCCCTAGCCGCGCCTTCCCTCCCCAAATGTATCAAAGTTTTGCAAGTCACTGAGCTTGCAGTACAACGGGGAGCAGAGTTATGCAGCTGTCATTTCTCAAGCACATTTGAACAATGGAAACTCAAATCCTGACAAGGACTGTGAGATTGCACGGAGAAAACGGAGGTTTAGAAAAGTAAAACGTTGGCTCAGCAGTGGTGCAGCTAAGCTCCAAGGGCAGCTGTTTCAGACTCCTGAGTCCTCTTATTTTCCTTCCTTCATGGCCTAAAGGTCAGATCAATGAAAAAGAAATCTAAGAGGACAAATCCAGCCTAAGAAGGTCACATGAGCTCAGCAGAATAAATGAGTTAGCCCAATCCTCTCAGGGTGACTTACAGTAGGTCTGGCAACCAAAGAAGTTCTCTCTCTGACCTTGATTGAACACACCCATTTTGCCTGGCCACATTCTGTGGCCTGGTCCACCCCTTGGCCATCTACATATCTCAGTCGCTCCCATTCCTACCAGTTTGCTGTAGAGGTGGGTGTGTATGTGTATGTGAGTGTGTGCATGTGTGTGTAAAGGGGTGTGGGTGGAAGAGATGCATATACATGGGAAATCTTCACTCTGTAGCAAGCGGATAATTGAGCAGAAAGCACAATAGCATAATGGTAAAAGATGTAGGCTTTGGAATCAAACCGTCTGGGTTGGATGCCTGACCCAAGTGACCTGAATTACGTAATGTCTTTGTGGATCAGAGTCCTTGTCTGTGAATAAGAGATAATACCGCCCACCTTACTTGAGTGTTGTGAGGACTTAATGTACCCAAAGCCCTTAGAAAAGTGTCCGTGATTTAGAAAGCACTCTATTTTACTTCTTAAATATTGAATACTTCTTTAATTCATCTGTTTCTCTCCAACAACACTTCCTAGTTGAGATGGCCAACATCCATGACCTGGACGGCAGCTGAAGACTCTAACTTGATCTCACTAGCTTGCTGTGTGACCTGGAAAAGCGCCTGCCACGCCCCAGTACACCTGCCTCTTCACTATACACAGGGAGATTGGCTCTGGTAAGCCGTTTGGTGTTTTGGAAACAGCATGGTGTGTGCACCGTATGTCTTTTTCATGATGAGGGTGGAGGAAAGGAGAAGGGAAAGAGGTGGCCATAAACTGATACTATCAATGACCTGAGCTAAGTCTTCTGGGGAGGGACCAGGTTCACATCACTGTGGGAAGCAATGACTTAATAGCAATTAATGATGCTTATTGTGCTATTAACGAGGCATGAGATGAAGATAAAAAAGAATAATTATCAGGTATTAGTGCCATGAATAAGCAGAAATGGCAATTGTGGTTACTCTTGCAATGAAGAGTCACAAATATGTTTTTGTGTTCAGAAATGGGTGAAGAAAGAGATAGGAATGATATTTTTAGGCCAGCACAAGACCACTTCTCCACAGAGGGACAGAACTGAAGTCCCAATGCTGTCAGCTACCTGTCAACTGATAGGACATCTTGAATCTCAAGGGGATCTATTGATGAGATACTGAGTCCTTCTGGGGTTTTTCCACCAGAAGTCAAAATGTCTATGTGAAATCAGATCTTCCAAATGTTGATGTCATGAAGCACTCCTGATTGTGGGCAACATATAGAGCTGCTTCTGCCAGGGGCATGTTTATTGGTGTTACACAAAGAGTGTTTTTTCCACACTGGGGGGACCATTTTTAGGTAGGACTTCCTTCCTTCCTCCCTCCTTCCCTCCCTCCCTCCCTTCCTTCCTTCCTTTCCCCCCCTCCCTTATTTCCTTACTTCCTTTTTTCCTCCCTTCCTTCCTTCCTCCCTCCCTCCCTCCTTCCTTTCTTTTCTCCTCCCTGTTACATTTATTAACTGCCTACTATGTCCCAGGCATAGTGAATATAATGGAGAAAAATTAGATATGATCCATGCTGTCTTGGACCTTACATTTATTGGGTGGAGACAGTCATTAGCAAAACAAACACACGAACGAATACATAATCAGGAGTTAAAATAAGTATGCTGAAGGAGAGAAGTATGGTTCTCTGAGAACTTAGACTAACTGAGACTACTAAGGGATATGGGAAGACTTCCTGGAGGAAGAGACTTGCTTGAGTGGGGATCTTCCAGGCAGAGGTGTTGGATGGGGGTGATCATGAGAAAGAGTGGCTTAGATATGGAATCAATGATGACAAAAGGCCCTGGGACTGGTGAGGAAGCCAAAGGGAGGGTGATGGGGGAGTGGCCCAGGACATGAATGGAGAGGGAGAGGCAGAAGCCAGCCCTACAGATTTCTGTCCCAAAGTGACTCTTTCCTACAAATGGAATGTAATAGGATCTCACCACCTCAACCTCCAGTTGCTGCAGGTCATAGTGTCAGAACTCAGAAAGATAAGTAGCTCTAAGACCACCAAAATCAAACCCAGAGAACTCTCTCCTCAATTTATAAGGCTTTAGGTTAGGCAGTTTTTTTGGTTTTGTCTTGTTTTTATTGAAGTACAGTTGATTTACAATGCTGTGTTTGTTTCAGGTGTACAGCAAAGTGATTCAGATATCTAGATAGCTATATATCTATATCTATCTATATCTATCTATCTATCATCTATCTATCTATATTCCTTTTCAAAATCTTTTCCCTTATAGGTTATTACAAAATATCGAGTATAGTTCCTTGTGCTATACAGTAGGTCCTTGTTGGTTATCTATTTTATATATAGTAGTGTGTATTTGTTAATCCCAAACTCCGTATTTATCCCTGCCCCCCTTCCCCTTTGGTAACCATAAGTTTGTTTTCTATATCTGTGGGTCTATTTCTCTTTCGTATGTAAGTTCATTTGTATCTTATTTGTAGATTCCACATATAAGCGATATCATATAATACTTGTCTTTGTCTGGCTTACTTCACTTAGTATGATAATCTCTAGTTACATCCATGTTGCTGCAAAGGGCATTATTTCATTCTGTTTTTATGGCTGAGTAATATTCCACTGTATAAATGTACCACATCTTCTTTATCCATTCATCTGTAGATGGACATTTAGGTTGCTTCCATGTCCTGGCTATTGTAAATAGTGCTGCAATGAACATTGGGTGAGTGTATCTTTTTGAATTATGGTTTTCTCTGGATATATGCCCAGGAGTGGGATTGCAGGATCATATGGTAACTCTATTTTTAGTTTTTTAAGGAACCTCCAGACTGTTCTCCATAGTGGCTGTACCAATTTACATTCCCACCAACACTGTAGGATGGTTCCTTTTTCTCCACTCCCTCTCCAGCATTTATTGTTTGTAGACTTTTTGATAATGGTCATTCTGACTGGTGTGAGGTGATACCTCGTTGTGGTTTTGATTTGCATTTCTCTAATAATTAGTGATGTTGAGCCACTCTCCTTTTTATTACCTGATTCATGTTCATGTTTCAGGTGACAACTTTAATGTCAGCTTTTTTAGGGCAACCTTTTATGACCTGCCTTCTCCCCACTGGGTAAGGGCTTCCTAGTTTTATGCATCCATTACACATTGGTCTTCTCCTTTATAAAACTTCTGATTACTCAGGTCAGAATCTGTCCTGTCTTTTTATGGAATGCTCACTGTGTGCCAGAAACTATCTTAAGCACTTTAAATGGATTATCCCATTTAATTCTCATAGTCCTGTGAGGTAAGAACTGTTATTATGAACATTTTAAAAATGGAAATATAATTGACATACATTATATTCATTTCAAGCGTACAACGTAATGATTCAACATTTGTGTCCATTGCAAAATCATCACCACATTAAGTGTAGTTACCATCTGATTATGACCATTTTACATTTTGAGGAAACCGAGGCATGAAGAGGTTAAATAAGTTAGCCAAGGTTTTCCAATGAATACTCGGCAACACCAGAGTTTGAATGGATTTCTGACTCTAGTGTCCATGTTCTTTACTAATTCCTGCAGCATAGAAGGACGAGAGATAAAGCTGGAAAATTAAGCAGGGCCTTCCCAGAGCAAGATGGGTCTGCTATTTCCAGGCCACTCTGACACTCAGAGCTTACCCCAGAAAACAGCGATCATTAGGTCTCATGGTAGTTCTCACCAAATAGGGTTATGACGGTTTGCAGGGAAATGTAAGGATTGAGTCAGTAGGTGACTCAGGTGATGAACTGGGGAAGGTGGGAGCAGAAAGCTGATTAGTGGTGCATGGCTATGCTTCTGGAGCAAAGCAACAAAAGGCGCCCTGGACTTCTGCTAACACAAGGTGGGAACTGAAAGGAATGATATAGTTTTTTAAAAAGAAATTATTTGTTTATTTATTTATTTTTGGCTGTGTTGGGTCTTCATTGCTTTCTCTAGTTGCAGTGAGTGGGGGCTACTCTTTGTTGCAGTTCACGGGCTTCTTATTGTGGTGGCTTCTCTTGCTGCAGAGCACCGGCTCTAGGTGTGTGGGATCAGTAGTTGTGGCACGCGGGCTCAGTAGTTGTGGATCACAGGCTTAGTTGCTCTGCAGCATGTGGGATCTTTCCGGACCAGGGCTTGAACCCATGTTCCCTGCATTGGCAGGCGGTTTCTTAACCGCTGCACCACCAGAGAAGCCCAGGAATGATATTTTAAAAAGTGTGTTATTTAGAAAATGTTTGGCTGTCATAACTGGCTTAAGACATAGAAGATCATTGGGAACTCTACTCGATATTCTGTAATAACTTATACGGTAAAAGACTCTGAAAAAGAATGGATATATGTATATGTATTACTGAGTCACTTTGCTGTACACCTGAAACTAACACAACATTGTAAATCAACTATATTCCAATAAAAATTAAAAAAATAAAAATAAAAGATAATAGATAATAAAAATTTTACTTCTTGTGTTTTGTATTCATTTACCAAAATTTATAATATTTATAATGTATTTGCTGTTTTGACCAATTAAGCACAAATAAAAATAGTTGTAATAAAAAAGAAATAGAAGATCTTTTTTTATTTCATGTGAAAATAGAGATAGACGGCGCAAACCTGGAATGGAAGCTCAGCAATCACCAGGGAGCGAAACTCCCCCTATTTTGTTGCTCTGCTTCCCTCAATATGCAGCTTGTATCTTGTGGCCCAAACTGGTTGCTCCAGCTCCCATCATCACATCCCACATTCCAGTTTGCAGGAAAGAGGAAAGGGGAAGGGCAGGGCATGTTCCTTTCCTTTACGGGAATGATTGAGATATTTCACATATCACTCTACTCACGTCTCATTGGCCAGAATATAGTTCCATAGCCATACCTAGCCTCTTAGGATTCTCCATGTCCTCCCAGCCCATCCTCAGTTGAGATCTTCCTTCTCAAGGATCTAGTGGTGTCCTGGTTCCTACATGTCAAAGCCATAGCCTCATGGTTTGATTCCTCAGACTGACTGCAGCTCTAGAAAATGAATGGAATCATGAAGAGAGTTCTCAACAGGGAGTCGGGGGAATTCAACTTTAGCCCTAACATTCTACAAGCTCAATGTGAGACCTGAGACTTGAGTCAGATTGCATCAGATTTCTGGGTCTTACGTCTCCATTTGTAAATGAGGTGATTTAATCCCTTTCCATGTATTCTATCATCTCCTTCTAGGTTCCAGAACATTCCTCACCATCTTCCATAGAATTCCATGGAATCTGGTGGGCTGACTAATGTGGGGATGCTGGTAGGCATGGCTGACCCCTAGCCCAGTTGGTTGCCAGGTCCTGCCTAGTGCAGAGGCTGCCAGCTGCTGGTGGGCTGGGTTGGGTCACAGCATGGCTGGCTGCATGGCCTGGCAAGTCCCGGTCCTGGTGTCAGCCTGCTGGTGAGCGGGGCTGGGGTGGAGAGGGTTCAGTGCTGGCATCCATTAGTGGACAGAACCAGGTCCTGGGGTCTTTAGCTGTAGGTCCTGAGGATCCTGTAGTTGGTGTTGGCCCACTGGTGGGTGAGGCATCATTTCAGGGCTAGTGATGGACCACCGCTGGATGGGGCTCGATCTCGGCTTGGCTGGCTGAGCAGATGTCCTGGAGCTGGTGTCACCCTTGGTGGTCAGGCCTGGGTCCCAACGTGGCTGGCTGCAAGGCCTCAGGGTCCCAGGGCTCATTTCCTTCTTCCTTTATCCTTCCTGTTTACCACGGGTGTGAGGAGGACAGCCATCGTGGAATACAAGGTGAAAGCCATAGCAAGGTAATCATGCAGACCCCTTTCTCATTCCACGCCTAGACTGCGTACTTTAAATTTTACCTTGCTACACTGTTGTGCTGGGTCTCTGTGGTTTAAGAAACAAACCCATAATCTAACTAATACAGAATTTGGTACCAGGAGAAAAGTATTTCCTCGACAGAACCCCAAATTTATGACGTTGGCTTGGTATAGTGATTCTCAATCAGCAGCAATTCTGCAATTCTGCCCTTCCACCCGGGGTATTTGGCAAAGTTTGCAAATATTTTAGGTTGTCTTCAGTTGGAGGGAGATGTTACCGGCATCCAGTGGGTCAAGGACACTGCTAAGTATCCCACAATACACAGGACCGACCCTCAATGCAAAGGATCATTTGGCCCCAAATGTCAACAGTGCCATGACTGAGAAACCCTGGCTTAGCAGGAAGAGGTGAGGATGCGTGTATATACACTGGAAAGCTAGTCACTCATGTTCTACTGTGATAAAACATTTGGTAAGGCTGTTAATTACAATGTGTGCAGAACCTGTGGCTCTAGAGGAAATGGTTTTTAAAAAACTTAAAATGTTAAGTTTTGCCGCTGTCAGCAAAGTCGTATAAAAACAAAAGCTGGACTCAGAGTGGAGCCAGCCAGTGTGCTGAAGGAGAAAACATCATGCTGAATGAAAGAAGCCAGACACAAAAGGTCACATACTGTATCATTCCTTTTATGTGAAATGTCCAGAATAGGCAAATCCACAGAGGCAGAAAGTAGATTAGTGGTTGTCAGGGGCTGGGATGGGGGGGGGGTGGAATCTGTAGTAATGGCTTAACGGGGATGGGGTTTTATTTTGCGGTGATGAAAATGTGTTTGGAAGTAGATAGTGGTGATGGTTGCGGAACATTGTGAATGTAGGAATCAAAGCTCTGCTGAAGGAGAGTTTGATGAGGGAGGGAGAAAGGAGAGAGAGAGAGGGTCATCTTGAAAGTTTAAGCATATTAAGTATGTTTAGATGAACTCATTGGCTATAGTTATTCCTTACACATGGAACTGACCAGAAATCAATAGACTGAAAATCTACTAATTTTTTTAATTTTATTTTTAATTTATTTTATTTTATTTTTTTATTTTTAATCAGTCATCAATTTTATACACATCACTGTATACATGTCAATCCCAATCGCCCAATTCAGCACACCACCATCCCACCCCACCGCAGTTTTTCCCCCTTGGTGTCCATACGTTTGTTCTCTACATCTGGGTCTCAACTTCTGCCCTGCAACCCGGTTCATCTGTACCATTTTTCTAGGTTCCACATACATGCGTTAATATACGATATTTGTTTTTCTCTTTCTGACTTACTTCACTCTGTATGACAGTCTCTAGATCCATCCACGTCTCAACAAATGACTCAATTTCGTTCTTTTTTATGGCTGAGTAATATTCCATTGTATATATGTACCACAACTTCTTTATCCATTCGTCTGTCGATGGGCATTTAGGTTGCTTCCATGACCTGGCTATTGTAAATAGTGCTGCAATGAACATTCGGGTGCATGTGTCTTTTTGAATTATGGTTTTCTCTGGGTATATGCCCAGTAGTGGGATTGCTGGGTCATATGGTAATTCTATTTTTAGTTTTTTAAGGAACCTCCATATTGTTCTCCATAGTGGCTGTATCAATTTACATTCCCACCAACAGTGCAAGAGGGTTCCCTTTTCTCCACACCCTCTCCAGCATTTGTTGTTTGTAGATTTTCTGATGATGCCCATTCTAACTGGTGTGAGGTGATACCTCATTGTAGTTTTGATTTGCATTTCTCTAATAATTAGTGATGTTGAGCATCTTTTCATGTGCTTCATGGCCATCTGTATGTCTTCTTTGGAGAAATGTCTATTTAGGTCTTCTGCCCATTTTTGGATTGGGGTGTTTGTTTCTTTAATATTGAGCTGAATGAGCTGTTTGTATATTTTGGAGATTAATCCTTTGTCCGTTGATTCGTTTGCAAATATTTTCTCCCATTCTGAGGGTTGTCTTTTGGTCTTGTTTATGGTTTCCTTTGCTGTGCAAAAGCTTTGAAGTTTCATTAGGTCCCATTTGTTTATTTTTGTTTTTATTTCCATTACTCTAGGAGGTGGATCAAAAAAGATCTTGCTGTGATTTATGTCAAAGAATGTTCTTCCTATGTTTTCCTCTAAGAGTTTTATAGTGTCCAGTCTTACATTTAGGTCTCTAATCCATTTTGAGTTTATTTTTGTGTATGGTGTTAGGGAGTATTCTAATTTCATTCTTTTACATGTAGCTGTCCAGTTTTCCCAGAACCACTTATTGAAGAGACTGTCTTTTCTCCATTGTATATCTTTGCCTCCTTTGTCATAGATTAGTTGTCCATAGGTGCATGGGTTTATCTCTGGGCTTTCTATCTTCTTCCATTGATCTATGTTTCTGTTTTTGTGCCAGTACCATATTGTCTTGATTACTGTAGCTTTGTAGTATAGTCTGAAGTCAGGGAGTCTGATTCCTCCAGCTCCATTTTTTCCCCTCAAGACTGCTTTGGCTATTCGGGGTCTTTTGTGTCTCCATACAAATTTTAAGATGATTTGTTCTAGTTCCATAAAAAATGCCATTGGTAATTTGATAGGGGTTGCATTGAATCTGTAGATTGCTTTGGGTAGTATAGTCATTTTCACAATAATGATTCTTCCAATCCAAGAACATGGTGTATCTCTCCATCTGTTGGTATCATCTTTAATTTCTTTCATCAGTGTCTTATAGTTTTCTGCATACAGGTCTTTTGTCTCCCTAGGTAGGTTTATTCCTAGGTATTTTATTCTTTTTGTTGCAATGGTAAATGGGAGTGTTTCCATAATTTCTCTTTCAGATTTTTCATCATTAGTGTATAGGAATGCAAGAGATTTCTGTGCATTAATTTTGTATCCTGCAACTTTACCAAATTCATTAATTAACTCTAGCAGTTTTCTGGTGGCAGTTTTAGGATTCTCTATGTATAGTATCATGTCATCTGCAAACAGTGACAGTTTTACTTCTTCTTTTCCAATTTGTATTCCTTTTATTTCTTTTTCTTCTCTGATTGCCATGGCTAGGACTTCCAAAACTATGTTGAATAATAGTGGTGAGAGTGGACATCCTTGTCTTGTTCCTGATCTTAGAGGAAATGCTTTCAGTTTTTCACTGCTGAGAATGATGTTTGCTGTGGGTTTGTCATATATGGCCTTTATTATGTTGAGGTAGATTCCCTCTATGCCCACTTTCTGGAGAGTTTTTATCATAAATGGGTGTTGAATTTTGTCAAAAGCTTTTTCTGCATCTATTGAGATGATCATATGGTTTTTCTTCTTCAATTTGTTAATATGGTGTATCACATTGATTGATTTGCATATATTGAAGAATCCTTGCATCCTTGGGATAAATCCCACTTGATCGTGGTGTATGATACTTTTAATGTGTTGTTGGATTCTGTTTGCTAGTATTTTGTTGAGGATTTTTGCATCTATATTCATCAGTGATATTGGTCTGTAATTTTCTTTTTTTGTAGTATCTTTGTCTGGTTTTGGTATCAGGGTGATGGTGGCCTCATAGAATGAGTTTGGGAGTGTTCCTTCCTCTGCAATTTTTTGGAAGAGTTTGAGAAGGATGGGTGTTAGCTCTTCTCTAAATGTTTGATAGAATTCACCTGTGAAGCCATCTGGTCCTGGACTTTTGTTTGTTGGAAGATTTTTAATCACAGTTTCAATTTCATTCCTTGTGATTGGTCTGTTCATATTTTCTGTTTCTTCCTGGTTCAGTCTTGGAAGGTTATACCTTTCTAAGAATTTGTCCATTTCTTCCACGTTGTCCATTTTATTGGCATAGAGTTGCTTGTAGTAGTCTCTTAGGATGCTTTGTATTTCTGCGGTGTCTGTTGTAACTTCTCCCTTTTCATTTCTGATTTTATTGATTTGAGTCCTTTCCCTCTTTTTCTTGATGAGTCTGGCTAATGGCTTATCAATTTTGTTTATCTTCTCAAAGAACCAGCTTTTACTTTTATTGATCTTTGCTATTGTTTTCTTTGTTTCTATTTCATTTATTTCCGCTCTGATCTTTATGATTTCTTTCCTTCTGCTAACTTTGGGTTTTGTTTGTTCTTCTTTCTCTAGTTGCTTTAGGTGTAAGGTTAGATTGTTTACTTGAGATTTTTCTTGTTTCTTTAGGTAGGCTTGTATAGCTATAAACTTCCCTCTTAGAACTGCTTTTGCTGCATCCCATAGGTTATGGATCGTCGTGTTTTCATTGTCATTTATATCTAGGTATTTTTTGATTTCCTCTTTGATTTCTTCAGTGATCTCTTGGTTATTTAGTAACATATTGTTTGTGTTTTTTACGTTTTTTTCCCTGTAATTGATTTCTAATCTCATAGCGTTGTGGTCAGAACAGATGCTTGATACGATTTCAATTTTCTTAAATTTACTGAGGCTTGATTTGTGACCCATGATGTGACCTATCCTGGAGAATGTTCCGTGCGCACTTGAGAAGAAAGTGTAATCTGCTGTTTTTGGATGGAATGTCCTATAAATATCAATTAAATCTATCTGGTCTATTGTGTCATTTAAAGCTTCTGTTTCCTTATTTATTTTCATTTTGGATGATCTGTCCATTGGTGTAAGTGAGGTGTTAAAGTCCCCCACTATTATTGTGTTACTGTCGATTTCCTCTTTTATAGCTGTTAGCAGTTGCCTTATGTATTGAGGTGCTCCTATGTTGGGTGCATATATATTTATAATTGTTATATCTTCTTCTTGGATTGATCCCTTGATCATTATGTAGTGTCCTTCCTTGTCTCTTTTAGCATTCTTTATTTTAAAGTTTATTTTATCTGATATGAGTATGGCTACTCCAGCTTTCTTTTGATTTCCATTTGCATGGAATATCTTTTTCCATCCCCTCACTTTCAGTCTGTATGTGTCCCTAGGTGTAAAGTGGGTCTCTTGTAGACAGCATATATATGGGTCTTGTTTTTGTATCCATTCAGCAAGCCTGTGTCTTTTGGTTGGAGCATTTAATCCATTCACGTTTAAGGTAATTATCGATATGTATGTTCCTATGACCATTTTCTTAATTGTTTTGGGTTTGTTTTTGTAGGTCATTTTCTTCTCTTGTGTTTCCCACTTAGAGAAGTTCCTTTAGCATTTGTTGTAGAGCTGGTTTGGTGGTGCTGAATTCTCTTAGCTTTTGCTTGTCTGTAAAGCTTTTGATTTCTCCATCAAATCTAAATGAGATCCTTGCTGGGTAGAGTAATCTCGGTTGTAGGTTCTTCCCTTTCATCACTTTAAGTATATCATGCCACTCCCTTCTGGCTTGTAGAGTTTCTGCTGAGAAATCAGCTGTTAACCTTATGGGAGTTCCCTTGTATGTTATTTGTCGTTTTTCCCTTGCTGCTTTCAATAATTTTTCTTTGTCTTTAATTTTTGTCAATTTGATTACTATGTGTCTCGGCATGTTTCTCCTTGGGTTTATCCTGTATTGGGCTCTCTGTGCTTCCTGGACTTGGGTGGCTATTTCCTTTCCCATGTTAGGGAAGTTTTCGACTATAATCTCTTCAAATATTTTCTCTGGTCCTTTCTCTCTCTCTCCTCCTTCTGGGACCCCTATAATGCGAATGTTGTTGCGTTTAATGTTGTCCCAGAGGTCTCTTAGGCTGTCTTCATTTCTTTTCATTCTTTTTTCTTTAGTCTGTTCCACAGCTGTGAATTCCACCATTCTGTCTTCCAGGTCACTTATCCGTTCTTCTGCCTCAGTTATTCTGCTATTGATTCCTTCTAGTGTAGTTTTCATTTCAGTTATTGTATTGGTCATCTCTGTTTGTTTGTTCTTTAATTCTTCTAGGTCTTTGTTAATCATTTCTTGCATCTTCTCGATCTTTGCCTCCATTCTTATTCCGAGGTCCTGGATCATCTTCACTATCATTATTCTGAATTCTTTTTCTGGAAGGTTGCCTATCTCCACTTCATTTAGTTGTTTTTCTGGGGTTTTTTCTTGTTCCTTCATCTGGTATATAGCCCTCTGCCTTTTCGTCTTGTCTATCTTTCTGTGAATGCGGTTTCTGTTCAATAGGCTGCAGGATTGTAGTTTTTCTTGCTTCTGCTGTCTGCCCTCTAGTGGTTGAGGCTATCTAAGAGGCTTGATGGGAGGCTCTGGTGGTGGGTAGAGCTGACTGTTGCTGTGGTGGTCAGAGCTCAGTAAAACTTTAATCCACTTGATTGTTGATGGGTGGGGCTGGGTTCCCTCCCTGTTGGTTGTTTTGCCTGAGGCAACCCAACACTGGAGCCTACCTGGGCTCTTTGGTGGGGCTAATGGTAGACTCTGGGAGGGCTCATGCCAAGGAGTACTTCCCAGAACTTCTGCTGCCAGTGTCCTTGTCCCCACGGTGAAACAGAGCCACCCCCCGCCTCTGCAGAAGACCTTCCAACACTAGCAGGTAGGTCTGGTTCAGTCTCCCCCAGGGTCACTGCTCCTTCCCCTGGGTCCCGTTGCACACACTATTTTGTGTGCGCCCTCCAAGAGTGGGGTCTCTGTTTCCCCCAGTCCTGTTGAAGTCTTGCAATCAATTCCCACTAGGCTTCAAAGTCTGATTCTCTATGAATTCCTCCTCCCGTTGCCGGACCCCCAGGTTGGGAAGCCTGACGTGGGGCTCCGAACCTTCACTCCAGTGGGTGGACTTCTGTGGTATAAGTGTTCGCCAGTCTGTGAGTCACCCACCCAGCAGTTATGGGATTTGATTTTACTCTGATTGCGCCCCTCCTACCGTCTCACTGTGGCTTCTCCTCTGTCCTTGGACGTGGGGTATCCTCCTTGGTGAAGTCCAGTGTCTTCCTGTCGATGATTGTCCAGCAGCTAGTTATGATTTGGTGTTCTCGCAAGAGGGAGTGAGAGCACGTCCTTCTACTCCGCCATCTTGGTTCCTCTCTGCAAAGTCTACTAATTTTTTGAGAGAATTTTATTATTGGAGAAATTACAAGTGTGTTTTTTTGTCAAAAAAGCCTATAATTGTTCAAACCCCAAAACATCCTCTGGCTCTAAATGTATACTAGCAGGAAATGACCTTTGAAATGTGCACCCTCCCTCCTCAAGTTTCCATCTCTTATGCCCACTTAAGATGTATTTTGGGAGAATGATGGACAAGGAAGACCTCTCAGAGGCAAAGCCAGGAGTCACGGAGGACAGTGGGTAAGCAAATTTCTCTAAAACAGAAGAATGAAGTGAGAAAGTGAAACGTTCAACCTACCATCAGCTTCTCCCTTTTCCCTTCATGGCTAAACATGCACATCACATAGCAACATCAGAAAAACACTTCGCATCCTGAGAAAACCACCCCTGACTTGCACCTTGTCTTTTCTTAAATCACTCAAAAGTTTTGCTTAGTACTAAACCCACAATAGACTAAATATTGGGACCCGTGTTAGGCAGCTTCTGACATTGCTTCCAATGGTCCCCACCACCTGGTATGCACTCGCTTGTGTAACCTGTTCACCTTGAGTGTGGCTAGACCTAGTGACTCAGTTCTAATAAATAGAATATCTTGAAAGCAATGGGGCATCGCTTCTGAGATTAGGTTACAAAAGACTGTAATTTTTGTCTTGCTCTCTCTGAGTTGTCTCACTTGCCTTCCTTTTCACACTTTGATGATGGGAGCTGCCAGGTTGCAGAGACCCATGTGTCAGGGAACAAAGGGAGGTTTCCAGCCAATAGCTTGTGAGGACTGAATCCTACCAGAACATTGTGAGTAAGCCTGGAAGCAGAGCATCCCCCAGTAGAGCTGTCAGATGAGACCACAGCTGCAGTTGACATCTTGACCTCAGCCTGGTGAGAGACTTTTGGACAGAAAACTGAGAGATAATAAATGTCATTGCAAGCCACTGAATCTTTGGGTAGTTTGTTACATAGCAATAGATAACTAATACACTGTATATTGCTGACTCCTTAAAAGAAAACAATGTATTGCTGATTTTTTGCAATGCTGACCCCTACACATAACCACAATAAGGAATTGCTATTCCCCCCCAACAATTAGAATACTGAATAAAATAACCACACTTTTGTGGGTTTAGCTTTTAAATACATATCAAATATTAATTCTGAGAGCCAGTCCTCTGAAGGGGTGACTTCCTTGCAAGTTAAAAAGAAAAAGTTCTCAGCTCTCAAATTTAATCGAGTTTTGCTTTCTACCACTAAAAAATTGAGATATAATTGACATCTAACATTGTGTAAGTTTAAGGGGCACGACATACTGATTTGATACATTTATGTTGCAATGGGATTGCCAGGGTAGTGTGAGCTAACCCCTCTGTCACATTACACAGTTACAATTTCTTCTAGTGGTGGGAACAAGGAAGATATATTCTCTTAGGAGGTTTAATGTTTATAATACAGTTGTCTATAATTACTATACTGGGTATTAGATCTCTAAGACTTACTTATTTACTAGCTGCACATATATGTCATTAAACAACTTCAGTTTTTCTTGAACAAAAGGAGCCTACTTGATTGCCAGAGAAGTAAGTCTTCAATATTCTGCACAGAAGAATTTGTCATTTGCTAATAACACATGATTGTGTTAACTCGTCTCCCCATTCCATAGTAGGGGTTTTAAATCACCACTCTCCTGTTGAATCCCCACACTGATTATTTGATGTGTATGGGGCAGATAAATCACTGTTTGGTTTACTAACCACAAGAACATGAGTCACTGCATTTGGACCTGATGGAGAGAACTGCTCATTGCTCAGAAGTCCTAGAGTCTGAGGTCGAAGTATTTATGAAAGGATCTTGGAGTGTTAGCCAAAATAGAAAGAAGGACGAACTGAAATAAACACTCCCAACATGTTATATTTCCTTCCAGGATTTGATCAAGAATTTTTGACTTTGCAAATTCATAGGAGCAGAGAGTAAAATGGTGGTTGCCAGGGGCTGGGAAGAGGAAGAAGTCGGGGAGGTGTTGGTCAAAGCATACAAACTTTCAGTTATGCAAGGCGAATAAGTTCTGGAGATCTAATGAACGGCATGGTGACTATAGTTAACAATACCGTATCGTGTATTTGAAAGTTGCTAAGAGGGTAGATTTTAAGTGTTCTCACCACACACACACAAAGAAGAATATAGTAACTATGCCAGGTAATGGATGTGTTAGCTTGATTGCGATGATCATTTCACAATGTATACATATACCAAACATTAAGTTGTACTTGTTAAATAGATACAACTTTTATTTGTCAATTAGTCCTCAATAAAGCTCTTAAGAAGAAAGAATTTTTGACTTTGAAGATGACTCTGAGAGGCATTTAGTTTAGTCCAGGGTTTCTCAATCTTAACACAGTTAACTGTTTTTGGCCAGCATAATTCTATGCCATGGTGAGGGTCTGCCCTTTGCACTGTAGGACACGTAGCAGCACCTCTGGGCTCTGTAGATGCCAGGAGTGTCCCCTACCTCTTACCTCCTAGTTGGGACAACCAAAAATGCCTCTAGACATTGCTGAATGTCCCCTGGGGGCCAGAATTGCTCTTAGTTGAGAATCTCTGTTTTTATCCAAAAACAGAGAACTACTGAGAACTTTGTTGAGAACTACTATTTTAGTCCTATGTGACTCTCCTCAGTACAATGTCCCTGGCAAATTCTAGCCCGTGCTTGATTGTTTCTGTGTCAGGGAACTCACTACTTCACAGAATTAACCCCTCCCCTCCATGGTTGGACATCTCTGAAAAGCAGCAAGATCTTCCTTAGAGTAGAATAAAAATGACTGTTAAAGGATACAATTTCTCCTTTTGGAGGCAATGAAAATGTTTTGGAGCTAGATACAGGTGGTGCTTGTGAATTCAATGAGTTACCACTGAATCGTATACTTTAAAATGGATCATTTTAAGTTATGTGAATTTCCCCTCAATAATAAAAAAAGAACATGAGTTTTTACTATTTATGGAGACCTCTCTACTACCAGGCACTGGGGTAAATGATATACAGTATCACCTCAATGAATCCTGACAGCAACCTGTTGAGAGAAGTAATTCTATTATCATAGTTTTACACAAGAGAAAACTGAGGCTCAGAGAAGTTAAACAAGTTGCTTAAGGTAACACAGCTAGGAGGGATCAAGCCCAGGTCTGCCTCTCTCCCCAGCTGATGCTGTATTGCTTCCTCTGCCAGTCTCTTATTTTCCAGGAAAACTGGGAAGATAATACGGGAGCTAGCAGAGTCATGGTGAACCAGCTAATTACAAGGAAATCTTTATATTTCTAAAATTGAAAATTAAATAAGGCAACACACATAGAAACACTCTGCAAACTTTAAGTTAATCCACTTGTTCATTGATTCATGTAACAAATATTTACCCAACGTTTGCTATGTGCCTGGTACTGGGGATACAGAGGAGTAAGACAGATATGATCCCTCCCTGCAACAGATGTTGGTGCCACACCCATATCTCCTTGGCACCATCCCCATACACACTACACTGGCCTTCCCAACTGCTAGCCCCTTCAGCTCCCTGCCTGAAGGCTATCTCTGGCCACTGAAGCTTGCTTGGTCCATGCAAAGGCCAGAAGCGCAGCCCTCAATCTATGACTGACTAGAGTTGATGGAAAAGTACCCCAGCCTCCTTGCTCCTTGGTTGGAATAACTCTGAGATGCGTGCTCTCCACAATCTCTGAGAGGTCCCCAGCAGGACTGAGCCTCAGTTGCCCATGATGGTAATTTGTTTAACACCTGTTACTGGCTGCCTTCTTTTCCCTGCACCACTGCCCTGCTCCTATCCTGGGACTTCCTCGAATTGCCTTCCAGATAAATTTCTTACACTTGAATTCTTGTTTTCATGTCTGCTTCCAAGAGCTCTAAAAATAAGGCAGTACCTCAGGGGTTTGATAGTTACTAGACTATCACACACAAATGGGACAAGAATTATAAGGAAAAGTGCAGGGTATTATGGAAATGTATATATAGGGGCTTGATCTATTCTGTGGAACCAGGGAAACTGATGGTACTAGACTGGAAAAGGGGTAGGAAGAGAATTTTCTTTTCTTTTCTTTTTTTCCCCTCAATGCAGCTTCAAGTAGCATTCTTAGAAACATCTTTATAACAAGAGTTCTTAAACACTTTTCTACATGCTTTAAAGCTGGCTATAACTTTAATTTACTGATATAACACTGTCTTCAGAGCAGCTTGCAAGTAGCATTCTTAGAACCATCTTTATAACAAGTGTTCTTAAACACTATATGAACGGCAGAATGGGTATAAGTTCCATTCACTGATGTGGCACTTTTCCCAATGCAGCTTGCAAGTAGCAGTCTTAGAGACATCTTTATAACCAGTGTTCTTAAAACTTTTCTACATGCATGGCAGAATGAGTATAACTTCCATCCACTCATATACCACTGTGGGAGAGAATTTTCTAAGCTGAGGGAGTAATGTGTGCAAATGCTTGGGGGCAAAAGAAAGTCTGAAGCGTGGAAGAAACTGTGGTAGGCTGCATAACGCTCACTTCCCCCACCTCCCCTAAAGATGGTCATGTCTAAATCCCTCAAAGCTGTGAATATGTTACCTTACTTGGTAAAAGGTACCTTGCAGATGTGACTGAGGATCTTGAGGTGGGGAGAGTATTCTGGATCACCCAGGTTGGTCCTGTGTAATCACAGGTTTCCTTACAAGAGGCAGGCAAGAGGGTCAGAACCAGTAGAAGATATAATGACCTAAGCAAAGAGTTAGTGTCAGATTTAAAGATGCTGCTGTGGCTTTGAAGATGGAGGAAGAGGTCACAAGTCAAGGAATGCAGGCAGCCTCTAGAAGCAGGAAAAAGCTAGGAAATGCGTACTCCTTCAGAACCTTCAGAGGAATCATGGCCCTGTGGACACCTTGACTTTGACCCAGTGAAATCCAGTTTGGACTTCTGACTTCCAGAACTGTAAGATCTAAATTTGCATTGTTTTATGCCACTAAGTTTGTGGTAGTTTGTTACAACAGCAATAGGAAGCTCACACAGAAATAAAAATGACTGAAGCGCCAGGTGTCAGAATACGGTGGGGGAGTTGAATGAGACTGGTGGGGGGAGCGGGTGGTGAGGTCAGATTGATATGGTCTGAACGTTTGTGCTTCCCCCCAACTTCATATGTTGAAATCCTAGCCCCCCAAAATGATAGAATTAGGAGGTGGGGCCTCTGGGAGGTGATTAGATCATGAGGGTGGAGGCTTCATGAACGGGATTAATGTCCTTATAAAAGAGACCCCAGAGAGCTCCCTGGCCCCTTCCACCATGTGAGGACACAGTGAGAAGGTGCCTGCTATGAGCCAGGAAGAGGGTTCTCACCAGAATGCGACAATGCTGCCACCTTGATCTTGTGCTTCCCAGCCTTCAGAACTGTGAGCAATGGCTGTCTGTAGTTTATAAGCCATGGCTGAGCTGTGTTTGTGTATCAGGGGGAAACACGGCAACAGGAGGCCCAGTTAGGAGGTTGTAGGACCATCCAGGCAAGAGCTGATGGCGCCTTAAACTGGAAGGTGAAGGGGATACGTGGGGCAGGGGATGGAGGAAAACAGATGGATTCAAAATTATTAGGAATCAAATCAACAGGGTGTTTGATTGCAAACAATACCCCCTAGTTCTCAGCATAGTGGCTGGCTTCAGTTAATGCTACTGAATGATGTTGATTGAGCGACTAAATGAATGACAGGGATGTACCCAATGTCCAAGGGAGAAGTTGCAGGACCCAGTTATGGTTTTCATGGGCCTGAGGCACTTTCACCTTCATGGACCCCTTCCTCTGTAAAAAAGGATAAAAAAATAGTTTTAAAAAAAATTTATTTATTTAAAAATATTTATTTATTTATTTATTTAGGCTTTGTTGGGTCTTAGTTGTGGCATGCAGGATCTTTCATTGCGTCATGAGGGCTCTTCATTGCAGTTCACGGGCTTCTCTCTAGTTGTGGCGCATGGGCTCCAGAGTGCATGGGCTCTGTAGTTGTGGCATGCGGGCTCTCTAGTTGTGGTGTGTGGGTTCAGTAGTTGCGGTGCACGGGCTTAGCTGCCCCACAGAATGTGGGATCTTAGTTCTCCCACCAGGGATTGAACCAGGGTCCCTTGCATTGCAAGACAGATTCTTAACCACTGGACCAGCAGGAAGGTCCCTAAAAAATCATTTATAAACTGCATTTGTATAACTTATATGAGGTCACTAGGGTAGTCAAAATCATAGGGACAGAAAGTAGAGTGGTGGTTGCCAGGGGCTGGGGGAAGGTGAGGATAGGGGATTATTGTTTAATGGGGGTAGAGTTTCAGTTCTGCAAGATGAAAAGAGGAATGAATGGCTGGTGATGGTTGCATAACAGTGTGAATGTCCTTAATGTCACTGAACCAGACACTTAAAAATGGTTATGATGGTAAATTTATGTTATGTGTATTTTACCACAATTAAAAAATTGAAAAAAATCCTGCATTGGTATAAAGATAAATATAATCCAGGCTGAAGTTATAATTTTAATAATTTAAATATTTATAATATTTTATATAATCATATCATATGACATACTATATTGTACATAGTGTAAATATATTATATATTATATACTTATTTTTATATAGTTATATGTTTCTTCTGACTTTAAAAGAAATTAAAAAGAAAACATTTTTGTGGGCCCCTCCACCAGTGTCTGCTGTGGCCAATGCAGAAGTGGGCCCTGGGAAATTGGCAGTAGGGAGGGAATGCATTTCAAACATGGTGTGCATCAGACTCATTAGAAATGCAAATTCCTAGACCTTGTCCCCTGAGATTCAGATTCTGTAGGTCTGGAGTGTGGCCCAGGAATCTGTATCATTGAAGGGCACTGTAGGTGTTCTCACGCAAATGACACCTGGACCATTCTTTGGGGGCAGTGCAGTATCCCCATGTGGGGCATCCCCACACCTTTAAAAGTCCAGACTTAACCCCTCACTTGCTGGGTGGCATTTTAAGTCTTGCCACTGCTCTATTTCTTCATGTCTAACATGGGGATGATAACATTCACCTTTTAGTGTCACTGAGAGGCTCCCTGGGGGCCCACAGCTCGACTTAGGTGCAGCAGCCAAAATCTCAGCTCTGAGGCAACTGAGGGGATTGTGCAAATGCTGTTGGGCAGTATTGGGTGAGCTGAGGTGACAAATTGGGTCTGTGTCGGCTAGGATGAGGGTGGCAGTTTGCAACCCAGAGGGTAAGGCATTGAATGCAAGGGGAGTATTTGCATCCCCATGTAAGGTTTCTGGGAAAGATGGATGGACAAAGATGCAGACAAAGGGGACAGTCCCCAGGCCCAGGAAGGACCTGGAATGGGCTCAAAAGTCAGAAGGGTGGTGATGACTCTATACCCCAGGAGGATGGATGGACTGTGCCAATGGGCTCCCTTTCTCTTTTGTTTTGACCATTAGAGAACAGTGGCCAAGAGAGGAAGAGGGGATAGAGGCATTTATTCCCCCAGCATCCACATGGCATTTCCTTCCTTCTTGCACTTAGGAACACCAGACAGTACTTTTCTCCTTCTGACCACCTTGCCCCTTCATACTTACGAGTGGCAAATGTGGCTCCTCACAATAAGTAACACCTTGGGTACTGTGTTATCCCGTGAGGTTTCCCTACCTCCTGCCTACACCTCTGCAAATACAGTCCATTCTCATTATTCATGGAGGTTATGTTCTATAAAGTTGCCCAAATACTGAATCATCACTCCCAGGAGAAACACAAAAAGTAGATTCTTGTGAGCCTCTGGTCCCATATTTGTCAACTGATCAATACATAACCTTGTCTTATGTGTGTTTCTGCTTAAAGATGACTTATTTAATTATATATTGCTCAATAAAAATATTATACATTAATGTGAGTCATTAATATTGAACTCAAGGGCAACAGTGCTATAACTTATGCCTGAAGTGAACCTGTGTAACACACGCATTTCCTTTGTAAGGCACGTGTCAGCCTTCTTGTACTTAGGAACACGAGACAGCACTTTGGCATGATGATTAGGAGCTGTTTAAAACAGTGAAATCACCAGCGAAAAGCCCCAAAATACAAAAAATGTGCCAAAAAGTAGACTCGAAAAGGACGCTTGTTTAGGGATGAGACCTGAAACAGGCAGGCAGAGCCTTGCCTTGCTGTACCTTCTGGGCTTGTGTGGTCCGGACACAAAAGTCTTCTACTGCTCTGTGCATGCTCTCAAATGATCGGGGAAGTGCCACGGTATTGGGGGTTTCGAATAAACTTGAGTGAGTTAGGTGAATTCACAAATACAGAATCTTTGAGTCATGGGGATCAACTGTTGTTTCTTCGTTAAAATTCCTTCAAATTGTGTGTGCTATCTGCTTCCTGTTGGCATCCTGATGGGTACAGGGAGGAAGTGCCTGAAGAACATTCTCAGGGAAATTAGAATCCCAGGGAAATTAGAACCCCAGGGAGCCCCTGATGATCCCCAGGCTGTGGAGTCCCTCTTGAGATAAGGGAGCTGGCTGTGATGCCCAAGGACTCTGAGTCAGATACTGCTGGTTTGAACCCCCAGCGCTACTCCTCAGCTCTGTGATCCTGGGCACGCAGCTCTCCCTTTTTTCTGTGTATTTTCCTGTCAAACGAGCATAACTTGCTCCATCTACACTCGGTTGTTATGGTGAGCCCATGGATGCTTGTAGTCTGGAGCAAGAGAGAGCAAGCATGGATTCAGACCCAGGTTTAAATCCTGCTTTGTCCCTTGCTGTCTCTATGACCCTGGGCAAATGATTTCACCTTCCTGAACTTCATTTCCTTCTCTGTAAAATGTTGACTGGGCTCGGTTGTGACCATGTGACTTTGCCAAAAGGATAATACTTGTGAGGGCGATTTTTAGCATATGCATGGCCAGTCTCATGAGAGAGGAATCATGTGTGATTTGGTCCTTGCTGTATCCCCAGCACCTAACACAGTCTCTGGCATGAAGCAGGTGCTTGGGAAATATTTGTGGCTTGAATGAACACCCCTTATTCTATGTACACCACACCCTGGAATCTTCCTATGAGAGCAGATGATTATCACAGCTTGGTGTGAAGAGTTCTGTGATTGGAGGGTGTCCATGAGAACAGAGAGGAGAAATTGAACTATGCCTGAATGGGTGGGTGCAGTCAGGTGGGCTTCCTGTAGGAGACCACACTAGAGCTGCATCCAAAAGGAAGATATTGGCTGCACTTGATCAACTTGTGAGCTCCCTGAGAGCAGGGACCATGTAAGCCTTGCTCACTGCTGCACTCTCAGCACCTGGTTTAGAACCCGGCACTTTATAGGGGCTTAATAAAGGATGCTGTGAATTTTGAAGTAATCCCTCCCCCAGGTAAATGGAGAAAAGGGCAATGGGAAGCAGGGAGGGCTCAATTCCACCTCTGCACTGGAGTTGCTTGGGGTCTGGGAATATAAACAGCCTCCACTAGAGAGAGCTCCAGGGGAAGCTTCATCCCTGTGTGTGTGTGTTTTGTCAAGAAAGGCAGAATCCGAGTTCTGCTTAGAGAGCAGGCTGTAGAGTTAGGTTTTAAAATTCCAGCTCTTCCACTTACTAGCTGCATGGCCTTGGGCATCTGCTTAACCTCACCGTGCTTCACCTTCCTTAACTGTAAAATGGGAATAGCAATTCACCTGCAGTTGAGGATATTTTATATGCAGCCACCATTCTATAGGTCTTAAATGTATGAACTCATCTATCCTTATGACAAGGCTTTGAGGTTGAATGCTGTAATTCTACATTTTACAGGTTGGAGACACTGAGGCCAGAGAGGAACAGTGACTTGCCTAAGGCCACATAATCTGAAGTCGGGGAGCCAGGATTTGAACCCCAGAAATATGGTGGCCAAATCCATTCTATTAATTTCCAGGATACACGACCTATAAAGTGTTGTAGGGTAAGTGACCAGTAGGTGCCTAATAAGTGGTAATTATTAGGTTATTTTTAATTATAATTCTGCTAGAGGGAGCTCGGAGAGAGGATGGGTCAGGAGAGAGGGAGGGCCGCTGGGCCGTGGCCGACTGGGGCGACGGTGCGCCTGTCACTTGCGGGCGATGCTGGACTGCGCGCGCGGCGGCGTGCGTGGGTCCCGGTCGTTGACCAGGCGCTGCGCCTGCTCATAGCACACGTGCGGGTGCCGCTGGCGGAGGCGCAAGCGCACCACGCTGTAGTCCACGTCCTGCCCAATCTTCTTGCAGTTGAGGCTCCAGGTGAGGTTCCTGCGCATGGAGAGCAGCTCCTCCAGGTTCTTTTCCACGTGCGAGATGCGGCGCTGCAGTTTGTCAGTGCCCTGGAGACGGGGAGGGGCCGTGTCGAGAGACAGGCGAGCCTCAGCGAGGCGCTATCTGGGATGCGAGGACACACCTGGGCCAGGTGTGCGTGTGAAAGGACAACAGCTGAAGAGGGGACGGGCCTCAGATTGAGGGGGGGGCACATCTGAGTCGGGTGTGCGTGTGAAAGGGCCTTGCCTGGGAAGGAGCACAGCTAGGAGGGGCGAGCCTCGAAGGGGGTTGGGAGTTACACACCTGGGCCAGAATGTACTTGGAAAAGGACCTGTGACAGGGCGGGTATGAAGGAGGGGATGCACCTGCAGTTGAGGGGAGGAGCGGACCTTGGACAGAGTTGGAGCAGAGATTGAGGGGACTTATTTGAGACAGGTGTGGGTATTGACGATCATCCTTCTGGTCGAGGAGTTGAAGGACTCACAGACCTGAGTGAGGGGGTCTGACCTGGGCTAAGTGTGCTTGAGAAAGGAGTCTTACCAGGGCAGGGCCGCGCCTGGAGAGGGTGGGCAGGTGCGGAAGGGGGATGGACAGGGGCTTACCTGGGCGAGGCGCGTGGCCTCCGGGAGTTGGGTGCCCACGTGTCTCTGATACATGCGAACCAGAGGTCTGTCCAGTTTCTCTCGAGTCTCCAGGTGACTTTCTGACAGAGGACCCTGGCGGAGTGTGGTGTGTAGAGCCGTGAGGCCCAGCCTACCCGACGCCCCTGGCCGCATCCCCGCAGACCCTTTCCCCAAACCATACCTTGACGAGGCCGCGGGTGATGTACATCTCCTGGTTGAATTTCGTGCACCGGTGGATAGTTCCCCTCATTAGTCCTAAGGTCATGTTCAGTCTATCCTGGGTGGGTGGGAGCACAGGGAGAATCACATCGGCTTCCTGTCCCCTCTCCTCCTGCGTCCCCCTTCTCCCTCCTCGGTACCATAGCATCCTAGACTCCAGCCACCAACTCGGAGCGGCGCCGGCGGGGCCCACCTTCAGCTCCAAGGTCTCGCGCATTTTCTGCGCTAGCGAGGCGCACACGCGGTCGCTTATCTGCTGTTGCTGCTCTCGGATGTCCTCCTCGTTCTTTGCCATATCTAGCAAAGTGTCCTTGGACTCCATTAACAGTCGCTTGGCTTCGTACAGCGCTGTGGCGCACTCTGACGGAGTGGGGATGGGGGGACGCGTGTGGGGTATCAGGGTCTCCTTTTCCCAACCCTGGCTTTCTGCTTCCCCCTCTCTATTCTCAGGTGGTGGTGGGCCCTGGGCAAGGGGGCTTTACTGATGGACTGGGAGAAAGTCCAGGGGAGGGGCCAATAGCGGGGTTAGTATGAGTAGCATCAGGGAGTGACTGAACGAGTCGGAGTGTGGGAAGCAGGAGTGCGCAGGGGAAAGAGCTAATCAAGAACGTGCACTCTGCTGGAGACTGGCAGCCCTCTCTCTTGGCCGAGGGGGGCAGTTACCCGGGGAAGGCGGCAGCCGAGAAGTGGGGGAGAGGTGGGTACCAGGGAAACCCACTATAGTGGACTCCTTTCTGTGGGGTTTTACCTGGGGTATAGGTGCCCACAGGGTCTGGAGGCGGGGTTTTCAGGCCCTGAGTGCGCGGGGTGGGAACTCGGGAGAGGTTCACCCAAGAGTGGCGGCCGGCCTGCTCCAGAACCTTGTCCAGCGGCTGGTTCATTAGCTCCACAGCTTGGAGCCTCTCCTTACAGCAGAAGACCAGAGTGTCGCGGCAGGAGGCCAGGGTCTGGGAGCGAGGAAGGAGAGAGAGGCAGAGGTCAATTGTAAGCTGGGAGATTGGAGGAAGTGACCCGTGATCTCTCAGCTAGCGGCCGCAAAGTGTTTCTGCCTCCAAACTGACTTTCTCCATTTCTTGTTGCAGCCGGAAAGGAGCAACCCATTTTCAAGTGGAAGCTCAGACGCCCAATGCTCTCAGCCTCTGTCCAGAAGCCTTCAGTGATCCCCGGGTGGGGAGTAAGGAACAGTAGGGGCAGGTGGCAGCTTTCCTGTTCCCAGTATTAGTTGCTTGGGTTCTGTGCCTGGCTCTGCTCTGGCACCCTGAGAAAGCCCCTCCCCCATCAATTTCCCCATCTGTGAAGTGGAGAGGTATTTAGCTGTACCTACACTTTGGTCTTCTTGTGCCATCCCTTCTCCTCAATTGCATTCAGGGCTTATCCCACCCCGACCCCTAGTCTCCAGGTCTCCCTTCCTCTGTTCTACTCAGTATGAAGCACCCTCAGCTGTCTTCAGAGTTCCTCTTTCCAGGCTCTACTGAATCTGGACCCCCATCCCTACCCAAATCCTACTTCCACTATTATAAAATATATTGCATTCCTTAGATATTTGTGATTATTTGAAAGTCATATTAAAACAGAAGACTTCATATATATATCCATATAAACACCACATTCATCAAAATATAGAATATTTCCATCACCTCGGAAATTTCCTTGATGCCCTGTACCTCTTTCCCACTAAGCTGCCTAGTAGATTAGTTAAGGGCTCAGTAAACTACAGACTTTGGACTGGCCATCTGGTTTTGTAAATAAAACTTCATTGGAACATGGCTGTGTTCATTCACGTACATATTGTTTCTGGCTGTTTTTGTGCTCCACTGGCCAAATTAAGTATAGATCTTTCTCGAGTTACGACGGGGTTACATCCCAGTAAACCCACTGTAAGTTGAAAATAGTATGTTGAAATGCATTTAATACACTTAACTTACCGAACATCATAGCTTAGCCTAACCTACCTTAAACGTGCTCAGAACACTTACATTAGTCTACAGTTGGGCAAAATCATCTAATACAAGGCCTATTTTATAATAAAGTGTTGAATATTTCATGTTATTTATTGAATACTGTACTGAAAATGAAAAAAGAATGGTTGTATGGGCACAGAATGGCTATAAGGGTGTCAGTTATTTACCCAGTGGCTGACTGGGAGCTGTGGCTCACTGCTGCTGCCCAGCATCATGAGAGAGTATCGTACTGCATATTGCTAGCTGGGGAAAAGATAAAAATTCAAAATTTGAATTACAGTTTTACTGAATGTGTATCACTTTTGCACCATCATAAGTTGAATCATTGTAAGTTGAGGACCATCTGTAATTGTGACAGAGACTGTATTGCACACAAAGCTTAAACAATTTACTACCTGACTCTTTAAGAAAAAGCTTTTGAAATTTAGAACTTCATATAAATGGAATCATACAGTGTGTACTTTTAATGTCCAGCTTCTTTTGCTGAATATCATATCATTGAGATCCATCCATTTAGGTAAAAAATGGATTTAAAAAGTCTTTCATTCATTAATGAATTCAAATATTCATTAAGACTTCCTGTATGCTGGGCAGTGTGCCAGGTGGCAGGGATGCAGTGGGGAAAAATGATCCAGTTCCTGACCAAAGGAAGTGAGAGGGTCAGCACGTGCAGATAAGATTGGCTAGTGAGTGAATCAGAGAAATGGGGATTATCTGAAAGGGTGCATGGGATCAAAAGAGGTTTTTTTTTTAAATTGTGGTAAAATAGACATAGAAATTTGCCAAGTAAACCATTTTAAGTGTACAGTTCAGTGGCATTAAGTATATTCACAATGTGCAACCATCACCACTGTCCATTTTCAGAGCTTTTCACCATCCCAAATAGATCTGTATCCATCAAAGGATAACCCCCCCATTTGTTCACTGGTGAGACTGATCCAATAAAGAAAGAAATATTGATGATGTGGGAGAAGGGGAGAAGGTAGGTGTGGCAGGTAGACAGAATTATAGGACTGGCACAGGAAAAATGAGAGAAGTTTTCTTCAGTGGTTTCCACGCATTGGGGTCATTCATTGAGAATGAAGAAAGAGCAGGGAGTTGGAGAGGTCTGAAGGAAGAGAGGGTATGAAATAACTTGCACAGTGGGACAGCAAGCCTTCTAGAGACACATGGTGAGATCTCTGGGAAAGCTCTGAGTGTCAATTTGAGATCTGAGTTCATGATTTTAAGTTGAAACATGGCTATTTGGTGTGAACATTTTTCTCCTGGGTTTATATCTGTCTGTCTTTTCCCACCTCCCAATTTCCCTTTCTCTCTTGCAAGCCCTTCCCTAAGGGGGCCACAGGGTCTTCTCCCTTGTCTGTTTCAGACTTCCTTGAAGGATTTTTCAGGATCACCAGATTTAAAGGAATATGACAGCGGCCTGGGGGTGCCGTAGGTTGAGTGCAATTAAGGTTCAGCACCACGGACAGTAGATGCACCAGCTCCTAAATCCTTTCCCCCAACTCCACTCTCCCAATCCTGGCCAGTCCCTTCTTTGAATGCCCCTATAATATGAAATCCTTGAGGGCAAGGCCAGTTCTGTACTGTTCACAACTTTGTCCCCAATGCCAAGCACGGTGGTTGGGACACCAGGGTACTGGATTAATATTTGTCAAATGGAAGAGTCAAAAGTACACATAGGCTCTGTGAAACATAACTACTCTCCCATCTCCATTAGTGATCTCATAAGGAAATCCTTGTTGCAAGAATGAAGGATTCAGTGAGAGACCATCTCTGGCTGGAGCTGACAGAGACGAGCACATAGTACAGTGTAAAGAGCTCAAGACGTCTGAGTTGAATCATGAGGAAGTTCTCCCACTTCTGGGTACATATCCAAAGGAAATCAGGACCTCGAAGAGAAATAGCTCCCATGTACATTTCAGCATTATTCACAACAGCCAAGACATAGAAACAATCTAAATGTCTGTTGACAGATGAATGAATAAAGAAAATGTGATATAATATATAATACAGTAATATAATAATAGTAATAACCAGTAATAACAGTAATAACAATATTACTATATTATATTAATACTATTACTATACTAATAATATATAGCAATAATATTAATATATTAATAATTAATATATTATGTAGATATCAATATATTATAGTATATAATAATATGTAATATATAATGAAATATTATTCAGTCTTAAAAAAGAAGGAAATCTTGCCATTTGTGACATCATGGATGAGCCTGGAGGATATTATGGTACGTGAAATAAGCCAGATGCAGAAAGGTCTCGCTTATATGTGGAATCTAAAATAGTCACATTCAGAGAGGGAGAAAGTAGAATGGTGGTTGTCAGGGGCTGAGGGGAGAGAGAAATGGGGAGATGTTGGTCCAGTTGTACAGAGTTTCAGTTATGCAAGATGATTAAGTTCTGGGGATCTAATGTCACTATAGTTAACAATACTGTCTTTTATAATCGAAATTTGCTAAGTGTTCTCACCACACACACGAGGTGATTATGGTGGTTATTTCACAGTGTACACATATATCAAACCCTCAATTTGTACATTTAAATATATACACAATTTAAATTTGTTAACTGTATCTTGCTAAAGCTGGAAAAAAAAGACACCTGAGCTGAAACCACAGCCCTACCACTGGCTAGCTCCATGCCTTGGGTGAGGCCATGTCTTTCTGAGCCTCAATTTCCCCATCTCTAATGAGGGGATCATAGTTCTATTTCACAGGAGGATTTTAAAGACCTAATGACTGCACAGGGCTTGGCACAGAGGGGGATGTTCATTGCTATTTTGAGGCCCAACTCCAGCTCTCAGAGCTCCAGTCTTTCCATTCCATAAAGTGGAAATACAGTGAATGTCAGGTCAGGGTGGGGCGGCTGCGTGGGTCTAGGGATTTACTGTTGCTACAGTCCCCAAGGTTAGAGCAGTTTGCCCATTAGGTGGCCAAGGGTCCCCGTACAGCTCCCTTAAAGTGGCCCCAGGTATTCCCAACCTTGAGCAGGGCCTCTGATTTTTCCATATCTTTCTCCATCTTCCTCTTCATGCTCTTCAGTTCCTCTTTCTCCCAGGTAAGCATCCTGTCAGCTTTGTCAGGGATCTGGAAAACAAGGAGAGAATCTTTTTTTTTTTAAATTAATTAATTTATTTATTTTTGGCTGTGTTGGGTCTTCGTTTCTGTGCGAGGGCTTTCTCCAGCTGTGGAGAGCGGGGGCCACTCTTCATCGCGGTGCATGGGCCTCTCACTGTCGCGGCCTCTCTTGTTGCGGAGCACAGGCTCCAGATGCGCAGGCTCAGTAGTTGTGGCTCACGGGCCCAGTTGCTCTGCGGCATGTGGGATCCTCCCAGACCAGGGCTCGAACCCGTGTCCCCTGCATCGGCAGGCAGATTCTCAACCACTGCGCCACCAGGGAAGCCCGAGAGAATCTTTCACACCTTTGGGAGAGGGCTGGAGGGAGAGTTCTCCTTCCAGAGTAGTAGAGGGTTTGCCAACCTCATAAACTCTGGCTTTGGGGAATGGAGTAGGGGGCACTCTCGCCTTTTGGGGATCTCACTCTCTGAGAAGGCTTTACCTTTTAGGGGGCTCTCACTTGGGGTAGGTCTTACCCTCTAGAGAGCGGGGCTGGGGGCTTCTCCCTTTTACAGGTAGGAGCCCAGTGAGCTGGGATGGAAGTGACTTAACCTGGGGAAAGGTTATCATCACTTTCTGGGGCTGAGGGTCCCCCTTCCTTGGTGATGGTCTTATCTTCTCTCCCTGGCTAGAAGTGGAGGAGTCTCATCATAGGGATGATGAGGGTTTGCCTTCTTGAGGTCTCACTATCTGGATCTGGGGGCTGGGACTAGGAATCCCACCCTGTGGGTGGGGTCTCATCTCTCCCCAGGGAGGCTGGAATATTCTCCCCTTTTGGGGTGGGGGTCTGGGGTTTCACTTTAGGGGGAGGATTTCACCAGGGCTGGGACTAGGGGTCTCACCCTTTCCCCCTGGCTAGGGGCTTAAGTCTCAGGTGCAGGGGCTGGGAGTCCAAGGGTCTCAATCTTTAGGCAAAATCTGCTCCTTTCCCCCTGGGTGAGGCCCCGGGAGGGGTTCTCACTCGCTGAGGCTGGTGGGGGACTTTGGTTAGGGTTTTAAAAATAAGCATTTTGAGGAGAGTTTCATCTGGGTTGGGACCAGGACATCACCCACTCTACTCAGCTGGGGGCTTCGTGTGTGTTTTCAGTGGGGTTGGGGCACTGAGGGTCTCATGCCTGTGGGAGGGTCTCACCCTCTGGGCCTAGGGACTGGGTGAGTGGTTTCATGTCTGGGCTGGGGGTTGTAGATTTTACTCTTCGGGAAGGATTTCATCTAGTCTGACTCAAGGGTCCCACCTTCTCTCCCTGGCTGGGAGACTGGGATAGATTCCCCCTCTGGGGCAAGGGGCCTGAGAATCTCATCTCTTTGGGAGGATCTCCGCCTCTGGCGCTGGGAACAAAGGCACCTCATCTTGGGGGTATTTTCTTGTGCTCTCACTCAATGGAGCTCGGACGGGTTGGAGAGTTCTCTCTATAGGGTGGGTTTTGCCCAGGCTGAGCATCTGGGAGCGGAGGCCTCAGTCTTTGCGACTGGGCTGGGGGGAATGGTGGTCCCACCTTCTCAGACTTGGGCCGGTAGCCCCGCAGCTTGACGCTCTGCTGGTTAATAAGCAGTGCCTTGCGCACTTCGCTGAGCCTGTGGTCGGTAGCCTCCCGCTGGCGCTGCAGCAACCGCAGCTGCCCATTGATCTGGTGCTGGGCGCGGCTGAGGCGGGCGGCAGTGAGGCGCGCCCCACGAGCGTGCGCGTGCACCACCTCGGCCGTCTGCAGGGCCCGCGCGTCGCGGTGTATGGGCAGCGGCAGGCGCGCATGCCAGGCAGGCGGTTTCATCTTGCCCTTCCACAACGTAACGCCCTCACCCGGCGGTGGCTTCTCCATGGTGCTGCCACCTTTGAGCATCTCCACGCGGAAGCGCCAGGGCAGGATGTAGGCGGCCCGGCAGAGGTGGCGCGCCATGTGTGGGTCCCGCACGCTGTCCTTGGGTTGCCACATGGTCACCGCTTCTTGCCCACAGCGGTCGGTCAGCTGGTGCGCCTTCTGTGTCAAGGCCTTGGTCGCCTCGCGCCATGCTGGAGGCCCAACACGCGTGTCCTGGCTGTGCTCAACCGGGGGTATCAACACAGGCATGGTCCCTGCTTGGTGTCCTCGCCTGGCCCGAGGTCCTCTCCAGGAGGGGCAGGGACCCCCAACGACACGCAACTCCTTCCTGGCCTGAAGAGTGAGTGAAGCAGAGCACCCATCACCATGACGACCGTGGCAACAGCGCAGGCAGAGTTCCAAAAATGGGGGAGGGGAAAGGCTACAGGGAAGGGTTGGATGGATTCTTTGCTTTGGAGACAGGCAGACGTGGCTTGGAATTCTGGCTCTTTGAGAAAACCGACCTCATCTAGCCCACCTCTCACTGTTGCTTCTTACCCTCCAGGAACACGGGCCTTCTTCCAGCTCTGAGGACATGCTAAGGTCTTTCCCACTTCAAAGCTTTAGATTTGCTGTTCCTTCTGTGTAGTATACTCCTTTCCACCTCCTTCCCATGGCTGGCTCCTTTTCAGTCTTCAGAACCCAGCTTAAATATTACCATTTTAAAGGAGTCTTTCCTTAGTGCAATATCTAAGCCCTACTCTCTCCCATCACTCAGGATTTTTAGTGCAAGCCACAGCAAAGGAAAAGATGGTTTCCCGGTCAGAATCACAGCCAAAAAATACAAAGACATGTGGTGGCTCTTGAGGACACCATGGCTACCACTGCAGAAATCTCAGCTGCTGGTTGGCTGTCCCTGGGAATGGCACTGTTACTGCGACCAGCAACTGAGTCAGTTCTCTATAGTACCTGCTTTTTTGCCTCCTTAGTTCCCAGGGTCCAAGGTGGCTGCATCTAATTGCCTGAGCCTGTGTCACATGATCATGCCTGAGCTACAAGGGAAGCTAGGAAAGTGACTCATGTCTGAACTTCCTGTTTCTATGGCGGAAGGAGGACTTTGTTTCCCACCCACCAAGACTTACATGATGTATAATTCCTCCAACATAGGAAGGCTCTCAAAGTCTGGGGAAGAAAAGAGACAATTGCCCTCAATCTCTCCCCCATAATTCTCCATCACATCACCTTGTTTGTTTCCTTCTAGCAGTAACATCTTTACCTGGGCCATTGATAGGCATCTCAAACTCGACAGGTCCAAAACCACACTTTTGATTAATCTCCCTGATCTTTTTCCTCTGCTAGTGTTCTTTGACTTGATAGTTAGCCCACCATTCACCCCAGTTGCTCATGTTAAAAACTTAGGAAGCTTCCTTAATTTTTTTGTGTCCACATCCAATCCATCAGCAATTTTTGCCTGTCCTACCTTCAAAACTTATCTCCAATATGATCTTTTTTTTTTCTCCATTGCTACCAGTGGCATTCTTATTCTCATTCACACCATCATTTCTCACTCACCTGGTCTCCCTGTCTACCCCCTTCTCCCTTGCCTCCCCAAATTCATTCTCCACACTACAGTCAGCACACACTTTCTCGCTTAAAAACCCTAGAGCACATCACTTTCTCGCTTAAAAACCCTTCAGTGAATCTCATTATACTTAGAAGAAAATCTGAGATCTTTACTCAAAAGTGTCACTTCCCCAAACTAACTCATCTTCTATCTTCCACCCCCAGGTCCACTCCGCACTGTGCTCCAGTCTCTCTGGCTGTCTTTGTGTTCCTCTAACATGTCATGCTAGTTCCTACCTCAGAGCCTTTGTACTTGCAGTTACCCTTTTGGCTGAATCTCTTTCTCTCAAGATTTTTCCCTGGCTGGGTTCTTGGTGTCCTTCAGGAAGGTCTCACCTCTTAGCCAGGTCTTCCTTGACTACTCAAAAGCAGCTCCCTTAGTCTTACAGTCTCTTTACATAGTGTCTGCATAACACTCACTACTATCTGAAAATGTCTTATCCGTTTATTTGCTTACTGAAAAAATTTTTTATCTCCCCCACCTACCCTGGTAGAATCCAAGAGTCTTGAGAGCAGGAACCTTGCTCTCAAGTGCCCAGCACAGCTCAGGGCACATAACAGGTCCTCAGTACACATGGGATGAAGGAATGGATGGCCTCAATCACATGCTGTGATAATTTTACTTGCTTCTTTTTTTTGAGATGAAAGTTTTATAAATTAACCATTTAAAAGTGCACAGTTCAGAGGCATTTAGTACATTCACGATGTTGTGCAACCACCACTTCTACCAGGTTCTAAAACATTTTTATCATCCCCAAATAAAATCTTGTTCCCATTCCCCTCTCCCCTCAGCCCCTGGCAACCACTATCTACTTTCTATCTCTGTGGATTTGCCGGTTTTGTGTATTTCATTTAAACTAATCATACACTGTGTGACATTTTGTGTCTGGGACCTCTTTCACTTAGTATGATGTTTTTGAGGTTTGTCCAAGCTGTAGCATGTATCAGTACTTCATTCTTTTTTATGGCTGTATTCCATTATATTTATATACTGCAACTTTGTTTACTCATTGATTCATTGATGGACATTTTATGTATTTTTTTACTCGTCTCCTTTGTCTACCTTCCCCATCAGACTGTGAGATTCATGAAGGCAGTGACCTTGCCTATTTTATATATCACTGCATCCCAGCACCCAGCACAGATGGTGGCTCATAGTAAGTACTCAATAAACATTTATTTAATGAATACATAAGTGAAGGAATGAATAAGTGTTTTCTTATTGAGTGACTGAGAAACGCAAGGAAGAGAAAGGAATGAATGACCCTGGCTTTGCAAAATCAAAGGATCATTTAGTAATGGGGAGGAATAAGATGGAAAACTGAAGGCTCCCAGGTCAGCCATGCTGGAGACCCACCAGGAAGAAATGGGGGTAGGTAACCTTTGGTGATGGAGGCTTGTTTCAAGGATTCTCAGGAATGCGGGTTTAGTACAGACATTAGCCCCTGGGCCCAATGGTATCTGACTCAACAGATCTTCACTAGAGTCAGGATAGTACCATGGTCAAGATTCTGGAGTCAGATGACTTGGGTTCAAATTATGATTCTGACACTTGCCATCTGTGTGATCTTGGGCAAGCCACTTGATTTCTCTGTGCTTCCGTTTCCTCATCTGTCAACTAGGATAGTAGGATTGTGGCATGGATTAAATGAGTTAATATGAATGATGTGCTTAGCATGGTAACTGACACAAAGTAATCATTATGAAAGTGCTTATATTTCATTTTTATTAATTGAATAAATGGACGAATGAGCTATTTTAATACCAGGCCATGCAGAGAGGGTTTCACGAAGAATCAGGGAGATAGCTCATTTGGGACAACATTCTGGACTCAACCATCCACCTTTGCTCTGTTCATTTAATGCTTCCATTTTCCTAACTGGAGGATTTCACTGGATTGGGTTGCTGCCTGGTGTATGGAGCACATCTATTGGGCAGTGTTTGTGCTAAGCTACCCGAGGGACACCTGTGTCAGACCTACATATGGAGGATTTTGGCTCCAACTTGGGTCTTTGGTGAAATTCATTAGGGTGATGGGTGAGGGTGTGGTCTGTCCCATTCTGGCTTTTAATTGGTTCTCCTCTTTCTTGCCAATATACTCCTAGTGTGTATTACATCGTCTGAGCATTGAAATTGGTGCATACTACTGCCCATTGCTCAGTCTGCCAACTTCTCCTCATTTTCATCTTCCAACACAAGTTTGACTATATCAACTTCTAAAACTCACCTCCAGTTCCTGGCTTTGGTGGCCCGCTTTGGACACTTTTTTTCCCCTATCCTGACACACATGCCCATTTTTAGGAATAGGTGAACCATCTTCTGCACTGCTTTCAAAGTCTACTGGTCAGAGCCTGGGTTGGCAGGTGCTAGAGACTGAAAGTTTGTGTCCTTCCAAAACTCATATGTTAAATCCTAATGCCCAATGTGATGGTATTTGGAGGTGGGGCTTTGGGGAGAGGATTAGATCATGAAGGTGGTGCCCTCGTGAATGGGATTAGTGCCCTTTTAAAAGAGACCCCAGGGAGCTTCCTCACCCCTTCCACCATGTGAGGACATAGCGAGAAGAAGCTGTCTATGAGCCAGGAAGCTCTCACCAGACACATAATCTGCCACTACCTTGACCTTGAACTTCCCATCTTCCATAACTGTGAGAAATAAATGTCTGTTGTTTATAAGCCACCAGTCTGTTATTCTGTTATAGCAACATGAATGCAGTAAGACAGCAGGTGCCTGGAAGGAACCAGAGCAGGGATGGGGTTGGCTCTCAGCCTCCAAGAGATTGAACTATGTGTGGCTGAACAGAAATAATGAAGTTTAAAAAATGCTACAGAAACACTTACATACATGAGTTGAGGGCTAGGAAAATGTTTCACTACTCTCCAACCCCAAATACCTTCTCAAGCTAACAGATAAATCTATTTTCATGATATGAAAATAATGTATGCACATTGTGTAAAACACAGAAAATATGATGAGGAGAATAAGAATCATCTGTAATTTTACCATCCAGAGATAACTATTCTGAACATGTTTTGATTTCACTCTAGCCATTTCCCTATCTCCCCCCCTCCATATATATAGTTACAGGTATACACATCTCCCTCCTCCCAACATACTAAAGTGCAAATATTTCTAACTCAGGCCAGTGGGGAATAATACTTGTAAAATTAGCTCTCTGATTTTTATAACGAAGAACACTTTAAAGAAATTCCTTTTTGTAGCCATCTTTGTTGGGACCACCTGTTCTATATAATGAGTCCTACAAAGTGAGGAGCAGAAGTCTGCCCTTGCATTGACTAGAGTGAAAATGCAGAATGTATGAAGGAGGACCTTCTAAAACTTCTGGCTTTTCTTTCCTTTTTCTTTTGATGTTACATGGAGACGCCCTTCACTCTGAAATCTTGGCAGGTAATTATCAGAAACCCTTTTTTAGGTTCCCCGATGTCTTCCCTTCTGGGGCACCAGGTTCTACTTTTAGTAGGTGCCCCCTTTCTCTTGGAGATAATCACATCAATTGGTCTCTTGTTCCAGGGGGATATGACCTAGAATCAGTTTTGTCTTTGAGAAATGAGGTCGCTTTCCTGCGGGAGGTGTCAGGAGACTGTGGGAAGTCCCAGGCTGGGAGAGGAGGTTCTTCCTGGTTTTTCCTGGTCACCTCCTGCAGAGGTGGTGACCGTGCTGGTCAGTGAGGGATAAAGACTAGTCCGTATGTCTCTAGCCCCCATCAGTCCTCTGAAATGGTTTAGGCAAAGGTTATCAGTGTCCTCCTGCAACTGACCAATTCCTAGTTTCTTTTCCATCCCATTCAACTTGACCTCTAGGCAGTATTTGAAATTATCAACCACCTGAAACTTGAATATCCTCCCCTATAGTCTTTCACACTCTTCCCTTTTGCCTTTAGTCTTGGTCTTTCACTGGCTGGTTGTCTGCCATCCACCCTCAAATATTGAGTGTTCTTTAGGTGAGTTAGGCAGTCTTGAAGATGGGTCCTAGTGGTCCCCACCACTGATCTTCATGCCCTGTGTAATTCCCTCTTTTTGAGTGTGGGCTGAACCTAGTGACTCACTTCTAACCAATAGAATATAGTGAAAGTGATAGGATGCCCTTTCTGAGATTAGGTTATAAAGAGATCATGGCTTCTGTCTTGCTCACTCTTTCAGAAAAGGAGAGGCCACATGGCAAGGAACTGAGGGAACTTCTGGTTATCAGCCACTGAGGACCTAAGACTCTCAGTCCAATATTTGTGAAGAACTGAATCTTGCCAATGACCCCATTAGTAAACTTGGAAGCATATCCTACCCCAGTCTAGCCTTGAGACTAGATAGATGACCTGGCTGACATCTTGTCTGCAGCCTGGTGAGAGACCCTGAGCCAGAAGACCCAGCTAAGCTCTGCCCAGATTCCTGACCCGCAGAGACCCATGTAATAAATGTGTTGTTTTAAGTTTTATGCTGCTAAGTTTGGGGATAATTTGTTATGCAGCAATAGCTAGCTAATACATTAGATTTCCATTCTCCATTCACTTCTCATCCATCACCTTCTCTCTGGAAAATCTCATCCACATTAGTGGATTTGGTATCACTTATTTGGTTAGGATGACTGCAGCTTTAAGACCAATGGGTAAGTTTAGTGAGATGAGCCTCAAGTTTAGAATAGCATCCAAATTCCTTACCATGATCTACAGAATTCCAGTTCTTTACCATCTGGTCTACCTTTTCTTCCCCCTATCCCATCACTTTGTCCTTGGATCATGAAGCCATGCTGGTGCTCAGACTCCTCAAATTTATTTAATCTCATGGTCTTTGTACTTGCTTTCCCCCTCTCTGGAATATTCTTCCCTCTCTGGAATGTTTTTCACCTGCATTTGTATATGGTTTACTCCCTCTTATCTTTTAGGTCTCTGCCCAGGTATTATCTCCTAAAGGGCCTTTCCTTGACCATCTGAAGTATCACACTGCCGTGGTGTACTGCATCTCTCCTACATCAGTTTGTGATTCTCTCAATTCCCTCTCTAAATATCAGCTCCTTGACAGGGACCTCACCTGTCCTAGTCATCACTGAATCCCTGGTGCCTAGCCCAGTTTCTGGCACAAAGCAGGTTCTTAATACTTATTTGTTGAATGACTGAATGATGGTGGCCCTACCATGCTTGGACTGAATTCATGTGTGGACCAACCAAAGAGTTTCTGCTGCTTCTGCCATGGGCATTCCTGTTCTGGTTGCTCAACCTCCAAGTGTCCTTCTTATGAGGGAACCCAAATTAGGTGGGAGGCAGGACAGATGAAGGGTCTTGCCCACTTTCGTGGGTTGAAGTGTGTCTTCCCCGAAAGATATGTTGAAGTTCAGACTCCTTGTACCTATGAACATGACCTTATTTGGAAATAGGGTCTTTGAAGATGTAATTAGTTAACATGAGTTTATACTGGAGTAGGGTGAGCTTTTAATCTAATGACTAGTCTCCTTGTAAGAAGACTGTGTGAAGAGACAGAAACACAGACAAGGAAGATGGCCATGTGAGCAAAGAGGCATGGACCGGAGTGATGCCTACAAGTCGAGGAATGCCAAGGATTGCTGGCAACCACTAGAAGCTGGAAGAGGCAAAGAAGGATCCTCCCCTAGAGCCTTTGGAGGGAGCATGACCCTGCCAACCCAGGGTCAAACCAGTTTGGTCTCAGAATTCTGGGCTCCAGGACTGTGAAAGAATAAATTCCTATTCTTTTAAGCCGCCCAGTTTGTGGTAATTTGTTATGGTAGCCCTAGGGAACTAATATAATGGTGTCTGTCCCTTTAAGTCTGGGGTCCCCTGACTACTTCTGGCCTGTCTCTACGTAACACTTCCTATCACCTGTGCACACTGGAAGCACCTCTTCAATGCTCAAAATGCAGAACCAGAGAGAATCAGCCATTTCTTCTCCTGGCTGTCTGAGCTCATCTTCTAATTTCTAGGTTTCCCACCTTCATCTTAACCTTCCTCTCATCTCCTGCTGGGGCCTCCTTCAAACCAAACTCACCAGATCCCCTGAGGCATGGAGCTCACTGATATGGTCCACAAAGATCTGCCTCCTTGGGTTCAGAGCAGGTTGGAGGTAGATGGAGAGAGGATGTGAAGGTCCACCAGAAAAATCTGTCTTTCCTAATGGATTGATTGATTGATTGAGTTATTTGACAAATATTTACTGAGCACCTGCTCTGTGTCAGGCACTGGGCTAAGAACCAGGAGGAGAGAGTGACAAGACACAGCCCCTTCTCTCATGGACCTTCCCATCCAGTGGGGGAGACAGAAAATGAAAAGCTAAAATAAACCACCAAGGTCATGTCAGATTGAGGTAATTGCTTAAGTTGCCAGTGACAAATCATAATAATGACAGGCAGAACAGCAAACTGCCAAAATGACATGATTCTTATTTTTTTTTATTGTGGTAAAACATACACAGCATAACATTTACCATCTTCACCATTTTTAGTGAAGCATAAGTACATTCACATTGTCATGCAACTATCATAACCATCCATCTGCAGAACTTGTTCATCTTCCCAAACTGAAACTCTCCACATTAAGCGCTAAATCCCTATTCCCCCTTCCTGGAGCCCCTGACACCCACCATGCTACTGTCTGTCTTTATGAATCTGACTGCTCTACGGACTTCATATAAGTGGAATCATAAAGTATTTGTCCTTTTGTCTCTGGCTTATTTCACCTAGCATAATGTCCTCAAGGCTCATCCACATTGTAACATATAGGCATGATTCTAATTTTGAACTGGGAAAAATATCCCCACTTGGAAAGTAACCCACCAACATTTTTTTTTTCTGTTTCTTTTTTCTCCCATCAACATTTTAATGATGATTATGAATAGGATTTCGGTGACTTTTTTGTTTCCTTCTACACTTCTTGCATTTCCTAAATTTTCTACAATGAATATGCATTACCTCGATCATAAAAAAAGTCTTTAAAAAATTTGCCCTCTGTTTATCTCTCTCTCTTCCCTGTCAGCAATGCTGCTGGGGCTCCCCAGCTCCTGGATGTGCCACCGAAGACACTTCTACTACTACAGTCTACTCATTGCCTGTTTATTTTTTTATTGCCTCTTCTAAATACCTCTCTAGAGAGGAAGTCTCAGCAGGAAGCAGATATACCCTCAAACTGGATAAGTTGAGGAGAGTTTGGTGAAGGTGTGGTCAGAGAGCAAGGAAACCACATGGGATGGCACAGTAACAGAGCTAGCAGCACCTGGTAACAGTTGTCCATCCTTGGAAGAACATTCTGGAGAGGTGGGAAGCAAAAGCAGAGAGAAAGGAGGGAGCAGTTACTTCTAGAATTTGGAGAGAGCCACCTGCCAGGACCTGTGGTCTACAGCAGTGGTCCCCAGCCTTTTTGGTGCCAGGGACCGGTTTCGTGGAAGACAAATTTTCCATGGACGGGGCGATGGGGGCGGGTGGTGGTTCAGGCGATAATGTGAGTGATGGGGAGCTGCAGATGAAGCTTTGCTCCCTAGCCCGCCTCTCACCTCCTGCTGGGCGGCCCGGTTGCTAACAGCCCGAGGACCCAGTACGTGGCCCGAGGGTTGGGGACCCCGGTCTACAGTCTAGGGGCACAGACATCTGCAGTGAGTGTGTAGGGAGGAACCTGAGGGAAAAAATACCCTGGCCTCACTCTCCTCCATCCCTCTGCCCTCCTGAAAGGGTCTCTCTTGCCAGAATCCAACCAGAAGTCAGAGAGCGAAGGGAGCCTGTTGGTATGATCCATGAGGGTCAGCGTCCTAGGACACAGAACGAAGGGAGGATGGAGAGTGTCTTAGGCGGCATTATGGAAGTTCTCCAGGGCCATTTCTCCTTGAGATAGAGCTCTGAGCGCAGTGCTGGGCTTCCCCACCCAGTACAATGCTGGGCACAAAACAGGTGTTCATTAATGTTGAATAAATAATCATGAACTAGAAGGAGACAGATTTTTAAATTGTAAAACACAGTTAAGGTTTACCACTGTAGCCATTTTTTCCAGCTTTATTGAGACATAATTGACACATAAGATTGTGTAAGTTTGAGGTCTACAATGTGTTGATTTGATATATTTATATGTTGCAAAATGATTACCACCATAGCCATTGTAACTATTTTAAAGTCATAAGTTAGTTTTATTCTTTTCTTAAATTTTTTTTTTACTTTTTGGCTGTGCCACGCAGCATACAGGATCGTAGTTCCCCAACCAGGGATCGAACCTGCACCCCCTGCCTTGGAAGTATGGAGTCTTAACCACTGGACCGCCAGGGAAGTCCCTAAAGTCATAAGTTAGTTATGTTAAGTACATTCATGATGTTGTGCAGGTATCACCACTACCTAGCTCCAGAAATTTTTAATCACCCCAAAAGGAAACCCTGTACCAATAAAGCAGTCACTCCCCATACCCTCCTCCCTCTAGCTCCTGGTAACAACTAATCTGCTTTTTGTCTCTATAGATTTACCTATTCTGAATATCTCATATAAACATAAATGCAGGCTGAATTTTGGAGGTAGGTAACTTACACCTTCATCTCTGACTTTCTTCTCCCCTCCCCCCTGAAATTCTGCTTGTAGTTTCAGACACTTTGCTTATCAGGCCACTGGTAATGAGGGTGGGGTCGGAGTATGGGGGCCTAGCCTTCCTCTTCCCCCTCCCTTGCTCCCTCTGGAGCCCAGGGGATGAGGGGGAAGCTGCCAGCGGATAATGAGACCCCTTTCTCCCTTAATGACTCTGGGGGCTGCGGGGATGCCGCAGGCTAGCTCTGCCCTAATTAATTAATAGGGAGTGCTTCCCACAGAGGAATTAGCCTCGATTCCTCCATCTCAGGCTCCTCTTGGCTCAGCCCTGGCTCAGGCCCCACCCCACAGCTGCAGCAATCATCTGGGACAATCCGGGGATGCTCTATCAGGGCTGGCCTGCCCTCCTAATGCTAGGGCCAGAGCTGGAGCCTCTGGTCAGAGTGGACCTGGGGTGGGCTCACACTCTGGCCACACCATTTATTAACAATGTGGGCTGTAACTTAACTTCTTTGAGCCCCCTTTACACCTATAAAAGGGAGCCAGTAGCCTTTCCCCTATTGAAAGAATGAGAGAGAGACACAGGGCCGGGCTGAGGGTGAGGAGAATGAGGCACTCACCTGGGCTGTAAAATGTTTAGGAGAGCCAAAAAAACCTCTGTAATTAAGATAAATAATATTAGAATATTATTATTGGAATATTAACTTTGAGAAGTGATAGATATGTTTATGGCCTTGATGGTGGTGATAGTTTCATGGGTGTATACTTGTTCCCAAACACATCAGGTTGTATACATTAAATACGTTCAGATTTTTACATGTCATTTTACCTCAGTAAAATGGTTAAAAAAAAAGAAAAGAAAAGAATAGGGCAATGAGATACACAGTGAGTCTGTGTGTAACTGTAACTTTGAAATAATGAAATAAGTCAGATTTTTTCTTTATAAATTATTTGGGGATACAGTTATGTTATCTTTTCCCCATTCAGAGATAATAAAGATATTCTCCGAGAAAAAAGATAAATAATATTCCAATGTGAATAATTAAAAAGTCACACAAAATTAATGCAAAAATACATGGTAAGCAAAATATCAAAATGTTAAAGACAGAAATCAGTAAGAGTGTTGAGCTGAGCCATATGGAAGTCTGAAGCACAAGGAAAAACCAGGAATTCTGATCCTGTCTTTATTTGAAATGTTGATATTTTGTTCATTGTGGATTTTTTGCATTAATTTTGATTTTTAAAAATATTGCATTGAAATATTATTTATATTAAATATCGAGTTTTTTTGGCACTCCTTTACTTTTCCTTAAATTGAGGTGAAATTCAAACAACATGAAATTAACCATTTCAAAGAGTACAATTCAACTACTCAGCCATAAAAAAGAATGAAATAATGCCATTTGTAGCAACATGGATGTAACTAGAAATTATCATGTTAAATGAAATAAGTTAGAAAGAAAGATAAATGCCATATGAAATCACTTATATGTGGAATCTAAAATATGGCACAAATGAACCTATCTATGGAACAGAAACAGAATCACGGACATGGAGAACAGACTGGTGGTTGCCAAGGGGGAGGGGGTTGGGGGAGGGATGGAGTGGGAGTTGTAAGCTTTTATATATAGAATGGATAAACAGCAAGGTCCTACTGTATATCACAGTAAGATGCTACAAAAACCCGAAAGAACTTTTGGGCCAACCCAATATATTCAATATGCCATGATAAACCATAATGGAAAAGAATATTAAAAATATATATAAAAATGTTATATCTATAATATGTATATTATAGATACAACTGAATTACTTTGCTGTACAGCAGAAATTAACATAACATTGTAAATCAACTATACTTCAATAAAAAATATTAAAACTAAAAAAAAAGTACAATTCAGTGGCATTTGGTACAATCACAATATTGTTCAACCATCATCTCTATCTAGTACTGAACATTTTCATCATCTCTAAAGGAGACCCACCCCCAGCCCCGGGAAACCACTAATCTGCTTTCTGTCTCTATGGATTTGCCTGTTCTGGACAATTCATATAAATAGAACCATACAATATGTGAACTTTTGTGTCTGGATTTTATCATTGTGCATAATGGTTTTGAGGTTGATCTACGTTATAACATGCATCAGTGCTGCCTCATACATTGTGTACCCATGGTGAGTGCTTCACTTGTCTCAACCTCATCCAAGCCCTGAAGAATTATAGCAGCTAATTTTGTTTTTGGATTCCAATCTTTTTAATTTTAATAACAAATGTTCTCCTGTCTGTGCTATGATGCTGATACCATGCTCTTTATTAAAATGATGTTTTTATTGCATACTAGCAGAGGACCACGGGGCATGATGGCATTTTGAGTGCCCAAGGAGAGGACCTTCTTTTTTCATTGTGTCCTTTTCTTTCTATTTTATCTTTCTGGACCCAGATCCTCTTTTCTAAACTCATCTTTCCTTGGCTCTACCTCTGAGGACCCACTCCTCCACGCCCACCTTGAGTCCTGAGTGCCGCCCCTTCCTGCTGCTCCCACCCCTCGTCATCCAAACTCATTCTCACACATCCTTTACTCTCTCCTAACCACCTGCTTTCCATTCTTGCACATCAACCCCATCAGCCCACTTCTAGCTTCTCCTGCCTTCACTCTGTGTCCCTTCCTTTTGCCTCTGCTCCTCTTTGTGTCCTACTGTCCAGTCTCATCCCTCCTGCCTCCATGTTTCCTTCAGTCGCTAATAGCAGCTAATTTTTATTGATCCCTTCATGTATGCTTCATTTTAAAAACTGAGATATAATTGACATATAACATTTTGTAAGATTAAGGTGTACAACATGTTGATTTGATACATTTATATATTGCGATATGAGTATCACCATAGCATTGGCTAACACCTCTATCACATCACCTAATTATCATTTATTTTTTGGAGTGAGAACATTTAAGATCTACTCTCTTAGCAACTTTGAAGTTTATAATACAGAATTGTTGATGATAATCACTATGCTGTGCATTAGATCTCCAGATCTTATCTTATCTTATCAGAAGGTCTTATCTTCTGGTTCATGTAACCCTCACTACAACTCTACAGATGCAAAGGCTGTGAGCATTCCCATTTTACAGATAGGAAAATGAAGCTTGGAGAAGTAAAGCAACCTGTTGTAAGCCTACAGAGCTAATTATTGGGGGAATGGATGGAATCCAAACTCAGGTAGCCTGATTCCAGGTGCAGTACCCTTAATGCTGTGTAGGGAGAGTACCCGGGCAGTGCCTGGCATAGAGTGGGTTCTTGGTACATACAGAATAGCTCAGGTCATGAGGATCCAAAAAGGGCAGGCTCTGCCTGGGCCCAGACTAGGCTCCCTGATTTGCTTCCCAAAGGCTTCCTAGCTGGGGACAGGTAGATTTTGAATAGCCTGTTGGAATATGTTGGGGAGAGATGCACATGCTACCGTCCTTGCTGTGTGTCAAACTCCCCAGGCACGTCCTGCTCATAGCCTTTGCATTTGCTGTTCCCTCTGCCTGGATTGCTCTTCCTCCAGATATCCTCATGGGTCTCTCCCTTATCTCCCTTGTGCCTTTGCTCAAATATCACCTTCACACCCAGACCTTTACCCAATAAAGAATGTTACTCCTTCCCTACCCTTCATACATTCTTTTCCTGATGATTTTTTTCCCATAGGGCTTATCACCATCTGACAACAGTTTGCAAAGTGTAGTCTTGCAGAACCCTAAGGTGTGGTATCCCTGAGATTCTTTCAGGGGGTCTACGTGGTCAAAACTATTTTCATACTAATTTTTAGGATATTAGGATACCCTAATTTACTAGGATATTATTTGCTTTTTTCACTATGTTAATCTATGCACTGATGGTACAAAAGCAATGGTAACAATTGTAACATTTTAGCGTGGATCCAGGCAGCAACACCAACCTGTGCTAGGAATTGTTATATTCTTTGCTGCTGCACGCCAATGGTTCAAAAACCCAACGAAAGCCAGTTTTGCTTTATCATGACCTTGATGAAGCAATCCCTGGTTGCGCAGTGGTTAAGAATCCACCTGCCAATGCAGGGGACACGGGTTCGAGCCCTGGTCCGGGAAGATCCCACATGCCGCGGAGCAACTAAGCCCGTGCGCCACAACTACTGAGCCTGCGCTCTATAACTTGTGAGCCACAACTACTGAGCCCATGTGCCACAACTACTGAAGCCCACATGCCTAGAGCCTGTGCTCCGCAACAAGAGACGCCATCACAATGAGAAGCCCGTGCACCACAATGAAGAGTAGCCCGCGCTCACTGCAACTAGAGAAAGCCTGTGCGCAGCGACGAAGACCCAACGCAGCCAAAAATAAATAAATAAATTTATATAAAAATTTCATGTGATTAAATCACAACTCTTGAGTGCATGTCTTTATTTTGCTCCGATTTTAATGGGAGTATTCTTTTCTTTTAGAGACAATTTTTTAGAGCAGTTTACGTTCACAGCAAAATTAAGCAGAAGGTACAGAGATTTCTCATACACATCCTGCCCCTACTCGTGCACAGCCTTCCTAGCTCTCAAAGTCCCCACCAAAGTAGTGTGTTTGTTACAACTGATGAGCCTACATTGACAGGTCATTATCACGCAAAGTCCACTGTTTACATTAGAGTTCACTCTTAGTGTTGTATGTTCTAAGGGTTTGGAAAAATGTATAATGGCATGTATCCATCTATACTATCTTACAGAGTAGTTTCACTGCCCTAGAACTCCTCTGTGCTCCATCTATTCATCCCTTCCTTTCCCCTAATCCTTGCCGACCACTGATCTTTTTACTGACTCTGTAGTTTTGCCTTTTCCACAGTGTCATATAATTGGAATCCTATAGTACGTAGCCTTTTCAGATTGGCTTCTTTTACTTAGTAATATGCATTTAAGATTCCTCCATGTCTTTTCATAGCTTGATAGCTCATTTCTTTGTAACTTTGAACAATATTCCGTTGTCTGGATGTTCCACAGTTTATTTATCTATTCACCTACTCAAGGACGTCTTGGTTGCTTCCAGGTTTTGGCAATTATGAATAAAGCTGCTATAAACATCCATGTGTAGGTTTTGTGTGGACATAAGTTTTCAACTCCTTTGGGCAAATAGCATGGAGTGCAATTACTGGACCATATAGGAAAAGTATGTTTAGTTTTGTAAGAAATTGCCAAAATGTCTTCCAAAGTGGCTGTACCAGTTCATGTCTTTTTAATATCCAATATGATGAAATGAGAAGTATGCATAAAGCATTTTTGTTTCATGTTGAAGTACCGTGGTAGCTGTTCCCAGGAAAAAAACACTTGTGTGATTATTTGAATTGCAAGCTGAACAAGCCACTTTTTTCACGGAATACCATTTTTAGACAAACCTCAGTTATTCCAATATGGGTATTTGGCAGACATTTTCACAAAAATGAAAGAAATGGGTCTGTCTGTCACTTCAAGGAAAACAGCTGATGGTATTTGTTGTCAATGATAAAATTTGGACTTTTAAGTGAAAATTAGAATTTTGAAAAACTTATATTTACTACTGCAATCTTGACGGCTTGCCAACCCTTAAAGACTTTTCTGATGAGATCAGTGGTCATACTAACAAATATTACTTTTTGATATTGAATAATGAAATGTGTTAATATTTGGATGATCTGTGTAATTCAGGAACTAATCTTTTTCAGATGACTAGTGAATGATGTTTAAAAAGATGCACTCAATAGATTTTAATGTTAATAGAATACTAAAGGTTCACTGACAGTTTCAGATTCCACTTTGCAACTATCCTTTAAAACATGTCAAGTTTTGGTGTAGTCTCAAAGAATAGCCACGATAACTGAAAAAGCTGCTTAAAATATTCCTGTCTTTTCCAACCACCTGTCTGGGTGTTTCTGTTTAGAGACTCCTTATTTAATATATATTGTTGATTCATTAACGTTGAATTCACAGCCAACAGCCCTGTAACTCATGCCTGAATGAAGCTTATCTAACACATGGATTTCTTCCATGAGGCACAGCACAGGCTTCCTGTGCTAAAGAACATCAGACAGCACTTCAGCACTGTGTCTGGGGCCACTTCAAACAGCAAAATCAACAAAAAAAGCACAAAAATGGGAAAAATGCAGCATTAAACAGACTGTGGAAAGGACATTTTTTACAGAATGACACCTGAAACAAGAAGGTAGAGGGTTGCCTTGTTTGACCTTAGCTGGAAACTTGACCTTAGCATATCAACCAGTTCAAATTTTTTACCGTGCTGAGCATGTCTGCTAATGACCACAAAAGTGCCATGGGTGTCTATTTTGGGGTCACAGATAAATTTTAGCAAGTAGGTGAATTTGCAAATATGGAATCCTCACATACGGAGGATCAACTGTATGAGAATCTTACTTTCTTTTTATTAAGCTAGTCATTAAACAATTTGTAAAAGTGTAAAACATTGCCACTCTTCTAATAATTTTTTTCTTGGTTTGGAAAATATAGTTATTTTCATAAAAATCTGCTATTTATGTTAACATGTAATGAATTTATTATTATGCTAAAATGAATAAACAAATATTGAAATATGTTTTCATTTCCAATAAAGATTAATAGGTATAACTTATACAGACAAAAACTCTTTTGAGTCCGCCATCATCATCTTTTTCCCCTCCATGATTTTTTTTAACCAATAGACACGATTTCTTAGAATAGTTTTAGATTTACAGAAAGATTGAAAAGATAGTGCAGAGTTCCCATATCCCTTCACCCCCCCAAACATTTCCTCTATTATTATTCCCCTATTATTAATATCTTCCATTAGTAGACACACTTGTTACAATTAATGAGCCAATATTGATACATTAGTATTAAAGTCCACACCCTATTCAGATTCCCTCAGTTTTCTCCTAATATCCTTTTTCTGTTCCAGGAACCCATGCAGGACCCCATATTACACTAGACAACATGTCTCCTTAGGCTCTTCTTTACTTGTTTGAGACTTTCCTTGTTTTTATGACTTGACAGTTTTGAGGAGTACTGGTTAGGCATATTGCAGGATGCCCCTATTGGAATTTGTGTGACTTAAAAAAACTCATGATTAGACTGGGGTTGTGAGTTTTGGGGGATCCTCTTTAATTTTAAGAGTGTAAAGGGGTTTCAAGACCCAATAGTTTGAGAACCACTGGTGTTTCTTCTTATTATTTTGTGTGAAAGAGCAAGGGGTGCTCTATCTTCCAGCCTCTAGCACAGCTTGGAGCATAATGGGTGGATGAACAATAAATATGCGTGGAGTGAATGACTGTATGAACCAGGACCCCAGGGGCAGCTCGAGGCTCAGAAAAGGATGCAGAATCATCTGTGCACAGCTGGTGACTGAAACAGAGGGAGTGTGAAGGTTTCAGGGAGGAGTTGCGGTGTGGCCCAGGAGAACCTGACATCTAGAGCAGGGGTTCAACTTCAGCCAGACATTGAAATCATTTGAGGAGCAGTAAAATATGCCTGAGCCCCTCGCCCAGGGAAGCTGATGAGATTGGTCTGGGGTGCCACCTGGGTATCAGAATTTTTAAAGGCTCCCCTGGTGATTCTAAGGTACAGCTAAGTTTGAGAACTGCTTATCTAGAAGGCATTGTGTCAAGAAGGAGAGTGGGGGCTGTATGCACAAAGAATTGGAATTGGGGTGGCTGCTCCTTGGCTGTGTGACCTTGGTCAAGTTACTGAACCTCTCTGAGAGCCTGTCCCCTCATCTGCAAATGAGGGTAATGATATCTACTGCATAGGGGTGTGTAGATTAAATATGAGTAAAAGAGCCTGCCTAGACTAGGAAGTTGCCGTCAACAATTGCTCAATAACAATAATAATAGCAAACATGTATTGGGTTTTTATCACATGCCATGCTCTGTGCTCAGCTCTTAAAAATGGCAATTAGTTTTCAGGAGAGGTAGGAGATATTGGAAACAGCCAAGTCAGTGCCATTTGGGAAGAAAAGCAAAATCAACATTGCCCGGTGTATCCTAAAGAGTGCAAAGAATAATATTAATTACAATACTAACAGCAATGATTTGCCTCTCACTTGCACAATGCTTCACGCTGCAGGGAGGATTTCCATGCTCACGCACTTCAGTTTTCTCAGCTTTAATTTTCTGTGGGGTCGGCAGAGTCATCTCCGTTGTTTAAACGAGGAGACCAGGCACAGAGAGGGAGAGGGGCTGGCCCAAGCTCACACAGCGGCCAAGTGGCGAAGGATGGAATGTGCACCCCGAGGGAGAAGAGGGCCAGCCGAGCCCACGCAGAGGCTGCTCTCACTCGGACGCTCACGCCCGCGCCTTCCCCAGACCTCCGCTGAGGATGCGGGCTTGGACCCAGCGGTGCCAGGGCCTGGTCCCCGCGCTCTCCAGGGATGTTCTGGCCTCGGGAGGGCTCAGGAGGCGGTGGGAGGCTGGGTCTCGGAGGCGCGGCTCTGAGCTGGGGGGCGGGGGCTAGACGAGAGAGAGGCCAACCACCCCGCCTACCCCAGGATCCCCTCCCTCCCCAAACAGGCGGCGCCCTTTCTCCCGAGCTGCAGCTGAGCCAGGGCTGGGCGCGTGGGAGGCTGGGGGCATCCCGGAGGGGATCCCGCCCCCCCCCACACCTCCAGCAACCCGGGGCCCCCACACCCACGTGAACGCAGGGGGCTGGCGCCGATCCCACTCGCTGCACAGCGCGTCGCGGCTCCGCGCGGGTACCTCGGCCTTTTGGTCCTGGAGCCGGCGCTGCGCGGTCTCTGGCGGGTCCCCGTTGCCCTGGCCGGGCGCTTCTCTGGGCTCCGGCTTCTGCCTCCCGGCGCAGCGCGTAGGCGGACACGCGGGCAGGCCGCCCCCGCAGCTCCTGGCCCTGGTGAGTGGGAACACCACGGTTCCTCGAGGGCGGGGGCTCTGAGGTTCAGGGCAGGCGCCATCCGAGGCCGGCTTGGCCTACCCTGGGGTCGGGCGGGTGGGGCGCCCATCTCTCGGCTGCTCATTGTCTCAGCTGCTCCCTGACTCTTAGAGTCGTAACCTCCGCTCACGTCCCCGTAGCTCTGATCAGTTTCCTATCGCCTTAGTTACCCCAGATTCTCCCTGCCCATCTGCCTTCCTTCTCATCCTGTCCCTCTATCCCTGGCCTCTACTGGTGGGCAGGTTTCCATCTCTGCCTGATGCCTGGTCCCTTTCCAGGGCTTGGTTCCCTTCCCTATCTGGGGCTTATTCCTCCAACTCCGGAGGGACCTGGTTGTGACAGACTTTGGCCATCGCTGCGGGGGGGCGGGGGGCTGGGTCCGAAGTTGTGTGTGGGGTGGTGATGGTGTGTGTGTTTGTGTGTGTGTGTGAGACTGAACTTATGAGTAGGGTTGCCTTCCCAAAGAGGTGGGTGGGGCTGAATGTTTAAATGAGGGAAGGAATTTGGATGTCTGAAGTTTTGTGTCCCGAGATGTGTGTGTAGGAATGGCATTTCTGCAAATGCCCGTATGGAGTTTCATTTACAAGGGGTGTTGTGCAAGGACGTGAAGGTGTGTATGTATGGGGTTGTGTGTCTGAGGAGGGGTGTGGGGTTTTGTGTCTGACGGCATTCATGAATGTGTCAAGTGTGTGTGTGTTTGTGTGTGTAGGAATTGTATGACTGATGCTGCATGAATGGAGTTGCATTTCTTTTTTTTTTTAAATTGAAGTATAGTTGATGTACAATATTATATAAGTTACAGGTGTGCAACATAGTGATTCACAATTTTTAAAGGTTGTACTCCATTTATAGTTATTGTAAAATATTGGCTATATTCCCTGTGTTGTACAATATATTCTTGTAGCTTATTTTATACAAAATAGTTTGTACCTCTTAACCCCCTACCCCTAAGTTGCCCCTCCCCCCTTCCCTCTCCCCACTGGCAACCACTAGTTTGTCCTCTATACCTGTGAGTCTGTTTCTTTTTTGTTATATTCACTAGTTTGTTGTATTTTCTAGATCCTACATATAAGTGATATCATACAGTGTTTGTCTTTCTCTGTCTGACTTATTTCACTTAGCATAATACTTGGAGTTGTATTTCTGAAAGTGTGTGGGTTGTATGTTGAACAGTTCTGTGTGTGTGAGACTGTGTGTCTGTGTGCAGTTGTGTATATGTCAGTTGTACACAAGAGGTGTGTGAGGTTGTGTGTTCAAGTGTGTGTATGTGGTGTGTGATGTATGTGATTTCCTCCTTGTCTTTCCCTCCCTTCACTCCTCAGGCTAGCAAAATATTGAGATAAAATGTATGGAAAGCATCCTTGTTTGCCCACTGTAGGTTGCTTCAGCTTTAGAATGTAGGAGTTCCTTCCTTTTTGCCCCTGGCTCTGAGAGATGCCCCTCTCATCACATCTAAGAGTCTGGAGGTTGTGAGAACCAGGTGGGGGACCCGTCCTTGAATCCCTGAAGATCCTGGAACACTCGAAGGGCTGTTTCCTGAGTAGGAAGCCTAAGAAGCAGGGCCAAGAGAAGGCCTAGGACCAGGAAAGACTAGAAAAGAGAGAACCCAGGGTGAGGGGAGAAGGCCCCCGGGGGTCCAAGAGAGACTGAGAAGCGGCCAAGTGGAAGCCAAGATCCTGGGAAAACAAGTTCAAGTATTGCTTGGCAAGTAATGCAGTCAGGACCGAGCAAGTTGATGGGAAGACCCTCTCCCTTGTCAACATTTTCCTCAGTCCTCAGTCATGTGTCTGTTGGATTTCTGCTTTTTATTAACCTTGGTTGTCATCTATTTCATGCTCACTAGGTGCTGTTCTAAGTGTCGCGTGAATTGGGCCATCAAAGCCACACAGAAAGTGACCAGTTCCTGAAAGTTGGAGTGGGATTTGAAACAAAGAGCTCATGTACGCTTTTCCTCTAGGCCAGGGACCTCCAAAATTTTTCAGTAAAGGGCCAGAGAGATTGTATGGAGACCCATAAAATCTCTGTTCCAACAACTCAACTCAGCAGTTGTAGCACAAAAGTAGCTGTAGATAGTACATAAAGAATGAGTATGGCTATGTGCCTATAAAACTTTATTTACAAAAGCAAGCAGCGGGCCAGAATTGGTCCTTGGACTATGGCTTGTACATCTCTGCTCTATACTGTACCATTTTTCGTAAGGAAGAGATAGGAAATAGACAAAACTAGCTCTGGAGTTTTTTGTGACTAGTTTGGATCGCAGCTGAACACTCCCTTGGGACCCATGGGCAGCTTCATGCTATTTCTTGGTGACTGGGAACACACATCTTAAGAGATGAGGGAATAATTACACATTTCCTATGTAGTCTGTGGTTTCCTGTCCGGGATTTTTCACAGCCAGCTGAAAAAAAAACATCATGGTTTCAAGTGACAGATCCTTTGAATCAGGACCCCAACTGGGGTTTGACACTGGGAACCAGGGCTTAGAGCTGGAGGAAGCAGGACCTGGAAAGCTGAGGCAGATACCGCATCCTTGGGATATGGGGAAGGCGAAAGAGGATGAGAAAGATAATGATCTCAGAATAGTACCTGCTCAGCCAGCAGCAGCCAAAAAAAAGTTCAGGGAACTACCTATTGGTCTGTCTCTGAAAGACTCCCTGCCTGATCTGGATGGATTCAGGCACTGGGGTTGGGGTTAGGGCTTGGGAGGGGGTTGGTGGCAAGGAGAGGTATCTGAAGCCCTGATACCTCAGAGAGGAGCTTGGGGAGGCCAAGTTCTCCTTACCTGTACAGCCATCCCAGGCAACCCAAATATGCACAGTCCAGCACAGGATACAATATTTACTGTCTTTCTGTGGCTTGGAGAGTTTTTTCTAGGAGTTAGATGAATCTAGTATATCTGTCGGGAAGCAGAGAGCACACTCAAAAAGGGGAATTGAAAATTAAGGACTATTTACAGGGTTAAACCAGTAAAGTTGGCACAGCACTCAGAGATCTGCAAGAGTCGGGGAGCTGCAGGGAGGGAGCAAGAGGGGGACCTGGGGAGAGCTGTGGCTGTAACAAAGGATTGTCTTTATTTTTTAATTATAATACATATTAATACAGTTAACACAATGATATATAACATTGTGTAACTTTAAGATGTACACCATGTTGTTTTGATATATTGATATATTGTAATGTGATTTCCATTGTAGCAGTAGCACCTCTATCATGTCAAGGGAGCCAAGAACACTCAATGGGGAAAGGATAGTCTCTTTAACAAATGATGTTGGGAAACTGGATAAACAAACGAAGAATATTGAAATCAGACCCCTATCTTACACCACTCACAAAAATTAACTTGAAGTGGATACAAGTCATAAACATAAGGCCTGACGCCATAAAACTGCTAGAGGAAAATGTAAGGTAGAAGCTGCTCAACTTTGGTCCCAGCACTGATTTTTTTTTTTTTTTTGATATGACACCAAAAGCACAAACAACAAAAGCAAAAATCAAGTGTGACTACATCAAACTTAAAAGCTTCTGCACAGCAAAAGAAACAACAAAATGAAAAGCCAACCTACAGAATGGTAGAAAAATTTTGCAGACCATACATTGGATAAAGCGTTAATATCCAAAATATATAAAGATTTCATACAACTCAATAACAAAAGTCATAAACAATCTGATTGAAAAATGGGCAGAGGAACTAAATAGTCATTTTTCCAAAGAAGATGTCCACATGGCCAAGAGCTGCAGAGGATCGTTCAGTGGGAGCTGTGGCCTTAGGTAGAGGAATACAGTCAATGCCAAACGGGCCTGGCAGGGGGAGCTGAGAGAATGCTCCACCTACATCTCCTCCCACCTTCCATTCTCCTGCTGTTTTCCACTGGCCAGACTGAAAGGGCAAGGGAGCCCGGGCAATGCCAACTGTAGTGGTCAGCCTTTTGCCTGGGGATGAATCTATAGGGATAACAGAATTGCCAGTATGCCTACAAGAAGGGTGCTGCCACATTTTGCTGTGAGATCAGTATAGGTAAGCCTGCTTATCTTTCTGGAATAGGAGGTGCCCAGGGCCCACGATACTTTTAGGGACACCCATGCAAACGTTTTCGCTTCTTTTAAAATCAGAATAAAGAATTTAACTTTCAAGTCAAAGAAAATGTTTTAATATGTAATATTACTGTTCTCATCTAAAAAATTGGGGTGAAATTTACACAACAGAAAACCAACCATTTTAAAGTGGCATTCAGTGGCATTTAGTTCCTTTGCAACATTGTACAACAATCACCTTGATCTAGTTCCAAAATAATACATTCCTTTTTATACCAACTTGGCATACCAAATTATACCAAATATTATTTTAATATATATTTTAATGGAGGAAGGGGCCATGAAGGCAAATTTTCCTCAGACTCATGAAGGCAAATGTTCCTCACAATTTCCAAGCTGCCCTATACATGTAAGGTGTTTAGTTGGTAAAAGGATAGGCAAGTTTTATTTCTTATATGCATTTTATTTAATGTGTATTAAGATAGAATAAGCATTTCAAGTAATGATCTAAAGTTTCCAGTTTGGATTACATTTATTTAGGTAAGTAAATAAGGTGACATGGATATGGCTGAATGTAAAGAGTCTGAAGTTTGGGAAACAGTGCCTGGCACCCCAGAGTGACTGTGAACATCACATTTTTCTTCAAAAATGGATCCTGAGGAGGTGCTGGGATCAAGAATTATCACCATTTCCATCCCATGGGACTCTCCCTCTCCCTGTTGCTCACTTGGGCATTCACACAGAGCAGCTGCATTTATTGGGCACGAACTGTTCGCCAGGCACCTGCTGATTCTGTCGTTGTGGAAAGCCCATTTGGTGGCACCTCCAGGCTAGACACCAAACTGTATTAATTTGGGGGGCTAACCACAGAGTGCCTTGTTTAAGGCTCTGAGTGAAGTTGATGCTCAGCAAAGATTTGTGAGTCTGGTTTGTGAGCTGGGTCAGCTCTCAGTTACTTGTGATGATCTCATGAAATAAGGAGGGGCTGGAGTTAGAGAATGGCAAAAAACGTCCATTATATTGTGACCTACTTCTCTGTCTCTTCCCAGCCATGCCTGGGAGTGATTCTGGAGACCTTGATCTTTTTCTGCCAGGACATGACCCTTGAACCCCCGGCAGTGTTCTCAGGTGGCCCAGCGCAGGCACACCCCAACAGACCGACACCGCCCCTCCCCTGCTGTTTGGACTCTCTCTGAGTTCATCACCAGCTTCTTCCACCTTTCCCCTCTTCCCACATCCACCTTCTGTCCGGCCCCTCACCAGGCCCGGGCCCCTTTGTACCCCGCAGGTAGACGATGAGCAGCCATGGCAACAGCTTGTTTCTGCGGGAGAGTGGCCAGCGGCTGGGCCGGGTGGGCTGGCTGCAGCGGCTGCTGGACGGCCTGCAGCAGAGAGCGCTGCGAACGCGCTTGCGCCTGCAAACGATGACGCTTGAGCACGTGCTGCGCTTCCTGCGCCGGAACGCCTTCATCTTGCTGACCGTCAGCGCCGTGGTCATTGGTGAGTCGTCTGGGAGGGGCGGGCTCTGCCCCTGGAGGGCGAGGACTTGAGGGAAGTTCCCCGCACAGCATATTTCTTCCCTCCACTTACTTCTTCTCACCTGCACAGGTGCACACGTCCACCATGCCCCCTCCCCAGGACGCGCTCACACAAATAGGTATACATTCTTGCAAACACATCTGTGGGTACACACAATGCCTCATCTATATGCATGTGTATATACAGGCATAAGTGTACACCATACAAACGCACACTTTCTGCATACGAACACACACAAACATGAACATGTTTTTATGAATGCACAAAACATACAGGTGCAAAAAAGTAAACACACACTTGCACACATATACTAGAACTTAGAAACACGTTCACACACACATGCATTCCTCTGCACACACACTGGCACACTTAAGAGCTTGAATACATGTGTACCCCCATGCTTGAAAACAGTAACATACACACACAAGTCATACCTGTGTGACTTAGGAAAAACATGGGCATCTCATATACATGGACCCTCATATACAGGCACAGATACATGTGCACAAGTGAGTACACACTATCACATATGTGTTCATATGTACACATGAATGTGTGCAGACATTTACACACATATCAACATAGTAACACATAAATTCATACATTCCACAATGTACACACAAACTCGCACACTCATAGAATGTTTCTCTCTTTCTTTCACCTCTACCCACACACACGCCCTTCTTGGGAGGGATGGATGGATGGCCCTTGCTTGGGACTCAGTGACCAAATTCAACTCTACAGACCCCTCATTTTGGCTCTAGGGGTCAGCCTGGCCTTTGCCCTGCGCCCGTACCAGCTCAGCTATCGCCAGATCAAGTACTTCTCTTTCCCTGGAGAGCTTCTCATGAGGATGCTGCAGATGCTGGTGCTGCCACTCATTGTCTCCAGCCTGGTCACAGGTGAGAGAGCCCAGGCCAGTGTTGGCCTCCAAGACCCATCCCAGAGTCCAAGCTCAAACCTGGAGCCATGGCTGTTCCAAGCATGGGACCACCTCCCCAACTCAGGACCTCAAACATGGAGCATGCACGTAGCTCTGAGTCTTTGGCCAAAGCCCTGATCCCAATCAGACCTGGGTTCCAGAACCCAGATGATCTGCAATACTTATCTCAGTAGCTTTCCTGTACTTTTCCTTGGAGGTAAAATTACAGCCTGAGAGGGGCTTAGTATCATCCACAGATGAAAGGAAGGCTGTTGTGGGGCAGCCAGGGAAGGTAGCTGGGATGTGGTGTGGAAGGTAATGGGGTGGGACGTGGATGAAGGTGTTTGAGATAGAGGTGACAGGGTGGTGGGTGGAGGGGGGCGGTGGAAGTATGGATGGCCTATGCAGGGGTTGGCAAACTTTTTCTGTAAAGGGCCAGGTAGAAAACATTTTCAGCTTCAAGGACCATGTGGTCTCTGTTGCAACTCTTCAATTCTGTTGTAGTGCAAAAGCAGCAGCAGATTAGTATGTAAACAAATGGGCATGGCAGTGTTCCAATAAAACTTTATTTACAAAAACAGGCAGCGGGCCAGATTTGGCCCATGGGTGGTTGATTGCCAATCTCCAGATTTTGGGATGGGTACGAAGATAAAGGGATGGAAGAATGATTTCTTGGGTTGGGTTTCCTTAGAAGCAGAGACTGAGAAGGGGCTATTTGCACAAGTGACTTATTGAGGGGTAGCTCTCAAGAGAAACCTATGAGGAAGTGAGGTGAGCAGGATGGGATGGGGAAAGAAGCTAAGTAGAAATGTGGGTTCAGAAGAAGGTTGGCCTCTCAGCCTGATCTCATGGGGAGCTCTGGAGAATGTGCAACACTACAGAATTGTTCTCCACAACTCTGCCACTGTCTAAATCAAAGGAGCTGACCTTTTGAATCCCTGGACCAATCAGTCATTGGCTATAGGTCTCCCATGGGGACTTTGTGGGTGAGTAAGCTCCTGTTCTGCTGAGGGCAGCCCTCAAGAGAAGGGGGCAGCATGAGTTGTTAGCAGCCAACACGCTCAGCTGTGGAAGGATAGGTGTATCAGCACGGTAAAGGGTGTCTTGATAGGGGACCAAAAGTATCTACTACAGATAGTGTATAGTGAGCTGGGTTGGAGGGAGGTGTGATTTTGGGGTGGATAGGAGGATGAAGAGAGCAATGCAGATGAGGTTATGGTGCAAAATAGGGGTGAATAGAGGATGGAGTGGGGGTTGAAAATGTTGGCTTGGAATAGAGGGAAGGTTAGTGAAGTGGTGCTTGGGATAAAGGATGGAGTGGAAGGCGTATTTGGAACATAGAATGGGAGTTGGAGGATGGCGATGTGGGGTGGGGCAAAGGAGGAAGGATGCTTGGTGGAATGGTTGTAGCAGTGTGGGGAGTGTGGAGCAAATGGATGGGAGAGTGGGTGGTGGGATGTGGATGGGGCTGCTCGGGCTGCACCACCTGTCCTCCAGGTATGGCGTCCTTGGATAACAAGGCGACAGGGCGGATGGGTATGCGGGCAGCTGTATACTACATGGTGACCACCGTCATCGCGGTCTTCATCGGCATCCTCATGGTAACCATCATCCATCCTGGGAAGGGCTCCAAGGAGGGGCTGCACCGAGAGGGCCGGATCGAGACCATTCCCACGGCCGATGCCTTCATGGACCTGGTCAGGTGACGTCCTTTCCAATTCTGATGGGAATTCCAGCCCTACATGTAACAACCTATACTCAAGGGGAGACAAAGGGGACAGGCTAATCCAACCTGGAAATGCAACACCCAAGTTGGGCCTAGTTTTTTTGGTACCTATTTTCTGTCCTGGAGCCTTGCACAAATCCTCTGAGAGCAGCTTACTCCTAGGATATGATCTTTTGACCCGTAGGCTAGGGAGGCTATAGTCGCAGCATCTTGAGATGGGCTCAGGACAAATGGTATTTGTCTGGTGTTCCCAAGATCCATTGGAAGGTGAATGATTCTATTAAAGTAGCAAGATTTTGCCTGCCAGAATCAAGGCTGGTCATAGTTCTACCTTAGTCACTGACTTGGGGGGGAACCTAGCGTTGGAAGAGTTCAGGAGCTTTCCGTATTTTTTTTTGGAGACATCACTGTGTGTGAATTGAAGTCCCTGAGGTGGCATAGGGTCCTACCAAAGGGCTCAGACAGGCCTGAATTTGAGGTCCATCTGTACCCCTTAGGATTTGTGTGGCTTTGGGTAACTTACATAAGTTCTTTGTGCTTTGGTTTCTTTGTATGTAAAATGGGGACATCAATAACACTCACTTTTAGGATTATTGTGGTGTTTAAATCAGATCACCTAGGTAAGGCACTTAGATCGGTTTTCAGATGTTGGCTGCTATTATTATCGTTGCCATTGCAATTATTATTACTGTTATCAGTCTAGATTCTCTTCTAAGGTCTAACCACGTTCATTCATCTGATATTTTTCTGCAGAAATATGTTTCCGCCCAACCTTGTGGAGGCCTGCTTCAAACAGGTCAGGGGGAAGTACATAGTCTGATCAAGGAGGTTTGGAGGGTTGGGGGAGCTTGCTGCTGAGTGAATGGTCCAGGAGTGAGGGATGGGAAGAAGGACCTGACAGAGCATTGCCCAGGGGCTTTTGGAAGAGTCTGAAAGAAAGAATGTGCTTCCTATTGGTGTGGTGATCAAGGCAAGGTTAGAGAGAAGGACTTAGGTCAAAGGCTGCCTGGGGACGGTAATGGAGGAGGAACCAAGGCTTCTGATCATAGACAGTTGAGGAGACAGACCCCAAAACCTGTCTGAGCATTGCCCAGGAAGCTTGTGAAAAATGCAGAATCTTTACTCATTCTTCCATTCATTGGTTGTTCACTCCCTCATTAACCTGTTTATGCACTCAATTTACTATGCATTCGTCTATGGCCCAATATCTCCTTATTTCAGTTTAAGACGCAGTACAGCACGAGGTTGGTAACCAGGACCATTGTGAGGACAGATAATGGATCTGAGCTGGGCACCTCCATGCCTCCTTTATCCTCAATGGAGAACGGAAGCAGCCTCTTGGAAAATGTCACACGGGCCATGGGCACCTTGCAGGAGGTGCTGAGCTTTGAGGAGACTGTGCCTGTGCCTGGCTCAGCCAATGGCATCAACGCCCTGGGCCTTGTGGTCTTCTCGGTGGCCTTTGGGCTGGTCATCGGTGGCATGAAACACAAGGGCCGAGTCCTGCGGGATTTCTTCGACAGCCTCAATGAGGCTATTATGAGGCTGGTGGGCATCATTATCTGGTGAGTGCTGGGCTGTGACAGGGGCGGGGGGGTGGTGGTGATGGCACACAGAAGGGTGTTGTCAGGGCTGGGAAGTCAGGCTGTGGGGCAGCTCCTGAAGTGGTTGTTGGGACCACTTGGCCAAAGTCATTTATATATGTATTGGTTAATTCACACCCTTTGCTCATTCACTCACTCATTCATTCATACCTTTGTGCAATGATTTATTCACTCATTCACTCCCTTGTTCATCTATTTATTCACTCATTTATTCATTTGTACTCAAGCTTCTGTGCATTGTTCATTCACTCCATCATTTATCTATTCATCTTCTCATTCTGCTATGGATTGGCCAAATTATCCATTCATTTATTTATCTATCTTCATTCTTCCATGAATTGGTTCATTCATTTTCCCATTCATTTGTTCATTTTTCTGTGCATTGGTTAAGTCACTCATTCATACGTTCATTCACTCATAAATTCATTCACAAACTCATCCATGCATTAGTTAATTCTTTGATTGATTGATTGATTTACTCACCAAGTCATCTATTCATTTGGACTCATTCTTTGACTCACTTGTTCATCTCTACATTTGTTATTCTCTCATTCACTCAGTCAAATATTCCTTGCATTCATTCATCCATTTGCTTAACCCACTCATTCATTCACTCACCCATCATTCATGTCTCATTTGCTCATTTTCTCACTCATTTATCCACTCACTGATTATTCCTTAATTGACGCATTCATTCATTCATTCTTTAAATCCCTTCACTCTTTCAGCAGACATTTTCCCAGGCTGACTTTGTTTTGAACTCTGGAATACAGAGATACATTGAATTCAGTCCTTGTCCTCAAAGAGCTTTCAAAGTCTTGGAGGAGACAGACACATAGTAGATAAATATAATACAAGATGGAAGGTTCTAGAGTCAAGAGACATTAAAAAAGTATAGGGAATATGGATAAGTAAGCAGCCAATGAGGGATATGCAGTGAACTCTGTCTGGGAAGGTGAGGAGGAAGTCATGGAGACGTCCACCTCTTACTTGGGTCTTGAAAGGTGAGTAGGAATCCAACAGGACAGGAGGAAGGGAGAGGCACTTCAAGCAGAGGGAATAGAACATGCAAAGCTTGAAAGGACCTGAGTTGTTTGGAGAATGGTGAGGAGTTCAAGAAGGTGGGAGCATACCTTGGGAGTGGTGGTGGAAGATGTTAACGAGGCTGTCTTCCCAAATTGAGGAAGACTTTGTACATCATCCCAAATAATTTGAAAGTTGGGTGGGGGGCTAGAGGCTAAGTTGAGAGCTTGGAAAAGCAGCTGAGGGGATTGGGAGGGGAAGCTTATCAAGGACAAGCAAGAAGGTTGAAAAGGAATATTGAAAGCTCAACTGAATTGGGAACCATGAGTTTATAGCGATGTCATTGGCATGTTTGGGAAAATATCCGTATGTGCCAGGTAGCCGAGTATAGGAGGAAAGAAGTCATGTGCAATTGATCCAGAGTTGAGGAATTTTGCAGAGTGTGAGAAAGGAAGGATGGAGGTGAGGGATTTGAGAAAGGAGTTTACGGATTATTCACAGAGGTAGGTCTAGAGTTGGAGACAACTCAGCAACCACCCACCAGGGCTAACCTCGAGCCCAGCTTGGGGAATACAGATGTGGCTGGAGGAGTCCCCTGTATCCTCATTCCCACAACCTCAGCTTGGGTCTCATCATTTCTGACCTAAGCTGTTGTACCAACTCCCCAAGCGGTCCTCACCTCCTCCAGTACATCCCCCATGACAATGACCAAGTGTAGACTTCAATTTCTAAAGAGAGAGAAATAACAAAGAAAGCCTGGTGATGGGTGAATTATGGCATCACTGGCAGAAACTCACAAAACTAAGCAATGGGCTGGTTTGAGGGGAAAACAGGTGAGCCCCCTATGAACTTGCTTCATCTGTCTTCTCTACTCTTCTCACTGCTCCAGCTATACTGGTCTTCTTTCTGCTCCTCCAATACTCCTAGCTCACATCCATCTCAAGGTCTTTGAACTGTGCCTGCAATGCTTTCCCCTCAAATATGCATGGTTCCTTTTCATCATTCAGGTATCAGCATAAATGTCACCTCTTCAGAGAAGCCCTCCCTGACCACTCATTCTTACAGCCCCACTCACTGATTCTCTTTTGTAGTTATCACCACCTGAAGTTTTTAATGACATATTTCTCTGTGTATTGCATAGTTCCCCCATTAGGATGTAAGCACCATGAGGGCAGGGACCATGTGACTGGAACAGAGTAGGTGCTCAATGGATATTTGTTGAGTGAATGAACAGATAATTTAATGACAGGTTGTTTATAATTAATTTTTTAGTGGAGTGTAGTTGATTTACAATGTTGTGTTAGCTTCTGCTATACAGCAAAGTGAGTCAGTTATATATACATACATATATCCACTCTTTTTCACATTTTATTCCGTATAGGTCATTATAGAATATTGAATAGAGTTCCCTGTGCTCTACAGTAGGTTCTTATTAGTTATCTATTTTATCTATAGTAGTGTGTATATGTCAATCCCAATCTCCCAATTTATCCCTCCCCCACCTTTCCCCCTTGGTATCCATAAGTTTGTTTTCTACAGCTGTGACTCAATTTCTGTTTTGTAAATAGGTTCATTTGTACAATTTTTTTTTAGATTCCACATATAAGCAATATCGTATAATATTTAAGACAGGTTGTTTAAGACGTCTGTGGGAAATCCAGGTGAAATAACTTAGGGCTGGTGAATGAGTGAGAATATGCACTTATAGGAAAGAGAATAGGGGCATACAGGTTACAAATGTAGAGCAAAGAGTTGGGGGAAGTGAATAAGGGACGTTAGAAGGCCAGAGATAGGGAGTGTCTGGGCGATGTCTAGGGAAAAAGCCCTGAGGACAGTGATTATCTGGGGGGATTTGAATTGGGGGGTGGGTGAAGGAGACACCTTGTAAGAATGCATATATTGGAGTTGTAGGAGCTCTTCTACTCTCTGAGGGCGAGCTGTGGGGAAGCAGGAAGAAAAGGTGGGATTTATTTGTGGGACCCAGCCCCATTTGTTATCTTGTGGGGAAGGTTGGAGTGGGGTAGGGTGCTGTATGGCGGATGTTGCCTGGCTCCAGGGTCTATGTCGGCAAAGCCTGGGGGATGCTAGCTCCAGGCTTGTAGGGGAGGTCATGAGGGAGGCCTGACAGGTGTCTGGCTTGGCCCAGGTATGCACCTGTGGGCATCCTGTTCCTGATTGCTGGCAAGATCCTAGAGATGGAAGACATGGCCGTCCTGGGGGGTCAGCTGGGCATGTACACCCTGACCGTCATCGTGGGTTTGTTCCTTCATGCCGGTGGCATCCTGCCTCTCATCTACTTCCTCATCACCCATCGGAATCCTTTCCCCTTCATTGGGGGAATACTGCAGGCCCTCATCACTGCCATGGGCACGTCTTCCAGGTATGGCCTTGCTCCTCACCACTGGTACCCTTCCTAGGTTCACTCTTTGCCTTTCACAGGCTCTCTTAGGAGTCCTGCCCTCTCTGCCACTATAGAACCTCATCTGGGTTGTATAGTAATGTCAGGTGCTCTTGAAGGTCTCCAGGTGGCTCAACACCTGGGCACTGATCTTTGTCCTGGGCTGGCTCTCCTAACCCCTTTCCCTCCTTTTCTGTTTCTCTATTTATTTGTTTATTTTTAAAAGATTTATTTATTTGGCTGCGCTGGATCTTAGTTGCAGCATGTAGGATCTTCGTTGCCGCGTGTGGGATCGTCGGTGTAGCATGCGGGATCTTTTTAGTTGCGGCATGTGGGATTCAGTTCCCTGGCTAGGGATCGAACCCAGGCCCCCTGCATTGGGAGCATGGAGTCCTAGCCACTGGACCACCAGGGAAGTCCCTGTTTCTCTATTTAATATGGAGGGAGAACCAACTGCAAATTTTGAGGTTAAGACAAAGGGTCCAACATGCCTCATGATCTCAGTCATTTTCTACCTCATAGGGTCTCATTTCCCCTTGAGATGGCCTCTGGGAGCTCCCTTGGCTTCCTTCCTTTTTGTGGTTTCAGGGGGTTCATAAAGAACTCCCCTCTCCACCATCAATCAAATTCAAAACAATCTGAGAGGTATCACTAGAGCCAACCAGATAGAAGAAAAGTATCATTTTTATTGCTTGTAACACCTATTGGAGAATGTGCCTTTTGATCTGTGGCCACGGCGGATTGGTGCCATTGTACCCCAGAATTAAACTCACCAGGTTGCCACAGGCATGGACACCCAAAGATCCCCTTTGTGGGTCCAGGATTCTCACTGCATGATATAAAGCTGACCAGACAGAGCACATGTTTTATGGACCAGCTGATCCCAAGTGGGGAGAGAGACCTAGAAGGTTAGTGTAGCTGAGGTCACTCCCTGAATAAACATGGGAAGTGGGGAATAGGAGTCTTCTGTAATACCCCTCTCTTAGCCCTGAGGTGTGGGAGCTCAGAAGGCCCTTTGCCTCCTTTCTGGGAGTGGATAGTTAGAGTGAACTGGTGACATGAACTAGTGTCTAGTAAGTAGCCCTCAGCTATTGGCTTTAGGTGGGTCAAGAGACCTTCAGCCTGGGGGACCTCATTGCTGTGTGCTCTCTGTGTCAAGAGGAGTTCCTCTCCCCCATGCACAGTCATCAGCCTCTGAAATGTTAGACACCTGCCGTCTTCCCCTTGCTCTAGCTCCCACTTTGCCTCCCAGTGTTCTCAGGGGGAGCCCTCCCTTCGCCCATTGCCACCACTTATTCTCAGCCCTTGGGGTTCTCTCTCCCAGCTCGGCGACACTGCCCATCACCTTCCGCTGTCTGGAGGAGGGCCTGGGTGTGGACCGCCGCATCACCAGGTTTGTGCTGCCTGTGGGGGCCACCGTCAACATGGATGGCACTGCCCTCTATGAGGCCCTGGCCGCCATCTTCATTGCTCAAGTCAACAACTACGAGCTCAACCTGGGTCAGATCACAACTATCAGGTGAGTTGGCCTTGGGTGGGACCTGCCAACAGCTGAGCCCTAAGAAGTCATTAGCTTGGCTGGGGGTGTTGGAGGGGAGGGAGTCACAGCAAGAAGTAAAGGGAGTCTTTGGATGTTGGAAGGAGGATGTGTTGAGGGGTGCAGGAAAAAATAAGACATGGTTCCTGAACTCAGGGAAGATCCAGTCTAATGAAGGAAAAAGACACACTGATGATGATGATGATGATGATGATGATGACACTGTTGGTGATGATGATGTAGATTACGGAGGTGATAGTGGTGATGATGTTGATGGTGCTGATAGTGGTGATGGTAGTGATGGGGTGATAAGGGTGGTGATGGTGATAGTGGTGATGATGATGGCCAACATTTATAAAACACTTGCTATGTGCCATACACAGCATTAAATATTTTACAAGCGTGGGCTCTTTGAATGACATCTCATGATGTCCTATGCATAGTTCCATTACTGCCCTTGCCAAATTAAAAAAAAGATTATCTGCTTATTATGGGTAGCGTAAGAGTTTTGGGAATCCAGAGAAGGGTTATCTAACTCAGCTGATGCTGTATAGCTTTCTTTTTCTTTCCGTTTTCTTAGCCTCTCCCTGAATAATTTCAACATCCAAACAGGTGACTCTTCCATCATCTTCTTTTCAAAGTTCGCTGACCTTTGGAATTCCAGCCACCTACCCTTGGGGCCATGTCCTGGACTTTGCCTCTGCTTAGCCTGCTCTGACATCTCGAGTATGTGCATCATGGCCACAGTCTCCAATCTCTCCATCCTCTTACTTCACTTCCCCTACGTATTTTCTTTAATTCCATGAAAATTTTTGCTTCTTCAACTCCTCTCATTCCCTCCATTATGGTTTCACTTTCCCTTTATGTGTTTTAGTTCAGTGCCTCTCAAACGTTTATGTGCATACTAATCACTTGGGAGTCTTGTTCAAAAGCAGATTCTGATTCAGTGGGTCTGGGTTGGGGCTTGAGATTCTGCATTTCTAACAAGTTCAGAGGTGATGCTGATGCTGCTGGTCTAGGGACCACACTTGGAACCATGAGCTTCCAGACCAGAGAGTATGGCGCTTCATTCTTTCATTTTCTTGAGAGTGTCTTTGACATCCTTACCCCTTGGTCTTTCCAAATCCTCAGCACTGGGGATTTCAACCAACCACTTTATCTATTCCTATGTCAAGGTGTCTGAACCCAGCTAGAGAAAAATCTACCCACTGTGGTGATTACTGCAGTGACCACTACAAGACGACGCATTACATGATCAGCTAAGTGTATTTCCACTCAGAAATCCCTTTATATCAGTGATTCAAAGTCTTGGCTACACATTAGCATTACCCAAGACCACCTACTCCCTGAGGCTCTGACTTTGTTATGGTGGGGGTAGGGTATAGGCATTGGTATGTTTGTGAAAACTGCCCAGGTGATACTACTGTGCATCCAGGGTTGACAAACCACCCAGTTATATGGTGGCACCATTATCCATCCCTCATTCCAAATCTCCAGTCTATTTATCTTCCAGCTCCATTCTCCAATTTTCTTCCATGTAAAAGATCATATTGCCTTATACCTCAGGGGTGTCACTGAGGTTACTGAGTGTGAATGGACCCAACTTTCTGCTCCCACAACTCAAATTCATTGTGGTATGCATCCATCCATGCTTTCTTTCCCCTGATCTCAGTTTAAACATGGATCTGTTGCTCTATTCAAAACTCATTCCTCTACAATTCCCCAAATCTCATCCCTCCTATCTCCTAACTCTGTCAGCTATTCCATTGCTTACTTGCATTTTCAACTCCACTGCCTCTACTTGACCTTTCTCTCTAGCATATGAAGGCATGCTGATGTCTCCCACATATTATAAAAATAAAGACCTTAGACCTAGAATGCTAATGATCTCAGGGAAATTGGACTCCAGGGCCCATGCTCTTTAAGGGAGCATCCTACCCTCCCTAACAGCTCTCTGCCCCTCTTGGCTACATAGGGATTGTGGATAAAGGCAGGTACCACAATGTCATGCAGTATAGTACAAAGCTGGCTTGGCTGGAAATACTGATAACTGGGGTCAGCAGCAGGATGGAGTGCTCTCTCTTTTTATAGGGGTTCTGAGAGACCACTCTGCAGATAAGGAAAACAGTCTGAACTTGTGTCCCAATGGCTTAGGGACATTCAGGGATACAGCTTAAATCTGGGCACTATGGCTGATAGCATCTGGAGGTTCTGTGAGATGTTGAGCCCATGTGAAGTCCCTTCTACTATGGGTAGAGGAAGTCCCAGCTACCTTGTTACCACACAACCCAGAGATCGCCTCTGAGTCTTTCTTCAAACAATCTTCCTTGCCTTTACAACAGAAGGCTGTGGTATGAGAAGCCTTTTCTAGGGGAAACCAAGGATGCAGTGAAGATGACATGAAGATAATTTCAAAGGAACACGTTTTGGTTTGTTTGTTTGTCTAGCTTAGGGTCCCAAACATTGCAGTGAGCACTTTTCATGGGGAGCTTTCACATTCTGGGGAGTAGAGAAGTCATCAAAAAGGGTAAGGACTTTGGAGGGGTGTTCTTAAATGGATCAGGGAACTGAGCATCACTTCTAGCTTCTAATCTATGCAAAGAGCTTGGTGGCAATGGCCAGCTTGAGACCCATCAGGTAATTGCTTCAGAATTTAGTGGCAGATTGTGATTGGATGGTTAGGGATTCCTAGTTTGGACTGAATCTAAACTTAAAAAAGTTTGAGTTGGATTATTGGATCCAGGTGGAATTAGCTGGATCTTATCATTCCATTGAGAGCATGATGCCTGCCTCCCAAGGGCATGCACAGATCACTGTTTATGCCAGGGCCAGCACTCGGAAGAGGTATTCTCTCTCACTTAGGATAATAGTAGTAATGACCCTTCTTGGGGCCCTATTCTCAAAGCACTGTTCTATTTTACTGCTCATAATAAACCCTCAAGATAGGTATATGTCTACCATTCTATAGATGAGGGAATATAGGCTCTGAGTTTATGTCCAAGGGTGTACAGCTGACGAATAAAATCTGCTGGACCCCAAAGTCCATTCCCTGTTCGTGAGCCCAAATATTTGCTCAATCACTGTTCTGTAAGAGACATCGTCTGTGTTAAGTATCTTGAGTAGCTCTATGTTCACGACTATAGAATTTGGGAAAGGGCTTCAGAAGCCACCAGGGAGCGGGGGCGTCAACCTCAGGGCCCTAACACCTTTCCTGGCAAGCCCAGTGGTTTTATAATTCTTCTTAGCACACCATGCTAGACATCCGAATTGATGCAGGAGCTAAAATCTAGCCTACTTGTGATCCAGTCTGACCCTCTACTTGATGGTGGATCACCATCTCTTTCATTTTCTATGTGTTTTACCTTTTAGTTTTCCAAAACCTTATATGTGTAAATGTCTAATTTTTAAAATTCACTCAGCACCATAGACAATTTCTTCTTTTGACTCTAAATTTGGCCCACCTTCCAGAGTTCTGTTCCTGGCAGCTGGACCTGTCTATACTGACCTACCTACTTCTAGCATATGTGCACATGGGGGAACTCAAGCTTCTGCTTTACGGCTGCTGCCCAGGTTGATTCTTCTGCCCTCTTCCAGTCCCCAGAAGCAGCTGGTTAAATCCTTACTCTTGCATCTGCAGTATGAATTATTTAAAACCTCTATCATTGGGTGGACGTCTAACCAGATCCCAACAAAGGACGAGGGAACATAACTGCATTGGCATTCAATGAAAGTTCCTTTGGATTTGCTCGTTATTTTGGGGAATTTGATTTAAGATGCCCTGGGGAACTGACCCCTTCCCTTCTTTTGTGTCTCTTCTGACACTGCCTCATCTCTCCCTTCCCTCCTCCTGCCTCGCTGTGTTCTCTCTCCACGTGCAGTATCACGGCTACAGCAGCCAGCGTTGGGGCTGCTGGCATCCCCCAGGCAGGTCTGGTCACCATGGTCATTGTGCTCACGTCGGTTGGCCTGCCCACTGAAGACATCACGCTCATCATAGCTGTGGACTGGTTCCTGTGAGTGCTCTTCCGACTCTGGTACTATCTGTCCTCGAACCCTCCGCTTTCCCTGCAGCACTCCCAACACATGGGCTCTTATTCCAGCAAGGACAGAGTTCTAGAATTTTAGAATGAAAAGGTGGCCTGGGGGACTATCCCAAGCCATGTGGATCCCAAATTCTATAGAGTTAACCTTGGGAAGTAGGGCAGGGAGGAGGTAAGCAATGGGGTCTTTACCCCATTATCCAGAAAAGCCCTGCCGTACCTGTTTTATGTAGAAGTCACCAAAAAAGGTGATCCTTGGGGGCAGAGCTGGCTTGCAAATTTTAAAAAAATTCTCAACTTTAATTTTTTTATTATTTATTTATTTATTTTTGGCCACGCTGTGTGGCTCGAGGGATCATAGTTCCCCGACCAGGGATCGAACCTGCACCTTCGGCAGTAAAAGCGCCGAGTCCTAACCACTGGACCGCCAGGGAATTCCCTCAACTTTTAAAAATAGGAGGTTTACATATAAAAATCTGGACTTTTGTCCCCACTTGGGAGCTGTCACCTGGATCTGAGGCTCAGTTAGATGGTCTTCAGTCTGGCCTTGTTTTCTCACAGTGGTGACCTTCCTCATCCTGTATGCTGTTCAGCTCATAACCCCTAATTTTCCATATCAGACGTTTACATTTTTTTAAAAAAAGAATTGCATTGCTAATAACAAATGTGAGCATATCAGAGCTTGGTCCACCCTGTGTTAGGCTAGAATGTGAACCCCAACTTCTAGGCACAAGGAGCTCCTGGCTGCTGCACCCTCTTCTCTGTGGAGCTCTTCAAACCTTGATTAACGGTGGCTTGTCTCTCCCCACCCCGCCCCCTCCAGTGATCGACTTCGCACCATGACCAATGTGCTGGGGGACTCTATTGGAGCAGCCGTCATTGAGCATTTGTCTCAGCGGGAGCTGGAGCTGCAGGAAGCTGAACTCACCCTCCCCAGCCTGGGGAAGCCCTACAAGTCTCTCATGGCACAAGAGAAGGGGGCGTCCAGGGGACGGGGAGGCAACGAGAGTGCCATGTGAGAGCCCCCAGCTCTGCCGCCTAGAAGAGGGAAGGGGGCTGGGGAGGGGGTTCCTGGGGAAGATCACTGCATGAGTGACTGTGCACTGAACACACATGTTCTTTCCAGCACGTCTGGGGGAAACAGATAAAAGAGCAGGGATGAAAGATGTCTAAGGGCTCTGTTGCTCTCTGGGCATATGCTGAGAATTTGTGGGAGGGTGATGAGCAAGGCAAGGGAGGAGATGTTTTCCCTGGGATTGGGGGTAAGGGGAGCTTCAGGTTCCACAAGGTGAGCGATCAGCTCACGTTCCTCATTTTCTCAAGGAGTAGTGGAACTCAAGAAGGTAAAGGAAAACTACTATTTCTCATAATAAAACAATATCCATGGCCTCTGTGTCGGGAGTCCCTATGACCACCTTCGGGTTTGATGATTTGCCAGAAGGACTCACAGAACTCGAAAAAGCTGTGATGCTCATATTTATGGTTTACTGCAGTGAAAGGACAGAGATTAAAATCAGCAAAGGCAAAAGGTGCAGGGGCCAGGGGCCAGGAGAGACCAGGTGTGAGCTTCCAGTTGTCGTGTCCCAGTGGAATTGCATGGACAGCACTTATTTCTCCCAGCAATTATGTGTGACAACACATATGGAACCATGGAAGCCCACCTGAGCTTTGGTGTCCAGAGATTTTATCAGGGTCTGTCATGTAGGCATGGAGTTCCTGCTGACCTTCACAACTCACTCTTTAGTCCCCCCCAGAGGTCAAACTAATACAGCATTGCCAGGGTCCCAGGTAAACAAAAATAGGCATTCATCATCAGCTACACTGTCAGCACAGACTACCTGGCATGGATTAAGGCCCCAGGTAAACAAAGACACTTTTATCAGGCAGGATATTCCAGGGGCTTAGAGGTCATCTTTCAGGAGGCAGTCTAGGGCGAGTCCTTTATTTGGGATGTGCAGGCTTTGAGCACCCTTTATCCTCTGAGTTAACCCTTTACTTCATACACCCCATGGTTGGGAATAGGGGAAGCAGCTCCCATGGGGATGAGTAATTGGGACTTGTAGCCCTGACTCTTGACTTCTGGGGCTAATTGGCCTGGACATCTCCATGCTGGTGTCAGGGGGCTCTGTGTCTCCTTACTACACAAGGGTGGATGTTGGACTTTTAGCGTTATTTTCTTACAGCCTAATGAACCAAGTGGGACATTACATGAGACCTTACTAAAGGTGTGGGGAAAACACAAGTAAACAGAAGGTAACATGATTCTAGCTGCTATAGATATAACTCAACTCCATGATCCTTTTGTCCAAGAAACATGACATTAATTTTTTCTAAATCAAATTAAGCTTCATTTGAGCACCTACCTCTCCCAAAGAGGGGAGGGAAATTAAAGCATGGGTATGTTTTGAGATGCTCCATCCTCCATTCCTTAGGATCCTAAGAGAACCCTTGAGCATAAGCAATTGAGAGAACTTGGGGGAAGAGCTCCAGAAATCTTTAATGTATTTGCAGTCACCATGGAGACAATTATGGTCAAAGTTTGGAAATAGTCCATGCAAAGGCAAAAGGCTCCTCCCACTTATAAAACATCCTACTCTACATTTGACCATGGGTAACTTTTTTTGAGGTCCCAGTCTCAAACCAGAATTTCAGCTTCTAGCCCCACCCACCCCATGGTCAGTGTTCTGTGTCCCCAGAGGGCTCCTCTGGAAGCAGGGTATATTAGTTTTCTAGGGCTAACATGACAAAGTACCACAGACTGGGTGGCTTAAACAACAGAAATTTATTTTTGTTTTGGAGGTTGGAAGTCTGAGATCAAGGTGCCAGGAGGGTTAGTTTCTTCTGAGGCCCCTCTCCTTGGCTTATAGATGGCCGTCTTCTCACTGTGTCTTCACATGGTCTTCTCTCTGTGTGTGTCTGTGTCCTAATCTCCTCTTCTTATCAGGACACCAGTCAAATTGGAGTAGGGCCCACCTGAATGAACTCATTTTAACTTAACTACCTCTTTAAAGACACTCTCTCCAAATACAGTCACATTCCGAGGTATGGGGAGTTAGGACTTCAACATATGAATTTTGGGGGGACACAACTCAGACCATCACACAAGGTGTGACATACCATCAAGGGATGCATGACTTATCTCCTCCAATCCTTGGAAACTCCTCCAGCTCTATTTTCTTTATAAGTCTGGGTTTTAAAGAATAAAGGAGCAAGGGAAACATAGATCACTTTTTTGTTGCGGGGGGGGGGGGATTGTGGCTTGGATTTGATTTTATCCCCTGGGGCAAGAGAAATATAGATCATTTTTTGAGGGGAATTGTGGATTGGATTAGATAATCTTTTCATTCTTTCGATCCTTCATGCCAGCCAGAACAAGATAAATTTATCTCTGACCACAGAAGTTATCTGTTGTAAAATATGTGACCTGCTTTCTGGGTTTATCCTGAAAAGAGAAGATGGATGTAACGTGGGGTGTGATCAAAGGCAGGCTGGAAGCTACAAGCAAGAGATGGAAACTCATGAGGATGGAATAAAGCCTGTGACCAACTGTGTTGCTTCTGACCTCAGTGATGAGTGTATTCTGCAGAACCCAGAGCCCTTTGTCATGGAGATAAACACACACACTTGGCCCAAGAGGCAGAGAGATTCAAAGAGGATCCAGCAGAATGTAGAACAGTTGCAGTTCCATCTGTTGCTTCGTGTCAGTGAGGCAAATCAATAGATCTTCAGCAGTATGTATGTGTGCGTGTGTGTGTGTGTATTTCCACAGATGGCAGCTGCTTCCTGTAACCCTCCAAATATTCCAAGAATCTTCCTTATCGTCTGTATTAGTTTCCTGTGGCTGCTGTTACACATTACCACAATGTGGGTGGCTTATAAGAACAGAAATTAATTTTCTTACAGTTCAGGAGGCCAAAAATCCAAAGTCAAGGTATCAGTAGGGGTGCACGCCCTGTAAAGGCTCTAGGGGAGGATCCTTCTTTGCCTCTTCCAGCTTCTGGTGGCTCCAGGAGTTCCTTGGCTTGTGGCCACATCACTCCAATTTCTGCCTTTACATCATAGGGCTTTCTCTTCTTTGTGTCTCTCCTCTTCTGTATCTTATAAGGACAATTGTCATCGGATTTAGGGCACACCTAAGTAATCCATAATTATGTCATCTCAAGATCCTTAACTAAATGAAATTGGCGAAGACACTTTTTCTAAATAAGGTCACATTCACAGGTTCTGAGTAGGCATATCTTTTGTGGGGCTGCCAATCAAGCCACTGTGTGGCTCAGGAAATGTAGCTCAGTCTATTTAAGACAAAGATTTTAGTGGTCCCAGGCAGTGGAGTTGTGAGTCAGGCAAGGGAAAACAGCCGTAAAGGGTATGTTTATCAAGCCAGTTACCAACATGGTCAACTGGGATTCCTGCTGGGGAACGACTGGAGCCAGTGTAATATATGTGTTTCAGACTTATCTCACCCAATAAGCAAGTGAGCTATACACCAGCTCCTGTCAGTCTTTGGTTAAGGAGTGATTCCTGGGGCATTAATTCTCTGTGTACGTGGATAGGGAAGACTAGAGAAATTCTTCAGGCAAAAGATGCAGATGTGAAATTTTGAAGCCAGACAGAATGCACTAAAATGGAAAATGATGATGGGATATCTTGTATATTATGCTTCTCCATCCTACCTTCCTGGAATGCAGTTGCAATGGCTGGAAGGGCAGAAGCCATTTTGTGATCATGAGGGTGAAAACCCCATGCTAAAGGTGGTAGAGCAGAAAAGTAGAAGGATCCTGAGTACTTGAGGGCCAGCCTAGAACTGCTTAGCTCTAGAATTCATGTTTCAGGAGGAAAAAAGCCTTTTTGGTTAGGCCATGTAGTCTGGTTTCTACCATATGTAGCCAATTGCATTTTTTAACAGGAATAGGAGAAATTTGCTAGCAACATACTTGATCACCTTGACATCCCTGTAGAGTGTTATAAAGAAAAGGCAGCATCCTTCTACAGTCATACTCTCTGATAGATCTTTGTGAAATGTTCTCTATCTATATTGTCCACTATGGTGGACTAGTCATGCATAGCTTATTGAGCACTTGATATGTAGCTAGTATGACTGAAGCACTGAATTTTTAAAGTTTTTATTTATTTTTCATTATTTTAGACTTAGACACCATATGTGGCCAATAGCTACCATATTGTATTGGACAGCACAGTTTTAAGGAATATTGTCTTTGGGGTAATGGAGCTATTTTAGTAACGTTAGGAGTGGGAGCTCTGATCCCTGTCCTAGAGTGTAGGGTTCAAGTTTCTTTATTTGACCTCATATCTATGACTAAAGTGAAACTGAGGGTTCCTTCTAAGGATGAGTATTTCTGGCTGAGACTCCAAAGCTGCTGTCCCTCCATGACCCCTTGAGGGGTCACATTCTGCTTAGAGCAGCTGAGACCTTGAAGTGACAAAGCTCAAGTCCAGATTTAAAAATGACTGAGGAAAGGAGCTTCTTGTCTTGGAGATAAGGGAAATCAAAACCACAATGAGATATCACCTCACACCTGTCAGAATGGCTATCATGGAAAGACCACAAATAACAAATGTTGGCAAGGATGTAGAGAAAAGGGAACTCTAGTACACTCTTGGTGGGAATGTAAACTGGTGCCGCTGGAGTTTATATATATAAACTGGTGTGTGTGTATACACACACACAATGGAATATTACTCAGTCATAAAAAGAATGCAATTCTGCTATTTACAGCAAGATGGATGGACCTACAGAGTATTATGCTTAGTGAAATAAGTCAGAGAAAGACATATCCTGTATGATATCACTTATATGTGGTATCTGAAAAAAAAAGAATGTGTACACAAAATAGGAAAAGACTCACAGATATAGAAAAGAAACCGTGGTTACCAAGGGGGGAGAGGGAAGGGGGGAGGGACAAATTAGGGGTATGGGATTAACAGATACAAAGTACTATGTATAAAATAGATAAGCAACGAAGATATACTGTATAGCACAGGGAATTACAGCCATTATCTTATAATAATCTATAATGGAGTATAATCTGCAAAAATACTGAATCACTATGCTGTACAACTGAAACTAATATAATATTGTAAGTCAACTATACTTCAATTAAAATAAACCCCAGAAAAAACCAATAAGAATAGAAAACCTTAAGATGATAAAAGATCAAAGTATGTAAATAAAAATTTAGAAGGAATAGATACAAGTAAATATATATATATGATACTGTGCTCACCCTGATCTCAATGAAAGGATGTCAGATTAAAATATTAGGGGAATCTTAATAAATCTTACTCTAGAGTTTGATTTATTTCTGAGCCTACAGCCTCAGAGACAGAATATTTCTTGGTGGAGGAGCTGACTTCCAGAAATAAGAGTTTTTATATTAGAGGGTTCCTGTTTCCTTGGAAATTGAGCTATTATTAAAATAAGGTTTCACTAGAGACAACATAATACTGTGCTTAAGAGAGTGGTCTGATTTTTTTCTCTTTTTTTAAAATTAATTTTTATTGGAGTACAGTTGATTTACAATGTTGTGTTAGTTTCTGCTGTACAGCAAAGTGAATCCGTTATACATATACATGTATCCACTCTTTTTAAGATTCTTTTCCCATATAGGTCATTACAGAGTATTGAGTAGAGTTCCCCGAGAGTGGTCTGATTTAGACAGCCCTGGGTTTGAGCCTCCCTTCATCACATGTATGACCTTGAGCTAGTTATCAGATTACCATAATCTCTTACTTCGTCATCTGTAACTAGGGAAATGATAGTCATCACATAAAAGCGTTATTAGAAAACCTCAATGAGATAATGTGTTTAAAGTGCTTAAACAGTGCTAGCATATACCTAGTGCTGCTATTTTTGTTATCTATATCAATATCAAAAACGGAATCTATTTTCTAGCTCATAAGCTTTTATTAAATCAACACATTTGCATTTTTTGGTCCCGACTCTGTGTTTAATCATGCACGCATCCATTTTTCATGCCATTCAACAATATTCACTGGGCATAAACTTCTTCCTAAGAAATGTACTAGGCACTGCAGTTTCAAAGATGGATAAGATATAGTTCAGAAATTCAAGATATCCATCTTATGGATGAGTAGAGAAATTCACTAAGTTTGATGTGACTGAAAGGAAAGTGAATCAGAAAAAAAGGCGTTTTGAGTTGATTTCATTCACATAACCTCAGAAAACGTCTCTGTAAATGAGTTTGCAGGGCAATATTTCCATAATAGGTAAACATCCCGTCACTTCGAGGATATATATTAAATACATGAGAATCTATTTTTTTTAAGAAATTTAAGTCGTCACTGGATATAACTGAGAAAATAACCAGGTTTTATTCATATGAAATTAAAATGATTATAAAGTGAAAAAGGGAACCTAAGATATAACCTGAAGGAAAGTAGAGAGGGCAATGAAGACCCAAGGAAAGTTTTGCTTTAAAACATGAATATTAGGAAAGATAAAAATATTAAATGAAGGAAGCCAGGATTTCTGGTCCTCAATATTATGTGCCTAGTTACTTATGAGAGTCCTATAAAGGCCCCATCATTGAGAGATGGTGCCCTGCTGAGGAGTCTCACCAGAGCTCCCTTCATGTCCCTGTTCCTCAGACTGTAGATGAAGGGGTTCAGCATGGGGGTGACCATGGTGTACATCACCGAAGCCACCAGACTTATCCTAGAGCATGAAGTGGCTATAGAACTAAGGTAGACCCCAAGGCCTGTGCCCTAGAACAAGGAAACCACCCAGAGGTGAGACCCACAGGTGGAAAAGGCTTTGTACTTGCCCCCGGCTGACGAAATTCTCAGGATGGAAGAGAAAATCTGCGAATAAGAAAAGAGGATCCCAGAGAGAGGAAAAACACCTAGGACAATAGTCACAAAATACACCTTTATGTTATTGGTGGGCGTGCTCATACAGGCGAGCTTCAGGACTTCAGGAAAATCACAGAAAAAGTGTGCGATATTCATGCTTCTGCAGAAAGCCTCAAAAGGGTCAAGGTCTTGAGCAGGGATCCCATGACACTGATGCACCAGGACCCCAGAGCCAGCAGCCCACAGAGCTGGGGGTTCACGATGACCGTGTAGTGCAGGGGATGACAGATGGCCACGAAGCAGTCATAGGCCATCAAGTCAGGAGTAAATTGTCTAGGCATCCAAACACAATGAAAAAAAATACCTGGCTGAGACAGCCTGCATAGGGGATAACTTTGCTCTGTGTCTGGAGGGTTAGCAGCATCTTTGGGATGGTGGTGGAGGTGAAACAGATGTCAGCAAAGGACAGGTTGGAGAGGAAGAAGTACATGGGGGTGTGGAGGTGGGAGTCTGAGACAATGGCCAGGATGATGGGCAGGTTCCCAGTGAATGTGATCACGTACATGGATAGAAACAGCCCAAAGAGGAGAGGTTGCAGGTCTGGGCCCTCTGTGAATCCCAGGAGGAGAAAGTTTCTGACTCCTGTTTGGTTTCCTCTTTCCATGAGTCTGTTGGGCTTACCAACAAGGAGGAAAAAAGCAATACAAAATTTACTCTAAATAAATATTCCCCAGAGTGACAAAAAAAATATATCCTTAATCCAAACCCAGGGAATTCATGAAGTCGTTCATTTTTGGCTAAGGATTGGCTTTCTTGGATGACAGATTGTGGTTACTGTTGCTACCTAGAAAAATTGTCTCTAAGTCCAGCAGTTCTTAAATTGTGGTTCCTGGCCAGCACCATCAGCAACATCTGGAAATGTTAGAAATGCACATTTTTAGGCTCATCTGACCTACTGAATCTAATACTCTGGGTGTGAAGCCAGCACGCTGTGCTTTAAGAAGTCCTTCTGAGAATTCTCACACACACGTTTGAGGAGCACTGCTTGCCTGCATCCCTAAGCAATCATCCTTTCCCAGCTCCCCGGGGACTGCTCTTGTATTTTCTGCTTAGTGTTTATGAGAATGGGAAATTCCCTAACTCTACGCAGATCTTCCAATCATTGAGAGGTTCTTTCACTGTGCTGCCTTTCTGTCATTTCTATATCTTAGATCCTCTGGACCTTGGGTGCTCCTTCTGTTAAAAAATAATAACCCACATTATCATTAATCATCATTTACATTTCATTTGTATTATCACTGTCCCTATATAAATTCGACCAAAATTAAATTTCTAAATATAGTGTCCTAGAGTTTCTAAATATCGAGTTTGTCTTCATCTAATTTCATCTTTTATTTTTAGCTTTATTGAAGTATAAAACAATTTACGGGCTTCCCAGGTGGCGCAGTGGTTAAGAATCTGCCTGCCAATGCAGGGGACACGGGCTCGAGCCCTGGTCTGGGAAGATCCCACATGCCGCGGAGCAACTAAGCCCGTGAGCCACAACTACTGAGCCTGCGCGTCTGGAGCCTGTGCTCCGCAACGGGAGAGGCCGCAACAGTGAGAGGCCTGCGCACCGCGATGAAGAGTGACCCCCGCTCGCCGCAACTGGAGAAAGCCCTCGCACAGAAACGAAGACCCAACACAGCCAAAAATAAATTAAAAAAAAAAAAAAAAAAAAAAAAAAAAGAGCCATTAAATTGAGCTCCTCTACTTAAAAAAAAAAAAAAAAAAAAACGATTTACAAAAACTTGCACATATGTGATGTATATATATATCTCTGTAAGTTTGGACATAGACATTTGCCCCAATACCATCACCACAATCAAGTTAATAAACATATCTATCACCTCCAAAAATTTCCTTGTATTCTTTTGTGTGTTTGTTTTTTGTGTGTGGTAAGAGCCTTAAAATCTGTCCCCTAACATATATATTTTTTTACATTCAAATAACTGTATTAAATGAATTGAATAAATATCTAACACTATCCCAAAGAAAATGTATATAATAACAATAAATTAATCACACCAAAATGGGTCTGTAATTTAAGATGAAATGGACAAAATCTTGGAAATAAAGAATAGGAAAATATACCTTTTAATACACAGGGGAGGAAGCAGTATTGAGGTTACAATTTTATCCTATATATAAAGGACTCAATCATGCTCATTAAAAAGATATGGTATCTTTAGTTGAATATGAAAGAATGTGCTCTTGGCTGTTTGATTTTAGTTTTTTTAAATGTAAGTATAGACGTATTTAGAGGAATTGTGAGTGTATGTAAATTTTGTATAGGCACATCTACCAATGTCATACTGTGTTCTCTTCATTGCTTTTCTTTTTTTTTTTTTTAACATCTTTATTGGAGTATAATTGCTTTACAATGGTGTGTTAGTATCTGCTTTATAACAAAGTGAATCAGCTATACATATACATATATCTCCATATCTCCTTCCTCTTGCGTCTCCCTCCCACCCTCGCTATCCCATCCCTCCAGGAGGTCACAAAGCACCGAGCTGATCTCCCTGTGCTATGCAGCTGCTTCCCGCTAGCTATCTATTTTACATTTGGTAGTGTACATATGTGCATGCCACTCTCTCACTTCGTCCCAGCTTACCCTTCCCACTCCCCGTGTCCTCAAGTCCATTCTCTACATCTGCGTCTTTATTCCTGTCCTTCCCCTAGGCGTTTTGTGTTTTTTTTTAGATTCCATATATATGTGTTAGCATACGGTATTTGTTTTTCTCTTTCTGACTTACTTCACTCTGTATGACAGACTCTATGTCCATCCACCTCACTACCAATAACTCAATTTCATTTCTTTTTATGGCTGAGTAATATTCCATTGTATATATGTGCCACATCTTCTTTATGCATTCATCTGTTGATGGGCACGTAGGTTGCTTCCATGTACTGCCTATTGTAAATAGTGCTGCAATGAACGTGCAGCACTATTTACATGTCTCTTTTTGAATTATGGTTTTCTCAGGGTATATGCCCAGTAGTGGGATTGCTGGGTTGTATGGTAGTTCTATTTTTAGTTTTTTAAGGAACCTCCATACTGTTCTCCATAGTGGCGGTATCAATTTACATTCCCACCAACAGTGCAAGAGGGTCCCCTTGTCTCCACACCCTCTCCAGCATTTGTTGTTTGTAGATTTTTTGTTGATGGCCATTCTGACTGGTGTGAGGTGATACCTCACTGTAGTTTTGATTTGCATTTCTCTAATGATTAGTGACGTTGAGCATCCTTTCATGTGCTTCTTGGCCATCTGTATGTCTTCTTTGGAGAAATGTCTATTTAGGTCTTCTGCCCATTTTTGGATTGGGTTGTTTGTTTTTTTGATACTGAGCTGCATGAGCTGCTTGTAAATTTTGGAGATTAATCCTTTGTCAGTTGCTTCGTTTGCAAATATTTTCTCCCATTCTGAGGGTTGTCTTTTGGTCTTGTTTATGGTTTCCTTTGCTGTGCAAAAGCTTTTAAGTTTCATTAGGTACCATTTGTTTATTTTTGTTTTTATTTCCATTTCTCTAGGAGGTGGGTCAAAAAGGATCTTGCTGTGATTTATGTCACAGAGTGTTCTGCCTAGGTTTTCCTCTAAGAGTTTGATAGTGTCTGGCCTTACATTTAGGTCTTTAAACCATTTTGAGTTTATTTTTGCATATGGTGTTAAGGAGTGTTCTAATTTCATTCTTTTACATGTAGCTGTCCAGTTTTCCCAGCACCACTTATTGAAGAGGCTGTCTTTTCTCCACTGTATATTCTTGCCTCCTTTATCAAAGATAAGGTGACCATATGTGCGTGGGTTTATCTCTGGGCTTTCTATCCTGTTCCATTGATCTATATTTCTGTTTTTTGTGCCAGTACCATACTGGCTTGATTACTGTAGCTTTGTAGTATAGTCTGAAGTCAGGGAGTCTGATTACTCCAGCTCCATTTTTTCTTTCTCAGGATTGCTTTGGCTATTGGGGGTCTTTTGTGTTTCCATACAAATTGTGAAATTTTTTGTTCTAGTCCTGTGAAAAATGCCATTGGTAGTTTGATAGGGATTGCATTGAATCTGTAGATTGCTTTGGGTAGTATAGTCATTTTCACAATGTTGATTCTTCCAATCCAGGAACATGGTATATCTCTCCACCTGTTTGTATCATCTTTAATTTCTTTCATGAGTGTCTTATAGTTTTCTGCATACAGGTCTTTTGTCTCCTTAGGTACGTTTATTCCTAGGTATTTATTCTTTTTGTTGCAATGGTACATGGGAATGCTTCCTTAATTTCTCTTTCAGATTTTTCATCATTACTGTGTATGAGTGCAAGAGATTTCTGTGCATTAATTTTGTATCCTGCTACTTGATCAAATTCATTGATTAGCTCTAGTAGTTTTCTGGTAGCATCTTTAGGATTCTCTGTGTATAGTATCATGTCATCTGCAAACAGAGACAGTTTTACTTCTTCTTTCCTGATTTGGATTTCTTTTATTTCTTTTTCTTCTCTGATTGCTGGGGCTAAAACTTCCAAAGCTGTGTTGAATAATAGTGATGAGAGTGGGCACCCTTCTCTTATTCCTCATCTTAGAGGAAATGGTTTCAGGTTTTCACCATTGAGAATGATGTTGGCTGTTGGTTTGTCATATATGGCCTTTATTATGTTGAGGCAAGTTATCTCTATGCCTACTTTCTGGAGGGTTTTTATCATAAATGGGTGTTGAATTTTGTCAAAAGCTTTTTCTGCATCTATTGAGATGATCATATGGTTCTTCTCCTTCAATTTGTTAATATGGTGCATCACATTGATTGATTTGTGTATGTTGAAGAATCCTTGCATTCCTGGGATAAACCCCACTTGATCATGGTGTATGATCCTTTGAATGTGCTGTTGGATTCTGTTTGGTAGTATTTTGTTGAGGATTTTTGCATCTATGTTCATCAGTGATATTGGCCTGTAGTTTTCCTTTATTGTAACATCTTTGTCTGGTTTTGGTATCAGGGAGATGGTGACCTCATAGAATGAGTTTGGGAGTGTTCCTCCCTCTGCTATATTTTGGAAGAGTTTGAGAAGGATAGGTGTTATCTCTTCTCTAAATGTTTGATAGCATTCACCTGTGAAGCCATCTGGTCCTGGACTTTTTTTTGTTGGAAGATTTTTAATCACAGTCTCAATTTCAGTGTCTGATTGGCCTGTTTATATTTTTTATTCCTCTTTCAGTCTCAGAAGGTTGTGCTTTTCTAAGAATTTGTCCATTTCTTCCAGGTTTTCCATTTTATTGGCATATAGTTGCTTGTAGTACTCTCTCATGATCCTTTGTATTTCTTCAGTGTCAGTTGTTACTTCTCCTTTTTCATATCTAATTCTATTGATTTGAGTCTTCTCCCTTTTTTTTGTTGATGAGTCTGACTAATGGTTTATCAATTTTGTTTGTCTTCTTAAAGAACCAGCTTTTAGTCTTATTGATCTTTGCTATTGTTTTCTTCATTTCTTTTTCATTTATTTTTGATCTGATCTTTATGATTTCTTTCCTTCTGATAACTTTGGGGTTTTTTTGTTCTTCTTTCTCTAATTGCTTTTGGTGTAAGTTTAGGTTGTTTATTTGAGATGTTTCTCGTTTCTTGAGGTAGGATTGTATTGCTATAAACTTCCCTCTTAGAACTGCTTTTGCTCATCACATAGGTTTTGGGTCATCATGTTTTCATTGTCATTTGTTTCTAGGTATTTTTTGATTTCCTCTTTGAATTCCTTCAGTGATCTCTTGGTTATTTAGTAGTGTATTGTTTAGCCTCCATGTGTTTGTATTTTTTACAGATTTTTTCCTGTAATTGATATCTAGTCTCATAGCATTGTGGTCAGGAAAGATACTTGATACGATTTCAATTTTCTTAAATTTACCAAGGCTTGATTTGTGACCCAAGATATGATCTGTCCTGGAGAATGTTCCATGAGCACTTGAGAAGAAAGTATATTCTTTTGTCTTTGGATCAAATGTTCTATAAATATCAATTAAGTCCATCTTGTTTAATGTATCATTTAATGCTTGTGTTTCCTTATTTATTTTCATTTTGGATGATCTGTTCATTGGTGAAAGTGGGGTGTTAAAATCCACTACTATGATTGTGTTACTGTCGATTTCTCCTTTCATGGTTGTTAGCATTTGTATTATGTATTGAGGTGCTCCTATGTTGGGTACATATATATTTACAATTGTTATATCTTCTTCTTGGATTGATCTCTTGATCATTACGTAATGTCCTTCTTTGTCTCTTGTAATAGTCTTTCTTTTAAAGTCGATTTTGGCTGATATGAGAATTGTTGCTCCAGCTTTCTTTTGATTTCCATTGGCATGAAATATATCTTCTTCAATCCCCTCACTTTCAGTCTGTATGTGTCCCTAGGTCTGAAGTGGGTCTCTTGTAGACAGCATATATACAGGTCTTGTTTTTGTATCCATTAAGCCAGTCTTTGTCTTTTGGTTGGAGCATTTATTCCATTTACATTTAAGGTAGTTTGCGATATGTATGTTCCTATTACCATTTTCTTAATTGTTTTGTGTTTGTTAGTGTAGGTCTTTTCCTTCTCTTGTGTTTCCTGCCTAGAGATGTTCCTTGAGCATTTGTTGCAAAGCTGGTTTGGTAGTGCTGAATTCTCTTAGTTTTTGCTTGTCTGTAAAGGTTTTAATTTCTCCGTCAGATCTGAATGAGATCCTTGCTGGGTAGAGTAATCTTGGTTGTAGGTTTTTCCCTTTCATCACTTTAAATATGTCCTGCCACTCCCTTCTGGCTTGCAGAGTTTCTGCTGAAAGATCAGCTGTTAACCTTATGGGGATTCAGTTTTACGTTATTTGTTGCTTTTCCCTTGTTGCTTTTAATATTTTTTCTTTGTATGTAATTTTTGATAGTTTGATTAATATGTGTCTTGGTGTGTTTCTCCTTGGATTTGTCCTGTATGGGACTCTCTGCCTTTCTTGGACTTGATTGACTGTTTCCTTTCCCATGTTAGGGAAGTTTTCAACTATAATCTCTTCAAATATTTTCTCAGACTGTTTCTTTTTCTCTTCTTCTTCTGTGACCCCTATAATTCGAATGTTGGTACATTTAATGTTTTCCCAGAGGTCTCTGAGACTATCCTCAATTCTTCTCATTCTTTTTTCTTTATTCTGCTCTGTGGTAGTTATTTCCACTATTTTATATTCCAGGTCACTTATCTGTTCTTCTGCCTCAGTTATTCTGGTATTGATTCCTTCTAGAGAATTTTTAATTTCATTTATTGTGCTGTTCATCATTGTTTGTTTGCTCTTTAGTTCTTCTAGGTCCTTTTTAAACGTTTCTTGTATTTTCTCCATTCTATTTCCAAGATTTTGGATCATCTTTACTATTATTACTCTGAATTCTTTTTTAGGCAGACTGCCTCTTTCCTCTTCATTTGTTTGGTCTGGTGGGTTTTTACCTTGCTCCTTCATCTGTTGCATATTTCTCTGTCTTCTCATTTTGTTTAACTTACTGTTTTGGGGTCTCCTTTTCACAGGCTGCAGGTTTACTGTTCCCATTTTTTTTGGTGTCTGCCCCCAGTGGGTGAGGCTGGTTCATTGGCTCGTGTAGGCTTCCTGCTGGAGGGGACTGGTTCCTGTGTTATGGTGGTTGGGGTTGGATCTTGTCTTTCTGGTGGGCAGGGCTGTGTCCGGTGGTGTGTTTTCAGGTGTCTGTGAACTTAGTATGATTTTAGGCAGCCTCTCTGCTAATGGGTGGGGTTGTGTTCTGTCTTGCTAGTTTTTTGTCATGTGGCGTCCAGCACTGGAGCTTACTGGGCATTGGGTGGAGCTGAGTCTTAGCACTGAGATGGAGGTATCTGGGAGAGCTCTTGCCGATTGATATTACATGGGGCCAGGAGGTCTCTGGTGGTCCAATGTCCTGAACTTGGCTCTCCCACCTCAGAGGCTCAGGCCTGACACCAGGCTGGAGCACCAAGACCCTGTCAGCCACACGGCTCAGAAGAAAGGGGAGAGAAAAAGAAAGGAAAAAAATAAAAATAAAATAATTAAAAAATATTAACATAAAAAATAATACTAATTAAAAAAATAAGAGAACAACCAAACCAATAAACAAATCCACCAATGATAACAAGCACTAAAAACTAAACTAAGATATACATAAATATCAGAAATAAATCAGTTGCAGACAGCAAACCCCAAGTCTACAGTTGCTCCTGAAGTCCACCGCCTCAATCTTGGGACGATTCATTGTCTATCCAGGTATTCCACAGATGCAGGGTACATCAAGTTGATTGTGGGGATTTAATCTGCTGCTCCTGAGGCTGCACAGAGAAATTTCCCTTTCTCTTCTTTGTTTGCACAGCTCCTGGGGTTCAGCTTTGAATTTGGCCCCACCTCTGCATGTAGGTCACCCTCAGGCATCTGTTCCCTGCCCAGACAGGAGGGGTTAAAGCAGCGGCTGATTAGGGGGCACTGGCTCACTCAGGCCTGGGGGATGGAGGGTTTCAGTAGTTATAATTGGAATGTGGGGTAAGCCTGCAGCAGCAGAAGCTGGCATGACGTTGCAACAGCCTGAGGTGAGCCGTGTGATCTCCTGGGGAAGTTGTCCCTGGATCATGGCACCCTGGCAGTGGTGGGCTGCACAGGCTCCCGGGGCGGTGGGTGTGGATAGTGACCTGTGCTTGCACACGGGATTCTTGGTGGCAGCAGCAGCAGCCTTAGTGTTTCATGCCCATCTCTGGGGTCTGAGCTGATAGCTGCAGCTCGTGCCCATCTCTGGAGCTCATTTAGGTGGTGCTCTGCCTACTCTGGGAAGACAGGAAAGGAATCCACTCTCCTTGTGCACCCCGATACAATGGTCTCTTGCCTCTTTGGTAGGTCCTGACTTTTTCCCAGACTCCCTCCCAGCTAGCTGTGGCATGCTAGTCCCCTCAGGCTGTCTTCACGCAGCCAACCCCAGTCCTCTTCCTGGGGTCTGACCTCCAAAGCCTGAGCCTCAGCTCTCAGCCCCCACCTGCCCTGGCAGGTGATCAGACAAGCCTCTCAGGCTGGTGAGTTCCTCTGTGCAGGAATCTCTCTGCTTTGCCCTCTGCACCTCTGCTGCTGTGCTCTCCCTTGTGACTCTGGAGCTTCCCTCCTGCCCACACCCTGTCTCTGCCAGTGAAGGGGCTTCCTAGTGTGTAGAAACTTTTCCTCCTTCACAGCTCCCTCCCAGAGGTGCAGGTCCCATCCCTACTCTTTTGTCTCTGTTTTTTCTTTTGCCCTACCCAGGTACGTGGGGAGTTTCTTGCCTTTTGGAAAGTCTGAGGTCTTCTGCCAGCGTTCAGTAGGTGTTCTGTAGGAGTTATTCCACATGTAGATGTATTTTTGATGTATTTGTGGGGAGGAAGGTGACCTCCACTTATTCCTCCACCATCTTGAAGGTCCTCCCAGAGGAGCCCCTTCAGTTAGTTTTTGATGCTCTATTCAATTCTATTTAATACATTTTTGGGGGGAAACCATTGTATTTATCCTGGTCTTATTCCCCTGCTTATTTTTATTTCATAACTTTCCATTAAAAATATATCTATATTAGTGCACATATATTCACATACCTTTGTGAAAAAACAAAGATAAATAAAACAGGTAAATTTCATGCTTATTTGGATCTTGCATTATAATGGTGAAGTCACAGTATGATGAAATAAATGTCTGCATGACATAATGTCCTCACAAATAAATTATATGAAGAAAGTTATTCCATGTAAAAGGATAAAATTTTCATGCTGTGTGCAGGATTTTATAGAGTATGGTCTGAGGAGGGTTTTGCGTGTTGGATGAAGACTAGAGTGTGCCCATTAGAGCACATTTGGGCTTGTGCCCTAAAGCCCAAGAATAGCAAAGAAAAGATGATATGCAAGAAAAGTGAGAAAGGGGCTTGCCTCATCCCCTGTTGGACCACATAAAAACCAACTGGTTTAATAAATATGGAATGGGCACAAGAAAAAGTCTTCCACTGTTTAATGTAAAAAAATACCTAATTTTTGTTATACTTCGTATATTTTTTTGGGTGAATTTTTGGTTTATTTCTTTTGCTCATTTTTCTCGTGGAATATTCAATCTGTGAGGTGTGTGACACCATAAAGATATCACTACTTGTTTCTTTTGGATAAATTTATCTGTCTATCCTACCTTTCTATTCAACTTTTCTATTGTGGTAAAATACATGTAAGATTAAATATAACACCTTAATCATTTTAAAGTTCAGTGGCCTTAAAAACATTAAAATTATTTTGCACCCATCACCACCATCCACATCCAACATTCTTTTCATCTTGTTAAACCGAAACTCTATGACCATTAGACAATAACTCCCCATTTTCCCCCCTCCCCAACCCATGGCAATCACCATTCTATCAATACTTTCTGACTCTATGATTTTGACTACTTTAAGTACCTCATATAAGTGGAATCGTATAGTATTTGTCTTTTTGTATCTGCTTTATTTCACTTAGCATAGTGTCCTCAAGGTTCATCCATGTTGCAGCATACAGCAGAATTTCCTTCCTTTTCAAGTCTGAATAACATTCCATTGTATGTGTATACCACATTTTGCTTATCCATTCATCTGTTGGTAGATACTAGGGTTGCTTCCATGTTTTAGCTATTGTGAATAATGCTTCTCTAGTGTATAAATATCTCTTCAAGAGCCTGCTTTCAAAACTTTTGGGTATATACCCAGGAGTGGAATTGGTGGAGCATATGGTAATTCTACCTTTAATTTTTTTGAGGAACCACCGTATTGTTTTCCACAGTGGCTGTACCACTTTACATTCCCACCAAGACTGTACAAGCGTTCCATTTTCTCTACATCTTCGCCAACACTTGTTTTCTTTTTTTTGATATGGCCATCCTAATGGGTGTGAGAAGTTTTCTCATTGTAGTTTTGATTTGCATTTTCCTAAAGTTTAGTGAAGTTGAGCGCCTTTTCATGTGCTTATTGATTATTTGTAATCTTCTTTGGAGAAATGTCTATTCAAGTTCTTGCTCATTTTCTCCTTTTTTAAAAAAAATATTTTATTGAAGTATAGTTGATTTACAATGTTAATTTCTACTGTACAGCAAAGTGATTCAGTTATATACATATATATATATATGTATATATATATTCTTTTTCATATTCTTTTCCATTGTGGTTTATCACAGGATATTGAATATAGTTACCTGTGCTATACAGTAGAATCTTGTTGTTTATCCATTCTATATACATTATTTTGCATCTGCTAATCCCAAACTCCAAATCCACCCCTCCTTCACCTCCCTGCCCTTTGGCAACCACAAGTCTGTTCTCTATGTCTGTGGGTCTTTTTCTGTTTTGTAGATAAGTTCATTTGTGTCATATTTTAGATTCCACATATAAGTGATATAATATTTGTCTTTCCATTTCTGATTTACTTCACTTATAATGATAATCTCTAGGTCCATCCATGTTGCTGCAACTAGCATTATTTTATTGTTTTTTATGGTTAATATTCCATTGCATGTATGTACCACATCTTCTTTATCCAATTATCTGTTGATGAACATTTAGGTTGTTTCCATGTCTTCGCTATTGTAAATAGTGCTGCAATGAATATTGGGATGCATGTATCTTTTTGATTTATAGTTTTGTTCAGATATATGCCCAGTAGTGGGATTGCAGGATCATATCTTGGCCGTTTAAAAAAATAACAGAAATTTATTCACTTCCAGTTCTGGAGGCCTGAAGTCTGAAACCAAGGCATCGCCATTGTTGTTTCCTTCTGGAGGCCCTGAGGGAGAATCTGTTCAGTGTCTCTCTCCTAGCTTCTGGTGGTTTCCAGCAATCCTTGGTGTTCCTTGGCTCACAGATGCATCTCTAATCTCTGCCTTTGTCTTCACATGGCATTTTCCTCTGTGTGCCCTCTCCTTTTCTTATAAGGACACCAGTCTTTGGATTTAAGGCCAACTCTAATCTAGGATGACCTAGATTACCTAATTACTTAACCTAATTACCTCTACAAAGACCCTATTTCCAACTAAGGTCACATTCTGAGTTTTTGGACAGACATGAATTTTGGGGAGACACCATACAAGCCATGACAGAAGGTTTAAATGATTTCCCCAAATCATACAGCTAACAGGTTGTGGAGCTGAGACCCAAAGAATGGTCTATAGAGCCCACATTCAAATCACATACCTTTCCCATTAGGTTATGCTGCCCAGGTCACATAATTCTGGATATGCAGCTGTAGCACTGAAATCATTCTGTATCACCTTAGTTCTTGATGATTTTTAAGTTGTTTTCCTTTTTTTTTTTGGTTTTTGTTGAGCTTTAGATTTTAATCTCATAAGAGATATTTAATTTGAAAACATTTTCCCCATTTTGTGGGTTTCCTTTTTATTCTGTTCATAGTGTCTTCTGGTGCACAATATTTTAAAATTTTCGTGAAGTTCAACTTGTCTATTTTTTTCTTTTGTTACCTGTGCTTTTCCTGTCAAATTTAAAAAATCCCTGCCAAATCCAATGTCCTAAGACTTTTCCCTATTTTCTCTAAGAGTTTTATAATTTTAGGTCTTACATTTAGTTCTTTGATCCATTTTGAGTTAATTTTTGTATATGGTGTTAGGTAAGAGTCCAACTTCATTCTTTTCATGTTGATATCCAGTTTTTCCAGCACCATTTGTTGAAAAGACTGTCCTTTCTCTATTTAATGGTCTTGGCACTCATGTCAATAATCATTTGATCATATATGTGAGGATTTATTTCTGGGTTCTCTATTCTATTCCATCGGCTTATATGCCTGTCTTTATGCAGTACTACATTATTCTGATTACTCAAGATCAATTAGGAAATGTGAGTTCTCTAGTTTTGCTCTTCTTTATCAAGACTGTTTTGGCTACTTGGGGTCCTTTTAGGTTCCATATGAATTACAGGTTGGATTTTTCTATTTTTGCAAAAAACATCATTGGGATTTTGATAGGGGTTGCATTGAATTTGTAGATTGCTTTGGACAGTATTGGCGTTTTAACAATATTGTCTTTCAATCCATGAACATTGGATGTGTTTCCATTTATTTATTTCTTTATTTTCTTTCATCATGTTTTATAGTTTTCATTGTACAAGTCTTTTACTTCCTTGCTTATGTTAATTCCTAACTATTTTATTTTTTGGATGCCATTGTAAATGAAATTGTTTTTGTAATTTCCTTTTCAGATTGTTCATTGTTTTTATATAGAAATGCAGCTGATTTATTTGTGTGGACTTTGTACCCTGTTACTTTGCTGAATTCATTTATTAGTTCTATTAGTATTTTTGTGGAATCTTTAGGCATTTCTACATATAAGATTATGTCATCTGCATACAGACATAAATTTATTTCTTCCTTTCCAATTTGGATGCCTTTCATTTCTTTTTCTTTCCTTAATTTCTCTGGCTAGAACTTCCAGTGTTATTTTGAATAGAAATTGTGAAAGTGAGCACACTTACCTTGTTCCTGATCTTATGGAAAAAACATACAGTGTTTCATCATTGAGTATAATTTTCACTGTGGGTTTTTCTTTCTTTTTTTTAAAAATAAATAAATAAATTTATTTATTTATTTATTTATTTATTTATTTATTTTTGGCTGTGTTGGGTCTTCGTTTCTGTGTGAGGGCTTTCTCCAGTTGCGGCGAGTGGGGGCCACTCTTCATCGCGGTGCACGGGCCTCTCACTGTCACAGCCTCTCCCATTGTGGAGCACAGGCTCCAGATGCGCAGGCTCAGTATTTGTGGCTCACGGGCTTAGTTGCTCCACGGCATGTGGGATCTTCCCAGACCAGGGCTCGAACCCGTGTCCCCTGCATTGACAGGCAGATTCCTAACCACTGCGCCACCAGGGAAGCCCCTCTTTCTTTTTTAAAATTAATTTTTATTGGAGTATAATTGATTCACAATGTTGTGTTAGTTTCTGCTTACAGCAGAGTGAATCAGTTATTCATCTACATATATCCACTCTTTTTTAGGTTCTTTCCCATATAGGTCATTACAGAATATTGAGTAGAGTTCTCTGTGCTATACAGTAGGTCCTTATTAGTTATCTATTTTATATTTAGTAGTGTGTATATGTCAATCCCAAACTCTCAATTTGTCCCTGCTCCCCTTTTCCGCTTGGTAACCATAAGTTTGTTTTCAACATCTGTGCCTCTATTTCTGTTTTGTAAATAAGTTCATTTCTACCATTTTTTAAGATTCCACATATAAGCAATATCATATGATATTTGTCTTTGTCTGACTTACTTCACTTAGTATGATAATCTCTTGGTCCATCTATGTTGCTGCAAATGGCATTATTTTGTTCTTTTTTATAGCTGAGTAATATTCCATTGTATATATGTACCACATCTTCTTTATCCATTCATCTGTCGATGGACATTTAGGTTGTTTCCATGTTCTGACTATTGTAAATAGTGCTGCAATGAACATTGGGGTGTGTGTATCTTTTCAAATTATGGTTTTCTCTGGATATATTCCTCGGAGTGGGATTGCTGGATCATATGGTAGTTCTATTCTTCGTTTTTTTAAGAAACCTCCATACTGTTCTCCATAGCGGTTGCACCAATTTACATTCCCACCAACAGTGTAGGAGGGTTCCCTTTTCTCCACACCCTCTCCAGCATTTATTGTTTGTAAAATTTTTGATGATGGTTATCTGAACAGTGTGAGGTGATACCTCATTGTAGTTTGGATTTGCATTTCTCTAATAATTAGTAATGTTGAGCATCTTTTCGTGTGCTTTTTGGTCATCTGTATATTCACTGAACTTTTGACTTACAGAAGCTAGCATTTTACTGTAGTAAATACTGTTACATGTATTATAAATTGAACATGATTGTTTTTTCCCAGGAATACTATTCCAAATCCAAACCAAATTTATAAGTAGCTGCCTGCTAATAGTTACGTACATCAACTCCCCACCTTTGTGTCCTGTTGTTTAAAAATGTTGTCTGTACCTCAAAAATAAAAATCAAATTGATGTAATTTCTTAATTGGAAAATTATACCTCAGGGTTTTGTGTTCTTTTCTTTGCTTACTCCAAAAATGAATCATTCTGTGTGGGGAGGAAATGGTTGTTTACAACTTTTCCATTCATGTCATACTTTTATATGAATTCAAAAAATATTTCTCTATTAATTTTATCCTCCATTTCAACTAAATATTGCTTTCATTCTTTTTAAATTCTTATAGGACTTTCCCCTCAGATTTATTGGTATATAATCGACATATAACATTGTGTAAATTTAAAGTGTACAATGGGATGATTTGAAACGCATATATATTGTGAAAAGTTTACAAGTTTACAAGAAGAAGGTTGGCTAACATATCCTTCAGCTCACATAATTACCATTTAGTTGTTGTTGTTGTTGTTATGGTGAGAACACTAAAGCTGTACCCTCATAATAACTTTAAAGTATACAATATGGTATGGTTAACTGTAGTCACCATGTTATACAATGGATCTCTGGAAATTATTTAACATGTAACTGAACGTTTTTACCATTTGACCAACATTTCCCCATTTCCCTCAACCCCCGCTCCTGGAAACTGCTATTTTACGTTCACTTTCTGCGTAATTGTTTGTTTGTTTGTTTGTTTTTGTTTTAGATTCCACATATAGGTGATCTTATTAGTATTTGTCTTTATCTGGCAGGTTTATTTTACTTAGCATAATGCAGTCCAGGTACATCTATGTTATGGCAAATGGCAGGATTTATTTTTTCCCATGGCTGAATAATAGTCCTGTATATTTCCTATCTATAGCTATATATGTCTATATCTATCTATATCCATCTGCTAGTGGAAACCTAGATTGTTTCCATATCTTGACTGTTATGGATAATGATGCATTGAACATTCGAGTGCAGACAGCTTTTTGATAAAGTGATTTCATTTCCTTCAGATATATACCCAGAAGTGATATTGCTGGATTATATGGTAGTTCTATTTTTAAATTTTTTGAGGAACCTCCATACTGTTTTTCAGAGTGGCTTCACCAATTTGCTTTCCCATCACAATGCACCAGGGTTCCTTTTCCTTCACATACTTTCCAGCACTGTAAAGCTGTTGGAGCCCACTCCTCTGGCAGTGCAAGGGAGAGAGGCTGGGATCTGGGACCTGGGACCCTTTACTGCAGTGCTTGCACCTGGACAAATGACTCCTCCAGCAACAAAATACAAAGAAACTATAAGGGACTGAAAATACCTGCATGCACGTGCAGTTGGGGCAAATTATGGACAAGATACAAAGAGACCAAAAACCCAAATGCCACTTCCAAAGAGCTGGGAACAAAAGCAGGGTACTGTGCATGCCCTCTGCACACAACACCATCAAAGGGGTGGGCAAACCACCTAAGCCACCTCTCCAGACTGACCCCTGGACACGCCCCTACCCTCACCCCATATAAGGAATCAGCTAGCACCCCACCCCCCTGAGAGTGAGCAAGGGAACATGTTACTTGCCTTTGCTCCCCCTTGCTGCAGCAGGAGCCCCAGTAAAGCCTTGCCGGAATTTCCTGTCTGGCCTCTTATCAATTTCTATTGATAAGGGAAGGCCAAGAACCCTGGTCAGTAACACAAGTATTAAGTACAGTGCCATTGGCTCAGTCCACAGGGTCATCTTTGTTGGGGCCTTTAGATAGCTCTCCCAGTGCGTCATTCCTTTCTGAGCAGAAAACCAGTTTTCCTCTCCATTGTCCTCTTCTTCAAAGTCCTCTCATCCTGTGCCTCATACTCCACCCTCAGTGCAAAGTCCTTCATGAGCCTTGCGAAATCCCTGTTGATGGAGATGGATCCAAAAGAACCCGCCAAAGGCATTAGTCAAGACTGTCCAGATATCTCTTGGCAGGAGTCAAATGCTGTGTCCTATAAGCCACCTGACTCCAACCAAGCTGAATTTACACCTGTTAAAGGAGTTCACACAGCCAAGAAACACAGGTGGAGATGCCAGAACTGCACCTCCTTCTCCATTGACTTATCCAATATGTGCTTTTAAAAAAAGTGCCTGACGCCATTTGCAGCAACACAGGTGGACCTGGAGATTATTGTGCTAAGTGGAGTAAGTTGGACAGAGGGCGACAAGTATCGTATGATATCACTTATATGCAGAATCTTTAAAAAAATGATAAAAATGAACTTATTTACAAAACAGAGGCATACTCACAGACTTAGAGAGTGAACTTGTGGTTGGCAGGGGGGAAGGGTGGGGGGGGGAGGGATAGATGGGGAGTTTGGGATTGACATGTACACACCTATGTTTAGACTGGATAACCAACAAGGAGGTACTGTATAACACTGGGAACTCTGCTCAATATTGTGTAATAACCTAAATGGGAAAAGAATTTGAAAAGAATAGATACATGTATATGTATAACTGAATCACTCTGCTGTACACCTGAAACTAATGCAACATTGTTAATCAACTGTACTCCTATATAAAGTAAAAATTAAAAAAAAAAAGTGCCTGACACATATATACAATGGAATATTACCCAGCCATAAAAAGAAACAAAATTGAGTTATTTGTAGTGAGGTGGGTGGACCTAGAGTCTGTCATACAGAGTGAAGTAAGTCAGAAAGAGAAAAACAAATACCCTATGCTAACACATATATGGAATCTAAAAAAAAAAAAAAAGTTCTGAAGAACCTAGGGGCAGGAGAGGAATAAAGACACAGACATAGACAATGGACCTGAGGACATGGGGAGGGGGAAGGGTAAGCTGGGACGAAGTGAGAGAGTGGCATGGACATATATACACTACCAAATGTAAAATAGATAGCTAGTGGGAAGCAGCCACATAGCACAGGGAGATCAGCTCGGTGCTTTGTGACCACCTAGAGGGGTGGGATAGGGAGGATGGGAAGAAGATGCAAGAGGGAGGAGATATGGGGATATATGTATATGTATGGCTGAATCACTTTGTTATAAAGCAAAACTAACACACCATTGTAAAGCAATTATACTCCAATAAAGATGTTAAAAAATTTTTGGATGAAAATAGTATCATCCTCACACAGTAAGGAGCACATGAGCTCATGAAAATTAAGCTCTTAGAACAATACCTGGCACATGCCAAGTGTTCAGTAAATATTATGTACTGATATAAAAAAAAAAGTGCCTGAAATGGAGGTTAAAATTGAAGGCACTAAATGATGCTTTTCAGAAGTCACGTATGGAGAGACATTCAAGATGGCAGAAGAGTAAGACGTGGAGATCACCTTCCTCCCTACAAATACATCAGAAATACATCTACATGTGGAACAACTCCTACAGAACACCTACTGAACGCTGGTAGAAGACCTCAGACCTCCCCCAAATCAAGAAACTCCCCATGTACCTGGGTAGGGCGAAAGAAAAAGGAAAAAAACAGAGACAAAAGAATAGGGATGGGACCTACACCAGTGGGAGGGAGCTGTGAAGGAGGAAAAGTTTCCACACACTAGGAAGCCCCTTCACTGGCGGAGATGGTGGGTGGCAGGGGGGAAGCTTTGGAGCCATGAAGGAGAGCACAGCAACAGGGGCAGAGGTGCAGAGGGCAAAGCGGAGAGATTCCCGCACAGAGGATCGGTGCCGACCAGCGCTCACCAGCCCAAGAAGCTTGTCTGCTCACCCGCCAGGGTAGGTGGGAGTTGGGAGCTGAGGCTCCAGCTTTGGAGGTCGGATCCCAGGGAGAGGACTGGGGTTGGCTGCGTGAACACAGCCTGAAGGGGGCTAGTGCTCCATAGCTAGCCAGGAGGGAGTCCGGGAAAAACTCTGGAGCTGCCGAAGAGGCAAGATATTTATAGGACATTCCATACAAAAACAACAAAATACACTTTCTTCTCAAGTGCTCATGGAACATTCTCCAGGATAGATCATATCTTGGGTCACAAATCAAACCTTGGTAAATTTAAGAAAATTGAAATTGTATCAAGTATCTTTTCCGACCACAATGCTATGAGCCTAGATATCAATTACAGGAAAAAATCTGTAAAAACTACAAACACAGGGAGGCTAAACAATACACTACTTAATAACCAAGAGATCACTGAAGAAATCAACGAGGAAATCAAAAAATACCTCAAAACAAATGACAATGAAAACATGATGACCCAAAACCTATGGGATGCAGCAAAAGCAGTTCTAAGAGGAAAGTTTATAGCAATACAATCCTACCTTAAGAAACAAGAAACATCCCAAACAAACAACCTGACTTTACACCTAAAGCAATTAAAGAAAGAAGAACAAAAAATCCCCAAAGTTAGCAGAAGGAAGGAATCAAAAAGATCAGATCAGAAATAAATGAAAAAGAAATGAAGGAAACAATAGCAAAGATCATTAAAACGAAAAGCTGGTTCTTTGAGAAGATAAACAAAATTGAAAAACCATTAGCTAGACTCATCAACAAGAAAAAGGAGAAGACTCAAATCAATAGAATTAGAAATGAAAAAGGAGAAGTAACAACTGACACTGAAGAAATACAAAGGATCATAAGAGATTACTACAAGCAACTATATGCCAATAAAATCGACGACCTGGAAGGAATGGACAAATTCTTAGAAATGCACAACCTTCTGAGAGTGAACCAGGAAGAAATAGAAAATATGAACAGATCAATCACAAGCACTGAAATTGAAACTGTGATTTAAAATCTTGCAACAAACAAAAGCCCAGGACCAGATGGCTTCACTGGCGAATTCTATCAAACATTTAGAGAAGAGCTAACACCTATCCTTCTCAAACTCTTCGAAAATATAGCAGAGGGAGGAACACTCCCAAACTCATTCTATGAGGCCACCATCATCCTGATACCAAAACCGACAGAGATGTCACAAAGAAAGAAAACTACAGGCCAATATCACTGATGAACATAGATGCAAAAATCCTCAACAAAATACTAGCAAACAGAATCCAACAGCACATTCAAAGGATCATACACCATGATCAAGTGGGGTTTATCCCAGGAATGCAAGGATTCTTCAGTATACGCAAATCAATCAATGTGATACACCATATTAACAAATTGAAGGAGAAAAACCATATGATCATCTCAATAGATGCAGAGAAAGCTTTCGACAAAATTCAACACCCATTTATGATAAAAACCCTCCAGAAAGTACGCATAGAGGGAACTTTCCTCAACATAATTAAGGCCACATATGACAAACCCACAGCCAACATCCTCCTCAATGGTGAAAAACCGAAACAATTTCCACTAAGATCAGGAACAAGACAAGGTGCCCACTCTCACCACTATTATTCAGCATAGTTTTGGAAGTTTTAGCCACAGCAATCAGAGAAGAAAAAGGAATAAAAGGAATACAAATCGGAAAAGAAGAAGTAAAGCTGTCACTGTTTGCAGATGACATGATACTATACATAGAGAATCCTAAAGATGCTACCAGAAAACTACTAGAGCTAATCAATGAATTTGGTAAAGTAGCAGGATACAAAATTAATGCACAGAAATCTCTTGCATTCCTATACACTAATGATGAAAAATCTGAAAGTGAAATTAAGAAAACACTCCCATTTACCATTGCAACAAAAAGAATAAAATATCTAGGAATAAACCTACCTAAGGAGAGAAAAGACCTGTATGCGAAAATTATGACACTGATGAAAGAAATTAAAGATGATACAAACAGATGGAGAGATATACCATGTTCTTGGATTGGAAGAATCAACGTTGTGAAAATGACTATACTACCCAAAGCAATCTACAGATTCAATGTAATCTCTATCAAACTACCACTGGCATTTTTCACGGAACTAGAACAAAACAGTTCACAATTTGTATGGAAACACAAAAGACCCCCAATAGCCAAAGCAATCTTGAGAAAGAAAAGTGGAGCTGGAGGAATCAGGCTCCCTGACTTCAGACTATAATACAAAGCTACAGTAATCAAGACAGTATGGTACTGGCACAAAAACAGAAATATAGGTCAATGGAACAGGATAGAAAGCCCAGAGGTAAACCCACGCACATATGGTCACCTTATCTTTGATAAAGGAGGCAAGAATATACAGTGGAGAAAAGACAGCCTCTTCAATAAGTGGTGCTGGGAAAACTGGACAGCTACATGTAAAAGAATGAAATTAGAACACTCCTTAACACCATACACAAAAATAGACTCAAAATGGATTAAAGACCTAAATGTAAGGCCAGGCACTATCAAACTCTCAGAGGAAAACCTAGGCATAACAATCTATGAGGTAAATCACAGCAAGATCCTTTTTGACCCACCTCCTAGAGAAATGGAAATAAAAACAAAAATAAACAAATGGGACTTAATGAAACTTAAAAGCTTTTGCACAGCAAAGGAAACCATAAATAAGACGAAAAGACAACCCTCAGAATGGTAGAAAATATTTGCAAATGAAGCAACTGACAAAGGATTAATTTCCAAAATTTACAAGCAGCTCATGCCGCTCAATAACACAAAAACAAACAACCCCATCCAAAAATGGGCAGAAGACCTAAATAGACATTTCTGCAAAGAAGATATACAGATTGCCAACAAACACATGAAAGAATGCTCAACATCATTAATCATTAGAGAAATGCAAATCAAAACTACAATGAGATATCATCTCACACCAGTCAGAAGGGCCATCATCAAAAAATCTACAAACAGTAAATGCTGGAGAGGGTGTGGAGAAAATGGAACCCTCTTGCACTGTGGGTGGGAATGTAAATTGATACAGCCACTATGGAGAACAGTATGGAGGTTCCTTAAAAAACTAAAAATAGAACTACGATACGACCCAGCAATCCCACTACTGGGCATATACCCTGAGAAAACCATAATTCAAAAAGAGTCATGTACCACAATGTTCATTGCAGCTCTATTTACAATAGCCCGGACATGGAAGCAACCTAAGTGTCCATCAACAGGTGAATGGATAAAGAAGATGTGGCACATATATACAATGGAATATTACTCAGCCATAAAAAGAAACGAAATTGAGTTATTTGTAGTGAGGTGGATGGACCTAGAGTCTGTCATACAGAGTGAAGTAAGTCAGAAAGAGAAAAAAAAATACCGTATGTTAACACATATATATGGAATCTAAAAAACAAACAAAAAAATTGGTCATGAAGAGCCTAGGCGCAAGATGGGAATAAAGACACAGACCTACTAGAGAATGGACTTGAGAATACGGGGAGGGGGAAGGGTAAGCTGGAACAAAGTGAGAGTGTGGCATGGACACATATACACTACCAAATGTAAAATAGATAGCTAGTGGGAAGCAGCTACATAGCACAGGGAGATCAGCTCGGTGCTTTGTGACCACCTAGAGGGGTGGGATAGGGAGGGTGGGAGGGAGGGAGATGCAGGAGGGAAGAGATATGGGGACATATGTATATGTATAACTGATTCACTTTGTTATAAAGCAGAAGCTAACACACCATTGTAAAGCAATTATACTCCAATAAAGATGTTAAAAAAAAAAAAAAGAAAAGCAATGAAGAGAACACAGTATGACATTGGTAGATGTGCCTATACAAAATTTACATACACTCACAATTCCTCTAAATACGTCTATACTTACATTTAAAAAAACTAAAATCAAACAGCCAATTTTTGAAAAACTTGAATTCTCTGTTTGAGAGATTGCACTTAAAAAGAGGAATAAAAGTTCACAGATCCTACTAGACAAAAGAGGATTCACACAGATATTAGGAGATAGAGAAAGTAAATGGCTAAGAAATCCACATACATATTCAGCCTCAGAGGTAATGAAACAATTGCAAAGTAAGGTCATTAGTACACTCTTCTTCATATCTTAATTTTTTTTTCAATTTTTTCACAGAAGATAATGTGAAGGGTATGCCTTTTGCAACTGCTGTTTCAAGGATGCATTTGCAATAATTCCTTGGTGTGGATCTTTCTCATCAATATGGAAACATGGTCAAATATACCCTGTCACAAAAATTAAAAAGAAATGCCCTTACTATGTTTTATATGCCTCCATCGCTAATGCCCTGTTTTTATACTCCAGTTAATTAATAAGATATAGGACACTGTTTCACTTTTACTGGAAGCAGTTTATGCCTTTCATCCCTCTTCTAATTGGGCTTCCATTCCTGTCATTTAATTGGTATCACTGAACATTGCTTTACTGACTTCAGTGTTCACTTCTCTTTTTAGCATCATAAAAATACATTGATATTTAATCAAGTAAGCGAACAACCATAGTGGTCTCTGGGCTCTGGGCTAGGCTGAAATGGTTCTCAGGTGACCTCTGGTAAATATTCTCTCTGACCTTTTCCTGCAGTGTCTTTTGGGCTCTTGGAATCTCCTGCATGGGAACTCTGAGAGGAAGGTCTCCGTGTGGAAGTCTGAATCCATTCTTGGATGGTTGATAATGGAGACTGAAGCTCTGTCCCCAGATGACAGCAGAAGGGGGTCAAGCATTGGTCCTTTAGTCAGACTTAGGACTCCAAAAGCAACAACTGGGTCTTGTCCATGCCAAGGTTATACAAGCTCAGGGACTGCAGCAGAGGAGATGTTTACAGCTCTTTATGTCTGTTCATTAGGTACATCCACTCTTGTTACTACATAACAAGACCCCGGTCTGGACAAAAAGGACTTTTTCTTCTGATTCTCTGTTCCCAGGATACCAATTATAAGCCAGGAGATTTCAGTGTTTATTAATCCTTCTCCATTAACTCTCTTGCTTTCCAGAGGTCTAAACTCCCAGCACCTTATCCTAACCTTATCCTAACCCTGAATTAAGTTTTCTCCAACATATGAGACTAAGGCAACTGTCTTAACTAGGTCCCTTGGATCATTAAAGCATTGACTTGTGATGGCTACACAGCCCATAAAACCCTTAGAAAATTATTATTCCCCGCTTTTTCAGAGGGACAACTTTGTTCCTCTAATATAAAACATCGGGCAGTGCACTCTTTGGCTTCCTGACACTTTTGCACAATTTCATTCCCACCAACAGTGTACAAAGATTCCCTTTTCTCCACATCCTATCCAACATTTGTTGTTGTAGACATTTGATGATAGCAATTCTGAGGTGATATTTCATTGTTGTTTTGATTTGCATTTCTCTAATAATCAGCAGCGTTCAGTGTCTTTTCATGTGCTTGTTAGCTATCTGTATGCCTTCTATAGAAAAATGTCTATTCAGATCTTCAGCCCATTTTTTCATTGGGTTGTTTGGGTTTTTTTGATATTGAGTTGTATGAGTTGTTTGTATATTTTGGATATTAACCCCTTGTTGGCCATATTATTTGCAAATAAATTCTCCCATTCAGTAGGTTGTCTTTTCATTTTGTCAATGATTTCCTTTGCTGTGCAAAAATGTTTAAGCTTAATTAGGTCTCATTTGTTTATTTTTGTCTTTATTTCATTTGCCTTAGGAGACAGATCCAAGAAAATATTGCTATGATTTATGTCAAAAAGTTTTCTGCCTATGTGCTCTTCTAGGACTTTTATGGTTCTGTTCTTACATTTAGGTCTTTAAAGCATTGTGAGTTTGTTTTTGTATATGATGTGAGGGAAGATTCTAATCTCATTGTTTTACATATGGCTGTCCAGTTTTCCCAGTACCACTTGTTGAAGAGGCTATCTTTTCCCCATTATATATATTCTTGCCTCCTTTGTCATAGAATAATTGACTATAGGTGCAGGGGTTTATTTCTGGGCTCTCTATTCTATTTCATTGATTTACGTGTCTGTTTTTGTGTTGATACCATGTTATTTTTATTACTGTAGCTTTGTAGTATGGTATGAAGTCTAGGATTGTTATACCTCCAGCTTTGTGCTTTTTTTCTCAACATTGCTTTGGCTATTTGGGGTCTTCTCTGGTTCCATATGAATTTTAGGATTATTAGTTATAGTTCTGTGAAAAAGTCATGGGTATTTTGATGGGGATTGCACTTAATCCTTAGATTGCTTTGGGGATTATGGACATTTTAACAATATTAATTCCTCCAATTCATGAACACAGGATATGCTTCCATTTCTTTGTACCATCTTCACTTTCCTTCATCAACATTTTATAGTTTTCATCATACAGATCTTTCACCTCCTTGGTTAAGTTTATTACTAGGTATTTTATTCTTTTTGATGTGACTTTAAATGGGATTTTTTTGTGCTTCCTTTTCCTGATAGTTCATTATTAGTGTATAGAAAAGCAATAGATTTATGTATATTGATCTTGTATCTTGCAACTTTGCTGAATTAATTTATTATTTCTAATAGTTTTGGGGTGGAGACTTTAAGATTGTCTATATAAAATATAATGTCATCTGCAAATAGCAGCAGTTTAACCTCTTCCCTTCTAATTTGGATGCCTTTCATTTCTTTTTCTTGTCTGATTGCTGTGGCTAGAACTTCCAAATCTATGTTAAATAGAAGTGGTTAGAGTGAGCATCCTTGCCTTGTTCCTGAATTTAGTGGGAAAACTTTCAACTTTTCATCATTAAGCATTATATTGGCTGTGAGTTTGTTGTAAATGGCCTTTATTATGTTGAGATATGTTTCTCTGTACCCACTTTGATGAAAGCTTTTATCATGAATGGATGTTGAATTTTGTCAAATGCTTTTTCTGTGTCTATTGAGATGATTGTGTGATTTTTATCCTTGCTTTTGTTAATGTGGTGTATCACATTGATTGATTTGTGAATGTTGAACCACACTTGTATCCCTGGAATAAATCCAACTTGATCATGCTGTATGATCCTTTTTATGTATTGTTGTATTTGTTTTGCTAATACTTTGTTGGGGGTTTTTGCATCTATATTCATCAGATATTGGCCTGTAATTTTCCTTTTTTCGTAGTGTCTTTGTCTGGTTTTGGTATCAGCGTAATGGTGGCCTCATAAAATTAATCAGGGAGTGTTCCGTCATCTTTGATTTTTCGAAAAATTTGAGAAAGATAGGTATTAGTTCTTCTTTATATGTTTGGTAGAATTCCCCTGTGATCTATCTGATCCTGGACTTTTGTTTTCTAAGAGTTTTTTAAATTTCAAATTCAATTTCACTTCTAGTGAACAGTCTGTTCAAATTGTCTGTTTCTTCTTGAATCGGTCTTGGCAGAACTTTATGTTTCTAGAAATTTGTCCATCTCTTCTAGGTTGTCCAATTTGTTGGCATATAACTGTTCATAGTATTCTCTTATGATTTTTTGTATTTCTATGGTATCAGTTGTTATTTCTCCTGTATGATTTCTTATTTTATTTGGGTCCTCTCTCTTTTTCTCTTGGTGAGCCTGGCTAAAGGTTTATAAATTTTTGTCTGTCTTTAAAAAAAACAACTCTTGGTTTCATATATCTTTTCTATTGTTTTCTATCTATCTCTATTTTATTTATTTCTGCTCTGATCTTTATAATTTCCTTCCTTCTGCTGACTTTGGGTTTTGTTTGTTCTTCTTTTTCTAATTATCTTAGGTGGTAGGTTAGGTTGTTTATTTTAGATTTTTCTTGTTTCTTGAGGGTGGCCTGTATCACTATGAACTTCCCTCTTAGAACTCTCATAGATTTTGGAAAGTTGTGTTTTCATTTTCATTCATCTCAAGGTGTTTTCTGATTTCTTCTTTGATTTCTTCATTGACCCATTGGTTTTTTAGTAGCATGTTGTTTAGTCTCTACATGCTTGTTCTTTTCCCATTTTTCTTTCTCTAGTTGATTTCTAGTTTCATACCATTTGGGTCACAAAAAACGCTTGATATAATTTCTAGCCTCTTAAATTTGTTGAGGCTTGTTTTGTGACTAAGCATGTGATCTATCCTGAAGAACCTTCCATGTACACTTGAAGAGAATGTGTATTCTGCTGGTTTTTGATGTAAAGTCCTGTAGCTATTAATTAAGTCCAACTGATCTATTGTGTCATTTAAGACCACTGTAGCCTTATTGATTTTCTGTCTGGATGATCTGTCCATTGATGTCAGTGGGGGTGTTAAAGTCCCCTACAATTATTATATTATCATCAATTTCTCCCTTTATGTCTCTTAGTATTTGCTTTACATATTTAGGTGCTCCTGTATTGGGTGTGTATATGTTAACAAGTGTAATATCCTCTTCTTGTATTGATCCTATTATCATTACATAATGCCTTTCTTTGTCTATTATTATAGACTTTGTTTTAAAGTCTATTTTGTCTTATATGAGTATTGCTAACCCTGCTTTCTTGTCATTTCTGTTTCCATGAAATACCAACTTCATTCTGTGAGGTCATCATTACCCTGATACCAAAACCAGACAAAGACATGAAAAAAAAGGAATATTACAGGCCAATATATCTGATGTTTATAGGTGCAAAATTCCTCAACAAAACATTAGCAAAGTAAATTCAATCATATACTATAATCAAATGGGATTTATTCAATATTCCCAAATCAATCAATTCAGTACACCACATTAACAAAAGAAAGGATAAGAATCACATGATCATCTCAATAGATGTAGGAAAAGTATCTGAAAAAATTCAACATCCATCCATGATAAAAACTCTCAACAAAGTTGCTATAGAGGGAACATATCTCAACATAATAAAGGCCATTTATGACAAACCTATAGATAATATCCTATTCAATGGTGAAAAGCTAAAGCTTTTCCTCTAAAATCAGGAACAAGACAAGGATGCCCATTCTCACCATTTCTATTTAATGTCGCAATCAGACCAAAAAAATAAATAAATAAATAAAAGGCATACAAATTGGAAGGAAAGAAGTATAACTGTCACTATTTATAGATTACATGATACTTTATATAGAAAACCCTGAAGTCTGCATCAAAACATTATTAGAACTAATAAATGAATTCAGTACAGTTCCAGGAGACAAGATTAATATACATAAATCTATTGTTTTCTATACACTAATAATGAACTATCAGAAAAAGGAAGCAAGGAAACAATCCCATTCACAAAAAGAATGAAATACCAAAGAATAAACTTAGCCAAGGAGGTGAAAGATCTATACTCTGAAAACTATAAAATGCTAATGAAGGAAACTGGAGATAATTCAAATAAATGGAAAGATATCCCTTGTTCATGAATTGAAAGAATTAATGTTGTTAAAATGTCCATACTCCTCAAAGCAATCTAAGAATTTAGTGCAATCCCTATAAAAATACCCATAACATTTTCCACAGAACTATAACAAATAATCCTAAAATTCATATGGAATCACAAAAGACCCCAAATAGCCAAAGCAATCTTGAGAAAAATGAACAAAGTTAGAGGTATCATGCTCCCTGACTTTATACTATACCATAAAGCTATAGTAGTCAAAAGAGTACTGGCACAAAAAGAGACACATAGATTAATGGAACAGAATAGAGAGCTCAGAAATTAACCCATGCACCTATGGTCAATTAATCTATGACAAAGGAGGCAAAAATATACAATGGGGAAAAGAGAGTCTCTTCAATATGTGGTGTTGGGAAAGCTGGACAGCTACATGTAAAAGAATAAAATTAGAACATTTTTTCAAACTGTATTAAAAAAAAAAACTCAAAATGGATTAAAGACCTGAAAATGTAAGACCAGAAACCATAAAACTCCTAGAAGAAAACATAGGCAGTACACTCTATGACATAAGTCTTAGCAATATTTTGGGGGATCTGTCTTCTCAGGCAAGGGAAACAAAAGCAAAAATAAACAAATGGGACCAAATTAAACTTAAAAACTTTTGTACAGTGAAGGAAACCATAGACAAAACAAAAAGACAACCTACTGAATGGGAGATAATATTTGCAAATGATATGTCCAATAAGGGGTTAATATCCAAAATATACAAAAAGCTCATACAACTCTGTATCAAAGAAACAAACAACCCAGTCAAAAAATGGGCAGAAGACCTAAATAGACATTTCTCCAAAGAAGACATACAGATGGTCAACAGGCACATGAAAAAATGCTCACTGCTAATTATTAGAGAAATGCTAATCAAAACTACAATGAGGTACCACCTCATACCAGTCAGAATGGCCATCATGAAAAAGTCTACAAATAATAAATGCTGGAGAGGGTGTGGAGGAAAAGGAATCATCCTACAATGTTGGTGGAAATGTAAATTTGTACAGCCACTATGGAGAACGGTATGGAGGTTCCTTTAAAAAACTGAAAATAGAGCTACCTTATGATCCAGCAATCCCACTCCTGGGCATATATCTGGAGAAACCATAATTCAAAAAGACACATGCACCCCAACGTTCATTGTAGCACTATTTGCAATAGCCAGGACAAGGAAGCAACCTAAATGTCCATCGACAGACGAATGGATAAAGAAGATATGGTAGGTTGCTTCCTTGCAGCCGCGAGCTTTGGAGGCCGGGAGCAGTGGAACTCGGGCGGGCTGAGATCTGTGCTGGGAAGGGCCCCGGACTTGGATCGGAGCAGCACTTAGGAGACACGGTGCAGTCGAACAGAGCCATCATGGGGACGACAGCCCCAGGGCCCATTCACTTGCTGGAGCTCTGTGACCAGAAGCTCATGGAACTTGTCTGCAACGTGGACAATAAGGACATAGTGTGGCTGGAGGAGATCGAGGAGGAGGCCGAGTGCACGTTCACCAGATAATTCAGCAAAGAGCCCGAGCTGATGCCCAAAACACCTTCTCAGAAGAACCGACGGAAAAAGAGACGGATTTCTTATGTTCAAGATGAAAACAGATACCCCATCCGGAGAAGGTTGTCCCACAGAAAGACGCGGAGCAGCCGTCAGAGCTCCCGGCACCTCCGCAGCAAGGACAAGGTGGTGAGGCTGGACACAGTGGTGGGGGAGAACGGCTCCGTCCTGCGGCGGGTGACCCGTGCTGCGGCCGCAGCTGCAGCGACCTCCGCGGCAGCCGCTCCTTCGCCCACCCCTGAGTCTCCCACGGTGCTGACCAAGAAGCCCAAGGAGAGCCTGGCCCAGTGCCAGCTGGTACCCGTGGTGGAGACTGGCATCGCGAGCGCCGGAGCGCTGAGCAGCACCTCAGCCAGCTCCAGTCTGCCCAGGCTCCGTCCCCCACCCCGGCTCCGGCCACGGCTTCGGCCTCCCAGATCACCTTGACCTCGGAGGAGGACTCAACACCCCAGAAGCCAGAGGCCGGAAGACTGGAATCTGTCACCGTGAGCTCCCTGATAACTACACCCCAGGACCCCAAGGGCCGAGGGGGCGGGGCAGAAAGGTCCGCCTCCAAGCTCAGAATTGTGGCGACCTCCCCAGGCCCGCAGGACTCGCCCAGCTCTCCGGCCTCCCCGTGGCGGGAGCGGGTGCTGGCTCCCATCCTGCGGGATAACTTCTCCACGCCTACGGGCTCCCGTGTGGACCGCGGGTCAGTGCGGCGCAGCCTGATCGCCCCGTCCTCCCCGGGTCCCCAGGTCCCGCTGGCCCAGAATGGCTCCCTGGTTTCCAAAGAGGAGAGCACCGTCCGAAGATCAAGCAGAAGGATTGCCAGGAAGGCCACCAAAGAGCCGGCCGCCTCCGCCCGCATCATCTGCCACAGTTACCTGGAGAGGCTCCTGAATGTCGAGGTGCCCCAGAAAGCGAGCCCCAAGGCGGAGGAGCCCAGCAAGGAAGCTGAGCCAGAGGAGGAGGCCGAGCCGGAGGTCCCCAAGAACAATGGCAGTGCCTTGCGGCTCCGCAGTGCCACCAAGATCGCCATTAGCATGCCCGGCTCGCAGCCTGCAGCCGGTGGCCAGGGAACGCCCTCTGAAGGGCGGCAGGAGGCCGAGACCGACCAAGCAGATGGCCCCAAGGAGCCGCCTCAGAGTGTCAGGAGGAAGCGCAGCTACAAGCAGGCAGTGGGTGAGCTGGACGAGGAACAGCAGCTGGAGGATGAGGGGCTGCAGCCCCCCAGCAGCAAGACCCCTTCCCCGCCCTGTCCCGCCAGCGAGGTGGTGCGGCCCCTCCGGACCTTCCTGCACGCCGTGCAGAGGAACGAGATGCTCATGACCCCGACCCCGACCCCCAACAGCAGCATCATGAAATCCTTCATTAAGCGCAACGCTCCCCTGCGCGTGGACCCCAGGGAGGAGCGGCAGCGCCTGGAGAAGCTGCGGCGTTAGGAGGAGGCCGAGCAGCTCCGCGGGCAGAAGGTGGAGGAGGACAAGCGGCGGCGGCTGGAGGCGGTGAAGCTGAAGCGTGAGGAGCGCCTCCCTAAGGTGCTGCAGGCCCGGGAAAGGGTGGAGCGGATGAAGCAGGAGAAGAAGAGGCAGATCGAGCAGAAGTTTGCTCAAATCGACGAGAAGACGGAGAAGGCCAAGGAGGAGCGGCTGGCCGAGGAGAAGGCCACGAAGAAGGCAGCGGCCGAGAAGATGGAGGAGGTGGAGGCGCTCAAGAGGCAGGAGGAGGAGGAGAGGCGCCACCAGGAGCTGCTGCAGAGGCGGAAGGAGGAGGAGCGGGAGCGGCTGCGGAAGGCGGCCGAGGCCAAGAGGCTGGTGGAGCAGCGCGCAGGAGCGGCGGCGGGAGCGGGAGCGGGAGCGGCTGCGGAAGTCGGCCGAAGCCAAGAGGCTGGCGGAGCCGCGCGCAGGAGCGGCGCCTGGCGGCGGAGCAGGAGCGGCGGCGGGAGCGGGAGCGGCTGCGGAAGGCGGCCGAGGCCAAGAGGCTGGCGGAGCAGCGCGCAGGAGCGGCGCCTGGCGGCGGAGCAGGAGCGGCGGCGGGAGCGGGAGCGGCTGCGGAAGGCGGCCGAGGCCAAGAGGCTGGCGGAGCAGCGCGCAGGAGCGGCGCCTGGCGGCGGAGCAGGAGCGGCAGCGGGAGCAGGAGCGGCTCCAGGCCGAGAGGGAGCTGCAGCAGAGGGAGAAGGTCCTGCGGCTACAGAAGGAGCGGCTGCAGAGGGAGCTGGAGGAGAAGAAAAAGGAAGCACAGCAGCGCCTGGCTGAGCAGCGGCTGCAGGAGGAGCCGGAGAAGAAAGCCAAGGAGGCCGCGGTGGCCAGCAAAAGCCTGAACGTGACCGTGGACGTGCAATCTCCAGCTTGTACCTTGCAGCAAATGACCCCGCCCCAAGATCAACCCACTTAACTACGGGATGGATCTGAACAGCGATGACTCCACCGATGACGAGGCCCATCCCCGGAAGCCCATCCCCAACTGGGCCAGAGGCACCCAGCTTAGCCAGGCCGTCATACAGCAGTACTACCACCCCCCGAACCTTCTGGAGCTCTTCAGAACCATTCTCCCACTGGACTTGGAGGACATTTTCAAGAAGAGCAAGCCCCGCTGCCATAAGCGCACCAGCTCTGCCGTGTGGAACTCGCCGCCCCTGCAGGGCACCAGGGTCCCTGGCAGCCTGGCCTACAGCCCGAAGAAGCACTGAGCCAGGCCCTCGGGCCTGCTCAGCAGTCTCAGCCTTCATCTGTGTCTGTTTGTCTGTGTCTCTGTTGGTCTGATGCCATCCTGCCTGGTATCCTGTGGCTGAGGGTTCAGTCAAGTGTATATAAATGTCCTCTGTGTGCTACAGGTGGAAAGCGGCTCGGGCCTGTCGGGAGGCTGAGCTTGTTGGGTGTTCGGGGAAGACCCAGGCCCAGCCTTGCCTGGTCTGCTGACAGCACTCTGTAAATAGATTGTTAGAGTTCAGCTGAATTTTAGCCTCTAATGTTTGAGAGCTAGAGTAATAAAGTCTATTCCTTCAAGCCTGCTGTGAGTATCATGAAGACTGGGCTTCTCTGCAGAAAGCCCTGGACCCTGGCCCTGTCTCGGGCCGCTGGATGGGCTGGAGGAATAGGAACTGCTTATTCTCCTGGGGTGTGCGTCAAGGTCACCTGGGTCCCACCCCCAGAGATGCCGATGGAGTGGGTGATTCTGATGCCAGCCCTGGACAACCCTGAGAAACACTTCAGTTCCTTTCATGTTGGGACAGGTGACGATACTTCCTGTTTTTCTGGGGAGCGCCCTGCCTGTAAAGGGGGGCTCATTCAGTGGTAAGACCTGGAGTTGAGGTCAGGAGAATTGGGCTCTTGACACAGCTCTGCAGCTTAAGAGAGGCCCTCAGCCCCTCCACGCCTCAGGCTCCACCCACCCTTGCTGCACGGATGGTGAAAGGACTTAAGAACGTGGACGTGCTGCTGAAGCAGGAGATCTGGGTTAGGAAGGGGCCACCTCTTGAAACTCCCTCAGGACCAGTACATGCAAGTAGTTGAGATGCTAATTAAATGCTTAGTGTCCATGGAAGCTGGCCCTGTCCCATCGCTGCCAACCATGTTCTAAACGTGCCACAGCTTCATCATCTCCTACTCCAGCCCCTGGAATGGGGGTTGGTGAATTTGGGCCTATGGGCCAAATCAAGTCGCAGTCCTTTTTTGTAAAGTTTCATTGGAACCCGCCCAGTAGAAATGAATGCCTGTTGTCTCTGGCTACTCTGCTGAGGGCAGAGTTAAGTAGTTACAACAGAGGCCTTATGGTTCGCAAAGCTGAGAATATTTACTATGAACCTTTACAGGAAATGTTTGCTGACCCTGCTTTAGGACAAAATCAAGGCTGAATATAAGAGAGCTTTTTAAAATGAGTAAAGAGTGAATGCACACAACAGGCTGAAATCTAGAAGATTCCACCATGCAAAGAAAATCATTTTACAGTTCATTCAAATACGGTGCGAATTTAAATTTGTTCCATATGTTCTCTGATGAGAAACTGTTGTGTTGAGTCAACTGGTGAGTGTGTCTTTGCCTGAAACCACAATGTCAATGTCAAAATATTACCTCTTATAAAAACATATTTATAGGGCTTCCCTGGTGGTGCAGTGGTTGGGAATCCGCCTGCCAATGCAGGGGACGTGGATTCGAGCCCTGGTCTGGGAAGATCCCACATGCCGTGGAGCAACTGGGCCCATGAGCCACAACTACTGAGCCTGTGCGTCTGGAGCCTGTGCTCCGCAACAAGAGAGGCCGCTATAGTGAGAGGCCCATGCACCGCGATGAAGAGCGGCCCCCGCTCGCCGCAACTAGAGAAAGCCCTCGCACGGAAACGAAGACCCAACACAGCCAAAAATAAATAAATAAATAAATAAATTTATTAAAAGAAAAAACTTCTTTAAAAAAAATATTTATAGAGCTTCCCTGGTGACGCAGTGGTTTAGAGTCTGCCTGCCAATGCAGGGGACACGGGTTCGAGCCCTGGTCTGGGAAGATCCCACATGCCACGGAACAACTGGGCCTGTGAGCCACAATTACTGAGCCTGCGCCTCTGGAGCCTGTGCTCCGCAACAAGAGAGGCCGCGATAGTGAGAGGCCTGCGCACCGCGATGAAGAGTGGCCCCCACTTGCCACAACTAGAGAAAGCCCTCGCAGAGAAACGAAGACCCAACACAGCCATAAATAAAAAAATAAATAAATTAAAAAAAAAAAAGAGGTCTAACCTCATTTAAAAAAAAATTTATATAGTGTGTATTTTTATAGTGTGTTTGAGAAAAAAATTGTTATTCAGCAAAAAGGTAGTTACAGGTTGCGCTGCATCTTCACTAGTACTTGATATTGTCAGTGCTTCTTATTTTAGCCATTCTAATAGACGCGTAGTGAATTCTCATCATGGTTTTAATTTGCATTTCCCTAATAGCTGGTGATGGTGAACATCTGCTCATGTGCTTACTTGCCATCTGTGTATCTTCTTTGGCAAAGTGTTTGTTCAACTCATTTGTTCTTTTTTTTTTTTGGTTCCTTTTTTATTGGGCCGCGATTCCCTCTTTCTTCATGTGCCTTGTGATTTTTTTTTTTTTGCCGTGTCACATGGCATGTGAGATTTTAGTTCCTCAACCAGGGGACCAGGTATCAAACCCATGCCCCCTGCAGTGGAAGCACAGAGTCTTAACCAGTGGACCACCAGGGAAGTCGCTCATTTGTTCATTTTTAAATTGAGTCGTTAGTTTTCTTACTGTTGTGTTTAGAATCTCTATGTATTATGGATACAAATCTGTTGTCAGATACGTACCTTGCAGTATTTTCTCCTAGTCTGCAACTTGTCTTTTCATTCACTTAACAGTATTTTTCATAGAACAAAAATTTTAATTTTGATGAAATCCAATTTATCAACTTTTTTTCCTTTTATAGATTGTATTTTTTTGGCTTCATGTCTAAGAAATCTTTGTCTAGCCCCAGTTCTCAAAGATTTCCTCCTATATTTTCTTCTAAATATTTTATAGATTTATATGTTACATTTAGGCTTATGATCTGTTTTGAGTTAATTTTTTTTTAAATGTGAGGTTTATGTTTTTTGTTTTGGGGAGCATATAGATGGATGTCCAGTTGTTCTAGAGCCATTTGTTTAAAAGACTATTCTTTTTCACTGAATTTCTTTTGTATCTTTGTCAAGAGTCAATCAGCCATATTTGTATGGGTCTATTTCCAGACTTTGTATTCTGTTTCACTGATCTATGGGTCTCTCCTTTTACCAATACCACATGGTCAAGATTACGGTAGCTTGTATAAGTCTTAAAAATCTGGTAGTGTGATTTCTCCATCTTTATTCTTTTCAAAATTATTTTGGCTTTTCTATCAATTTTGCCTTTCTGTATAAATTTTAGAATCAGCTTATCTATACAAAAACACTGCTGGGATTTTGATTGAAATTACATTAAATCTATATAAGTTTGGGGAGAATTCACATGTTTATGATAGTGTGTCTACTAATCCATGAACATGATGTATCTCTTCATTTATTTACATCTTTGGTTTCTTTTATCAGCATTCTGTAGTTTCAGCATGCAGATCCTATATACGTTTTGTTAGATTTATAGCTAAGTATTTATTTTCTTGGAGCTGTTATAAATGGTATTGTCCTTCTAAAAAAAAAAAAAAAGAAAGAAGATATGGTATATATACACAATGGAATATTACTCCACCATAAAAAGAATGAAATAATGCCATTTGCAGCAACATGGATGGACCTAGAGATTATCATACTAAGTGAAGTAAACCAGACAAACATGTGATATTGTTTATATGTGTAATCAAATAAATGAACTTATGTACAAAACAGAAATAGACTCACAGACATAGAAAACAAAGTTATGGTTACCAAAGGGGAAAGGGAGAGAAGAATAAATTAGGAGGTTGGGATTAACACATAAACACTACTATATGTAAAATAGATAACCAACAAGGACCTACTGTATAGCACAAGGAACTATACTCGATATTTTGTAATAACCTATAAGGGAAAAGAATCTGAAAAATAATATATATGTATATAGATATATGCATGTATATAACTGAATCATTTTGCTGTACACCTGAAACTAACATGACATTGTAAATCAACTATACTTCAAATTTTTTTAATTAAAAAAAGGAATCTGAGAGATCAAAGTGAAAAAAAAGTGGGCAGAATACCTGAATAGAAATTTTTCCAAAAAAGACATACAGATGGCCAACAGGCACACGAAAAGATGCTCAACATACTAACCATCAGGGAATAGCAAATCGAAAGCACAATGAGATATCACTTAATACCTGTCAGAGTGGCTATCATCAAAAGACCAAAAATAGCAAGTGTTGGCAGGATGTGGAGAAAAGAGAACCCTAATACACTGTTGGCGGTTATGTAAATTAACACAGCCACTACGGAAAACAGTGTGGAGTTTCCTCAAAAAACTAAAAATCCAGCTATTCCATCATGGGTATATATCTGAAGAAAACGAAAGCCATAATTCAAAAAGATACATGCACTCCAATGTTCATAGCAGCATTATTTACAATGGCCAAGATTTGGAAGCAACCTAAGTGTCCATCAATGGTTGAATGAATAAAGAAGATGTGATATATATATTTAGTTATATACCTAGGTATATATATATATACACACACATATAATTATATATCTAGTTATACATATAATTATATACCTAGTTATACACATAGGTATAGATAGAGATAAAATGGAATATTACTCAGCCATAAAACGAATGACATTTTGCCATTTGTAACAACATGGATGGATCTGGAGAGTTTTATGCTGAGTGAAATAAGTCAGAGAAAGACAAATAGTACATGTTTTCACTTATCTGTGGAATCTAAAAACAAACAAATGAATGTAATAAAACAGAAACAGACTCACAAATACAGAGAATAAACTAGCGGTTACCAGTAGGAAAAGGGGTAGAGGGAGAGGCAATATGGGGTAGAGGATTAAGAGGTACAAAATACAAGGTATAAAATAAATAAGATACAATGTAATATGTTGCATGGAGACTATAGCCAATATTTTATAACAACTTCAAATGGAGTATAATCTACATAAATATCGAATAACTATGTTGTACACTTAAAACTAGCATAATACTGTAAATCAACTATACTTCAATTAAAAAAAACAAAGTATTCCCTGTCTACGTGACTTTGCCGAACATCGGAGTAGACCAGGAAGGAGGGTGTTTTGAAAAACAAGAACGGGGGTCGGAGACCTGTCTAGGTGGAGCTTGTCTACTTCCACACGTTTGTAGCTCAAAGAGCTCTGTGCGGCCTGGGGCAGGGCAGTTGTCTGGTACCCACTGAAAACTGGATCTGACATTGTGAGCAGTGGCAGAGGTCAGGTATTTAAGAAGGCTTCCCACCTGCTAGTGGAGGTAAGATGAGAGCAGGTCCAGGTCAGCTTAAATGGAGAGCACTGAGAGAGATGCATCTCCTCTAGATGTCGTGTCATGGATCTCCATGTGCCAAACAAGCAGAGGGTTTGAGATTGTTTCAAATTGCATAGCATGAGGCTCTGGAGCCCCTTGAGAAGGAGCTGTGTGACATAAGGCAAAGTGAGGCAACAAGACAAGACTGTTGGCCAAAAAAGCTGAGAGCGACACGGTCCCATCTCTTCATTGCATGTCAGCCCACTCTACATTGATGCTTCCAGTGTTTGGAATGTTCAAATGCTCATTCCCTCCTTCACTCCTCTCCCCACACTCTTACCACAAAGCCAGACTATTTTCCTTGAATTTTTCCTGATAGAAGGGGTATGACAATCAACCTTGAAAATGTTTAATTACTTTATTCATTTACTGTAACTTTAAAATCACTTCAGTTCCTGTCGAGCGTGGAATGGAGGCAGACAACAAGGTAATTCAGTGTGAGCTCACTGCGATGGCTATTTGGAACTCCTGAAGCAACAGGCAGAATACCACTTCCAGGGAAAGTGTGACTTCCTATGGGGAGGGAGGGAGGGAAGAATAGAAAGGGAGAGAAGGAGAATATTCTTTTTATAAATCTTATAGAGGCCTTGTTGTATAAATGTGAATAAGTGAATTTGCTAATTTTCAGTAAGGCAGAAGTTGATAGAAAAAAGAACAAATGTGAAGTGAATTTACACCAGAGGCCCTAGAAGGTGGGAAGTATAAAGAAGACAAGATGTGGTTGGAGAAAAGTGGATAGGGAGGATGAATCAAAGGAAGGGGAAAAAAAGAATCTAGGAAAAAACAGTCAGTTCAGTTTGGGGAGAGAGGTGTTGGAACCACATGTGTGTGCCGTGTAACCGGATGTAGAACTGCGAGGGTGTGGATTGGGGCTGGATGTCCATCTATTATGGACAATAAAAGGGAGCAATAGAACAAGGAATGGTAGATCAGACTAGCTGTTTCAGGTGAGGCCTCGCCCAAGACTTTTTAAAAAATTATTTATTTATTTATTTATGTATGTCTGTTTTGGGTCTTCGTGTCTGTGCCAGGGCTTTCTCTAGTTGCTGCAAGTGGGGGCCCCTCTTCATCGCGGTGCGCGGGCCTCTCATTATCGCGGCCTCTCTTGTTGCGGAGCACAGGCTCCAGATGCGCAGGCTCAGTAATTGTGGCTCACGGGCCTAGTTGCTCTGCGGCATGTGGGATCTTCCCAGACCAGGGCTCGAACCCGTGTTCCCTGCATTGGCAGGCAGATTCTCAACCACTGCGCCACCAGGGAAGCCCCTCGCCCAAGACTTTGATGAAATCCCCAGGTAGGTGGCCATGGGGCTCAGGTCTGCAGTTTCAGAAACTCAGGTTTCTTGATTTATTCATAAATCTGAGGAATCAATGCAACCAAAATCCCCAAGAGACTATGTAAATGAAAATTCCACTCCCTGACAATTCACACTACTGTCAGCAGAGGGCGCCCCTGCCCAATGAAGACCAAATGCAAATTAAAAACTTGCCTCAAGGCAGTTAATCTGGGCAGTGGGGTTAGGGATGAACTTTGTTTTCTTTTTATTTTTCTACATCTTACAAGAGTTATACAATGAAAATATACACTACTTATAAGATCAGAAAAATTATGTGAAAATAAGATTTATTCTGCAACTTTCTGTCAAATGGTATAGAAAGTTATATATATTTGCCATATTACAAAATATTAATTGTCATATCATCTCAATGGAAGGGATATGAGTCTTCTTGGTACTAGTCTTTCAACTTCTCTATGGGCTTGAAAATTTTCATAATAACAACTTGGGGAGTATTTTGAATATAAATTTGAAAAAAAAAAAAGCTTGGGGAGGAAAAAAAAGATATTCACATCTATTAATTCAAGGACCACTTCTACCTAAAAAATAGAGCCAGTCTCCTAGATAGCAATATCCTCACCCCTAGGGATTGATGAGTAAATGTTTAAAAATTCTTATTCTCAAAATATTTGTTTAAACATTCCCTTCTGGTTACATAAAATCTTACATTTCAGTGACAGAACATAGTACCTAAGACCACCAGGTACCACTGTCCCTTAACAAACTACCCCAAAACTTGGCATCATGAAACAACTGTTTTATTTTGCTCCCTATTTGTGGGTCATAAATTCAGGAAGTGTTTGGCTGGGCAGTTGTCACTTGGGGTGTCCCATGCAGTTTCAGGTAGGTGTCAGCAGGGCAGCAGACGTCCAAGGACCCCCCCGGGCTGCATATACAATGTGGCTGTAGCCTCTCCAGCAATGCAGTCTCAGGGTCACTGGACTTCTTACAAGGCAGCTCCACACAGCTCAAGGCTCAGAATTTGTGCAGTCCAGCAAATGAGGCAGAACCCAGCTCCCCTTTCATGACCTGGGGCCTCACTCCTGCCCACTGCATGATTTCATGTAGGCCAAGGTGGCTAGTACCACCATGGTAAGAGAAGTTTTAGCTGAACACATGGCTGCCACTCCATTTCCCTGTCTCCCCTGCAAATGGGGGGACTAGACCAAGTTCTGGTGACTGGGAGATGCGGGAAGGAGATATGCACAAATTCTAGGTTTCATTCTAAAAAGAAAGAGGCTTGCCCTCCCCTTCTCTTTCCTTCCTATCTGACTGGAGCCAGGGCACCATCTCTGACTGGGTGCTGGGAACCATGTGTTGAAGATGGTAGGATGAAGAAATGGAAGACTCAGTTCTTGGTGGGTGTGAATCTGCTGTAGCAGCCTCAAAATACCACCCACCTGGACTTCTGAGTGAATGAGAATTAAAACATCTTATTTAGGCCACCATCGTGTTGGGTTTCTGTGTTTCGGCTACCAGACTCGATACACTATAAGGTAAAAGTCTGCTGCTTTTAATACAAGTGCATCTCCTGGAAGGGACACACAGATCCCTGTGAAACAGAGCAGGACCCCGTGGGGCCTTTCTGGGGACAGATCTCCACCACCCCCACTCTTGTTGTGAAAAAGCTTTAGCTATCTAGGCCTTCCCTGAGTTCCAAAGAGCAAATTTAATCAGCGAAGTGAGAAAATGCAGAAGCAATGGAAAGCAGTCAAGCAAGATTCTGTGCCTCAAGACAGGAGATACGGTGTCTGTCCCCATACCAGCAAGGGCCCTGACCTCTGCTCGTAGGTGGAGGGTGTGTGGGAGAACAGACAGAGATTCAAGGCCCCAGCTGGGCTGTAGGCAAACCCCTGATCTCTAAGGAAATCCTTTCAGGTAGCCTGGAGTCCCAAGTGTTTGTTAAAGATATTTAAGGAAGAGGGTAAATGATTAAAATTATGGTGAAGGTGAATATTTGACATGGTTATACATAAATGTTTAACTTACAGAAAGCTAAATAAATATTTATGTAAATTTATGGCTTTTATAGATGATTTACCTATTTATCTACATATGGGAGAAAGAAGCCTGATAGGAGTAAACAGAGACGGGACTGGGGGTGGGTATGTACGTGTGAATGTTTTATTACCTGCTTTCTGATTTCTAAAATGAATATATTTTGCTTCCGTAACAAGAAAAAAAGGAAATGATACCTTTCACTTTACAAGGTTGTTGTATCTAACAATCTAAACCCAGCACACACACCCCCAAGCTCCCCTTCCCCCCACCCCACCTCCACCGGTCCCAATTCCCATCCTCAACTCCGCCGTCAGCCCTACACCTGGCCCCCTACCACGCCCCCAGGTGCGACCCCCAGCCTTGGTCCGGTTTTGAACAAATCCCAGGGGATCAACCCAAGGCTCAGGGGGACCCTGGCCAGACACTCTATCCAACACATCTGTCCACACCGGGATGACTCAGCCCACAAATAAAATCCCACCTGAATGACCCAGATAAGAGAAGAGGACCTAGGCCGAGAGACTTGTGCAGTGGAGGGAAGGCAGAAACAGCAGTGGTTGGAGAGAATGGCAGGAAATGGAGGAGGAAGGGCTTTGGGTCACTGGCAGAGGCTGAAGGGCCAAGGCCAAGGCGCAGGAGTGGTGGGATGGCCCAAGCCGTTTCTGGGCCCACAAACACACCAGGTCCCCGTGAGGCCTCCTGTAGGCAGCTGAGACGCGGACAAACCCTCCGCCCACAGGGACCTGCAACCTGCAAGCACCTTGCCAGTCGGTCCCCGACGTTTCAGTGAGGGCCTGAGGTAGGAGGTAGATGGGCCCCTGGGCTGGACAGCTGGTGTTTGTCAAGTGGAGTGAAACTGGAGCTTTTTTTCACCCAGACACTCCAAGGCCAAAGTGAATGGCAGAAGCTGAGCTCTGCTGGAGTAAAGAGATAAGATGACCATTCCTGAGATCAAGGAGACCTCCCTGACTACACATGCGCAGAAAGGCTCCTAGGGGGTCAAAAAGGAGGGGGTGCCACCCCACAATAGGTGATGCCAAAACTCCCACAGGCCTCTATGCTGGAATCCATCTTGGCAAAATGTCATGCACGCATATGGGGAGGGTCCTAGGGCAGGTCAGGTGTGGGAAAAGAAACAAGATAATTGGCCAAAGGTAAACAAAGACCGGGAAAAACTGCCCTATATAAATGATTTAACTGTCTTTTTACTGGGCTCCTCCCCACTAGGGAGAACACCTACACCCTTTCTCTCCTGGTGTATACTTCTGCCTTGCTCCTGTCTTAAATAAATCAACAGTTTCTCTGTGTTCTCTCCCACATGTTATGCTGTGTCTCTGATAATAAACTTTGTACTTGTTTTTTTACAGTTTTTGCCTCATTGAGAAATTCATTTTTCAAATGGGGCAAGAGCCAGGGGAACTTTGCTTCTAGCCTCTGGCCCCTGGTGGTCTAGCGGTTAGGATTCCTGGTTTTTCACCCAGGTTACCCAGGTCCAATTCCTGGGCAGGGGACTAAGATCCTGCTTTAAGCCACCACTCACTGCTGTCTCCCGAGATCAGGCCCACCCTGCCTGGGAGCCATGTTGAGCTGGGTGAGCTCTTTGGTATTATCTTTAATCTCCAAAGTCAAGGTTAGCAGAATTCTGAAGGATTTAAGGACACCATGTTTTTCCATTTGGTATGTCCCCTTGCTTTGTTATCCACAGGAGGATCATGTTCCAGGGATGGCAGCATGCACACATGAATCACACCTGAGGATGCCTTGGCATAGTGAACGTGGCCTCTCTGGGGACCCACATCAAAAGGAAGAGAAACAGGACACAGAGACCCCCTGAAAGGGCTCCTCACTTGAGGACAAACCTGAGAAACCAGCCTGAATCTTCTGAGGGTCTCTTCCTCTACAATCTCCCTGGGAGGGCTGCCCTCCCACCCCCACCTGCTGTTTGGCCTGGGAGCCCAGGCCCACCCACCAACCTGGAGCCTGTGGGAGGGGAGACCAGAGTACAAGGAAGGCAGAGGAGACGGCCTTGGAGGAAAGGCTGTAAAGGATAGAAAGGGAAGGGTCCTGATTAAGTAGTGATTAACAACATGGGTTCCATTCAAATCCTGGCTCCACCCCAACCAGGTGTGTGGCCTTGGGCAAAGGACCCTCTCTGTGCCCGTTTGCTCCTCACCTGTAAAACGGAGCAATACTTAACTACCCATGATCTCTTTGAGGATTAAAGGAGTTCATTTTAATTTGTGGAGCGCTCAGAACAATGCACTTGGTAAGCAACTGTTAAATTAATTTAGTGCTAAGAACATGGATTCTGGCAGCCAAAGCACACCTGGCCCAATTGTGTCGAGCCTTGCAAATCGCGGATAATGATCATCTCTCTACCCCAAAACAGGGTTTAAACATCCATCTAAGAGCACGTGGGAAGACAAAACTAGCTCTACAACGATCTGAAAAGTTAAAATGAATTTCTGACTCTGGTTCACTTAGCCCAGAAGGGAGGCCAGAGTTCCTCCCTCAGGGACCTGGTGACACCCCCTTCTCCACAACTCATCCATCTGGTGTGAAGCTCGAGGATGGTTTCTGTCAACAAAGTCACCTAGCCCAGGGTTTTCAAACCCACTGATGGAAATCAAGTTGGTAGGTCACAAGCAGCATTAAAAAAAAATTAGTGGAAAATAGAAACTCTCAGGATAGTTTCAGGCGAAGTTTGCCATTTATGTGTGGGTGTTTTGGGTGGCAGTGTAAAAGGCATCCTCACACTCTTAGTGCTACTGCCAGCGTTGATCCAGCTGTCAGCTCTGTGTCCTGGAAGGTTCCTAGGGAATGCTGCCTGGGCCAGCAGAGGGCATCCTACACAAGGTGCCCATTTCAGGAGGGACTGCCTGCATTCTCTCTCGGACCAGGCCTTGAGGGCCCCATAGCCCAGCTCTAGAGAAGATTAGCACTAGGGGAGTGAAGCCTTGGGCCCTCTCCACCTCCAAGCCTGGCCTTTCTTTCCCACCTAGGCCCCTCCTTAGCTCTCCTATGCCTTTTCTCCTACTCCCTGCTCTTATCCTCCTGTCATCTGCTTTCCTTCCTCCAACTGACCTACTTCCTCTTGCCTGTGCAGACCCTTCCTTTAGTCCTCATTCTTTTCCTTGTTTCCTCCACCTTTCTCCTCCCTTTTCCACCCCCAACTCCTTTACCAGGACACACAAACACACACAGTTTTTCAGACAATTCAGGCTTTATTTTTGAAAATAATTCTGTAGCTTCAACTTTCTTCCATGAACTGAGGTCAGGCAAGAAAGAAAAACATACACGTTGCTCTCCAACCCACCATCTGCGTCCTAATCTGTGCACACGGGAAGGGAATGCTTGGGGGAGAAGGGAAGGAGGCTGGGCTGAATGGTCTTGGCTGCTCTACCTCACACTGAGAGGGCCTCCAGAAGCCACGGGCCAGGCTAGCATGAACCGTCCCAGAGCGACAGGGAAAGGATTGGTTTTTAGAAAGGACGGGATAGGGGGCAGTCTGTTTCTTGGAGGAAGGATGAGGGAGGGGCGCCCCAGCACCCAAGGCTTTTCCCCCAACCCCAGCAGGTGAGCTGAGGAGAGGTTCTGCTTTTCCCCTTCACCGTTTCATCTTAGAATCACGAACTGCTAGGCTGCAGGGAAAGAAGAGCTGAGAGGAGGTCAGGGATAAAGGAGAGGGGGAAGAAGAGAAATACAGGCAGGAGGGAGTAAACCCTGACAACCTAACAGCTCTGCCCAGACCCTGATGATGATGAAACCCCTTTGGTTAGTCTCATTTTGGCCACAAGTACATCTCCTTCTCACATAATCCAGCCTCCCACCCTGCTCCAGTTAGGGGAAGGTGGAGATGGTGGGGGACAGGTACAGGAGGATGGCTCATACTCTGGCTAGAATAGCCAGGACAGGGAAAAGGGGCCTGATCAAGAGAACTAAAGTAGCCAACCTCTCCACAGATGTCCTAGGAGAAAACCTGGAACGTGGATTTTGTGGCCCCAACAAGCCCAAGTCTCTCCCTACCACACAGTGGTTTCCTGCTTAATAACTCCCCCAACATACCCCAGAAAGATTCCCCTGATTTGACCCCCTTGAGAATGGGAGACTAAGCCTCACCTTATCATCTGTGCACTTGAATGCCACTCAAAAAAAGAAAAAAAAAAAACCCAGAAGATAAATGGACCCAAGAGAGAAACACAGAGGGGATGATGCAGCCCAGGGACTGCGGTCCCATCTTAGGCCATGATATTGCCAGGAGGGGCCCCAGGAGGGGCAGGCAGGTGCTGCTAATTCCAGCTAGGGTCGTAGCCGTCCCAGGTCTGGGGTGGGGCCAGGTGGACACGGCGGCCCCGGAACAGGAAGCTGACGATGCCCTGGTAGCCGGCCCTGGGGACACCGGACTTGAGGTCATCCATGACTCCCAGGGCCTTGGCGAAGGCCTTGAAGCTGTCCCTGCTCGTGTACTGCACCCGCACCTCCCCCAGCTCACTCCGCTCACTGGTCCTCACTTTCTCCACCTGCAGCAGGGGAGCACTGTAGACACGTGCAAGGAAATCCCTGTCATAGGCCTCCCGTCGCAGGTAGGACAGGTCCAGCTGGGTGAAGGGCACGAAGTGCTGGTTCAGCTTGATAAACTTGAGGTGCTGGTCAAAGAACTGCCCATGGCTCACACCTTTGCGGCCAAAGGTCATCGTTCTGGAGATTTCAGGCCGCACACAGGCCCGGCCCTGCCGCTGCTCTGGCCGGCGCATCCAGTCGTCCCAGAAGGCCTTGGGCCACTTGGGCTCCAGCTCAGCCCAGAGCTCGGCCAACAGCAGCCAGCCCAGGCCAGGGAAAAAGTCTGTGCGGTAGAGCAGCTCAGGCTTGCCTGAGTCCACCATCTGCTCCTTGCCGTTGTCGTTCCAGGCAGACACACACCAGAGGGAGGGGTCGGCCCTCAGCAGCGGGTACGTGGCCTGGAAGTACTCGAAGAAGTCTGGAGCCACCTCCAGATCATCCTCCACCACCACCGCCGCTGGGAACTTGAACCTGTGAAAGACCTGGCCCAGCGCCCAGCGGTAGTGCCGAGCAATCTTGTAGTAGCCCTGGAACTTCCGGTGGTCGGGTGGCACTGCGATGTTGCTCAGGTCAGGCTGCCGGATGTGCGTGATGGCGCTGCCGTAGGAGGCGATGACCTGGGCTGTCTCCTCATGCCCGCAGTCCTGGCTGACGATGATGGGGAAGCGCTCGGCCGAAGGCCGATAATGCAGCAGCTTGTCCAGGCAGCGCCGGACAGTGCTGCGGTCACAGGCGATGACCAGGATGGGGATCACGGCCGGCGGAGAGGTCACAGGCACTCGCGGCAGGACAGGCGGGGCCGCGGTGGGCACCCTCCACCGCTGGCTCCACCTAGCATGATGCTCCCTGATCTGCTGCAACAGCCCCCGCTGCCGCTCCAACTCGACCTCAGCGTCCTGGGCCAGGCGGATCACCTCACGGGTGAGGCTGGCGGGGTCGTCATCGAGAGCACTGTCTGAGGGCAGTCTGCTAGGCGCCGGGCGCGTCCAAAAGAAGAGGAGCAACAGGGCATTCCAGGCCACAAAGAGGATGGCGCCCCACAGCACAAGCCCTGCAGACTGCTTCTTCAGCATCCTGGCCCCCGCGGGGGAGGCGGGCAAGGCTGGGGCTCGAGGCTGCCCTTGGCTTGCCCGGCTCACGCTCCCACAGTCCTAGGGATGTTTCCTCTGGGCTCCAGGCTTAGGAAGCAGCCATGCACCTGAGGAGAGGAGAAAAACAACCATCATCACAAGGCGTGGGGCTGCCCTGGAGTGGAAGAATGGGGGGCAGAAACAGATGAAAAAATGCAGGACAAGGAAGGCCAGGAGGTTAACTCCAAAGCTCTCTTAAAAGATAGCTGCCTGTTCCCTAATCTGGAGGGTCCATCTGTGTGGAAGAATAGGATTAGGAGAGCATGTTCCCACACTCCAAAACGAGTTCATGAGTCCTCTGAAGAGCAACGTGGTTTTTTTTTGGGGGGGGGGTGGTGTAGAGAGTGATGTTGGTGGAAGACAGGAAGCAAAGGAATCCCATTTCCCCCTTCCCTACCTGACAGATTTTGTTTACCATCTTCTATCCAGAGCTTAGGAGAGGTGGTGGTTAGACCATCTGCCTCCCATGCCTCAAATCAAACTGCCCAAAGATTACTGATTTTAAAACTCTAATATCACACCTCAGGGCTAAAGCCAGCACCTTACCTAATAAGGAAGCACCAGAGGCATTCTCACGAAGGTCAGGAGCAAAGCCAAGCCACCCCAGATCTACATGACTATTTAACATTCTGTTGGAGGGATCAGCCAATGCAACTGGACTGCAGAACACAATTATAGGCAGAAGAAGTGGAAAAGAAGCAAAAGTATCTCAATGTACTGATGCTATGAGAATATGCCTGGAAAACTCTAAGAGAATCAATGATAAATCCAACCTAAACAATCAAAGAATTGAGCAAGGTAGTGGGATATAAAAATTAACATGCAAAAATCAATAGCCTTCATATCCACAAATAATAACTCATTAAAAAAACAACAAATGAGAAAACCCTATTTATAACAGCCATGAAAATGATAAACTATTTAGGAATTAACAAGAAATATTCAAAAACCTACATGAACCTATAATTCCTATAATTCCCGAAAAGACACAAAATAAGACTTAAATATCCCTTGTTCTTGGTTAGGACATCTCAGCATCATCAAAAATCTCAATAAAAATACTTTTTTATAGAGCTAGACAAAAGTTCATAACAGAACATCTAGGAAAATGATGAAAACGAACGAGCAGTGAAGAGGGACTAGCCCTACCAGATATTAACATACTAAACATTACAAAGCCTCTATAATTAAAAGTATGTGGTGTTGGTATGTAAACAAACATATCATCCAAAGGAATAGAATTTAAACTCCAGAAATACACCCAACTACATGCAGAAATCTAATGTATGATAAAGGGGATATTTAGAATTACTGGCACAAAAAATGGTCTTATTAATAGTGTTACAACAGTTATATAGCTACTTGGGGAAAAAAAATAAGATCCGTACACAAGAATAAATTCCAAGAGAACTAGACATCTAAGTAGAAAAATAAAACCATACAAGTGCTGAAAGAAAATATATGTCAATTCCTCTATAACCTTAGTATAGGGAAAGGCTTTCTAAGTATGACTTAAAATACAGATGCAGTAATAAATAAAACACTTTTTGCATGGCTAAAAACACCATAAGCCAAGTCAAAAGACAAATAACAAACTGGGAGAGAATATTTGCAACATACATCACAAATAATAAACCAATACCCTAACAGACAAAGAACTTTTATAAACTGAGGGGAAAAAAGGCCAAAACTCTTGTCTAGAAGACTAGGGCAACTCACACACAAAAATATTAAAATGGTCCTTAGACGTATGAAAAGGTATTTAATTTCACTCATGATAAGAAAAATTCTAATTAAAACTATACTAAGATAACATTTCTCCACCCATCAGACTGGCAAAAATTCAAACACTTGTCCTATTCTCGTAACAGAGTCAGCTGAAGAACAGAAGTTCTTGATTTTGATGATGTCCAATTATCAGGGTTTTTTTCTTTTATGAATCATGCTTTTGGCGTTGTATCTAAGAAATCTTTGCCAAAGTCACAAAGATTTTTCCCTGTGTTTTCTTTTTTAGGTTTTATAGTTTTAGGTTTTACATTTAGGTTTACGATTCATTTTGAGTTAATTTGTGTATATGGTGTGAGATATGGAACTAATGTCCTTTTATAGCAGTTTGGCAGCTAGCCAAAATGCTAAACAGAGAGTTACCATATGACCCAGCAAGTCCACTCCTACATACAGACCCAAGAGAAATGAAAACATATGTCCATACAAAAACCTATAGGGAGTGTTTATAGCAGCTTTATTCATAATTGCCAAAAAGTGGAAACAACTCAAATGCCCATCAACATGGGAATATGGATAAACAAATTGTGGTCTACCCATGGAATGGAATAATATTCAGCAATTAAAAAGGAACGTACTACTGATACACACGACACGTGGACGAATCTCAAAATAATTATTCAAGATGTGAAAGAGTACATGCAGATCAGTGGCTGCCTGGGGATGGGGGCAGTGAGAACATCAGGGGAGGTATTACAAAGGGACACTAGGAAACTTTGTGGGATCATAGTTTCATGGGTATATACATATGTACAGACTTATGAAAATGTACATTTTAACTACGTAAAGTTTACCGTATGTCATTTATACCTCAATAAAACTTTTTTAAAAAGATATTATTGGGTCAAATGACAAAATTAGAATATAGACAGTAGATCAAAGTATCAGTGTTGACTGATAACCATAATGTGGTTATATAAAAGACTATCCCAATTCTTAGGTAATACACGCTGAAGTAATTAGGGGTAGAGGGCCATGGTAGGTGCAACTTCTCAAACGGTTCAGAACAAAAATACCATGTATGTATATGAACAGCAAATGGAGCAAAATGTTAATAGGTGGATCTGAGTAATGGGAATATGAGTATTCTTATACCATTTTTATTCTTGCAACTTTTTTATAGTTTGAAGTTATTTTCAAATACAATTTCTTAAAATCAAATATAGGGACATAGCCCACAGCTCTGACTAGCTTCATCCAATATGGCCCCAGCTGGGCACATCAGTAAGAAGAACTGGGACACAATCCACTTTTCCTGAACTCCTCAATCACGCCATGACATGCATCACACACCTGCTCTCTGCCAGGCTCTGGGAAGGGACTGGGGCACGCATCCAACAAGAAAAAGGCATGGTCCTGCCAACCCCCTCACTCCACCAGACCTCATTACTGAAAGGATCTACCGTACCCTCCCATTCCAGGACAGCTGCCATTCCTGACCATGCAACTCTCTCCCTGGCATTCCTGCCTCTGGTCTCAACACCTCATACCTCAAAGCTTCAGGTCTGCACTCTCCTGTGCTGACTGCTCTGTCAGTTCCCCTCTGCCTCACAGACCAGTTCTCTAACCCTAGCTAAAACCTTGAGTCCCAGACCTCATCTCTGTGCTCCTGGACTCTCAAGCAGGCAGATCCAGTATCCAAGGATCAAAGGGCTGATCTTTAAGAGTCTCTAAAGGGAATGGATTCTGCCTCCCTCCTCAGAGGCCCCTCCAGCCCCTGCAAGCACTACCACCCCCTGTCTTCCTCCTAGAAACCAGCCACCCTCACAACTCCATAGCACCAGTCTTCTCAGAAACCTCAAGTCCATTTCAGTTTTACTGTGTCATTAAATTTCCATTTTATTAGTGCTCATATACCAATTAGGGTTTCCTAGAAGAGAAACACACACAGATTTCCAGTTTCTTCCTCACTCCCCCTCAGGATGTGGTCAATGTTGGATTCCCTAACCCCCAACATCCTGCCTCCCAACTGACTGGGCAGGAATAGTCTTTAGATAAAGAGATGGGGGAAAGAAAAGAGAAACTGAGCTCCATCAGCCGAAGCGTTGGCTTCAGGGCTGGAGGGGCAGGCTTGTCTCTGACTTATCAATGAGCCACCTCAAACCAGCAGGCTCTCAGAGAGGTAGCAAAACCCCACGGGACCACATCCTCTCTACCCTGCACCCTTCTCCAGACATTAGAATTAGGTGGCCCACACCCACTACCCTGAGGCCTGGAAGACCTCCCAACACCTTCTAAGCCAGGCAGATCAAAGCAATCTTCTCAGCCCCTCTGCAGACTGTATTCCTAGCAAGTCTATAAACCTCGAGAAATGTTAGACAGCCCACAGGAAACAGCTGCCCCAGTCCAGCCAGGCCTCCACCCCACAACCCTTTTCTCTAAATTCTCAAACAGGACTTGCTTCTCTTGCCGTAAGAGTACGTGATGCACCTATTCCCAGGCCCCACCCCTTCTCCACACGGACTCACCCAGAGTCCCAGTGCCATTTTCTACTGCTTCTCCACATATTCTCCAGGGCAGGATCCTCCACTCTGTCTAGAAGTTAGTGGTGTGTGAACACACAAGCGCAGGCACTCTCCAGCAGCTGGCTGTGCCTGCGGAATGAGCAAGTCCAGAAGGCCAGCTTTTGGCCAGCAGAGCCCATGCACTCATCCAGGAAGCACTGCTCTGAGTCCTACCATCAGGAGGGTACGGCAGACACAAGGGCAAGTCAAACAGCCCAGGACAATGCTTGGCATCACTCCGAGTTTTTTCACATCGCTGAGACTCAATTCTCTCACCTCTAAGATGGAAACCATAACAGAATACCTCATTGGGTTGCTGTGAGGATTGGGTGAGATAATTCACATCAGGTGTTTAGAACAGTGCCCAGCATATGACAGCATAAATGCTAGCCAGTCACTCTGCTAGCCAGTCCCCTCTCTCACTGGCTCTACTTACTCCACTCTATGAGATTCCTTCCAGGACCCAAACACTCGAGCCTGCCTCAGGGCCTCTGCACGTGCCGGTATGCCTGGTCGGCTCTTCTCTCTCTTCTTCACCTAGTGTGTTCTGACTCACACCTCGCCAGGACACCTTCCCTGATGCTTTCGGACCCTGTGAGGTCCACCTCCCCTTCACAACCAACAGCACCAGCACAACCCCACGCTCAACATCTGTCAAATCCCCTCTACTACCAGCTACCTGAGGAGGCGGACCAGCTCCCCCAGTGCTGCCAAGCTGCTATGCTAGGATCCTCGACATTCAGATTTGCCTGCAACAAAAAAGTGGCTTCCATGTGGATGCCACACACCCACGATCACTTAACTGCAATTCCCAAGTCCAAAAAGTGCTGAAAAACAGAAGTTTTCCACACTTGTTTGGCTTAACCTCATTCGGAGAAATCTGATCTAACGTGAGGCTACGTATAGTCTTTATTTATCCCGTTCATATGTTTTGCTACAGAAATAAGCATGTTGGATTATGGTATGCTGCTCCAGACCTTCACTACATCATAAATGCACCAGATCATCTTTTTTAAATCCAAAAAATTCTAAATTCTGAAACATATCCAGCCCCAAGAATTTCAGAATTATGAAAATGGAAGAGAAAGTTACTCATTCACTGCCATCATCCCATTTCAAGATCTCAAACGCTTAAACCTGAACTCTCTTCCCTTATTATTAAATACCGAACTCTTGATGTGGCTTCTCAGCTGGTTCACCTATCACGCACCTTGTTTCCCTCTAAGCAATCTTCCCAATAGTGACAGAGCATCCTTCTTAAAGTACACAACTGGTCCCAACACTAACCTGCCTTAAAAACCATACTGCCACTGCCCACAGACTGAAACTCAAAATCATTATTATGACACACAGGGCCTTCACGACAAACTGACTCAAACATTCCTTTTCAACCTCACCTCCGACCACTAACCCCATGAACTCCGTACTCTGGCCTCAACAGGCTACTTTTTTCCCTCAATAAGTACCCTTTGTACACTGCTTTCTTTCCTCTGGCTGGTCCCGCATCCTGAAATATTATCCAAAGCCCCACCTACAAGCATTATACATCCTTAAGAACCCAGTTCCTTAACATCCAGGCAGAGCCAGGCTTTCCACAGCTATACTCCCACCGTACTCTCTCCACACCTCCTGTCTTTCCTCTCCACACTGTAACAGAACCTGTGGCTGTACTTACCTGGCTCTCACCTTACTCCTTAGAGAAAAGGCTCTATGATCTGTATACCTATTGACAGTGCTTGGCACATGTACGAAGTTCAAGTAGCTAGATAGAGGGTTGCTTGCATTATTCACTAAATCGGGGAGAAAGAAGACCAAACTAGCAGCCTAACAGTGAAAGATTACATTTTCCGAAGATGACTACCAAATATCCCATCTCACATGCTCTTCTTACAAAGTGACAATGACACTCCTCCCTCTAGAGCTGGGGGAGATGCGGTCTATGTTCCCTCTCTTTGATCTGTGACTACAGAGGAAGTGATGACTATGTGACTTACAAGACTAGCTCATGAAAGGCAATACAGTTTCCACTTGGTGCTCCTGAGACGCCTGTTCTTGGAACCCAGCCACCAAGGTGAGAGGAAGCCCAGGCCATGTGGACAGGATACCTCTAGGTATTCCAGCTGACAACCACAGCTAAGGTCCGGCTGACAGCATCAGCCACTAGACATGGGAGGAAGCCTTCCAGATGATTCCAACCCCAGCCACATATGAATGCAACTACATGAAAGGCCAGGAGCAAACCCACAGCGATCCAAAACCTTGGATCACTTCTGACTTACTCACAGGCCAGGGGTATCACGAGTCGCTGCCTACATTCAAGCGAAAAGGAACACAGACCCCCCACCACCGGCTGGGAGGAGGGCAACGTCCTATTGTAACAATGTAGAGCGGGATATTTAAAGTTGTGGCCATTTTGGGAAAAGACAATCTGCCACATCTTCCTTTTCTAAAATAGAACAACAGTCCTTAACCTTGACCTGAGTACCTGATGTTCTGTTATTAATGACATTTGCCTGCAAAAGGCACAAACTCACACTAGGTTTTTTTTTTTGCCAGAGTTTTCACAACTCCTTCAGGGAAGTCACATAGCTGGTCCACACCACCAAGTACAAAGACATCTGCACTGTGATGGGAGATGAGGCGTGAGCCTTTTTAGTGAATAAGACCCTCAACCAAAACCCAGGAGGTTCTGAGCAGGTGCCACCAACTCCCGTGGGTCTCAGCTTCTTCTTTTTTTTCTTTTTAAATTAACTTTTATGGAGTATAGCTGCTTTACAATGTTGTGTTAGCTTCTACTGCACAGCAAAATGAATCAGCCATACATATACATATAGCCCCTCCCTTTTGGATATCCCTCCCATTTAGAATACCACAGGGCATTAAGTAGAGTTCCCTGTGCTATACAGTATGTTCCCATCAGTTGTCTATTTTACACATAGTATCAATAATGTATATGTGTCAATCTCAATCTCCCAATTCCTCCCACCCCACCCCTTTCCCCCTTGGTGTCCATATGTTTGTTATCCATGTCTGTGTCTCTATTTCTGCTTGGCAAATAAGATCATCTATACCATTTTTCTAGATTCCACATTTATGCGTTAATATACAATATTTGCTTTTCTCTTTCTGACTTACTTCACTCTGTATGACACTCTCTAGGTCCATCCACGTCTCTACAAATGACCCAATTTCGTTCCTTTTTATGGCTGTGTAACATTCCATTGTATATATGTACCACATCTTCTTTATCCATTCCTCTGTTGATGGACATTTAGCTCAGTTTCTTCTTTTGAAGAACTGCCTATGAGCTGTGAGATCCCTTTTTAAAACTCTGATTCCTATGGTATTCTCTAGCCAGTTCTCTCTCTCTGACAAGAAAATGTTTCTTAAACAGCAAGAGAACACCAGATAGTCAACTTCTTACTGTGAGCAATAATGGAGAAGTCTTATTTAGCTTTTAGAAAGTATGGAAGTCAAAGGAATGTTGACAGACCTTCCTTTCTATCTCTGTGTTGCTTAGTACGTTAAAAAGCATTGCCTGAAAAAAACCAGAAAGTATAGAACATGCCACAGATAATGGAGACTTAACTGAATCACTTTCTTGTTCATTAGACCTCTGCTAGACTCCTGTACCTTGTACCAGGCTCCATAATTTCAAAAGGATGTTAGAACTGAAAGGGAGTCAGAGAAGATACACTAAATAATTCAAGGACTTAGAGAATAAGACCTAGAGGGAAGGCTAAAGGGATATATGATGCTAGTGCAGCAAAAAGCATGAAGCCCTGGGAAACCAAGTAACCTTGGGCAAGTCACTTGTGCCTTAGTTCCCTCATTTGAACAGGGAGAGGGCTGATTTGGATCATCTCCAAGGCCCCTGGGCTCTGATGATGAAAAGGACAGTGACAATTTCCCCAGTGTCCCAAACAGGAAATGAGTTTAACCTGTCACATAAGCCACTGAGGTTAGACATACTACATTGCCTTCTAATCTGAGAAAAGGACAGGGGAGATCCGAGAGACCTCAATGGTCTCGGGTAATGGGGTCAGGCAGGGGTGATTCACAGTTCGAGGCAGACGCAGGGGGGATGTAAGCATCTAAAAGAAAAGTCTACATGGTCTAAGAAGTATTATAAACGACAGAAAATAAAGCTGGACAATCTCAGCCAGTGATGTTCGTAAAGGGAGGACTAATTAAACGCATCACAGGGGCAAAGGTTAACCAAGGTGGAGCCTCACTCCAGGGTTCACTGTCCCGTGGAGACACAGACCAGCCGGCCACAGCCCCTGTGCTCCAGGGCTTATAAGATGGGGCCCTGCACGTCTCAGGGGCCCCCTACTCCACACACATGAGCTAACAAGTAGGAGAAAGTTTTCTTGACAATTTACTTATTTCCACATCGAGTCAATTCTTCCTCCCGGCAGAGGAGAAAGAACCCCTAGTAACTTTTGGAATGGACGCGCGGGTGGGGTCTGGGGAAGGGCCACCTCGCATTCCGCTCCCCAAACCCTCTCCAGCGACCCCAGCGCCTCCAGGCCCCACACCCACGTCGGCCCAGAGGCTGAGTTTCACAACCAGCCCCCTCCCCGCGGAGCCCGCCCTCTCTCACCAGCTGGAGGCCCGGGATTCCGAAAGCGGAACGCAGAGCTCCACTTCCCGGCTCCAAAGGGGCCCGTGGCCGGGACCCGGGGCGGCCCGGGCCAAGTCCCTCTCTCGGGCACCGGGGCTGTCGGGGGACACGGAGGGCTCGGAAAGGGACAGCTTCCCAAGCCGGGACCCCAGCCCCGGAGCGCCCTCTCCGCTCCTGCGGGGCCTCCTTCAGTCAGACCTCGGTCCCTTTCCGGGGACAAGCCCCAGAACTGACGGACGCTGGCGTCCCCCGGCCCCCACTCACCAGGTCCTCCCAACTTCCCGGCCCTGAACTTGGCCTGCCCCGGGGCTTGGGGAGCGAGCCCGGCGCCCCGGCGCGTTCCAAGCGCTAGCGCGGAGGCCGCCGGCGCCTTCCGCCAGGCAGGCTCTTCCTGCGGCGCTCGAGGGCCGGACCGCCGGGCGGGCAACGTGGCCCTTCCCCGGGGAGGGCGGGGCGGGGCAGGCCGAGGGGCGGGGCCGGCTGCCCCTACTCGCCTGGGACCCCTTCTCCCCGGCTCGCCTCCAACGCCCGACCTCTCAGAAGGACTCGCGGTCTGGGCACCCCAAGTTTTACGGGGTCCCCAACTTTTGGAGATGCTGTGGAGACAGCTGTTACCTTTGGGCCCTTTGCCGCTCTCAATCGCAACTCCACGGGTCGATACCCATAAACCCAACCACACTCAACCCATTCCAGTCAGACTTCTCTTCGGGTCTCCCCAGCCCCAGAGCCCAGAGCCTCGTGGGGCTGAGGGGAAGAGCCCTGCCAGAGGTAGGCCAAGCAGCCTGCCTCAGTAGTGCGTTTACCAAACCCGAAGCCAAGGATCGGGGGGCCTGCTCCCCCCAACCCCTGGCTTCCAGGAGGGAGGAGTCCAGGGCATTTGAGAGGCTAGAGGGTGCAGGGAAGTAAGAACAAGAACCAGGATGCCAAAAAGGAAGCCAAGGAGGAAACACCTGCAGCCAAAATCGAGAAAGAGCAAGCTAGCTTTTTTTTTTTTTTGGGCTTCCTGTTTTTTGTTTTGTTTTTTCCTTTCGGGGTGGGTAATGAGTGCTGTTAGTTTGGAGCAGAAGAGCAAAGAGAGACAGACCTTTCCCTAGGGTAGACCCACCAGACCTAAAGAGGAAAGGCCTCAATCAGGCTTTGTGGTAGCCCTGTGAAAGGGGGTGAGAGAGGACCCTGGAAAAGCCTGGATGTCCGTATCTGACCCTAGCAAGTAAGGGTGGGGAGCTGAGAACTACTGGCTACTCATGCAGATGACTTTCCTGAGAAGGACTGAGTCCAGGGCCAGCCCTACCATGTGATCAGGACACACTCTTCTGGCACCAGCACGTGCCCCCATCCACTTCCCTCCCCTGTGTTCCAGAGCACAGAGCAGGCCAGAACTTTGTGGTATATGGTTACTGACTTCACTCACTAACTTGTTTCTAGGTGAAACTAGGAATTATGTGGGGTTTTAGAGAAACGAAGGCAGGACATGCCCTAAAGTTCCCTGCATGGGGGTGAGAAGCTAAAACAAAATTGCACAGAGGCCATCACATGCCAGACCTGCATCCTGCCCCACCCCCAGCCTCTCCTTTAACCCTCCTAGCAGCTCTGCAGAGTACACATTGTCATCTCATTCTACAGATGAAGAGTTTGAGACTCAAGCTAAGTGCCAACTTGCTGAAGGTCACAAGACCTAATGAGGGTCATGGCCAAGTTTTAGACCCAGGCATTCCTGCTTCCAAAGATGGCACTCATTCCCTCTCCTCATGCAGCCTTGAGTGCAAGTGCTCTTTGTGATAGCTGTGTGTCCAGCATGACAGGCACACAGTGGGGCAGCAGGGAAATCCTGCAGTTGGAGCCCAGCCCTGAAGGAGAAGAGTGAAAGAAGAGCTGACACCTCAGTGAGGCTGGACTGGGGGGTGTGTGTGTGAGTGTGTGTGTGTGTGTGTGTGTGTGTGTGCAAGGTCTCCAGTTTAGCTGATTGTGTGGACTGTGGCAGGAGGTGGGAGCCAGCCAGCAGCCAATGTTTCTGTACCTCTGCCCCTTCTCTAAGCTTTTCCTCATGTAGGAGACATGGAAGGCCTACATACTAATACTCCATGTCAAGGCAAGAGGGAAAACCACAGTTTCTTAAAATGTAAAAAGTTGGGAAACACTGTAGAGCCAAGATATCAGGAGCTAAAGTCACTGTCCCAGGACAAAGGCCAGAGTGGGATGCTGAAAGGTGGGGAAACCAACCAGCCCATGAGATGTCGGATTCCCACCTCTACCAATAATCCTTCTCCATCTAAGGCTGTTCAATGGGGAACAGGACAGGTAACTGTGTACCAAAACTCGCGCCCCAGCATTATAGTCCTTTGTTTAAATTCCAAGGCTCACAGGAAGATCTAAGAGTAGAAATTCCATGACTGTCCCAAAACAAAGGGCCTGGTTAGAGAATAAGAATGAGCTGAATTCTTGGATGGAAGCAAGAGAAAACATTTGGTTTGAGAGGCAAGAAGCAGGGTGATGAGTGCCAAATTGACCTGGGAAAAGAGGCCCTGGGCTCCTGATGGAGGTTTCATGCAGAAGGGTTATAGGGGAAGGAGGGCAGAAACAAGGAGCCAGGTGCCTGAATTCTGGGGATGAAACTGGGAATGGATTATGTGAAAATGGAAGGAATAGGAAGATCTGGTCCCAGCCAACCCCCACTACTTCCAAAAGAGGAGAGGAGAGATAAGAAGGAAGTGAAAATTGTTCCAGGAAACTACCCTCCCATAAACAATGCCCAAGATACCCTGAATTTTTGTATAATTTGGAAAGAATTCATGCTCTGAACTTAAGAATTCATGCTCTGAAACCATCAGGAGAGGTAAAAGCAAAGTTTTAAATCAATGATGTATCTATTTTTCCCTCTCCGTTCCTCTCAATATCCCTACTCCTCATAAAGACCCAGAAACTCAGCTCACTAAGATCAAAGAAAAAAGATTAATACAATAATCACTGAGCGATGTCTGTGAAATGGAACTTTTGGTTAGCCACCTACAGTTCCTTTGGGAAAAAAGAAGGGTATAAATAAATTCAGTTACAACACACACACACAATATGTGGTTTCAGTCTATTATTGTGGATAAGTAGCTGGACACCCAATGAGTGCTGTCCCCTGACATCCTGGTACCCCTGTGAGAAGGCTGTGACTGTCTTGAGAGGACTGTCTTGTGTAAGGGTCAGGCTGAGGGCAGGGCTACTGCTTTTGGTGGAAACAACAGGAGAGGGAATTCTGGCTCGCTCCAGGGAAGAAACATCTTAGCAGAGAGGCTGTCTGACAGGGCACTTGAGTTCCCCTCCCTGGAGGTTTGCAGCAGAATCCGAATGGCCCTTCTCAGGTCAGATGCTGTAGGAGCAGCACAGCACTGGGCAGGCAATCACAGCATCTACCACTCCACACTTAGGCAAGCCCTTCCTAATCAGGGCTTCTGTAGCTTCCCCTCACGTATCAAACTGGGAGAATAATCCCTGCTCTGTTCTCCCCACAACAATGTGGTGACGAAAAACTTACACAACACAACAGCCTGGACACTTCACATAATGTAAGCACTGTACAAATACAGCACGACTCTGTGGTACTTCAAGTGCTTCGAAGCACTCACCGTCCTTCCAGGCACGATGAGGGCTGCAGAGGCATCCTGGGACCACACATCCCTGAGGGATCACTGTGATCCCGGTGTCTAAGCAAAGACTAGCACCAGGAATTTGCTGGACAAAGCTAGGGGAGGTGACAGGCCCACCCTGAAATCCAGACCTTCTAAAGTAGAAGCCTGGCCTCAAAGGGGACCTGAGGCATCAGACTAGAGAAGAAACATCTAGGGCCAGGAACTCCACCCAGGTCTGCCTACCCTGCCTACCCAGGCCACTGGGGGACTCAGGGACTCCTATGGCAAGGAAGGAAGGGAAAAAAGAAATTAAGTCATAAATATGTGATCTTCAGCTTGCAAACGACCTCTGTTATTGTTGCCAGCCCCCAGTGTATGTGAGGCCCAGGTGTTACACAGCTAGTGAGAGGCAAAGAAATGCTAGAAGCCAAGCTTCCTACCCCTTGCCCAGGCCACCATACCCCACTGTCTATCAAAATTCCCAACACCTCTCCCTTCTACTGTTATCATCACCGAGAAAAGCAGGCATCTTGGCATAGGTAAACTGGAGTTCAAAGAAGGAGTGAGCAGCAGGTAAGAAGGTAACCATGAACAGCCTATAGATGGCTAAAAAATGGCAGTCTGAGCAGGAGAGAAGACCACGATATGGCATAGGAAGGAAAGGCCCAGCGCTCCATCTCCTAAACAGACACTCGGTCCTTGAGACTTCCACTTTCCTCCACCCCTCTTTAATCTGCTACCCCAAAGAGGCACACTTGCCACGCTGACTGGAGAGCTCTGAGAGCCAACAAGGTATCTGGCAGAATCCCTCAATTTCAGTTCTCCTTGAACCCGTGCACCTTTGCCACCACTTCATGATCCCAGGTATTGTTTAACAGCAACAGGATGAGACAAATTCAGGGCAGGCTTTTAATTAAGGACAAATAAGGCTTTTGCCAGAACCCTATTTCAATAAAAGAACAAAACTCCTAATTTAGAGTTTTTCTCTGTGTAACTATACAGGCATATGAAGCAATGGCAATGTTACTGTTTTACATGTACATGGCCCTGGATACTTCTCAAAATCTATCATTTCATTTGTTCCTTGTGAACAACCTGCAAGGGACTTGGAAAGTTAGTTATCCCCATTTTGCAAGTGAAGAGAACATGGCAGAGCTTAACCAACATACCTAGGGCTGTACACTAAGAAAGGCAGAGCTAGAACGCAAATCCTGATTCCCAAACCTGTGTTCTGTTCCTCTGCTCTTACCATGACGTTTCACGGCCTACATTCCCTTATAGGGGAAGGAGGAGAGGCAACTTAGGAGGTTACCTAGACCATCTGCTACCTGCCCCCCCAGGCAGTTCTATTCAGTTAGCTGCCCAAAACACAGCAGCCTGCCTCAGCCTGGGTAATCCATTCCAGAGTTGTGCTTAGCCCAAACTGACTTGGAATCCTACTATCTCAGCATTGAAAAAGCCCTTACAAGTAATCGAACACAACCTCCCTTCAGAGGCCTAAATTATTTTCATGTTCTCCTTGGTCTAACCTCACAATTGCCATTGCTCACAACCCCTTACAAGGTACTCCTACCTGGGTAAGGAGCAGCTGGGAACAAGCCTGCACCCCGAGAGTGAAGGAGAGGTGAAGTTTCCTGTGTACCCCTCAGGGTAAGGGTTCCCATCACGGCAATTCCTCAATGACAGTGTCCCCAGACTTACCCCACTCAACATTTTCTGCACAGGAGCAGCAAGACACCAAGTGGGAAATGAGACGGGAACCTTACCTTTCTTCTCTTCTCTCAGCTGCTCCCCTGGAGATCATCAAACCCCCATCCAGCACTCCATTTCCAAACTGAGAATCCCAAATCAGATACACCAAACAAAGTGCGGCTTCTCTCCTCTTGTCCAGGTCCAAAGTCCATGGCTGAGTGGACTCTGAGGGGGAGGAGTCTGGGGGGGAAGGGGTATGTCCAGGCCCCTCCCCCCCCACTGCAGGCTTCAGTGTCCCTCCCAGAGGTCTATTACATCCCTTCATTCAGCTGGTTTATTAAGCCCAGAGTCTGGTGATAGGCAGATCCCCGGTACTATCCCATCTCTTGTTCAGGGAGGGGAAGTCATCCACTGTGAGGGCTGGCGAGTCCGTCTTCTGCTGAGGCTCATGAGAGGAAACAGGCCTTAGAACCGACATGGCCCAGGAGGCGGATTTCTGTGTTAACCTGCATAATATTTAAACATCATGACACTTTCTAATCTATTATATACCCAAAGGGATTTCTAAGACTCCCTACCTAAATTAGACCCCTTGACTCTATCATCAAAAACCCTTCCTTAAACACTCCACAAGGTTATACAAAGTTCCTACCTCACTCACATATTGCACCCCAAAACGGTCATCTCATCAATATGTATACACATATAAGGCTCAAGATAAAGGAAAGACAGCACCTAACCGCACTATAGGAAAAGTAACCGAAAGCACTAGTGTGGAGACTGTCTTCTAAGAAATACAGAAAAGAACATTTCTCCTCCTCTTCTCGCCTTGTTAGTGCCACCCACTAATCGCCCTACATCTCCCAAGCTTCTTAGGGTGTGCAGTGTTTTAATCGGCCAGCTCTCCCAGTCTGAACTAAATCCATTCCACACCTAGATGCTGGCACCTTCTACAAGCATTCATTGCTCCCTTCCCTTCACCCGCACCTCCCCCTCTGCTTCCAAAACTGTGCCATGGATGTAATTCCCAATCTCCGTCAAACTCCTTCCCGGGGCCAACTCCCGAGAGCACTCTCCTGAAACGTTAGAAGCCTGAGTCCTACCAGCAATAGCCCCAGTGATGTTCCAATTTTTCAATCCGGTGGTCCACCCTGGCCGCCCCCTCCCTTCTAAGTGTATTCCTAAACACACACACACACACACACACACACACACACACACGCACACACAAACGCGCGCGCGCTCTCCCCCTTCCTTCCTGTAGGGGCGTGGCGCCCACAAGAACGCCCCCCACCCAGCCAAGAATTTAACTCCTCCCACCCTCCTCAGAACCCCGCGTTCGGTGTTCACGGGGAAAGGGGGTGACAACGCGACCCTCTCTAGGTTCTGACCCCCTACCCCTCCGCTGCCCAGACGACCCTCGCCCTATCTGCGCTGGGTCTTAACCTGGGTCCCCCCGCACCTCCCCCCAACCTCAGCAGGGAGCCGCGGCCCGCCCCAGGTCGGACTCCAGGGCCCAGGCCGGGTCCCGGTTGCCCGCCCAAGCCCCACCCCCTCGACCTCCGGCGGCCCGGCCCTCCCCTCGCACTCCTTTCCCCCTCCCACCATCTACCGCAGCCACTTCCGCCCGTCCTCCGGAAGTGAGTCCGTGGCAACTGCCACCACCCGTCACCCGCCTTATCTCCCCCCGCCCATCACCACCGCCACCAAGGGAGCAAGACTTGAGGTTGCTCTGCAGTCACTATTAACAGGACTGGGGACGAGGCGTGGGCAGGACAGGGTGTGAGTGAGAACGGAGCTGGGGACGACAGTAACGGCCGTGCAAGAAGGGGCGGGACAGAGTTTGCGGCGGAAAGTCGGAGCTCGCGTCAAGTCGAGCCGCGCGGGAAGAAGAGCGGATGCGTCACGACGCCTCGGTCGGGTGGCGAGGGTTGGTGCTTGGACTGCCTGGCCTGGAGGGAGTTGGGCGGAAAGGGGGCGGAGCGAGGAGCCCGGAAGTGGGGGCGGAGCCGGCCTGGGGCAGGTTCACCTAGTCCGCCTTGGTCTTAGGGTCGCCTAGCAACCGCCCGCTTGTTCAGTGTTCTGGAGAAAGCCCCGAGTGCTCCCCTCTCTGGATGCGAGTGCTGGTGAGAAGCAATTCTGGAAGCACCAAGGCTTATGTTCACCCGTTCCTGTGCTGAGAGCTCTGTAGCCGTACTGAAGGAAAGCTGTTTTGTTCATTGCTTACTTTTTCTCGCTGCATCTCTCACGGAGGCAGGACCTTCCTTGGGTCTGAAAAGAGAAAGAAGAGAGTGAGACTACTCATAAAGTAAGCCCCCCCCGCCGCGCGTCCCCAGGACAGCTCTCTGTTGAACACGCCTCGTGCGAAACACTTTTCAATTATTAGTACCCACAGGTCGGGACCACGGTTACCATTCCCCGAGCAGCAGAGAGCTCTGCCCGAGGTTACGTGGCTAGAAAGTGATAGAGACTGGACGCGAACTTCCCAGCCTGTGACACTAACTTATGTTGCCACTGTCGTGCGCCACCTGTGACCAGTCTCCTCTTAAACCTTTCTACACCTTCAAACATTGGACTTACAAGTTCCAAAATTTCCCTGGTTGCTTTTTTCTAAATGTATTGGTCTGACTTGCTTTTGACTTCAAACTGAATCCAAGAGAAGCTACTACTAATTTTTATTCATATGTCATCCATTTAATGACGTGTTCTAGAATTTTGCCAGGACTGTGGACGGATTCGCAGCCTTTGTTTTTTTCCCCTCTTATTGAAAACTGGAACTTAGGCTCCAGTCTTCCAGCATATCTTCTTTGATACTGTGATTTATGAGAAGAAATATATGTATTTGGTCTTTGTCTAGTTTCTGATACCGAGCTCCTAAAATCCTTGGAATTTTCATAAGTGATAAGAGCACTAGGAGGATCTTTTGTTCCAATATTTGATCTTTGACCCTAGTTCCTGACACAGGGCCACTGAAACCCTTGGCATTTCCTGGGTGATAGGAGTGTCATTTTTTCTAATGAGGCAACTTTGGGTGGGCTCCTGGATAGCTTCTGGATGGGGGCTGATCATTGGAAAGACCAAGCTGTGATTAGAAGGTTGGAATTTTTTAGCACCCCCCTCCCCAGGCACTCACCCACCCCCGCCATTTTCTTGAGATGAGAGAAGGGTTGAAAATGGAGCTAATGATAGATTATGCTTAGGTGATGAAGCATCCATTAAAATCCCAACAGTATGGGGTTCAGAGAGCTTCCAGGTCGGTGAACACATCCACAAACTGGGAGGGTGCCACACCCCCAACTCCAGAAGGACAGACGCTCCTGTGCTCGGGACCCTCCCAGGCCTTGACCGCTGTATCTCGTCTGGCATTCATCTGTATCCTTTAATAAACTAATACACATAAGTGTTTCCCTGAGTTCTGTGAGCTGCTCTAGCAAATAATCGAATCCAAGGGGTAGGAGGTCACGGGAACCTCCAGGTAGAACAGAAGTTGTGAGTAACTTGGGGACCTACTACTTGCAATTGGTATCTGAAGCGGAGTCAGTCTGGTGGTACTGAGCCCCTAACCTGTGGGATCTGATGTTATTCCAGATTGTGTCAGAATTGAGTTAAATTGTAGGACAAGCAGCTGGTGTCACAGAGAACTGCTTGGTGGGAGAAAGCCTCCACACATTTGATGTCAGAACTTAAGTGCTCTGTATGAGTAGTAAAGAAGACACACAGGATAAAAGACTGGGTTTTTCTAGTACATATGTTGATCTGACTTGCTCTTAACTTAAGGCTGAATCCAAGAGGAGCTACTACTAATTTTAGGAGTTCATCCATTTAATGACATGTTCTAGAATCTTGCCAGGACTATGGACGGATTTACAGCGTCTGTCTTTCCCCCCTTTTTGAAAACTGGAACCTAGGTTCCAGTCTTCTGGAATATTTTCTATCCACGTGATTTCTCCAGATTACTAGCAGTGACCAACTTGCATATTTTCAATACTGGGAATGTAATAGTTGCTAGGTCAGGAGTCATGAAATGATTTTTTTTAATTTGGAAAGATGTCATAATATTAGAAACATTCTTAAAACAAAATTTATATTGCTGCCACACTCAAACAATACAGGTCCACAAATAAGTTCCTGATCTTTTCACAAAAAGCTGTCTTTCTCATCTGAATTAATGGTAACACCACTTCATTTTCTCAGGCTGGAATGCCAAGAGCCATCCTCATCTTACTCTCTTACATCCTCTACCCAGTCTGTCAGGAAATCCTGTTGGCTCTATCTTCAAGCTCTGTCTAGGATTCAACATCTCAGCATTCTCACGGCCCCCTTCATCGCGCACCTGGACAACCAGGTCCCTCTGTCCTTACTCCCCTCCTTCAGTAGCCTAGTCTTCACACAGCAGCTAGAGGGATCCTGGCATTTCTCTGCTTAAAACCCCACAGTGGCTCCCCAGTTCACTTGGAATAAAAAGCCAAAGTCCTTACAGCAGCCTACAGAGCCCAACACCAACTGGCCTGCTTACCCCTAACTCGCTCTCCCTTTGCTTACTCTGTCTCAGCCACACTACCCTCATTGCCATTCCTTGAACCCACCTCAGGGCCTTTGCACTAGCTGTTCTCTCTGCGTATAAAGCTCTTCTTCTGGATACTTTCATTACTCTTTCAAATATTTTCTCAAATGTCACCTTTCTCAGTGAGGCCTTCCCTGGCCAACCTATTTAAACCCTGCCCCTCACCCACAGCACTGCCAGTTTCCCTTTACTCTGCTCCATTTTTTCAGTAGCACTCACTTACCAACTCCCAACCTATTTATTATGCTTACTGTTTCCCGTCTGTCTTTCCCCACTAGAATGTCAGTTCCATGAGGGGAGGCATATTTGGCTGTTTGATTCCTTGCTGTATCCTAAGTCCCTGGAACAGGACCATGTGCCTGGCCCTTAGTAGGTGCTCAACAAACATTTGTGGAATGAATGAATGAATGAATGAACTTGAACAACTATTTTCATGGTGGAGTATTCTTATCCTGCAGATACCTGAACATAGTGATAAGCATAGTATGCATATTTTGCATTATGATATTTTATCATCATAAAATAGATAGTATCATGTTTCTAAATACTTTCAAAATTATAACCACTTTTTAAAACGTACTTAGACTTTTTGCATGCTTGTTATAATAAAGCAAACAATAGAGTTGTGTAAAGAAAAAGTCAATATCTTCCCACCTCCACTAATCCCTTCCTGCTAAAGGGAACTACTTTTAAATTTAGTGGATATCTTTCCAAATATTTTCTCCATACCCACATATATATGTAACAGATACAGATGTCACAGTTCAAAGACAAGTATGCCTGAACTGTAACTTTATTTTGTATAACACAAGGCAGTTTCTATTTTTAGGCCTCATTGCCTCTGATAGCAGAAAAACTGAATCTGGTTAACTCAGGATAAATGTTAGCACTTTATGATTTGCTTATTTATCAATGATCAGTTATAGTTTAATTCTAGTGAACTCTTTTCTCCCTTCACCTTTACAAAATTACCAGGTTTTTAAAAATTATTGTAAAAGAAGTATATATTCATTACAGAAAAATAGTAAATCACAAATAAGCAAAATTTTAAAATAACCATATGTAAAGCCAGCAGCCAGAAATAATCAATCTGTTCTGTTCATATATATGCATATTTGAGATCCTATTATAATTAGCTTTTATTGCTTTATATATTGTAAACATTTTTCCATGTCAGAAAATATACTTCTATGGCATTTTTAATGACTGTGTGATCTTCCATTATACAAATGTACCATAATTATTGTCCCTGTTTTTGTACATTTGGTTTCCAACTTTTTACTTCTGCGAAATTACTTGTAGCTAAATGTCTGAGCATATCCCTAATTATTTCCTCAGGATAAAATCCTGAAACTGTTGTCAAAAGGTACAGTCACTGTTGAAGGCTTTTGATGCATGTGAGACCTACAGAAAGATGTCACTGCTTTGACTCCAGCGAGCAGGAGGGTCCTTTTCTTCACACCCTGCCAGCACCATCTTAAGTCTTCCCTATTATCTTGTTTTTCGATGTTTTCTTGGATATTTTCACAAATATATTTTTTCCAACATATATTTTTCAGATGATAATTATTTTGGATTCATTTTAGAAGCTAGATACTCTTTTATAATTTAATGGGCTCCTCCTTACCCTTTCAAGTATTCTTTGTACTGATTTTAGTCCAAAGTCAGATAGATACAACAGTCAGTTTGTATATTTTCTATTTGTCACATGTTCTTTTATCCTGGAATGTATTTTAGAATTCTGACCCATAAGGAAACAGCCATATTCATTTTCTCCTTTTATCTTATTGTACCTCTTAGCAACTTCTGACCCACTCATCTGTGCACCTCTGACTGTGCACCTCTCCTTCCAACACTCTTCCCCCTTGACTCCCATGCCACCACACTCTCCTGGGTGCCCTCCTCCCTCTCTGACCACTCCTTCTCAGCCTTCCTGACTAGCTTCTTCCTCCTCCCTCTTATTCTCTACCCAACACTTTCTCTTTAGATGATCCTGTTACCAAACTCAGGTCTGGCTGCTCACCGCTCAAAAATCAGTACTCAAGAGAGACAAATCTTGGTAGAAAGGAAAGTTACTTTTAATCCGAGTGCCGGCAATCTGGGGAGATGGTGGACTCAGTTTCCCCCCAAAGCCATCTCTGAAGATTCTGCTCAGCCATGAAAGTTTTTAAAGGGAAAAAAGGAAGTAATCTCAGTTAACCACTGAAACAGGGGGTCAGAATCGGCGATTCCCCACTGTGTGCATGTTTGTCGACTTCCTGTGATTTTTCTTTAGATGCTATCTTGTTCACACAGTCTGTTCGCGAGGTTACTGAAGGGGAAGCTAGGGAAGAGATCTGGTCATCGGTTACTTATTCTTCACTTCTACTTCTTTGATCTACAGAAAGAACCCACATGTTAGGCAAGGTATTATGTGATTAAAAGATTTGAAAGGTGTGCTAGGGCCAGAGATGAGTAGAGCATGGGGATGCCAGGTTTAACATTAGTGTCAAGACAAAAGGGGCCTCCCGCAGAGAGCTCTTTCCTGCAAAGAGCTCTTTCCTGCCAAAAGCTGCTTACAATCCCACAGAAGTCACGTGGCTTCCATTATCAACTCTGTGTCAGAGACACCCAAATAAGCCCCCCAGGTCCCTTCTCTTCTGTCCTCCAGGCCCATATATCCAGCTGTGTGCTTGATATCTCAACTTGGTCCCCTCACAGATAGCTCTAATTCAAGTGTCCAAAACTGAGCTCACAGTATTCCTCCCAGCTCCTCTCCCAGCATTCCCCTTCTCAGTGAGTAGCTCCATCATCCAGCCAAATGCTTGTGCCAGAAATCCAAGTCCTCCACAAATTTCCCACATCCAATCAATCAGCACACCCCTCAAAGTTCATCTCCCAATTATTTCATGACTATGCGCTTCTCTCTGTCTCTTCCCAACCTGGGCCAGTCAGTACAGCTCATACCGTGACCATAGGAATTGGGTCACACAGGACTCAAGCCTGGCCAGCCAGCTCCTTCCTGAGATTTGCTGAATTCAGAGTAAGTTTCTCTCAGCAAAGCTCAAGCATGAATGGCGATAGTTTCAGATTTTCTACTTAAAGGACAAAAGTCTTGGAGGACACTTGCTCAAGATTTGTTGGCCCTGCTCAACCTTCTGACCTTCTGACATGAGTTGATGCTAAGGAGCAATCTGAAGCCACTTGATGTTTCCCTTTGGGAGAAATAGATTTTTCAGTCTGCTGCCCATGTAGGTTTTCCATTATCTATGAAGTGCAGTACACTTAACCAGAATGACTTAGTTATACCAGTTTTTCCTGGACACATTACACCCTTTAAATCTGCAGGTATGAGTTTTATTTTATTCCAGTTATGCCACTTACTGCAGGATTTCCTTTAGCAAGTTACTAACCCTCTCTGTGCCTTAGTTTTCTCATGGATACAGTGGGGATGATAACACTACCTAACATTATTCAGTTATCATGAGCATTCAGTGAGATCGTGCATGTCAAGTTCTTCAAACTATGTCCAACATATATAGTAAGTGCTCAGTAAATGTCAGTTACTGTTCTTACGATTAATTCAGAAAAGTTTCAGGCTAGTACTTCTTTACATTTTTTTTGTTTCATTTGTTCTATTCTCATCTTAGGAATACCAATTTTGTATATGTTGGGACTCATTTGACTATCTCCCACCTCCCTCATTTTTATGTCTTTGTTTCTTTGCCATTTTTCATGTTTTGTGAATAGTTTTTTAGTGATGCTTATTCTATTTTTGATGTTTCTAATGTTCCCAGGCAAATATCAGGTTAATACAATTTAGTTAATACTAAATTGTATTAACCTGATAACTGAAACTCTAACATTGTACACCTGTTTTTATTTTGCATCCTTCCAAAGTGTATGGTTTAGTGGTTTTTGGTATACTGACATAGTTATACAACCATCACCACTAATCCAGAACACTTTCATCACCTTTGAAAGAAACCCCATGTCCATTAGCAGTCGCTCCCCATTTCTGCCTCCCTCGCCCCTGGCAACCATTGATCTACTTTATGTCTCTGCCAGTTGGCCTGTTCTGGACATGTCATATGAATGGCATCAGACATTATGTGTCTGGCTTCTCTCACTTAGCATAGTTTTTAAGGTTCATCCATGTTATAGTATGTATTAGCACTTCATTCCTTTTTGTGGCTGAATAACATTCCACTGTATGTATGTGGTTTATTCATTCATTGGTTGATGGATATTTAAGTTGTTTCCACTGTGTAGTATCTGTTTTTCCCAGTGTGATACAAGGAATGAATAAAGAGACTGGACCACAGCCTCCACATAAAAGCCTACAGAATCCCCAGATGAAGAAAGAGGTATTTGGGAGGAATTTGTGTTTTCTGGAAAGCAGTGGATATGGGCCAGTGCCCTCCTAGATGTGGGGAAATCCCAATTTTAAATGATCTGTTATCCCTACTCTTAGTATGTGCATAATCATCACACCATGTTTCTTCTGTGTCAGGTGGAGGCAGTCCTGACTATAGGCATGTTCTGACCTTCCCCTTGTCTTCTCACTCACTCTGTCCTTGGCCTGGTTGGTTTTCCTTCCTGAAATGCCCTCTGCCTATAGGTATCTCTTCATGTGTGATTTATTAGTCATTATACCATTTTCTAAAATCTGCTCCCTTCAGCACTTCCAGGAGGTGAGGGTGGACTTTCTGGAACACTGAAGAAAGATAACCCCCACTCCCTTTTTTATGTTCCTTGTGGCTAAAAGTAAATAAATAAATTAATAATTGGGTATGGGGGCCCAGAGTTGCACTGCAAATATGGAACTGAAGAGGATGTGACAAGCCCAGACATCTCCAGAGCTAAGGTGTAAAGCTGAAGACTGTGTAGATGCTGTAAGGAATCTGAGTGAAACTCAGAATATTAAGCAGAGACTTAGGATGAAGGCGGGGTGGTGGATGGAGGACACTAGGGAATTTCAGTTCAATCATGGGATGAAAGCTATTTAAGTACACTTAAAATCATAGCACTTTCTTGCTTCATTTCATAATGAAGGATGAACTTACTATCTTGTGTCTGGTCTTCCCTTATTTAATCCTAGTATTATTTTAATTATGTTAATTTGGGGCATTTCTCCCCAACTAGATTATGAGCTTCTGAAAGGAAGAGACCCTGTTTACCTTATCATACTCATATATTTCTGAATTTGTTCAATTCAACAAACATTTACCTGCCAGCTCAGATTCTGGCTCCTCTGATTTCAGTGGACTCAGGAGATTTGATTTCCTTTCCCAAGGCTCAGGTTGTAAAATCTGTCCTTCATTCCTGGCAAGGCATTCATGAGGATCAAATGAAACCAAGACTGTGAGAACCCTTTTAAAACTGAAAAGAGCTATGTAAATATTTATTGTGTTTAGAAGTTTCCAGATAGCAATCAGAAAGTGCCAGGGTGCTAGTAGCTTTGAGCTTTCAGGGGAGAACCCCTCAATGCCCTCTCCATCTGAGAACAGAGAAAGCCCTCAGCATCCCCTCCCTTAGGAAGCTGCTTCCGTTTCTCACCTGGCCTCTCCCTTTTTCAGGGCTCTCAAAGTGTTATCATGTCATAGAGAAAGCCAGTCTGCTTTTAAACACCTTTCTTTAACAATATTATAAGTTCTGATTGTCACTCGGTTGGTGGGTTGGTTGGTTGGTTGGTTTTAAATCTGAATTTGCATTTAAACCAGAAGCATTTTTCTCAGGTCAGTATTCCCTTAGACCAGCTCCATCAGCAGAGGTTGTCCAGTTACCTAGTGAATATTTGAAACCTCGGATACTGATGCCAGGAAGCTGAGGTTTTCCTGTACGGGCCTCCACTGGCGGGGAGTGGTGGGGAGAGGGGTGGAGAGGGAGAAGGGGCAGTCAAGTGAGAACACTCTGAAATAAAAGTGTCTTTTGCCTTCAGGATGTATCAGTTCACGGGGAGAGAGGAGACTGGTTCTCAAGAAAGAACAAAGAAGCTTACAAGTAAAACACTAAAGGGCTTCCCTGGTGGCGCAGTGGTTGAGAATCCGCCTGCCAATGCAGGGGACATGGGTTCGAGCCCTGGTCTGGGAATATCCCACATGCCGCAGAGCAACTAGGCCCGTGAGCCACAATTACTGAGCCTGCGTGTCTGGAGCCTGTGCTCCGCAACAAGAGAGGCTGCGATAGTGAGAGGCCCACGCACCGCAATGAAGAGTGGCCCCCACTTGCCACAACTAGAGAAAGCCCTCGCACAGAAACAAAGACCCAACACAGCCATAAATAAATAAATAAATAAATAAATAAATAAAACCTCACAGTCGAGATGGCATAAAAAAAAAAAAACACTAAAGACATGTAGAAGTGCTGGTGTAAAGAATAAAGAAGTGTTTAGAGGGATGTAAACTTAAATTAGGAATACTTCCTGAGGGTAGGTGGCTCACCAGCAAGGTCTTGCAGGGAACCAGGAGAGAGGAACCCCTGGTTTAGTTGTCATAAATCCTTCCTTACTTCAAGTAGAACCAAGCTCAAATGGGAATATTTCTAATCCTTATCATCTAAGCTGGGCCTGGTGCCAGGAGCTTTGATGCTTGTCCTGATTGCAGAGACCAGGTTTCACACACCCCCGTCAAACCCTTTAAAGCATTTCCTTGTGCAGGAGCAGTTGAAAAGTACTTTGGGGAAAACAATTACAACTATTACCCCCAAACCAAAATTATAACCTTTTCATAATTCCTTTATATTTTTTGAAATGGGTTTTAAACCAGAACAACTATTTTTAATTGTTAGGAACATTATAAATAATTATCAGTAATAGTCTTTATTAATCATAAAAAGAGAAACACATACATTAGTCTTTGAAAGTACCATCTCTGATATTAGGCCTTTTTAGTATTTAAAAAAAACAGCAGAAAAGAGCAAGCAAAAGCATGTGAGAGACAGTAACATAACTGGACCGAACAAAACAAAGAGGCTGAGATGGGAGACAGAATGAAAGAGAAATATTTAAGTTGGGGATGGAAGTCAGTGAAGGAGGTCTAAGTAATTAATAGGATGAGAAATATAGATATCTACATACTAAAACAGGCAAGAGAGAGCCATCAAAATTCTGAGTCATGAGAAGCAAGAACTACAATCCTGCAGCCTGTGGAACAAAAACCACATTCACAGAAAGATAGACAAGATGAAAAGGCAGAGGGCTATGTACCAGATGAAGGAACAAGATAAAACCCCAGAAAAACAACTAAATGAAGTGGAGATAGGCAACCTTCCAGAAAAAGAATTCAGAATAATGATAGTGAAAATGATCCAGGACCTCGGAAAAAGAATGGAGGCAAAGATGGAGAAGATGCAAGAAATGTTTAACAAAGATCTAGAAGAACTAAAGAACAAACAAACAGAGATGAACAATACAATAACTGAAATGAAAAATACACTAGAAGGAATCAGTAGCAGAATAACTGAGGCAGAAGAACGGATAAGTGACCTGGAAGTAATGGTGGAATTCACTGCTGCGGAACAGAATAAAGAAAACAGAATGAAAAGAAATGAAGACAGCCTAAGAGACCTCTGGGACAACGTTAAATGCAACAACATTCGCATTATAGGGGTCCCAGAAGGAGAAGAGAGAGAGGAAGGACCCGAGAAAATATTTGAAGAGATTATAGTTGAAAACTTCTATAACATGGGAAAGGAAACAGCCACCCAAGTCCAGGAAGCACAGAGAGTCCCATACAGGATAAACCCAAGGAGAAATACACCAAGACACATAGTAATCAAATTGGCAAAAATTAAAGACAAAGAAAAATTATTGAAAACAGCAAGGGAAAAATGACAAATAACATACAAGGGAACTCCCATAAGGTTAACAGCTGATTTCTCAGCAGAAACTCTACAAGCTAGAAGGGAGTGGCATGATATACTTAAAGTGATGAAAGGGAAAAACCTACAACCAAGATTACTCTACCCGGCAAGGATCTCATTCAGATTCGATGGAGAAATCAAAAGCTTTACAGACAAGCAACAGCTAAGAGAATTCAGCACCACCAAACCAGCTCTACAACAAATGCTAAAGGAACTTCTCTAAGTGGGAAATACAAGAGAAGAAAAGGACCTACAAAAACAAACCCAAAACAATTAAAATGGTAATAGGAACATACATATTGATAATTACCTTAAACGTGAATGGATTAAAAGCTCCAACCAAAAGACACAGGCTTGCTTAATGGATACAAAAACAAGACCCATATATATGCTGTCTACAAGAGACCCACTTCAGACCTAGGGACACATGCAGACTGAAACTGAGGGCATGGAAAAAGATATTCCATGCAAATGGAAATCAAAAGAAAGCTGGAGTAGCAATACTCATATCAGATAAAATAGACTTTAAAATAAAGAATGTCACAAGAGACAAGGAAGGACATTACATAATAATCAAGGGATCAATCCAAGAAGAAGATAAAACAATTATAAATATATATGCACCCAACATAGGAGCACCTCAATACATAAGGCAACTGCTAACAGCTCTAAAAGAGGAAATCGACAGTAACACAATAACTGGGGGACTTTAACACCTCACTTACACCAATGGACAGATCATCCAAAGTGAAAATAAATAAGGAAACAGAAGCTTTAAATGACACAAGAGACCAGATAGATTTAATTGATATTTACAGGACATTCCATCCAAAAACAGCAGATTACACTTTCTTCTCAAGTGCGCACGGAACATTCTCCAGGATAGATCACATCTTGGGTCACAAATCAAGCCTCAGTAAATTTAAGAAAATTGAATTCCTATCAAGCGTCTTTTCTGACCACAATGCTATGAGATTAGAAATGAATTACAGGGAAAAAAACGTAAAAAACACAAACACATGGAGGCTAAACAATACGTTACTAAATAACCAAGAGATCACTGAAGAAATCAAAGAGGAAATCAAAAAATACCTACAGACAAATGAGAATGAAAATACGACGATCCAAAACCTATGGGATGCAGCAAAAGCAGTTCTAAGAGGGAAGTTTATAGCTATACAAGCCTACCTCAAGAAACAAGAAAAATCTCAAATAAACAATCTAACCTTACACCTAAAGGAACTAGAGAAAGAAGAACACACAAAACCCAAAGTTAGCAGAAGGAAAGAAATCATAAAGATCAGAGCAGAAATAAATGAAATAGAAACAAAGAAAACAATAGCAAAGATCAATAAAACTAAAAGCTGGTTCTTTGAGAAGATAAACAAAATTGATAAACCATTAGCCAGACTCATCAAGAAAAAGAGAGGACTCAAATCAATAAAATTAGAAATGAAAAAGGAAAGAAGTTACAACAGACACTGCAGAAATATAAAGCATCCTAAGAGACTACTACAAGCAACTCTATGCCAATAAAATGGACAACCTGGAAGAAATGGACAAATTCTTAGAAAGGTATAACCTTCCAAGACTGAACCAGGAAGAAACAGAAAATATGAACAGACCAATCGCAAGTAATGAAATTGAAACTGTGATTAAAAATCCTCCAACAAACAAAAGTCCAGGACCACATGGCTTCACAGGTGAATTCTATCAAACATTAAGAGAAGAGCTAACACCCATCCTTCTCAAACTCTTCCAAAAAATTGCAGAGGAAGGAAAACTCCCAAACTCATTCTATGAGGCCACCATCACCCTGATACAAAAACCAGACAAAGATACTACAAAAAAAGAAAATTACAGACCAATATCACTGATGAATATAGATGCAAAAATCCTCAACAAAATACTATCAAACAGAATCCAACAACATATTAAAAGGATCATACACCATGGTCAAGTGAGATTTATCCCAGGGATGCAAGGATTCTTCAATATACGCAAATCAATCAATGTGATACACCATATTAACAAATTGAAGAAGAAAAACCATATGATCATCTCAATAGATGCAGAAAAAGCTTTTGACAAAATTCAACACCCATTTATGATAAAAACTCTCCAGAATGTGGGCATAGAGGGAACCTACCTCAACATAATAAAGGCCATATACGAGAAACCCACAGCAAACATCATTCTCAAAGGTGAAAAACTGAAAGCATTTCCTCTAAGATCAGGAACAAGACAAGGATGTCCACTCTCACCACTATTATTCAACATAGTTTTGGAAGTCCTAGCCATGGCAATCAGAGAAAAACAGAAATAAAAGGAATACAAATTGGAAAAGAAGAAGTAAAACTGTCACTGTTTGCAGATGACATGATACTATACATAGAGAATCCTAAAACTGCCACCAGAAAACTACTAGAGCTAATCAATGAATTTGGTAAAGTTGCAGGAAACAAAATTAATGCACAGAAATCTCTTGCATTCCTATATAGTAATGATGAAAAATCTGAAAGAGAAATTAAGGAAACACTTCCATTTACCACTGCAACAAAAAGAATAAAATACCTAAGAATAAACCTACCTAGGGAGACAAAAGACCTGTATGCAGAAAACTCTAAGACACTGATGAAAGAAATTAAAGATAATACCAACAGATGGAGAGATATACCATGTTCTTGGATTGGAAGAATCAATATTGTGAAAATGACTATACTATCCAAAGCAATCTACAGATTCAATGCAATCCCTATCAAATTACCAATGGCATTTTTTTACAGAACTAGAACAAAAAATCTTAAAATTTGTATGGAGACACAAAAGACCCTGAAGAGCCAAAGCAGTCTTGAGGGAAAAAAAGTGGAGCTGGAGGAATCAGACTCCCTGACTTCAGACTATGCTACAAAACTACAGTTGTCAAGACAATATGGTACTGGCATGAAAACAGAAATATAGATCAATGGAACAATATAGAAAGCCCAGAGATAAACCCACGCACGTATGGTCAACCAGTCTGACAAAGGAGGCAAGGATATACAATGGAGAAAAGACAGTCTCTTCGATAAGTGGTGTTGGGAAAACTGGACAGCTACATGTAAAAGAATGAAATTAGAACACTCCCTAACACCATACACAAAAATAAACTCAAAATGGATTAAAGACCTAAATGTAAGACCGGACACTATAAAACTCTTAGAGGAAAACATAGGAAGAACACTCTTTGACATACATGACAGCAACATCTTTTTTGATCCACCTCCTAGAGTAATGGAAATAAAAACAAAAATAAACAAATGGGACCTAATGAAACTTAAAAGCTTTTGCACAGCAAAGGAAACCATAAACAAAACGAAAAGACAACCCTCAGAATGGGGGAAAATATTTGCAAACGAACCAACGGACAAGGATTGATCTCCAAAATATATAAACAGCTCATGCAGCTCAATATTAAAAAAACAAACAACCCAATCCAAAAATGGGCAGAAGACCTAAATAGACATTTCTCCAAGGAAGACATACAGATGGCCAAGAAGCACATGAAAAGATGCTCAACATCACTAATTATTAGAGAAATGCAAATCAAAACTACAATGAGGTATCACCTCACACCAGTTAGAATGGGCATCATCAGAAAATCTACAAACAACAAATGCTGGAGAGGGTGTGGAGAAAAGGGAACCCTCTTGCACTGTTAGTGGGAATGTAAATTGATACAGCCACTATGGAGAATAGTATGGAGGTTCCTTAAAAAACTAAAAATAGAACTACCATATGACCCAGCAATCCCACTACTGGGCATATACCCAGAGAAAACCATAATTCAAAAAGACACATGCACCCCAATGTTCATTGCAGCACTGTTTACAATAGCCAGGTCATGGAAGCAACCTAAATGCCCATTGACAGATGACTGGATAAAGATGTGGTAGATATATACAATGGAATATTACTCAGCCATAAAAAGGAACGAAATTGGGTCATTTGTAGAGACGTGGATGGATCTAGAGACTGTCATACACAGTGAATTAATCAGAAAGAGAAAAAGAAATACTGTATATTAACGCATATATGTGGAACCCAGAAAAATGGTACAGATGAACTGGTTTGCAGGGCAGCAGTTGAGACAAAGATGTAGAGAACATACGTATGGACACCAAGTGGGGAAAGCAACGGGGGGGGGGGGGGGTGGGGGGGGGATGAATTGGGAGATTGGGATTGACATGTATACGCTGATGTGTATAAAATGGATGACTAATAAGAACCTGCTGTATAAAAAAAAAAAATTCTGAGTCATGAGGAAATATACACTAGCAGTCAGGAAATCATAGCATTTCCACCTTGAAACTATTACAACCATATTTGAACCATTCTAATAAAAATTTTTTTATGCCAAAAAGAAAAAAATACCATCTCTGATCTTTTGCTAGGTGTGTGATTCACTGTTTTCCACCTTGTTTTGGGACAAAGGTGTGGTTCTCACATGCCCTACCCCCCACCCCCAAACCAATATTAGACTCCTCCAGAATAATGGAAGAACAGAAATTAAAGGTAATCCAACACCCCTAGCAAACACTCATTAGGTATCATCTGGAAACTGTTCATGGCAAAAAGTAAAAAAATTTTTTAAGGAGCCACCAGTTTCTTGGAGTTAATCCACTCCTTCCTCTGCCTGCCACCTCCCAGTTATCTCACTGCTGTGTGGCAATCACCTCTGCATTGTGTCATGCACTGATTCACTCCTGGTAACTGTTAAAGGACTGAGCTTTTCAGATGATTGCTGCTTTTAAATAAATCAGACCCATTTGAGGTCACGTCTCAGGGAATATTAAACTTGCATTCTGACATGCCTTCTTGAGTGGGCGAAAAATAATTGGAATTTCAGTAGAGAATTGGGTGTGATGTATGAAATGGATCACATTACTCAGCTGCAACCCAGAGCGAGGAGAAGATTTCAAGTAAAACATTTGATTTACTTTTTTTTCTGGGCTTTGTCAGTACCTGAAAAACCAGAGGCAGTTTGCTCCAGGGAAGAGATCAGGGCTGGCTGGTCTGAGGAGCACAGAGACTCCAGATTCATCTCCCCTCCCTCAGCTTGGGGTGCCACCTCTTCCTTCTCCACCCACCAAAGTCCTCAGAAGTCCTCTATTACCAGCTCAAATGCCACTCCCTCCTTGAAACCTCAGTAGCTGTCAGCGCTGATTCTTCTTTGCCTTGTATTGGAATTCATTGTGGTACAGATGTCCCTAGTCTCACACCTTTCCTCATCCCTCAGTTCCACCTCACCCCCAGCAGTATCTCGAGAGACTCCGGTGGAGTGTGAGCAGCTGCAGGGTGTAGTAGACGTGTGAGCAGCCACAGAAGAAATCACAGTTTCAGTGAAGCCCTTTAGCATGGAAATCCTCCCAGGGAGGCTGTGGAATCGAAATTAAGAAAGACAGGTAGAGGGGCTTCCCTGGTGGCGCAGTGGTTGAGAATCTGCCTGCTAATGCAGAGGACACGGGTTTGAGCCCTGGTCTGGGAAGATCCCACATGCCGCGGAGCAACTAGGCCGTGAGCCACAGCTACTGAGCCTGCGCGTCTGGAGCCTGTGCTCCACAACAAGAGAGGTCGCGACAGTGAGAGGCCCGTGAACCGTGATGAAGAGTGGCCCCCACTTGCCACAACTAGAGAAAGCCCTTGCACAGAAATGAAGACCCAACACAGCCAAAAATAAATTAATAAATTAATAAATTAATTAATTTTTTAAAAAAGGTAGAAAAGAAAAATACAAAATGTTGAAGATTTAACCTGATAAATTTTGAGAAAAAGAAGAAATGTGGTGTAGTGGATGAGGCAGGACTTCGGGCTCAAATCTGAATGAAATTTATAGATTCCACTCAACCAAATCCCTAGTGAAGAGATACAGCCAAGAAAATGTTAGAAACTTGGTTGCAGATTGTACAGGTTTGAACAAAGAGGGCCAAGTTTGTGGGGTAATGGAAAATAGAATAGGCATTCCAAGAATAATACATGGTGTTCCCATTTAAAAAGTAAGGAAGTGCAATCTGAAAAGTACAGGAAAGTGCAAGTTTAGGTCTTTGTAGAGAGACGCCATGCATGGCACAGCCATTATGTTCACACTCATGCCTTGGATTCAACTGCCAGCTCCACCACAAAGCTCTGTGCCCGTGGGCAATTCTTTAACCTCTCAATGCCTAAGTTTCCCCCACCTGCCAAATGGGAAATGAATAATGGCCACCTCATGGTATTCTTGTAAAGACCGAAGGAGTTGCCAGCAATGGTGCCTGGCACATAGTGAGTACCATATCATGTTACTTTATTATACATTATAAAATTTGAAAGATCTACTTGGTGATTTATTTGGAACAAATAAAGAAACCTCAGGAATAACCTTATCAAGTCCTTCACAGATGATGAAACACAGTGTCATTTTATGACCTTTATAAGCCACTTGAAATGCATTTTATTACCTACTAGTCTCTTTGGGTCATTTTAAAATGGGTTTTTATGTATTTAAATCTTGTCTTCCAGTATGACTCTTGAATGCAGGAACTTCTGTCTTAACCTTACGTGACACTAACAATGTGAGGCACGTATAGCAGAACTTAATAATACCTGTTAGTTTCTTTAAAATACAAAATTTCAAATGTATCCCAATGACAATCATTTACACATTAGCAATGAATCGTTTATTTATTTTTTTAAATGCCACTTTGGAAGACCCAGATGGCCCTGGCAGAAAGGTCTGGATGAGTAAGTGTTAACAAAGGGAGAGAAGGCCCCAGAAGGAACTGTGACCTGGGCAGCAGGTCTCGCTGGGTCTTGGTAGTCAGAGGGAAGAAGGCGTGTTTACTAAAAAAGTTTGATGAAAGCAAACAGAAGGTATACCAAGGACTATGGCCCATACTTTTCAACTGCCCCTCTCTGTCCAGCTACAGAGGACTCCACTTCATGTGTGATTCCACAAGTGTGGAGCCCCTGTCCTCGGGCTGCTCACAGCCCATTGAAGAAACAGACAGGTCAACAGCCTCACAACACAACCCAGGCCATGGAGGGAGGCCCTGCAAAGCACCAGAGCTCAGAACTCAACCTGAAGCTTTGACCAGGAGGTGACATTTGTCCTTCTTGGTAATCAAACATTAAGGGAACCACTGGGAACAGCAGGGAGGCAGGGAAGATCGAATCACTTCACTAAACCATCCATTTGTGAGCCGTTTCTAACCAACCAATTTTCTGCTGGGGGGTGGGGAAGGGGAAATGAGAAGAAAAACCAAGTCCAGTGGTCCTAATTCTGAGGGGATGAATAGACTTGGCCTACGTGGGACAGAGAGTGTGCTTCGATGGAGAGGCAAGGCTTTCCTTTGGGATGTATAGAATTGGAGGCAAGGGGAGGCAGAGGGGGTTGGGGATGTAGGCTCTGGAGGAGTGAAGTAGGAAGTGAGTTCCTGTCCTCCCAGTGGGCTCTCCCTCACTGAGCAGATCACTTGCAGAGACTGGAGTGACTACACGAAGGAGAGACTGGGGTTCTGTTCAACAGCTGGATAGGGCTGGTGACTGTCCCTTTGCCACTGAGCTAGAGGTGGCAGCGGGACAGCATATATCCCAGAGGTTTGGCATGCCAAGGTCCAGGAGGACCGAGGAGTCAAGTGGACACAGCAGGAGCCGGGTTTGTGCCACCTTGCCAATCCACTGAAATACACTGCCCTCCAGATAAGGGAACAAACACTTCAGGGGGCGGCAGGGTGTGAAGCCAGCAATGAAAATTGAGGGGAGCAGAAGGGGACTGAAATAGGTGTCCCCCCTTCCTCCCAGCAGCAGTGCCCACATCCTGTCCAGCCTAGATCCATCCATCAGATTGAGGACCTTCAAAGTAAAGGGACAGGGCATGCAACCAGTTGAGTTGCCAGATGAAATACTGGACACCCAGTTAAATTTGAACTTCAGACAAGGAATAATTGTTATTGCATGAGACATACTTACACTAAAAAAAGACAAACAAGGAATAATTGCTATTTTATGAGACATACTTACACTAAAAAAAGACAACCGGAATAATTGTTACTGCATGAGATATACTTACACTAAAAAAGACTATTCCTTGTTTATCTGAAATTCAAATTTAACTGAGTGTCCTTTTTTAAAAAATTTGTCTTGCTAAATCTGGCATTTCTAGTAACAGGACAACATGCTAAGTGAACCTCAACATTTTGAGGATGGTATTAAAGTAGTAGGGTTTTGTCATGTCTTGGCAAAGGTGGGAGCTTCCACAAATGGTGCTGACTTCTCCAGGCCCTGGGATTTGGTTACTAACTCCCAGGTGACAGTTCCCTCTCCAAGCACTGGGTCCCTCTTCCCTCTGGGAGCTGTGAGACAAAAAGAGAAAAGAAATATTCTACACAGCCTAGTTTGACTGGCCAGCCAAAGCAATAGGCAATAGCTCAGGGGTTTCAAACTGCGGGTCACAACTCCTACAGGTTGTGAACCCAGGTCATGCCAGCATTTTGAGTAGGGGGTAGGGTGGGTTAGGGGAGGCGATCAGAGTGTACTGCCTGCATTTTATCTCAAAAAAATCTTCTGTGTCTGTGAGTCACTGTGTGTGTACATAGTTAATGATGTTTCTAACTGTAGTCGGGGTCCAAAATGTTTGAAAGGTACTGATATGATGTTGAGACTTGCAGGGCATTACTGTGAAAACTGTATTGGATCAACAGCCAGGATGATTTGGTTTCACACTCACAGGATAGGGTAAGCTTTGCCTTGTTCTGGAAAAATCACCCTCTGGAACCACCTTATCTTTTCATGGAATCTGCAGTCTCTGCATATAGATGGCCAATGCTTCATTTAAATCATTTAGAGTTCCCAGTGTTGTTCATTTTGCTGTAATCACTTACTAAAAGCATACATTGGAATCATATATTGTTGTACCCAATCTTAGGCATTAAATATGTGTTAATGTGGAACTAAAGGCACTGTCCAAATGGCCATAGTGGTTTTTCACATTTGTTTTATTTCCTCCTCTAAAGGGAAGGCTTTTCGACTTTGAAATCCATGGAGATTACTTGGGATAATTCCCCAAGTAAATGGTTTTGAAAGAGTCATAATTTCTCTCATGCAAAGAATATATGATGCTTTTACTTAGAAAGAGGAAGAAAAAAGTTTGCAGTTTCACTTTGAATTTTTTGAAAATTCCTATAACAATTAGCTCTTGATTCAAAAATTATAAATAAAGCTATTTTATCATCCACTGTTACTAAAACATTGTGTCCTATGATGTTTTAGTCTTTATTGATCCAGGGATTTAATTTTTATCTTGAACTCTTTTGTAGGAAAATAGCTTATAAATCTTAAGTATAAATACTTATTGTCCTGTACCAATTGCTCCAACCTCTGTTTCTCCAAATTTTGCATTTATGTGTGGATGAAATGGATTTGCCATGCTTTTTTCAGTGGACGATACTGGTTGGCCACGGAATGTACAGGCTTTGGAGGCAGATACACCAGGATTTGAAACTAATTCTGACACACAGGAACACTGTGATTTTGACAGGCACATAAGGCCTTGGAGCCTCAACATCCTTAAATGTAAGATGGGAAAAATCAAAGTACCTAACCTGTAGAGCTGTTGTGGGTTTATATGAGAGAATAAATATAAAGCCTGGCATGGGAGAGACAATGCTATATATTCACCAAATTCCATTTCTGTTTCCTCTTTATGAACTTGACACCACATTTTCAACGTCCCTTGTAGTTAGTTTGGGGCTGTGTGACTGGGCTGTGGTGTGGGCTATTTCTAGGCCTGGCTACCTAACCTGGCTACCATGGGGGCACATGTTTTAGCTCATGTGGCTACAAGACAAAGGAAGATTGCCCAACCCACATAAGACTTTATGTAAGCAAGAAATCAACCTTTCTTTGTAAAGCCATTAAGATTTGGGGGTTTTCCTGTTACTGCAGCATTGACTAGCCTACTCTAATACACTTGAGATATATAGAGAGATATAGACTAGATAGATAGATAGTAAACAGCTAGTAAACTTTAGCATTTAAGTTATCTATGAACTTAAAGTATGGAATGAGTCCTTTGATATATATTAAGAGAAAAAAAGCAAGACAATATATACTGTGCCACATTTTGTATAAGAAAGAAGTGGAAATTAAGATGTACATATGTATTTGCTTATCTTTGCAAAAAAAAAAAAAAAGTATAGGAAAGGAGAAACCAGAAACTAATAAAAATGGTTACCTATAAGGGGTAGCTTGGAACAGGGTGGACATGATATTCATGGGAGTGAGACTTCTCTGACTAAACGTGTTTATACAATATTGGTTTTTGAACCATGTAGTTTACATATTCAGACATAAGAGTAAATCGTAAAGGAAAAATGCCCTAAAGTTGGACCTTAAAAGAAACAAATGGCCCAACTCTATATAAAATTGGTTATTCAAACAACAATGAAAAAGAAACTTATTTGGGGTCACCTGAACACTCTACTCTGACTGTACATACAGTAATATTATGGGGAACAAGGAATTTCCAGTATAAGAGGGAAAAAATAAAAGAGAATTTAAGAAAAAACACTGTTATGTTGAATGCCAATGACTATATGAACTCATACAATTCATATTCCCCCCCCCATATATATTTGTATATATGGTCTTCTAGTTGTGTTCCTGAAAGAGCCTAGAAACAACACTCTTGTGGCAATGAGTCCAACTAGCCCCCTTATCTTGCATCTCCCAATATAATAACTGGCACAGGCAAGAATAATCAAATGGGTACTACAATCACTACATGAAAGGTGGTTGGGCAATCAATAGGTTATTCCCACAGGGGCGAAGTACCACTCCACAGATCATTATTACTTTCAAAGGGGAAGATGTTCCTTTGGTACCCGATGCAATGTATACCCACCCCCACAGATGCATTTGGCCTTGCCTGTCCCTCAGGACCCACTTGCCCTGATTGCTGGGTAAACTGGCCCCAGTGATGGTTGTAAAGCTCCAGCCTCCACCTTGTCACCTCATCTCCTACAATGACAGACGTCTCTGCTTTGGCAAGGCTGTCATTACACCTTCCAGGGCCGAAGCTGCAGCTGCTCCCATGGCCAGGTCCAATGTAGCAGGACCCACGGAGGCCCTGGTTTTTCCAGTGGCTGCCCAGAGGCACCTAGTAACACAGTCCAGAAGTACAGGTACATCAACACCCCACAGACTTTAACCTGGAGGGGTCCTCCAGGAGGTAATAGTGTCACACGGCAACTCTAAAGATGTCCCACATGACCAAGTGACCAGCCAGGCTGCTTATGAAGCCATTGCCAGCTCAGCAATGAACCACCTTTTATTCGTTTCCCTCCTTTTCTGCCTTAATTCTTTTTCCCCTTTTTGGCTCCCATGGGATCGTACCCATCATAAAACACTAGCATGTAAACTTTGCCTCAGTCTCTGTTCCCAGGCAAGTGCTTGTCCATGGAAGTATGGCAGTTACTTTCTCAACCCAGTCATCACCTTTAGCATCACTAGTAGTGGAAAAACCCAACATGTGAACCTCTTCATGAGATGCCTCTGAAGCATTCTTGCAAATGACGTTTAACCCAAAACTAATCAAGCCTCCAGACTGAATTTCCATTTTAAGGGCAATACAGGCATAAAAGAAAAAGTTAAAGAACACCGTCAGGAAACAATCAGACAAATGAAGAATGTGCAACTCTCTATAAATCCCCTGGCCTGGACTCTTCAAAAGTCGATGTCATAAGTCAAAACCAAACAGAAGTTAAGGTGGGGGAGATTTTCTAGGTTAACCTCCAGATAGACTCCACAAACCTTGATTAGATCATAGGCGAAACTGTATAGAATTCTTTAAGGGACAATTAAAAATATTTAAATATGTGCCCATCGACAGACGAATGAATAAAGAAGATGTGGTACATATATACAAGGGAATATTAGCCATAAAAAGGAACGAACTTGGCTCATTTGTAGAGATGTGGATGCATCTAGAGACTGTCATACACAGTGAAATAAGTCAGAAAGAGAAAAAGAAATACCGTATATTAACGCATATATGTGGAACCTAGAAAATGGTACAGATGAACCGGTTTGCAGAGCAGAAACTGAGACACAGAAGTAGAGAAAAAACGTATGGACACCAAGGGGGGAAAGCGGCGGCGGGTGGTGGGGGTGGTGGTGTGATGAATTGGGAGATTGGGATTGACATGTATACACTGATGTGTATAAAATGGATGACTAATAAGAACCTGCTGTATAAAAAAATATATATATATTTAAATATGGCCTGGATATTAGTTGTGATTGTAGAATGATTGTTAATTTTCTTAGGTGTGATAGTGGCATTGTTGTTATACAGGTGATTGTCCTAATTCTTAGGAGATTCATGCTGAAGTATTTAAGGATCATGATGTCATACTGACAACTTAGTTTCAAAACTGATGTGTCTTGGTGTATGTGTGGTTGGGGGGTGGGGAAGAAGGAGAGAGAGCAAATATGGTAAAACGTGAACAACCATTGTATCTAGATGGAAGGCATAATGTACTTGTTAAGTGTTTTTAAATTTTCACAATAAAATGTCGGGAGATAAATACCGAAAAAATCTAGGTAAAATGTAGGATATATTCACATTTGAAGAAATATTTTAAACCATGTTTTATTTTCCTCAGTTTCCAGTAAGCAGCCAATACTTTATCAGGGATTAATTCATCCACCTCAAAATGGATAGTCACACCCAAATTGCTATGCTTTCAAAAGCTTTTTACCTCTTGCAGGTCTCTAGCAATTTCCCAAGGAGAAAAAATTTGATGCCATTACGCACACCTCAATTCTTAGTTGGCATAATAACCAGCAAGCAGTACAGAGCTGCTTCCTTTGAAAAACCTTTCCAGGGCGCAAACTGTGAGTATTGAGGCACTGAGGCACCATGGAGAAAATGTATTTTAGACGTAAATTTTGATTGATCTGATAGAGGCATCAGTTATCTTTTCCATGCATTGCAAATCTTGTATAGGATTCAGATAGGAATAGCATCATTCTCTACAGCTGTATTGGCAACAGATAGATATGAATTAACTAATATAGTAATATACACAGTTATTTCAGGCTTCTATTATTAGCACCACCTCTTGACTCATGGGGAAAACTCCTCCCAAACTTTTTTTGTTAATGTGACTATTGCATTTGTTTTGAGAGTTTTCTATTATCACCATTCCTCTTACCCACAACTTACACTTTATTCCCAATATGCCTCCAGACAGAATTGCTACCCCCACGCCCCCTTCTGCTCTCACCAAGGTGACTGGCCCCAGGTTAGCCGACCTTCAGTGCCTCCACCCATGACAGAGTCCCAGGAAAGCGTGCCACCTCACATTATATTCATGCTAACTAGGCTGGCTACGCAATGCTCTGGACGCATAAAGAAGTCCCCCACAGGTCAGGTTGTTTCTGCTCCATCCAGGGAGGGGTTCTTCTTATACCCACAGAATGGTCATAGTACACTAATAATGCTCATTTCCCCCTATTTAATAGTAGAACTCTTCAGTTAAGGCTGAGTTCATGACCACAGCATTAGGTTTCTGCTGCATTAATGCTGCATAAGCAACCCCAAAATCTCAGTAGCTTCCCAAAAAAGCCATTTATTTTTCTTTCAGGTCAGCAGAGGCATCTCTGCTTCAGGCTATGAACTGATTTAGGGCTGCTCCACTTGTCTCTCATCCTCTGGACCAATGGCTACCTGGGGCAGGCTCTTCTCAATGTAGGGTGGCAGCTGTGCCGGGAGGGCGAACAGAAACACAGGGGGCCATTTAAGGCCTTGGCTCAGAACTGATATACTGTCACTTCTGCCACATATGCCTCTGGCCGAAGCCCAAAATCAATGGGGTAGCGAAGTACTCTCCATCCTGGTGAACATCGCCAAGAGCAGGGAGGAGAGGAAGAACTGCATGCAGATCATTCAATTGACCTCAGCTTTCCTTGCAGCTTGGTGTGTCCTTGCAACTAAGTTTTGGCCAAAGGGATATGAGGGGAAGAAATGTGTGCAGCCTTGCCCTTGTAAGGATTGGGAATGCCCTGTCTTTCCCCTGCCCATCACCTGGGGGCATGGTGGGACTGCAGCAGTCATCTGGCCCAGAGGCAGATGGCACAGCTGTCCTGCCAGTCCTACCTCTGGACTGTTACACATATGTCATTTACACTGCTGGATTTTTGCATCTCTGTTACGGCATCTTAGAACCATAGTTAGCTAGTACACCATTCATTCATTCATTCAACAAGTATTTACTGAGTGTCTTCTCTGTGCCAGGCATTGTGCTAGGCCTTGGAGGAAGTGACAATGGGCAAAAGCAAGACAGAGACTAATGGATGTTGCCTTCCTTAGGACAGAGTAGCCTAGAGAAGGGAACAAATAAACCCCAAATCTCAGTGAGTTAATGTGCTTAAAGGTCTATTTCTTGCTCATGCAAAGTCTAATATGGTGCTGGTTGCCCTCCTACATCTTCTAGTCAACTAATTTTGAAATATAAACTTCCCAGGTTTCTGGAACAGTGGAAGAGAGAGCTGGAAGATTACAGAATTTTTTATGCACCAAGCCAGGAAGCAGCTTATATCACACCATCCACATTTCCTTGGCCAGAACTCAGTCACACGATCACCCTTAACTGCAAAGGAAAGTGGGAATAGTAGTCCCCCTACAAAGCCAGGAAGAGGAACTCTGCAACAGATGCATAGTTATAAACTAGGAGAGGACTCTGCTCTGGCCTCAGCCTTTTTAGATTAGCTCACTTACTTCCTGAGTATGTGTGTGGCTGTGCCATCCTCAGAGTAATCCCTGAAATTTGCAGGAAAGCAGTTCAGAGCAGCATACAGCGGTAAATCAACTTCCTTCACTTTCTCTCTGATTCTTGTCGGTTGCAATCTACCACCATTCATTTCTGAGAACAGTTTTCTTCCCTCCATTTTATAATTCTCTCTCCTCCTCGTATTAGTTGGGCTTCTCCAGAGAAACAGAATAAAGAGCATGTGTCTGTCTGTCTGTCTATCTATCTATCTACTTATCATGTGTGAGAGAGAGAGAGAGGAAGAAGAGGAAGAAGAAGAAGAAGGAGAATGAGGAGGAGGGGGAGGGGAGGAGGAGGAGAAGAATAAGAAGAGGAAGAAGAAGAAGAAGGGGAAAAGGGGGAGGAGGAGGAGGGGGAGGAGGGAGGAGGAAGAAAAGGAGAAGAGAGTGATTGATTTTAAGGAAATGACTCATGCAATTATGGAGGTTGGCAAGTCCAAAATCTGCACGGTGGGCCAGCAGGCTGGAGAGCTGCAGGGAAGAGTTGATGTTGCAGTTCAAGTCCAAAGGCTCACAGCTGGCACAATTCCTTCTAGCTCAGGGGAGGTCAGTCTTTCTGTTCCATACAGGCCTTCAGCTGATTGGACAAGGCCCACCCATATTAAAGTCAATCAATTTGTAAATCTCATCCAAAAAGACTCTGACAGAAACATCCAAAATAATGTTTAACCAAATATCTAGGCACCATGGCCCAGCCAAGCTGACACATGAAATTAAACATTACATCTTCCAAGGCTAGTTTTTAACACTTTATATTTCTTGTCTAAAGTGGGAGGCAGAGTGATATGGGGGGGAAAAGTCAAAGGTGGGTTCAAATCCCAAATCTTACTCATCTGAACTCAAGTTTTCTAATTTGTAAAATGGGAATAAGAATGGTTACCTTGAGTGGATCTGTAAAAATTAAGAGATCATATATGTGAGACACCTAGACTTACACCTGACAAATGGTGACAACTATTAAGTTTTCAATTTGAAAAGAAGGTTCATTGAACACTCTACGTATCAGTATTTTTACTGATGCTTTTTATTTGCAGGTGACTCTCCACCCTTTTTGTTTTCCTTCTGAAACTGAGCAGTGTATCAACAAGAAGAAAATTCCCTGCTACAGTGTATAGTTCTCATGTGGTTTCACCATCTCCTGGTGCTTGAGTTGCCAGCAGTCAGCTGTGTCCTGGATGCTTTGCCTTCCTATTTTTCCATGAGCCATCATTGATGACCCATGGAATGGCACACGTTTGAACAACTTATTTAGGCACTCTAGAGAAAAACCAAGGGGAAAGAGAAGTGAGGAGGAGTGATAAGAATAAAGAAAAGGTGGGAGTTGGCAGGAAATGATGCAAGGAGAAAAAGGAACAGAAATCATATTTTCTACTAATTTGCTTTGTGTTCCTGTGTCAGTTTATAAATTAGCATCTGACTGATTGGGCAAACCAACTTTTCTGATACTCTCATCCAGCCAGGCTACAGATTTCTCCATTGGGGTGGAACTGAGGAAGCTTTAAAAGTGGGCCAAAGCCACATGGGGACATGTGACATAATAAGCAACATGGTCTTTCATAAGTTGAGTGTTGCTGAAGGCTTGGAGTAAGTAATGTAGAGGGTATCAAACAGTGCTCCTTATAGACTTGGTTTTCCAGTTAGGCAACTGGCTAAGCCACTTCTACAAAAAGACCCCAAACACATTGGCTTTAACAAGACAGGCCTCCATTTCTCTTTTAGGTAACAGTACAGAGATGGGCAGGTAGACGGTACAGAGCACTAGCTGAACTGCTCCACAAGGTCATTGGGTACTGAGGCAGGAATGTTGGCATTGCCATCATCAATACATGGCATCCACCTGTGGATCCAAGATGTCACTCCAGTGCCACTTCAGTTGTCCCCTTTCCCAGCCAGGTGGAAGGGGCAGAAGAAGCAGAGGGCTAAAAAGCTTTTTTTTTTAAGGACATTACCTGAAAGTTGTCCTTCAATTCTGCTCACATCCCTTTGTCCAAAAGCTTGAAGGGAAGCTGGGCACATGCCCTGCCAAAAACTGCGGGGAGGGATCTGATTACTACGTGGAAGAAGGCAAGACTGGGTGCCTCTGAGTAGCTAGGAGTCTCTGCCATACCTAATTCTTTGGAGGTTATTCAAATCCTTCATAAGAATCTGACCCAGTGGGCAACACGCCAGTTTTCTATTCTCTACCTGAGAAGCTCCCCTATCACCTATTTGAGGTTTCTATCTAAATTTCTATCTGAGAAATCAGTTTTTCTGCTTAAAAAGAAGAGAGACGCTCAAATCAGTGAGGTGACTCAGCCGAAAGCACTTGTTACAACTTGGAACTATGCCTGAACCCCTGGCCATGGCCATTCTGACTCAGTCAGGGGAATCTGAGGTGAGTGGTGGTACTGTCCAAAGCCAGGCTCCACCTCCTCACATAAGAAGTTCATCTGCTTTCCCACCCTCCCCCCACCCAATCTCTCTTCCCCACTCATACCTAACAGTTCTCAACCTCAGGAGAAAATAAGAATACCAAGATTGAAAAATTCCATTTTGCTTCAAGGGCAGTTACTGGGTTTCCTCATGAAATGTCTTCACAGTGGATGTGCTACATCTTCACTCTCCCCCAGTAATTACCACCAAAGTCCCCCTTCACTCACTGTCCTCAGAGGTACTAGGTGAGGTGGGATGGGAGGGGGGGCTAGTTATCCCCATATCTGGCTCTTCTTCTGACATGAGAATGGTATTTGTCAGGTCTCATGGCTGCCCCCACCCCATTTCCAGGACGCCCCTCAAGGCAAATGCTGATCTCCCCTTGAGCCAAGTGTGTCTGTCACATCCTGCTCCTCCAAGAAGCTCCTGCTGACTGGAATGCAGATCAGATGGCTGGATCTGGGGTAGCCTCCTTGGCCCACAGGAAGGAAGCAGCACAAGAGAAGGCTGAGTAACAAGATAATGGGAGCCTGAGTCCCTGAAGATTGCAGAGCCACCATAGCAGCCCTGAGCTGCTGTTTCAGATCTTCATCTTGTCTAAACTACCTTCATTTAAGATCTCACTTAAAGCATCGATCACCATCCTAATTGGTGGTGATGGGGGAGGTGGGTGAAATACTACTTTCCAGCTGTCAAAGATAAAGCTAGATACTAATCAAAGCAGTAAGGACAGATTTTATTCGATAACTATTGCAATAGGGAAGAGGGTCCAGTGTAAACTAAACTCTACTTCAATTTGTGTAAAACCGGGCATTCTAAAGGGAGAATGAGGGAGGAGGAAGGAGGAAACGAGGAAGGGTGGGAGCAGAGTCAGGGAAATGGAAACAAACAAAAAGCGTGATTAAGCCACTGGGATTTGCTAGCTGACGGTTACGGAAGCTAGGCTCCTACCCTCCTACAGAGACTGGGAGACAGGGACCCTATCTTCAAGTGTTGGCTGGAACAAACAGAACATTCTTTTGAGTTTTCCCAGGCAGGGACTTCAGAGGGCTGGAGTAGTCATCCTCAGGGACATGGCCTTGAGCTGTTAAAAACTATGCTGGTGTTTGTTTGTCTCGCAATGCAGGATACGGGTGGGGTCGTTATGCGCCAAGAGCTCTTCTGCAGTGTTCACAGTCCTCCTCACTCCCGTATCTGGGATCCTTGTGGGGCGGCCCCAGGATAGCTTGGCGCTTAGGACCTCAGGAGAGCGAATCAGATCCAGGGCTTCCTGGCTAGCAGCCCCGCACATGCAGGCCTTCTCCTCTGCAGGAGACAGGGCGGCCAGGGGAAAAATCATTGGAAAACAAGCTAGGAGAAAAGGACCCGCAGTTCTCATCCTCCTTCTTGGTTTCTCTCATGGTTTGATAAGCTAGAATGGGCCTTTAGTCAAAATCTGAGTCCCATGCTTCCTAGAGCTGTGGAGCAGGGAGCAGGTGGTCTGGATTGCACTTCTGGAGGCTCTGAAAGTGCAGGGGCAGGGATTGGGGTCTGAGCTATGACTTCAGGAGCGCCCCCCAGACCCCCCACACCTCATCTTGCTCCCTAACAACTCTTCTCCTTACCCCACCACCAACTCCTAGCCCCCACCCCCTACCCCATCCCCAGAGCACTCTCCTTCTCTCTTTCACACTCGTCCTTGACCCCAATTACCATGTGTGCTTGCTGGTGCCTTCCAAAGTCAGCCTTTCTCTAGCTGTGTGTCCATCTACCTGTAAATTTCTCCCTCCTCCTTTGCTTGGCTAACACCTACTCAACCTCAGCCATCAGCCCTCAGCTGTCAGCTTGAACACTGCCTCTTCATTTTGTCTTTCCCTGAGCCTCCAAACCAGGTCAGTCTCCACTCCCTCCTACCTCTGGATTTCTATCATTTCTACCACCATTGCTTACCCGTCTCCCTGTCATTGTCATGACCATCTAATGGTTCTACATACTGGAATGAAACAGCATAAGGGTAGCAACCCTCTCACTCTTTCCTCATCCCTAGCACCAAGGAGGGGCTCAGGAAATTTCAGTTAGATAAGCAGATGTGGAAACCTGATTGAATGGTGGAAAAGAGGTGTAGAGCAGGAGAAAAGTGAGGTCCCAGCTGTCATCCACTCTTCCCTGAAGTCTGACAGTGCAAGGAAGCACATGAAAAGAGAAGTATTTCAGGGTACAAAAGAGTAAAGGAAGGCTGACTTAACACTGGGGTCAAAGCCAGCATGTTTGAAAGTGGAAGCCAGAGAGCCAGTGGAGAGGAGAAAGTTGAGAAGGTGGGGAGGGGAGTAAAGTTGAAGGAAGGGGACCTGGTTTAGAAAAGGCAACAAGAAAGAAAGTAAAGTATGCTCAAAGAGACAAAAAAAAGCAGGCATCACAGGTCTTAGTAGTGTACCTGCCCTGTACCTGTTGCACGATAAATGTTTGAAGGGGAGAGGTGAAAAATTGTGGTTGCCTATTTCAGATGACCTCAGTCTTCTTAGGGAAATAGGAGGTTAGGTCTTATGAAAAATGGGCATTGAGAATCAAGAAATATTCTCTGGTGGTGGGATGAACTGGGAGATTGGGATTGACATATATACACTAATATGTATAATATAGATAACTAATAAGAACCAGCTGTATAAAAAATAATAAAATAAAATTCAAAAAAAAGAAATATTCTCATTTGTTAGTGTATTAGTTAGGACTGACTAAATTCTATAACAAGTAGACTCAAAATACAATGGCTCTACAGTGTAGTCTCTATGCTATAGAAATTTAATTCTTGCACCCTTAGCAGTCCAGGATGGGTATTCAGGTCAGTGGGTAGTTCCCCTCTTGGTGATCATTTAGGCACACAGGCTCCACCATCCTCTAAGGTCTAGAGAAAATGGGAAGAACATGCAGAGCATGCAAAGGAGGTTCTCACGGACCTGGCATGGAAGGAACACACATTTCTGTTCACATTCCTTTGGAGGGATCTTAGTCATGTGTCCTCAACCAACTATAAAAAGGGCTGGAAGATGTTAGTCTAGCTGTGTGCCCACAGGAGAGAACAGAGTTTGATACACAGCTAGTGGTTTTCACCACTGCGGTAGGCAGAAAAATGGACCCCAAAGATGTCCATATCCTAATCCCTAGAACCTGTGAATATGTTACCTTACATGGCAAAGGGACTTTGCAGATGTTTAGGACCTTGAAATGAGGTAGTTATTCTGCATTATCCCCCTGGGTCCAGTGTAATCACAAGGGTCCTTATAAGTGAAAGAGGGAGGCAGGAGAGTTAGTCAGTATCAGAGTGATGCAGCATGAGAAAGACTTGTCTGGCCATTGTCTGCTTTGAAGATGGAAGGGGGCCATGAGCTAAGGAACTCAGGCAGCCTGTAGAAGCTAAAAAAGACAAGGAATGGATTCTCCTCTAAAGCTTCCAAAAAGAATGCAACTCCTGCTGATACCTTGATTTTAGCACAATTTCAGATTTCAGACCCATTTCAGATTTCTGATTTCCAGAACTCTAAGATAATACATTTATATTGTTTTAAGCCACCAAATTTTGGAGATTTGTTACAGCAGCAAGTGGAAACTAATACAACCAAATTTGGTAATTCCTTTTTTAAAGAAGTACCTATTAATGGTATGAAGCATTATTTTAAATTTTAAGAAGACAAGACTATGTGTTGACTTTCCACCTTATGCACAAGCCTATTGACTGCCTCGTGAACTCTTGGGAACCAGTCAGGGCTGGAGGACTTTAATGTGGAGAGGTTCTAGAACAGCAGTTCTCAAAATGTGGTCCCCAGACCAACAGAATCTGCCTCTCCTAAGAACTTACAGAAATGCAAATTCTCAGCCAACCCAGACCTACTGAATCAGAAACTCTGGGGCCCAGCAGTCTGTGTTTAACAAGCCCTCCATATGATTCTGACACTTGCTCAAGTTTGAGAATAGAACTAAGGCTCTATTCTAGATTGAAAGAAACTAAAAAGAAGCAAAAATGAATTAGCAATGCACAATTCTAAACTGGATCTTTTTATTCCAAAGGACATTATTGGAACAATTAAAGAAATCTGGATGGAGTCAGAGCATTCATAGTAATGAATCCGTGTTAATTTCCTGATTTTGATGGTTATGTGGTGGTGATGTAGGAGGTCCTTGCTTGTAGGAAATATACACTAAAAGTATTCAGATGTAATGAGGTGCCTTGTTAGGAACTAAATTCTTAACTGATTCAGGGAAAAAAACAGTTTTAAACTATAATTTCCATTTTTCTTTGAGACTATTTCAAGATTTCTTTTTAATTTTGAAAAAAAAAAAAAAACCCAGCATGATACCATTTGTCAAATATCAGCCTGGCAAAGGTGAAAAACATGTGTAACACCTAGTGTTGGTGAAGGTATGGGAAACAGAAAGTTTCACACACCATGGTTGGAATTATAACTTGTTGTAATATTTTTGGAAGGCAATTTTACAATATCTATCAAAAATTTAAAAGCAAATTTTCCTTAGCAATTCTGCTGAGGGTAAGGAAATATATTTTATTGCAGCACTGTTTATACTAGAAAAAAACTGGAAACAACTTAAGTGTTTATCATTAGGTGACTGGTTAAATAAATTATGGTATAAAATATGCAGTGAGTTACTTGGCTTTAGACCACAACTTCTAAAGGTCTTGAACCAAGTTCCCTTTTCCTAAAAGATTTTAAAAGTCTAAGGAAAGGTTGTGAAAGAATTCTGTAGAAAGTTATAAGGCGCAGGGTTGAGAGCTTGGCAGATAGCAGTGTGACAGTCAGGTTCCAACCAGGAACATATAAACCACTATAAGTATTTGGATGGAGGGAATCTAATGCAAGGGATTGGTGACATACTCAGGGATGAGAGAAAGCTGATACAGATACAGCTTTTAAAATAACAATGCTCAAGGAAATAAAAGACAAATTTGAGAATTTGGCAAATTATAAGAAAGGAGGCAGATGGAAAGTCCACAACTGAAAAATAGAGTATATATTTAATAGCAGATTACACAGTGAACTGGAAGATAAGTTATATCCAGAATGAAGCCTGGGTAGGGAGTGAGGGGACAAAGGGATGGAAATGAGAGATTAAGAGGCATAAGAGATACAGTGAGAAGGTCTAACATACCTTTATTTGGAGTCCCAGAAGGAAAGAGAAAGATAATGGTATAGAACTAATATTCAAGCACACAATGGCTGAAAATTTACCAAAACTGAAGAAAGATACATATCTACAAATTTAACAGCCCTAAGAATCCCAAAGAGGATTACTTACTAAAAAGGTAATCCATACCTAAACGTATCATAGTAAAACTGGAATAAACTAAAGACAGAGAAAAAATCTTAAAGAAGCCATTAACAAAAGAACATATTAAACAGGCAGATGAACAGCTGACTGCTCACCAGCTAGAGCAGAAGTCAGAAATTGGTGGCTTGATGCCTCCAATGTGACAAAAGAATGTGATGCTCAACCTAGAATTCTATTCCCAGAAAAAATATCTGTTAAGAACAAAGGTGGGGGACTTCCCTGGTGGTCCAGTGGTTAAGAATCCGCCTTCCAATGCAGGGGACGTGGGTTCGATCCTGGTTGGGGAACTAAGATCCCACATGATGCAGGGCAACTAAGCCCACGTGCCACAACTGCTGAGCTCGCATGCTCTGGAGCCCACGTGCCACAACTAGAGAGAAGCCTGTGCGCCACAATGAAAGATCCTGCATGCTGCAACTAAGACCCAACACAGCCAAATTAATTAATAAAAAAATAAAATAAATGGCATTATTCAATTCCAAAAAAAAAAAAAAGAACAAAAGTGGAATAAGCTGTTTTTAGGCAAACAAAAGTTGGAAGGTTCTACCTCTAACAGGACAGAACGTTCTAAAGAATGTTTTTCGGACACAAGGAAAATGACCGCAAAAGGAAGGTTAGGGAGGGAGAGAAGAATGAAGAGCAATGGAAAGTAATTATAACAGTAAATATATGGATAAATCTAAATAAATATTTGGTGTAGAAAATAATAATAATGTATTTTAATACATATCTATACATTTATACATACATAATTAAAATTCACAAAAACAATAGCATATAAGATGAGATAAATAGTTAAAGTATTCTAAGATCCTTGCATTGTCTAGGATGAAGATAAGAGTATCAATTATCACTAGGCTTTGATAAGTCAAGAATGGATCTTTTAATTCCTTGTCCATTAAAAGAACAGAAAAAGTGTACAACTTCCAAATCAACAGAGGGAAAAATAGAATAATAGAATAATTGTGATAGAATTCTAATAGAATAATTCTAATCCAACCTGAAAGAAAGCAAGAAAAGAGATAACAGGACTTAAGATTATGTGGGATAAATAAAATCAGTGAGTAAGATTGAAACCAAAACATAACAGAAGTTGTATATTAAAGACCTAATGCTCTTGTTAAAAAAAGTTATCAAACTTAAAACAACAACAACTATATGCTATTTCCAAGAGGCACATTTAAAATAAGGACACAGAAAGGTTGAAAGTGAAAGGATGGAAAGAGCTATGCCAGGTAACAATAATCAAAAAGAAGCTGATGTTATTAATACCAGAAAAAAAATAGCCTAAATAAGCCAAAGGCATTACTACAGACAAAGTTTTACTTCTTAACGTTTCAATACACCAGGAAGATATAAAAATTCTGTATTTGCATGCACCTAATAACATGACTTCAAATATATAAAGCAAAATTCACAGAACTATAAATAGAAATGGATAACTCAACAATTATCTCATTAATCAATAGAACAAGCAGATAAAAATTCATATGGAGCAGAGAAGATCTGAACAATACATTACAAAATTGATCTAATGTCTTTATCTAGGTGACTGCACCCAGCATTTGCAGAACACATGTTCTTTTCCAGTGCCCGTGGAACCTTCACTAAGGTCAAATACACACTGGGCCATAAACAAATCTCAACAAACTTCAATGGACAGCAATCATATAGAGTATGATTTCTGACCACAATGTTATAACAAAAAATATAACTAAGAAGTCCCTATATGTTTAGAAATTAAAAATATACTTCTAAATAACCTATGGGATCTGTTGTAATTATCTGTGCTTTCTGTTCTTTCTTATCACACCAGAGGTCTATGAATTTTAATTCTCTTTTTAAAGTACCAACCTTGACTTTTGATCCTCTCTGTTGTGTTGCTTTCTGTTTCATTGATTTTTGCTCTCATCTTCATTATTACCTTCCTTTAACTTTAAAACAATGGGATAGATCATTAGTCAACTTGACAATAATGTTCGTATGAAGTTTTACAAAAATACCAAGTGCTTTTTCATTAATCCTCAAAGCAACCTTGTGAGTTGGGTCTTTTCCCTCATTTTACAGATGGGGAAATTATAGACATAATTATTGCATTCACTGAAATACTGGCTCTAAGGTTTGCATCCAAGACCAGAGGAACTTCTCCTGCCCATCCCAGGGCCTCCTTTTATTCTTTGAGAACTTAAGGAACACTTACCCCATGGTTAAGATGGTGGAAGCCTGGCTCTCACCAACCCTTACTTCAGTAATCGCCAGCACATCTATTGCCAAGAAAACATAGAGGTGGGGAGGAAGTGGGGAGCAAAATGTGCACAACATGAGTGGGCAGGCTGCCTAGCCAGCAAGGAAAGTGTGAAGCAGCCCTTGACCCACCCATACTCTTAATCACTGGACTAGAGCTGGAGGCTCCTCCTGTTGACCCCTTTCCAGAATAAAAAAGACAAAGCATGTTTGCTTAGAAACAGTGGATTGCTTGCTTAGAAGAAAGATACCACTGAGTAAACTTATGCAAGAAAATTTTTTTTCTCAAATACTGTGTAGGGTGGTCCTTGGAGGATTTTCTTGGCTTGAGGAAGGGCCTACATTCCATTGCCTGAGTGTCCAGATGTTCGAGTCCTTGGGCAGGGGCCACCACACTGCCAGACTTACTTCCCACACCCTTCAACAAATGCTTCTCAGTCCAGGCACACTTCTAAGGGCTCTAATAACACTAACTTTTCCAACCTTCATTACAACCTCTGAGGTTGTTACTATTATTATCCCAACAAGAGGTAGATGAGGACACACAAGCAAAAAAACAGAGGGTTTAGTTACTTGTCTAAAGTCATCTGGGAATAAGTGAAAGAGTCCTTATTTGAACCCAGGCTTCATGGCGGAAAGACTGTTCTCTTGGCTACTACACTATGTCACCTCTCTACATGGGATTCACACAACTCCTTCCTGAGCATAACTGATACTATTCATAGCCTGAGAAGAACTGCCAGGTCTAAATGGGAACACTCAATGGAAAGAAGAATCGAGTTAAGTATTCTGACTTCCTTCTGCATGTCTCCAGCCAAGGCCCTCAGCTGAATCTGGGGAAGAGGCATGGAGAGACCTCCCAGGGAATTCCCTGGGAAACCTTAAGTTCCTGATGCAGACTTCACGTCCCCACTGTCTGTCCTCAGCTAACTGATCCTCAGGTGACCATTTCTCAGTTTTGAATCTCATGAGGGAAAAGTTCCTTGCATTGCATGATTGGTATTCAGTACCATTTCACCCTTAGTGTCTCTGTACATAAACCAAGATGAAATTATTTTTCAGGCTTTCACTTTCCGACAAATTTGCTAGAAATAGAGAGCACACTCCTATGGAAGCCTTTTCTAAACTCACTGTTTATTAAGGTTTTCCCTTCCTGTTTTATTGCTCCTCCCTCCGCTTGCTCCTCCTGTGAATTCCATACTAACTGAACTCATTTCAGAGTCTTTCCCATACTCCCCACATCCATAAGCTGTGAGACCTTTAGTAAGTTTTGGTTAAGTTTTTCTCCTCCCTAGGAATTTTCTCAGTTCACATAAAATTTCTAATTTATTGGCAAAAAATTGTGACATAACATCTTATTGTTTTCATGTCTGTAGCATTTGTAACATAAAACTTTAGAAATTCGCTGAGACTTCAACTAAAAGGGAATTTATTCAAACTGTTGCAACAGGGAGTTTTAAAGGGAATGTCTCATCAAACTTGAGGAATGAAAGCGGTTTTATAGGGGAAAGAAACAAAAGCAGCACTGAACACTGCGATTTTGGTGGGTTTTGGTCAGGTCGGTATTGCAATCTTACAGAAATTAGTTTTTCTTCCTGATTTGGCTCATTGTGCCTGTTACATCCTGTTCCTGGAATGGTTGACTCAGGAATTTAGGAGTGAGCTATTCTCTCAGAATAGCAGAGAGCAAGGAGGTCAGTGTATGTTCAGAGAAGAAAAATTTACAGTTCTCTGCATTCCCCCTTTTTATTCCTGACTTTGGTTATTCACACTTTCTCTTTTTTTCTTGATCAGTCTCACCAGATTTGAAACAGACATTTGGCTCTGTTCTCTATATTTTTCTATTTTGGTTTTTTCTGCTCTTTATTACTTCCTTATTTTAACTTTTGTTAGGATTTATTTTGATTGTTCTACTTTTTGAGATGTCGCTTTGGTGATTACAGGTTTTCTGATTTTCTGAAATATCTTTCTAGGCTGTAAATTTCTCTCTAAGCACTGCCTAAGCAATATCCCTCTGGTTTTGACATGTAGTATTTTCATTGTCATTCAGTTGAAAATACTTTCTTCTTTGAACCATGATTTTAAAGTGTATTTGTAAATTTCTGAATAGACATGTTCTAGGTATTTTTTATTATTACTTTCTAATTTAATTTCAATTATTTAAATTTTGTTGAGATTTACTTTATGGTCCAGCATATATGTCAACCCCACTCCCCCCCAGCTTTATTGGAATATAATTGACACATGCCATTGTGTAGATCAATTTTTGAAAACGTTTCATGTGTTCTTGACAAAAAATATGCATCCTTGATCCACTGGTGCAATGTTCCATGCATATGCGTTAGAATGCTTGTTAATCTTATTGTTTAAATCTGTGTCTTTACCAATTTTTAGTCTGCTTGTCCTATTAACTAAAGAGAGGTGAAAAAAAACCTCTCATCATGATTGTGGATTTTATATTTCTCCTTTGAGTTCTGCATATTTATTAGGTAGATACTAACTTATAACGGTTCTATCTTCCCAGTGTTTTTTCTTCCCTGAAACTTTTGTCTTAATGTAACACCTCCCTTTATCTCTAGGAATGGTTTGTGCCTTGAAGTCTCTGTTCCATCTAATATTAGTAGAGCTACACCAGTTTTCTATTGGCTTCATATAACTTCTTTCCATTCTTTTACTTTCAGACTTTGTGTCCGTATATTTGAGTCTTTTGTAAGCAGCAACATAGTGGGGTTTTGTACTTTCACCCTATGTGCTACGGTCTATATGTTTGTGTTTCCCCAAAATTCACAAGTTGGAATCCTAATACACAGTGTAATGGTGTTAGGAGGTGGGGGGCCTCTGGGGGGTGATTAGGTCATCAGGGTGGGGCCCTCATGAATGGGACTAGTGTTCTTATAAAAGAGACCCCACATGACTCCCCAGCCCCTTCTGCCATGGGAGGATGCAACAAGAAGTCTGCAACCCTGAAGAAAGCCTTCACCCAACAATGCTGATCTCCAATCACTCTGGACTTCCAGCCTCCAAAACTTGAGGATTACATTTTTGTGGTTTAAAAGCCATGCAGTCTGTGGTACTTTGTTATAGCAGCCCAAACAGACACTGACAATCTTTGTCATTTAGTGAAATTAAATTAAATGTAAATATTGGTATTTTTGGGGAAGATTTACCATCTTTTTTTGGTCTCATCCCTCTTTTTAAATTTACCTCTTTGCTTAAAATTTTCTACTAGTATTGGAATTATATGTTGTATTTTTATGATTCCTCTAGATTTTACAATATTCACGAGAGTAACCAAAACCTTCACCCTAATACCTCAATCCTTTTTACTCTCTCTTGACTTATCAGTCTTGTCTGGTATTTTAAGCCTATCTTAACAACTCTACATTTTTATTGTTTGGTATAAAATGTCACATTTGCTCACCTGTTTTGCTCTTCATTTCTTTTTGCATCTCAAAACCCCACCTGGGATCAGTTTCCTTCTATATTAAAGTGCATTCTTTAAAATTTCCTTTAGTGAGGGTCAGCAGGGAATGAATGAAACAAATTGTCTTAAAATGTGATTATTTTGTCCTCATTCATAACAGATATCTTCATCGGGTATAAAATTCTAGGTTGACAGTTATTTTCTACCTTTATACTGACATTTTCATTCCACTCATTTGGCTTCCATTGTTGCTGTTGAGAAGTCTGTTCCTTTGAAGGTAATTTTTAAATCTTTGGCTGTTAATTTTTTTCTTTGATTTCCTGCAGTTGCACTACGATGCACATAGATATGACTTTGTAAATTTATCCTAATTTGTATTCTTTGAGCTTTTAAATCTATAGACCTGTTATTTTTCATCAGTTCTGGAATATCCTCAGCCCAATTACCTTTGTCCCTTTTATTCCGTCTTTGCCTTCTAAGACTGTGGTTAAATATATGTTAAAACTTCCTAGTGAGACCATCCCATCTTTCTGTGTTTTCCCGTATTTCTCTATCTCCATTCTGCATTCTGGATAACTACTTCAAACCTATCTTTCAGCTCACCAATTCTCATTCCTACTGTTTCACAATCTGTTGCCAAATACATCTTTAAATATTTTAAGCAGTCGTTTTCACAAACGCACCCAATAATTCTAATGTGACGTCTATGTGGGTCTGTTTTTCTGCTGGTTGCCAGTCATGCTGCCTTTTTTCCTTATATGCCTGATTATCTTTGACTGCTTGCTGACTATTTCCCCTGAAAAATTATGTTACCTGAGGTCTAAATTGAAGGAGTCCTCTTCTGAGGAAGTTTTATTTGCTTCTGCCAGGCCTCAGGTTGTGTTTACCTGGGTTGTAAGGGTTGGTCAGGGACCACACTTTGTCAGGATGTTCTCTTTTCTCTTTTTCTTCAATCCTATTGCTATGCTCAGTAATGAGGTCAGTCTCTAAAGTACCCTGGGGGTGGGGAGGGGGATGGGTCTAGATTTGGTTTTTCTTGTCCTGAGGGTGTAGTACTTTGGGAACCCAGTTTAACTTTAGAAAAGTCACCTATAACATTCATCACCTTGGGTGAACCTGGCCCTATCATCCTTCTCTCTCACTCTCTGGGGCTGGTGAAGTGGTGCCTAACTCGGCATCATCAGCAAAGTCTGCGGCCTAAGCTGCTTTGGTGTTCACCTGTGATGACAAGATCCCATCTTAAAACAGCCCTACCTGTTTAAACTGCAGTCTTTTCAGCTTCCATGCTCTTTTAAGGGGAAGGGAGGGCACACCACCTGCATTTAAAAAAACTGTCTTTTTGGGCTTCCCTGGTGGCGCAGTGGTTAAGAATCTGCCTGCCAATGCAGAGGACATGGGTTTGAGCCCTGGTCTGGGAAGATCCCACATGCCGTGGAGTAACTAAGCCCGTGAGCCACAGCTACTGAGCCTGCGTGTCTGGAGCCTGTGCTCTGCAGCGGGAGAGGCCGCGACGGTGAGAGGCCCGCGCACCGCCATGAAGAGTGGCCCCCGCTCGCCGCAACTGGAGAAAGCCCGCACACAGAAACGCAGACCCAACACAGCCAAAAATAAATAAATAAATTAATTAATTAAAAAAAAACCAAACTGTCTTTTTCAATGTTTTTGGTGGGAAACTGATCCAAAGAACCTAGACTACCTTCACCAGAAACAAAGTACTGTCTCACCTTTTCAATATCATTTTTTCTTTTCTAGACTTTGAGATTTTCCAGTCCAGATTTTTAGATTTATATACTTTATTTCTATCCTTTTAGTGCTTGCCCATGACATTTTACCATATTTAACTCAATAAAATCTAGAGTTAAACAGCATCTTCACCCTCCTCCTAAATAATACAAGCACTTTAGCCTGCTTTCACACAGATGTCCCAGCTTCCAATTTACCTACTATTGTCCAATATTCCAATTCTATTTATCTTTTAGCCTTGAGAATTAGACATGGCATTTTAAAAAACACAGTGTTTCAATTTACCTACACCTTGGCAATTTTATTTTTCTTCTTGCATGTCAGACGTCCTCTGGGAGGAGGTGGTGGCTGGTGGTCCCTAAACCAGCTCAAGTCCTGAGGTGGGCTTGAACAGGTGCAGCTGCACCAGCTCACTGGATCTGTTCTTCACAGTCTGCCTGGAGTGGCTGGAGACCTGAAGACCCCTCCTCATCTGGGATCAGTCCAAGCAGCACATATCTGGCCCTAGGTAGACTGTGGGCCCATTTTCCATGTGTCCAAGTCAATGGAGGCTGTAGTAGGAACATATCCTGGTGCTCAGTGAGCTGGGGCACTCAGAATCCCCATTCCTGTGGTAGCTGTCTTCTCCCTTGTTATTTAACCTGTGTCTTTTTCAAAAGTAGGTGATGCATTAGGTCCAGGTGGAGCTCATGTAGATGTGTGTATGTGAGGGGATTGGGGACTTCAAGCCACAGGCACACCAACAGCCCTGGCCACATGGAAACCTTAAGTAACCTGATCATCTAAAACAGAGCTGGCCCTATATTCAGCCAATGAAAAGATTGGTCGATGCTCAGTGACTACTGGGAATCAATACTCCATGGCCTCTTTCCTTTCTGCCCACTGTACACCAGAACTGCCAGGGACTGGCCACTCTGGACAATGCATGAGCATTTCCAATGCTCCCTTTGATCAGGCCATCCTATTTTTCCCATTCTTCTCTTAAAAGGACCCAACTCAACATCCTGCTCAGATGTCATCGGTGCCTCCCTTCCCAGTAGGTGGAAGGCACTTTCCTTGGAAAGCCCACAGTTTAGTTCAGCAACCATTAGGGTGGCTTTGCTGTGGTCTCTCTCCTCTATCTACTCCTGCTTCCTAGTACCTAGGACAATGGATGCGCCTAGCAGATCCTCAACAAGTATTTGCTGAATAAACTAATCCAAGTCTGTGGATAGGGTCAGGTTTGCCAGTGCTGCATGTAGAGAAGGACAAAGACCAAGTGTGGTCATGACATTTCAAAGTGGAATTGAGTGGCAGAAATGCTCTTTCCCTCTCCCTTTTCTACAACCATCCCTCCCCCACCTCCACCCTCCTCCATCAAAACTTACCTTGTTTGGAGGCAAAGTGAAAGAAATACTTCTAAAGAGAGGCATGGAAACTGTATGTATGGAAACAGGAATCCTAGAGAGAATCAGAAAACTATCTGACCAGAGACTATTCTCTTGTAAAGAGTGGATTTTGGAGCCAGAGAGACCTGACTTACAACTCGGTCTCTACTGATAAGCCCCACCTGGAGTATTCTCAGACAGGTTACTTAATTCTCAGAAGACTCGCTTTTCACTCTTTGAGTTACCTAGTTAATAGTCTTATACATAGTTAACAATATTTTGTTAAATTCTATCTGTTCCCAAGAGAACTGTTTCTATGTTGTGACTCATCACTCACACAGCCTGTCCACTCCCAGGGGTTATGATCCAGCCCTAGTATGAGGATTAATCCAATTTGCACTTCTCCTGGTGGAGGCACAACCTAATTTCTCATGAAATGTGAGCTACTAGCCCTGTGGGATGAGTCCCCTGGGCACTCCTTGGTTTGGATCTGGTATAACTTACCCCCCAAAGATAAGACACACAAATGGCTCTCTCTGTATGATACTCCACCTAAAGTATGTCACAGCCTGTTTACTTTTGAAGAATTCCTTTATTGGAGTTTCACCTTACCTTGCCACAACTACCTGGCTCTTCATGGCCGAGAGTGAGCCCTGAATAAAGTACTCACAACATTTTACAACAGACAATACACACACGCAGTGCATGACATCTTTACAATAACACAATCAAACATTTAACAGGATTGTTAAGAAGCATGAATTTCCTCCTATTCCTCCATTACTGGTAGCTACTTAGCTTTTTAGCTCTTGCAATAAAATGCTCTCCTTCTCATCATTCCTATTCATAGGAATCCCTGAATCAATTCTTTTTGTGTAAGGTACAAATTCATGTTGAAGATGTGTTCCATTAGTTATTGAATGTGCTGAATTTCTGTCCATGGTAGAACTCTTCATTTGTAGCTAATGTGTGAGGTTTTCACTTATCACACATTCATCATTCATTGAGAGGGTTCATTTGAAAATTTTTAAAGTTTCACCCATTCAATAATGTATATCACAACATTACAACAGTCCAATCAACTTGAATTTATTTATGAGTGACTCTCTCCTATCTCCTGTTAGATTTATAAGTCTACACTTTTTACATTTCCTACAATGAAATCCAAATTTTGTTTCAGAAGTTGTCATCACTCCCCGCAAATCAGTTAAATCAAAGTTATTCTTCATGATCACTATGATATTAATTTACATTCCCTGAAGCCTGCCTCTCCCTGAATTTGCCTACTGGAGGTCCTTCTTGGATCTTTTCCACTGACCAATGGATAACTGGAATTCAAAGCTATACCTGAATTTCCTACATTTCTATTCACATAATTTACCCAAATATGAACTTTCTGATGGTGACTATGAGACTTCTAATTGAAGTCTTTTTCTCATGTGTTTTTTATGTCCAGAAATATCTACTTATTTTGAAGGTTTTCTCATACTCCATAACTTTGATAGGTTTTATCCCCAGTAGGAACTATTTTATATTCCATAAGGGCTCAACTACTTTGACACTGGAACCTTCCTTGCTGGCTATGATTGAAAATCACAGAGAAAAAAATTACTCATGGTTTCACTTATACTATGTAAATTATAAGCCATGAACAAGGACCTCAGATACTCTTATACTCATAAGATTTTTCTTCCATTTGGGTTCTGTAATACTAGGTAAGCTCTGCCTCCTACAGAGACATGCTCATCCTGGTCCCATCCAGAGCATTCCCTCCCTCGTGAGTTCTCTTCTGTGATGCACTACTATGACTTCCCATATTTGTCACATTTAAAGATTCCTCCCCAATATGGGTTCTTTTATGCTTGGTGAGATTCGATCTGATATTGAAAGCCTTCCCACACTCGTTACATTGGTATGGCTTCTTTCCAGTGTGGATCCTTTTGTGTTGGTCAAGGACTGATCTGTAATTGAAGGATTTCCCACACTCACAATTATACGGCTGCTGCCCACTGTGGACACCCTTATGGTTGATAAGACTTGAGTGTGAGATGTATGCCTTCCCACACTCATCGCATCTATAGGGTTTCTCACCTGTGTGGATCCTTCTATGCACTGTGAGGCCTGAGCTGTTCCTGAATGCCTTCCCACACCTATCGCACACATAGGGTTTTTCCCCTGTATGGATCCTCTTGTGTTGAGAAAGGAGAGAGCTGTAACTAAAAGATTTCCCACACTCAACACATTTGAAGGGTTTCTCCCCAAGATGGACTCTTTTATGGCTTATAAGAGTTCTGCTTGAGAAAAAAGCTTTTCCACATTCATCACATGTGTAGGGTGTCTTGCCAGGGTGGGTACTTTTATGGTTAATAAGGCTTGAGTGTGAGATGTACGCTTTTCCACACACGTCACATTCATAGGGCTTCTCACCAGTGTGGATTCTTTTATGCACTTTAAGGCTTGAGTTGTTTCTGAAGACCTTCTCACACCTGTCACATTCATAAGGTTTCTCTCTAGTGTGGACCCTTCTGTGTTGAGAAAGGAGTGAGGTGTAATTAAAAGATTTCTCACACACATCGCATTTGTAGGGCTTCTCCCCAAGATGAATTTTTTTGTGATTTATAAGGGTTCGGTATGTGATGAAGGCTTTTTCACACTCATCACACTTATAGGGCTTTTCCCCAGGGTGTACACTTTTATGATTTATAAGGCTTGAGAGTGAGATGTAGGCTTTCCCACATTCTTCACATTTGTAAGGTCTCTCCCCAGTGTGGATTCGTTTATGTACTTTAAGGCCTGAATTATTTCTGAAGGCTTTTCCACACTCATCACACCCAAAGGGTTTCTCCCTTGTATGAATCCTTTTATGCTGTTCAAGGGCAGAGCTGTAATTGAAGGATTTCTCACAATAACTACATTTATAGGGCTTCTCCCCAAGATGGATTCCTTTGTGGTTTTTAAGGCTAGAGCGTGAGATATAGGCTTTTCCACACACATCACACTTATATGGTTTTTCCCCAGTATGAAGCCGCCTGTGAACTTTGAGTCCTGAATTGTTTCTGAAAGTTTTTCCACACACATCACATACATAAGGTCTCTCTCCAGTGTGAATCGTTTTATGCTGAAGAAGAAGTGAGTTATAACTGAATGATTTTCCACACTCCTTACATTCATGGGCTTTCTTCCCAGGGTGAATGCTTTTATGGACTGCAAGGCCTGAGCTATAGCTGAATGCTTTGCCACAGACATCACATTTGTAAGGTTTCTCTCCTGTGTGGATCCTTTTATGCACTATAAGGCCTGAGCTGTTCCTGAAGGCCTTCCCACATTCATCACATTCATAAGGTTTCTCTCCAGTGTGGATGACTTTATGCTGAATGAGGAGAGAGCTATAATTAAACGATTTCTCACACTCATCACATTTATAAGGTTTATCTCCAAAGTGGATGCTTTTATGATTTAGAAGTGTTCTGCAAGTAATGAAGGCCTTCCCACACTCATCACATTCATAGGGCTTCTCCCCTGTGTGAATCCTTTTGTGGACTCTAAGGCCAGAGCTATTACTGAAGGTTTTCCCACAGATGTCACATTCATAGGGCTTCTCACCTGTGTGGATCCTTTTGTGGACTCTGAGACCAGAACTGTTCCTGAAGGCCTTCCCACACTCACCACATTCATAGGGCTTCTCCCCAGTGTGGATCCTTTTATGCTGGTCCAAAACAGAGCTATAATTGAAGGATTTTCCACACTCATCACACTTACAGTTCTTTTCCCCAGAATGGGTGCTTTTGTGGTTTATAAGGCTGGAGTAGGACATGTAGGCTTTCCCACATTCCTCACACTTATACGGCTTCTCCCCAGTATGGATCCGCTTGTGGACTCGAAGGCTCGAGCTGCTCCGGAAAGTCCCTCCACAGTCATCACACTCATAGCGTTTTTCACCAGTGTGCATAATTTTATGTTGAACAAGTCGGGAATTATATTTGAAGTATTTCCCACAGTCATCACATTTATGTGACTTCTTAACAGCACTGGTTTTCTGCTGTAGACTGGGATGAGAGTTTCCATTAATGCTCTCCACACATTTGCCTTGTTCACTGCTTTTCTGTTCTATACAGACAGGCTGGTGTGTAACATGTTTTGAGCTCAGATGTAAGCTTTTCTCAGATGCCTCATCTTCCTGTTCTGTTTTTATATTTGTTGTATTCTTGGTTTTGCCAATCTTTTCCCTGATGCCACTTTTGTCTTCCTTCATTCTTTTTCCCTCAGGCTTTTCCATCTGATTCTCTACCTTGCTATCCCAATCACAAGTTTCACCAACCTTAGATTCCTGCATATGATCCTTGTGAAGACCTTCCACTTTTGGCCACACAGATTCTGCATTTCCAATATTTTCACACTTTTCAGTTGATTCCTCATCCTCAGTGCCCCTCGTCTTCAAATGTGACACTAAACCAAGAAAATGAAAATGATACCTTCACTTTAGAAGAAACTGAAGGAATTACATCCAAATTCACTCATTCACTCAACAAATGTTCATTGACTACATGCTGTGTGATAGGTACCATTTTTAACTGCTGGGGATACAGTGGTGGACATGCCAAAATTTCTGTCCCTGTGGAGCTAATGCTAAAATGCTAGAGCCGTGGATTGTCAATGGAACAGAGAGCTTTTCTATTCTTGCATAACAGCTTAGCATGAGGGCAAGTTGAAACGGGTTGGAATGATGCACAGAACCAAAGGCAACATTGATCAATTTCTGAAAAATGCCACCTAGTCTTGGAAAAACAAACAGTAGGTAGAAGTAATTTCTGAAAAATAGGAGACTGAAAGAGTAATAAAACAAAAGCTAAGAAGATATAATCAGCAGAGGGCAGGCAAGCCAAACTAAATCAGTACATGAGTAGAGGTATTGGGGAATTGGTTATGAAATCATGAGGACAGTCATGTCAGACATGAGAAAGAAAACAAGCTGCTGCTGCCTGTCGTTGGTGTGGCGCTCCTAGATTTCCCTTCCAAGGAAAACACTGACCCTGGAGAGCGGTTAGTCAGGGAGGAACTCTATATGGAAGAACACACTCTGGCTTGCCAGGCAGAGGCTTTCACTCCTACTTTATGAACAGGCTAACTGCAGGCAGAGCATATCAAAGATCAGGAGCTAAAACACAAACCATCAAGCAAAGGATAATAATACTGCCTAGGTTCAAATACCTAGCTGTATGACCTCAAGAAAGTTATTTAACCTCTTTATGCCACAGTTTCCTCATCTGTAAAATGAGGGCAACAGAACTGTTGTGAGTATTACATTAAATAACATATATAAGGTATGGAGAACAATGCCAGTCACTTGGGTAGTTCTATATGCTATACCATCTATTATTTAATCAAGGTCAGGTTACTGGATCAGGGCTAGAACCTGAGGATAAACCACAGGACTCAGGAAAGGTAAATCCCTTCTCCAAGCAGATTTTAGGGCCCAGGCAGTGACTCTCTGTTCCCCTGAAGGCACTCTACACACAGCTGGCACTCCATCAGCATCCACCTGCTAAAAGACTGACTCTTGAGGACAAAAGAAACAGTTCTAAACTAGTTGTTCCCCAACCTTAGACATTTGTGATTAGACTTAGTTAAAATTCAGACTTCCCCTCTTACTCTGGGTATCAGACCCTCTTGGTCGGTACTCTGTAGTTCTACTTAGAAACTATATGTGAACATGTGATGAGAAAGCAAGGGCACTAAAACTAAGATATATACTCTGGAGTAGACACATATAAAGAATCACACTCATGATCCAACTTATGCTTATGGGATTGGAATGATGGACTCTGAATTAAAATTTACAGAACAGGAGGAGCTAGTAACCCAGAATATCACCAGGAAGATAAAATAAAGAATCACTCAGTAGACATTTTAAAAAGGTGGTTCATCTGAGAAAGCTTCACAAAATTACTATTAAGTAATATTAGGTAAGAGATCATTACAAGTCACTGAGGAATGCTGGCATGACCTAGTTCCTTACTCCCTTTCTTTACTACCTTGGGCAGAGCAGTCCATGCCATTTAAAATGTGAGTGCTACTGGGTGGGCAGTGGAATTCCAGACCATCAACAGCAACACACCTTTCATCTGAATCCTGCTCCCATCACATCAGGGACCTTGCTCCATCCATTCCCTTTGGCCTTGGTCCCTCCACCTCTACTCACCCTCAGCCCTGAGAAGAGAAAGATGTTCAAGTTTCTACAGCCATAAAACGAATCCCCTAAAATTGCCAGGGAAACAAACAAAATTTGTCAGGGGGAAAAAAAGAAAAGGAAGAGCTACAAGGGAGGAGAACTAACCATACTAGATATCTAAATATGCCAAAAGGCTGCTATAACTAAAACAGTGTGGTATTGGTATATAAATAAACAGAATAGAATAAAAATTCAGAATAATCCCAATTACACATAGAAATCAAGTATATGATAAAGATGGTATATCAAATTATTGAGGCAAAAACGGTCTTTTTAATAGTGTTGGAACAAGTATAAAGCCATTTGGAAAAAAATAAAATTAGATCCATTCTTTACACCATTCACAGGAATAAACTCCAAACATAGCAGATCTCTAAATATTAAAAACACTATACAAATGCTAGAAGAAAACATGGGTGAATGCCTCCATAACCTAAGTATAGAGAAAGTTTTCTATGACCCAGATGCAATAAATGAAAAGATTAATAAATTGGACTATATAGAAATAAAAGTAAAATTGCATGGCAAAAATACCATAAGCAAAATCAACAAATATATGACAGGTGGAAGAAAATATTTGCAACATACATCATATATTAGTGCTTATATAAGTGATAATATCTCTAATATACAAAGAATTTTTAAAAGTTGAAGAAAAAGAGACTAAAAATCTTACAGAAAAATGGGCAAAAGACATGAAGACAATTCACAAAAAGAAAAACTAAAATGGCCCTTAAACATGTTTTCAATTTCACTCATAATAAGAGAAATGCAAATAAGAACTATACAAAGATCCCCTTTCTCATCTATCAGATTGGCAAATATTCAAAAACTTAACAATATGCTCTGTGGGTGAGGCTGTGGGAAAACAGGCACTCTCATCCATTACTGGGAATGCAAACTGGCATAACCCCTGTTGAAGAAAATTTGCCAATATCTACACAACTATGTATGCATTATTCTCTAATCGAGAAATCCCATCTAGGAATTCATACCAAAGATACACTTCCAACAATACAAAAGTATATATGCACAAAGTTATTCATCGTAGCCTTATTTTTAATTACAAAATTTGGAAAACTACCTACACGTCCAAGCACAGAAGACTGGTTAAATAAACTATGGCACATATACACACTGGAGAACTAAAAAAGAATGAGGAACATTTCTATAAATTGACAGGAAGTAATTTCCATGATAGGTTGTAAAGTGAAAAAAAGCATATATGCTACATTCTACGTAAGAAAATAAAAAAACAAGCATACAGCTGCTTATCTTTTCAGTAATGAGAGAATCCACAGAACAGTGAAGCCTGTTACCTATAAGGGGTAGGGCGGGGGAACAGAACAGAAGGGAGGGGAGAAAGACGCTCAGAGTACAGCTTTTTGTATAGTCTTTACTCATGGAAGCATGATCATGTTCTGCAGATTCAAAGAATAAAATTAAATCAGTGAGAAAACTGGACAACGGGAAAGTGAAACCAGAAAGTGAACAGAAACAAATTAACTCATTTGTGTTTCACATGAATACCATAACAAGAAGGAAACAAAAAGAAACAAAGAACTAACCCATGTCACTTGGGTACATAGTATGTGACTATACTATATACTCTCAGTCTTGGGAAGGCTGGAGGGGGAAGTGGGGAAGAGCTGCAAACAATCCTTTTTAGCAGGTTTGCTTTCTGTAGTGGAATGGGCAAAGCAATTCAGAAACAATTTTAGATCTATTATGAGACTGAGTAAATGTGTTGATTTAGTTGAGAGCCAGGGCCCTCCGGAGGAAGAAGGAATATAAAAATATGCAACAGGGGAAGATAAGAAAGAACCCTTTGTGGACAAATTGGAGGTACTGGTGTGAACTCATGATTTCTAAATTATATATAAATGTGCACATCATATAAGTGTATATTCACATGTATTTAAATTTGTATGTATACGTGTGTAAATGTACATATATTCTCTAGCTCTGATAGCTAAGAAGCAAAAATACCTGAGTTAACGTGCACACATCTAGCACCTTGTTCTGGGTCTCTACTACCATAACCTAGTAAAAGGAAGCAGGAGGATTCCAGGCTGGGGGCAGGATAGGTACAAAAGGAGCTGAGACATCCTGTTATGCCAGCAAATAAGGAGATGCTTAAAACAACACAAAACAAAAATGTGGGCACAAGACCCAGCTTCAACACCGAATTTAGGTTCCATAATAATTATGTAAAGAATTGTAGGGCTTCCCTGGTGGCGCAGTGGTTGAGAATCTGCCTGCTAATGCAGGGGACACGGGTTCAAGCCCTGGTCTGGGAGGATCCCACATGTCACGGAGCAACTAGGCCCGTGAGCCACAACTACTGAGCCTGCGCGTCTGGAGCCTGTGCTCTGCAACAAGAGAGGCCACGATAGTGAGAGGCCCGCGCAACGCAATGAAGAGTGGCCCCCGCTTGCCACAACTAGAGAAAGCCCTTGCACAGAAATGAAGACCCAACACAGCCAAAAATAAATAAATAATAAATAAATTAAAATGCAGCACCTCACAGTGTTTAAAAAAAAAAAAAAAAAAGAATTGTAAGCCATTGAAAATAGGATTTCATGAGTCCATACAGGCACAAATAGGGGAGAAAGGGAGGCCTCTTGCTGACAGCAGAATGCCAGGGCCGGTTGGAAAATGTGGAGGGAGTAGTAGAGTTGCAAGAAAAAACTCAGCATTCTGCAACTATCAAGGTAAAGACTGGATCAGGGGAGAATTATCAATGGATTCTAAATCTAGGGGGAAATTCTAACAAGGAGCAGGATATACGCATGGTCTTAAAATATTCCCCCATAGACCGCAAGGGGTAAAATAGTAATTACACAGTGGAGAGTCTTGGCTAGGGGTCTTAAGTTAATATTGCCAGCTGGGGCAGATAAACATCATGTGCTTCCAGAAGTGATGCCCTGAGAAGGACACATCACCTATAAGAATGCATTACCTGAAATGAAACAAGGAAACATCAGGTAGATTAGATAAATCCAAAATAAAGAACATTCTACTAAAAGCTATTTGTATTCTTCAAAAATGTCATTTCCATAAAAGACAAAGAAAGGCTATAGAAATGTTCCATATGAAAGAAGGCTGCAGAGATTTGAACACAAATTCAATACCTGACCTCACCTGGATATGTAGTGAAGGGACAAGTTTTATAAAAAATAATCGTGCCAACTGATGGAACTGGGGTATGTATGATAAGTTAGGCAAAAGTAATATCAACTTTAAATTTATTCAAGTTGACAATTATACTGTAGTTATGCAAGAGAATATCCCTATAAATATACGTTGAAGTGTTTAGGGATAAAGGGCCATGCATGATGTATGTAAGTTACCCTCAAATGGTTTAGGAAAAAAATAGATAGATAGATAGATGGATAGATAGATGGATAGATATGCATGAAAGAGCAAGAGAGAAGACAAAATGAAGTAGAATGTTAATCACAGGTAAATGAGTAAAGGGTATTTTTTTCACTATTCTTACTCTTGAAATTTTTCTATATATTTGAAATTATTTCCAAATAAAAAGTTTTAAAATGTCAAAATGTAAATTTAAAATTCTCTCAACTATACCTTCCCCTCCAGGTACTGCTTTCGCCATTCTGTCTCCTGTTCACAGTTGTGTCTTGGAAAAGTGGTCTTCACGTCCCGTCTCCCCTCATGCCTCATCTATTTAATCTGAATTCTTCCGCTCAGACCATGCTGCATTAGCTTCTTCAGGGCCAGGTGCTGACTGCCCCGCCTGCTAGCCCTTGGATGTTCCTGGCTCCCTGTTCCGTCTTGAACCTCTCCTCTTGTGACCCTACATGCTCTCCCTGGGCAGTCCCATATATATGCGTGGCTCCTACAAGCTGTCTTGTAGAACCTCGTCTCTGGCCCACACTCCTCTCTTCAATTATACAGCCTCATATCCACCCTTCTCGGGCACTTCTCTTTCCCTCACTACTCCACATCCAAAAGACCGCTTAAGACCAGCTGATTCCACTGCCTACACAGTTCTCATGTCGCCACCCCCTACTCCATTCCCACTGCTAGGGCCTTAGTTTAAGCCCTCCTAAATTCCCTTCTGAACTCCTGCCATAGTCTCCTTACCTTCGTTCTTATCCCTTTCCAATTCTCTTCCAATAACTGTCAAGAATTTTGTAAAATGCACACGTGAACACTCCCCAGTGGGTGTTCCCAGGCTACCTAGTGTGCTTGAAGCCTTCTGCATCTGGCCAGCTGGAATGACTTGCTAAACACCAAAGGGGCCATGCTAATTCACCCCTTGCTGACACCACACTTACTAATGCTTGACCCAGATGGACCCTTTCCCCTCTCTCTGACAGGCTAATTCTCAGTTCCCTTCATGTCCTCTCGGATTCCTTGTTTGATTGGCTGCTGACTGGCCGGGTCTACATGAAATCACAAATACTTCACTGTTTACCTCTCTAACCTAGGCAGACTCCAGGAGTCTCCCTGTTCTAGCCCTGCTTAACCTCCTCTGTTTGGGTGGAAGCAGAGTTTCCCATCATCTGATTGTAGTTCATCCAATCCCCTTAATGACAAATCAAAACAGAGCAATATAAATGTGTAGCTTCACTGAAAACAGATGGTTTGCAATGAAATTCATATTAATCAATACTAAGACTAAGAAAAGTTCAGTCAAAAACACAGGCAGAAAAGCACTAAAATATAATGATGGTATTAGAAGTGGGAAGTCTGTGGGAGATACTTAGGTTACGAGAGTGGAGCCTTCATGAATGGGGTTAGTGTTCTTAGAAAAGAGATACCACAGAGACCCCTTGGGGCCTTGGTCTTGGACTTCCCAGCATCCAGAACTATGTAAAATAAATTTGTTGTTTATAAGCCACTTAGTCTGTGTTATTTTGTTATAGCAGCCCACAAGGACTAAGACAGCTGCTAAATTGTAAACACAGTCAAGAGAATAACAAAATATTAAGTTATCCTTACAAACAATACTGAAGATACATTCTAGTATCTCAGTTATCTCTCCGACTGAGTGTTGCCCAGCGAACTTATATAATGATCCATATCCTACTTTTCTCTCCAGCCACTGGGCTAGTCCTAGGGACACAGAGATGGATAAGACAAGTCCTGGCCAATAAGGACTTGCAAACTAGTATGAGAGTCTGGCAGGAAAACAACCAACACACAATAAAAATGGCAGACACTAGGCATGGATGAGGGAAGAAGGGGTAGGGATAGACTCTGCTTCAAAGAACTAGGAAGAGCTTCAAGAAGAGAGGAATAGTTCTAACAGAGGGAAGAGCAGGTGCAAAGGGGCTGGTGTCCACCACCCTCTGGACATCTGGAACAGAAGATGGCAGGCAGAGCTGGATAAGTGGGCAAAAATAAGGGCTGCACCAGGCTCTGCCCATCATACTAAGGAGTCCAGACTTGATCCCGAGGAGTTTTAGGCAAAGAGGGACAAACTCGGATATGCATTTTGAAAGATCACTTATTCGATCAAAATCAGGAGTAAGTAAAGGGCCAGACAGAAGACATTTTAGGTTTTGTTGGCCACATACAACTCTATTACTTGTTTTTCTTTTCCTTTTTTTCTCTTTGCTTTGCTTTTTAACATCCCTTTAAAAATGTAAAAAACATTCTCAGCTTGCAGGCCATACAAAAACAGACCATACACCCAGAAGTCTACCAATTCCTGTTAGATAAAATCAAGGAATCAGAATTAATTTAGGATGGTGTAAGATAATGGCACTGTGGCCATTATCTTTTTTTTTTTTTTTAAACTAATGTATGCTAGGATAAAATGGCATGATGTCTGGAATTTCCTTTAAAATACTTCAACAAAGAAAAATGAAAAAGGGAAAAGGGAAACAAATGTAGCCAAATCCTAATAATTGTTGAATCTGAGTGATGGATGTATGGAGTTCACTGTACTATTCTACTTTCCTGTTATGTTTACATTTTTTCATAATATAAAATTAAAAGAAATACAGATCACTCATACTAGTTGCAATGGGAGAATGGTTGGGGGCAGGGGGAGAACTGAGTCCTGCAGTCTAGAAGGAGGTTATTATAATCCAATCAAGACTGATGTGGTGGCTAGCTCATGTGTCCCCTATGACACAAGAAAGGAATCGCTCCAAAAGCACAACTCCTGCAGAGAGAGAGGGACAGACAGGTTTAATTTCTTAAAAGTTCTCAAAGCTGATGATGGGGAACTCCTCTCTAATGAGTTTTCAACAGAGAGAAAACTGGCTACATTCCAATAACCTAGTTACATCAATTAAAAGTTTCAGCCACAGAAAGCCATCCACTCCTTCCAAATTACACATGACCCACACCTCCGGGCAAATGTGTGCTTCATGCTGTTCATATTCTACCACCAATGCCTAGAAAAGAACATGCAGATAGTAAGAATCTGTCCGTAATTCTTACTATCCCTGCCCAGGAGAGTCAGGAGCCACTTCTCAAGAGAGTAGACAACTCACAAGAGAGGAACTGTGGCTCACTCTGGTTGAAAGTTCCTGCCTTAACAACAGACTTCAATAAGCAACAGGTGCAACAAATGCAGCTACCGTGGATTTCCAGAGTACCAACCATATTCCACAAATCAATCTACCATCTGAATTATGTGTCTTAAGTTCTTGGATATTATACTGGACTTGGAGGTGACCAGAGAAAGAAAAAGAGAAAATAAGAGGGAATGTGAGGGCAAAATGCTTACCAACTCAGAAGACAGAAGTGGGAGGATGGGACAAATGAAAGATGAGACTAAGGAGTGAGAAAAGTGATATGCAGATGGAAAGAGAGAGAGTACGATTTGTGATTTAGTTATTGCATTAAGTTTACGAGTATCAGAATTGTAATTGGTTAACATAAGTTGGTTCTACTGCTTAATCCTTATGATTAAAGGTGATTTTTCCTTAAAGTAAAAAGTGAAATAGAGCACTCTCAAACTTGGTAGGGGAGAAGAGATTTCTAGTCATCCTAAGGAATAAGGTAAGCAAAGGAGATTTTCTGAAGCTAAAGGGGCTTGAAGACAGTCATTAATAGATGGTTGATTAGGCTACTGTAAGGCTAAGTATCATAAACACAAGTCTCAGGAGAGAAAAGCTACTTGGTTTAGTTTGTTCTTTAAACACTCTACATGACTTATTATAATAATATATTGACATATTTAACAATCTACCAATAACTGGCAGAGTTAATGTAAAACAAAATTTTTTTTATCATTGTTAATCCCTTCTTTAAAAACCCTTGCTCAAATAAGCCCTGATACAATGTCCCTGGGTTTGCCATTGTTTGATGTAACAAAGAAACTGGAAACAACGCAAATGGCCTGAATAGATCTAAAAAATTACAGGACATCCAAAACATCCAAACAATGTCCAGTCCAATACCACAGCAATGTATTAAAAAAAAAAAAAAAAAAAAAGCTCTTTGTGTTCTGATGACCTCTAACATAGATTTAGCAAAAGAAGCAAGGGGCAGAACTCTGAACAGTACCCTACCACCTGTGTAAAAAAAGAGGAACTAACTACATTCAAATCTGCCAGTGTTTGCATAAAGAAACTCTGGGAAGAAACACTCAAATAACCTAACAAATGTGGTTGGTTATCTACTGGGGTTGGGCCTAGGCAGACGGCCGAGCAGAAGAAAACCTTTTCACTGACATCTTTTCATATTTTTAATATCTGAACCATATGAATACATTACATAGTCAAAATCTTATTTAAGAAAAAAATCCTCGTGCTTTCAAAAAGAAAACACTCCTGGTGGCCTCCTAGTCCAAAAGTCTTAGAGCAGCACACCCAGCCCCGGCATTCCCCATTTCTAATTCACATCCCCACGCCTCGGCTCCCACAGGCTGTCCCCAGGTCTAGGAGCCTCCTCGACCTTCTTCTCCCTGGGACCTAGTCAATTCCTTCTCAACTTGTGAGAGGCAGCTACAGGCAGCCTGATCCCCTGTCTGTAAAACAGGTGAGCTCCCCTAGGGCGAAGGCCGAGAAGCGCCTCCCAGCGGCTCGATCCACACCTGCGATAAGAGTCTCTCAACATCACTGCCCCATCAAAGAAAAATAAAGGTGTGGGGGGAGGGGTCCCTCCAACGCTTGTATTCATTCTCAAATCTCAGGGCCAAACTGAACAGCCACGGGGGCTTATTTTAAAGCACTAATTTTCAGGGTTCCCCTCCCGCCCGAAACAGCAGCGAAGAGTTGAAAAACACGGGTGCGGGGCCCCAGCCCTTCTGCACGCACCGGGCAGCCCCAACCTGGCCCTGACCCGCTCGGACAGCCGGAGGTGGGGCGCGCAAGGAGCCCATTATATTCCAGGGGCGCGCCCTAAACCCCTCGGCCGGCCCGAAATCTTCCCTCCCCTCCACTTCCCCGGAACGCGCTTCCTGATGTATGTGTGGGGAGGGGGCGCGCTTCCTCCCGGATCCCGCCCTAGACCCCAGGGGTAGCTAGGACCCTGCCAAGAAGGGAAGGGCGTGGCAGGCTAGGGCCGGGGGCGGGAGCCCGGGCGGCCTCGGACTCACGTACTGGCTGTGGGGGCACCGCGGGAGCCCGGCCGCCGGCGGGACAAAAGCGCTGACGGCCCGGCCGGAAAAACTCACGCCGGCTCTGGGGCACTTCCGAGTCCTCTCTGGGAGGTTGGAGGACTGACTCGATGATAGTTCCCGTTTCGGGCACGTGACCCGAGGTGCTCCGCGACGACGTGGGCGCAGAGGGAGTATTGTTCCTTTACTATCAAGATAAATCCAGTGCTCGTTGTGGCGCGAGCAGGGGGCGAACTGACGAAGTTCCAGTTTTCAAGGACTTTACGTTCCGGGGTGGGGCAGACAATAAAGCAAATAAGTAGCTCGGTAGAATAAACACCTGATGACCGCTGTATTTGAACGTAACTTGTTACAAAGTGAGGCTGCGTGGGCGACCCCGGGAGGGAGGAATGAGGGCAGAGGAGAGGGCGGGGACTGGGGCCCCTGAGGGTCTTAACAGGGGCGGGCGCGGCGGCTGGAGAGCTCCTGACCTCAGAGCGAAGCGGAGCGCTCCGGGAAGGGCAGCTCAGGGACCAGACCTGACACCAACTCTGCAGCGGCGGCAGCGGGGCAGTGACCTCCGGTGTCGGCTTCTGAAACCGCAGCTTGAAATGACTGAAAAGCGATCCTTTCTTTAGAGTAACATCTAAATATCTTTTATCTTAAGTTTAAGTAATTGCAGAAAACATCTTGAGGGCACATTGTGAATACTGACATTTAAAAAAAAAACAACCAAACTGCTTCTCATTCTTTGAGAATGAATACCTTTTTGGGTATTTTCTTTGAACCTGTATCTTTATGTCCCTCACAGGGTTTTTATCCTAATCTAAAATATTTTAGTTCTATGTGCATCACTGAATTTGATTCTAATGTAAAATAGTTTTATGCTTTAAGTTTTATCGTTCACCCTAGCATGCATTTCCGTAACAAAATTAGAAGTTTATAATTTTTTCTCGTGTTAAGTATTTTCTGAATTATTAATAAAAGTATATATATTGCACAATATTACTATCAATTCTTAGACAAAAAGTGAAATGCTTTGGAAGCACAACTTTTAATAAGATGGATTTTTTAATAGTTCAATATATGCAAGTTACTTGGATGGATTTTACTTATCGCTGTAGTTGTTACAGGAGAGTAGGTTCTTGTCTCACGGCAGAAGAAATTCAGAGATGAGACATGGAGGTCAAGAAAGAAAGTGAGGATTTAAGCGCTAGCTAGTAGGCTCTGAAAGGAAGAGTGGGCAGACCCAGGTGAGTAAGCTACCCTGAGTTTCTTTGGCAAGCCGGTGATGTGGGGTGCAGAAATGAATGGAAGGAATATTCATTGGGGAGGGAGAGGTTTGGGGTCGTATTTCCTGATTTTCATCCCAGCTCCACCTTCCCGAGGGGAGGAGTGATTTTTGTCCTTATTTAGCCTTGATCGGTAGTGTCATGGCATTGGTGCATGATGGGAACTTTTTATCTGCAAGGCTAATTTTATTGTAATGAGGGCATATTGAGCAAAAAGTTACATTTGGACACTGGAGATTCCCACCTTTTCTCACCTTTCTTTGCCTCCAGGACACATCACCCCAAAATATGTGGTTTCCTGTCAGTCTGGAGGTTCCTGCTTTTCTTTGTTTGCCCAAGGAGCCCCGGTGTTCAGAAGATATATGGTTTCCTGCCATTTGGCCTGTGCCCCTCCTTTCTTTGCTCATATCTAGTGTCTGCCTGCTCTGAGTGAGCAAATGTTCAGCATCATTTCCACACTTCTTTTACATTTTTTATAGATGCAGGTAAATAGTGGGAACAGAAGGGGATTTCTTGTAGCAATGGGTCTTTGATCCATTTGGCTCCATATCAGTACGAGGTGTGCTCTATCATAGAAAAGACCCAGGCAGCTTCAAACCCTGGGAGCAGAGCCCCAGGACTTTTTCAGCTGCATGGTTTTAGGCAAAAGCACATGCACATGTTGAGGACTGGGATTTTGAGCTACCCCCAAAAGTAGCCTAGAACACATGTAGGTATTGAGCAGTTGAAAAGTGGCTAGTTCTCTGAGCATCTGAATTTTTAATTACAGTTAATTTAAATAGTCACATGTGGCTAATAGCCCCTTACTGGACAGCAAGGCTCTAGATGTTGCTTTGGGCAGTCCTCACATGCCTCCAGAAAGATTCACACTCTAGATTGAAGGTTGCTATGTTGGGCTTGCCTATCATACATGGCAGAGGAAGACTGTTTTCATCCTTTATGTAGCAAAGTAGAAAAATATTTATGTCCAGGCTGGGTGGCTTTGCTCAGTGAAAGGTATTTGGTGGGGTGGGGAGTGGGAGACAGGGATCATTGAGAAGCCCGCATGATCTTGATTTTTATTTTAGGTAATTTTTTTACTCCATGAGTTTTGCTATACTCCAGGCACCTTTTGTTTGGCCTTGTGTCTACACACACGCGCAGGCATGCACCTTTTCCAACACCTGTCTCTTCTGGAAATCTACAAATCAGAGCAGTGTCTAGACCTCCCCTGTCCACTATGTTAGCCACTATCCGCATATGGTAAGCATATTAAACAGCTAGTCTGAATTGTGATGTGCTGTAAATGTAAAATCCACACTGGATTTTGGACTTGGTAGGAAAAGAGAATGTAAAATATTATTATTTATGTTGATTACATAATGAAGTGATAATATTTTGGTTTTATTGGGTTAAATAAAATATATTGTTAAAATGAATTTCACCTGTTTCTTTTTACTTATGTGTCTACCAGAAAATCAGAAATCACATACATGGCTGGCATTACATTTCTAGATTACGTTTCTAGACACTGCTCTAGAAGGCCAAAAGGTACGGCAATAACTGCCCAGAGTTTGCCCTTCCTTTAGGGTTCATCTGCCCCCTTTGGCGTGGTTCAAGTACAGATTAATGTTGAGCTACGCCCAAAGGAACTTGCTTACAACTCCACTTTTAGTCCTTGAATTTGGTCAAAAGTCCTTCTCCCACTGTGGCATAATATCAACTCATTATGTAAAATTTGGAAAAAAAAGAAAAATTAGGAAAACTAATCACTTTTAATCCTGTTACCCAGTGACAACCACTGTTAACATCTTGGTAAACTTCTTTCCCTTTTTATCGCCAATTTTCAGTTTTAGATAGTTATAATTGTACTATATCTCCAATTTTTAGATAGTGTTTTTACAAATAAAACTATACATTATCATTTTCCATGTTGTTACTCTTTGTGATACTCTATTGACCTATAATCTCTTCAACTTTTCTGCTTTTAATAATTTAAGTTCTTACTAAGTCTTTTTAAAAAAAATAAATAAATCGGTACTGTAATACATAGTAGTGTGCAAAAGCCTTTTCTATGTTTTCCTTGGAATAGTTAGTAAGAAGAGTCAAGAAGCATTGGAAGCAATCAGAGCAGAGAACCGGACAAGGATGTTACCCCCTCCTACCATTATTTCCCACTGCAGCTGGATAAGGGAAAAGAAAGCAGAATATAAACACTGGAAAGCAGGGGTATAATTATCCTATTTGTAGATTAAAAGATTTCATTTTTGAAAAGCCCTAGAGATTCAGCCAAAAAAAAAAAAAAACTAGAATAAACAGGAAGAGAATTCTGTAAGGGGTGTGGTTCCAAATTAACACACAGAAACCAATCACTTCCTTATGTACAAACTAGAATTAGAATAATGGAAGGAAAGATTATGTTTACAGTAGAAACAAATATACAAAAGGCCAAATACCCAGAAATTAACAAGACATGTGCAAGACCTATGTGAAGAAAAGTTACATTGCTCCCGGGGTCACAAAAGATTAGCTAAACTTATGGAAAGATTCTCAGATGCACCATTTACAGACATGGATTCAGCATCAGAACAATGTCATTTGTAAATTAATCTATAACTAATCCCAATAAAAAATAGCAACCGAATCTTCTTTAGCAACATACCATTGATTCTAAAGTTCATGTGGGAAAATGAACAAGCTCTTGCTTGTTTGTTTCTAGCTAGCAAATGCCTGAGAAAAAGAAAATGTGATGGGGGAGCACTGTTACAGAATATCAACAATTAAGTTGGTGTAATTATGAGACATAAAGTCTGAAAATAGGGCTAAAGAGTCATGGGTATTTAGTGTCTGATAAATGTTGCACTTCAAATCAGTGGGGAAAAGATGGTGTGGGGACAACTGTCAAGCATTAGAAAAGCATGTTGGGATTCAAACCTCTGTTCTTATACCAGGATAAACTCCAGATGTGTCAAAGAATTAAATGTAAAACTTGCCCACACTAACCATCACTGCTGCTGCTAGCACCTCCATAAAAGTATTAGAAAAAAGAAACACAGGACATTTTTAAGATCATACTGGAATGAGGAAGGGTTTTTTTTTTTCTTTGTTGCTCTAACACAAAATCCAGAAACCATAAAAGTGAAGAGTAATCAATTCAAATACACACAAATAAATTTTATTTTAAAACCACCATAAGAAAAGTGAAAAATCAAATGGCTAACTGGGAAAAAGTATTTGCATTTTGTATCACAAAGGGTAAATTTCCTTGCTACACAAAGAGCTCTTCCAAAACTGAAAGAAAGACCAACAATCTGATAGAAAAGTGGGTTCACAGAAACGTATGTACAAATGATTCATAATAACCATGCAAACCCAAACTTCACGGAGATGCCATTTTTCTCTTATCAGAATGGCAAAGATCCAAAAGTTTGAGAACACACTGTGGTGATGGGAAAAGGGAGGAAGCAGCCCTCTCCTGCTGTGCAGGAGGAAGTGCAGACTCTCCTAACGCCCAGGAAGGCACTGGGCAGTGCGGATCACCATGCATGCATCCTTTAAAAAAATTTTTTTTGTTTTTAATTGAGGTATAGTGAGCTACCAGAAAACTACTAGAGCTCATCAACAAGTTTGGTAAAGTTGCAGGGTACAAAGTAATACACAGAAATCTCTTGCATTCCTGTACACTAACAACAAAAAATCAGAAAGAGAAAATCAGAAAACAATCCCATTTACCATCGCATCAAAAAGAATAAAATACCTAGGAATAAACCTACCTCAGGAGGCAAGAGACCTGTACTCAGAAAACTATAAGATACTGATGAAAGAAATCAAAGATGACACAAACAGATGTAGGGATATACCATGTTCTTGGAGTGGAAGAATCAATATTGTCAAAATGACTATACTACCCAAAGCAATCTACAGATTCAATGCAATCCCTATCAAATTACCAATGGTATTTTTCACAGAATTAGAACAAAAAATTTTACAATTTGTATGGAAACACAAAGAACCCCCCTGCCCCCGAATAGTCAAAGCAATCTTGAAAAAGAAAAACAGAGCTGGAGGAATCAGGCTCCCTGACTTCAGACTATACTACAAAGCTACAGTCATCAAAACAGTATGGTGCTGGCACAAAAACAGTAATATAGATCAAGGGAACAGGATAGAAAGTCCAGAGATAAACCAACACACATATGGTCAACTAATCTATGACAAGGAGGAAAGAATATACAATGGAGAAAAGACAGCCTCTTCAATAAATGGTGCTGAGAAAACTGGACAGCTACATGTAAAAAGAATGAAATTAGAACACTCCCTAACACCATACACAAAAATAAACTCAAAATGGATTAAAGACCTAAATGTAAGGACAGACACTATAAAACTCTTAGATGAAAACATAGGCAGAACACTCTCTGACATAAATCACAACAAGATCTTTTTTGATTCACCTCCTATAGTAATGACAAGAAACACAAAAATAAATAAATGGGACCTAATTAAACTTAAAAGCTTTTGCACAGCAAAGGAAACCATAAACAAAATGAAAAGACAACCCACAGAATGGGAGAAAATATTTGCAAATGATGTGACCAACAAGGGATTAATCTCTAAAATACAAACAGCACATGCAGCTCAATATTAAAAAAACAAACAACCCAATCAAAAAATGGGCAGAAGACCTAAATAGACATTTCTCCAAAGATGACATACAGATGGCCAAGAGGCACATGAAAAGATGCTCAAAGTCACTACGTATTAGAGAAATGCAAATCAAAACTACAATGAGGTAGCACGTCACACTGGTCAGAATGGCCATCATCAAAAAATCTACAAACAATAAACGCTGGAGAGGGTGTGGAGAAAAGGGAACCCTCCTACACTGTTGGTGGAAATGTAAGTTGGTACAACTGTTATGGAGAACAGTATGGAGGTTCCTTAAAAAACTAATATAGAACTACCATATGATCCAGCAATCCCACTCTTGGGCGTATACTGGAGAAAACTGTAATTTGAGAAGATACATGCACCCCAATGTTCATGGCAGCACTATTTACAATAGCCAAGACATGGAAGCAACCTAAATGTCCATTGACAGAGGAATGGATAGAGAAGATATGGTACATATATACAATCAAATATTACTCCACCATAAAAAAGAACAAAATAATGCTATTTGCAGCAACATGGATGGACATAGGGATTATCATACTAAGTGAAGTAAGTCAGACAGAGAAAGACAAATATCATGTGATATCACTTACATGTGGAAGCTAATAAAAAATGATACAGATGAACTTGTTTACAAAACAGAAACCGACTCACAGATCTTGAAATCAGACTTTCGGTTACCAAGGGGGAAAGGCAGGGAGGGATAAATTGGGAGATTGGGATTAACATATACACACTACTATATGTAAAATGGATAACTAATAAGGACCTACCGTGTTGCACAGGAAACTACTCAATATTCTATAATAACCTACATGGGAAAAGAATTTGAAAAAGAATGGATATATGTATGTGTATGACTGATTCACTTTGCTGTACACCTGAAACTAACACAACATTGTAAGTCAACTACACTCTAATAAAAATTAAAGAAAAAAAAAAAAGAGAGAGAAACTAGTTCTTCAGGTCAGCTATGGCTTGACCATGACATTGGATATTACAGATACCCATTGTCTCATTTATAAAATAAATGTCAATACCTGCAAAAAAATTGAAGTATAGTTGATGTACAATATTATATAAGTTACAGATATATAATTAGTGATTTACAATTTTTAAAGGTTATACTCCATTTATAGTTTCATAAAATATTGGCTATATTCCCTGTGCTGTACAATATTTCCTTATAGCTTATTTTATTTTTTTAAATTAAAAAAACTTTTTTGGCTGTGTTAGGTCTTCATTGCTGTGCACAGGCTTTCTCTAGTTGTGGCGAGCAGGGGCTACTCTTCATTGCGGTGCACAGGCTTCTCATTGCGGTGGCTTCTCTTGTTGCAGAGCACGGGCTCTAGGCACGTGGGCTTCAGTAGTTGCAACACACAGGCCCAGTAGCTGTGGCACGCGGGCCCTAGAGCAAGCGGGTTTCAGTAGTTGTGGCGCATGGGCTCAGTAGGTGTGGCTCGCGAGCTCTAGAGCACAGGCTAAGTAGTTGCAGCACGTGGGCTCTAGGGCGCATGGGCTTCAGTAGTTGTGGTGCATGGGCTCAGTAGTTGTGGCTCGCAGTCTATAGAGTGCAGGCTCAGTAGTTGTGGCACATGGGCTTAGTTGCTCCACAGCATGTGGGATCTTCCCGGACCAGGGATCGAACCTGTGACCCCTGTATTGGCAGGTAGATTCTTAACCACTGAGCCACCAGGGAAGTCCTGTAGCTTATTTTATACATACTAGTTTGTACTTCTTAATCCCCTACTCCTATCTTGCCCCTCCCCCTTCACTCTTCCCACTGGTAACCACTAGTTTGTTCTCTATATCTGTAAGTCTGTTTCTTTTTTGTTACATTCACTAGTTTGTTGTGCTTTTTAGATTCCACATATAAGTAATATCATACAGTATTACGCATACATCCTTTGCCTTGGCAACTCCGCTCTAGAAATTCACCATACTGGTGTAGTCATGCACTCATGAAATGGTGTGTGCAAAAGTCATTCACTGCATCACTTTTAAAAGTAAAAGATTGAAGAAAACCTAAAAAGTCCAAAGTAGGAAAGTAATTAAATAAATTCTTGTACATCCACATGTACTAGTTTGCTCGGGCTGCCATAACAAAGTACCATAAACTGGGGTGCCTAAACAGCGGAAATCTATTGTCTTACAATTCTGGAGGATAGAAGTCCAAGATCAGTGGCAGCAGGGTTGGTTCCTTCTGAGAGCTGTGAAAGAGAATCTATTCCATGCTTCTCACCTAGCTTCTGGTGGTTTGCTGGAAATCTTTGGTGTTCCTTGGCTTGTAGACACGTCACTCCACCTCTGCCTTAATCTTCACGTAGCATTCTCCCTGTGTGCATGTCTGTGTCCATATTTCCCTTTTATGTAAGGAAACCAGTTATACTGGATTAGGGCCCAACCTATGTAACAGAGAACAAACCTGACTCCACATTGGATCTATTCCTTTAGCTCTAACCTTTGTGCTCTGTTGCCTGTGCTTAGTCATGCTGGCTCTGCACCTTCTGCAAAAAAATGTTGCCTATAGCCTGAAATATACAGGATAGCCCATTCTTAAGGATCTGACTTTTAAAGATATAACATTTTTCCATTAAAAAGTTGCAGAACAGAGAACAAGTTTTGTCTTGTTGGAGGTTTATAGGAACATTGTGACCAGACCTACTTGGACAGTTGCATGAACAAAGGATTCCAGTGCCAAGAAGTTTGCAACAATCAGCCACACACCCTCCTTTTGGTATAAAAGAAGCCTGAAAACTAAGATGGTTATTTGGGACACTAGTCCACCCCCTCTTGGTTGGATAGCTTTTCAGATAAAGTCGCTATTCCTTGCCCCAACAACTTATCTCTCAATTTATTGGCCTGTCCTGCAATGAGCAGTACAAGCTTGGAACTGGAAACATCTACTCCACTGTGACCTCATCTTAATTAATTATGTCTGCAGTGACCCTATTTCCAGATAAGATCACATTCTGAGCTACTCAGGGTCAGGAGTTAGGACTTCAACAGAAGAATTTTCAAGGGGATACAAAACAACCCTGAACACCATGCAACAGACTAATATTCACCCATAAAAAAGAAAGAGGGAGCTCTTTACGAAATGGTGTGGAAATCTCTAAGATGCAAGAAGTCAATGTTCCAAGTTATCATATGCTATACTTTGTGTAAGAAAGGATGAAAAGAATATGTACATATTTGTATACATAAAAATATCCCTGTAAGTTTGCACCAGAAACCACTAACATTGGCTGTCTGTGGGGAGGTACCTGGGTTGTTGGAGGAGATAGGTGGGAAGGAGAATTTTCAGTGCATATCTTTCTTATACTCCTTGCATTTTGAATCATGAGAGTGTAGTATTTATTCAAAATTTTAATTTAAGCTTAATAAAACTTAAATGGAATCAGACTGCTAAACTACTCTCAAGAAGGATTATATCAATTTACGAGGCCCCCAGCCATAAATACAGAGCCCTTTACACACACACCTCTCCAGGATTAGGTTTTAACAGGTGTGTTTTTTTCTCTAAATTTCCAGGCAAAAAATCATATCTTGTTTAATTTGCTTACCCTTGTAGTGATCTCCTCCATGGCCCTTCTTAGATCAAGTATCATCTTGACACCTTTTGTGGAGTTTTTATACATTGTAGGAATGCATTATGTATTAAAGAAATTTACCTTTTGAATTTGCTATAAATGTTGCTATTCTCTTTGCTGTTTGCCTTTTAATGTCAGTGATTTCCTTTCACAGATGGAAGCTTTAAATGGATGTGTAAAATTCCTATGTGGCACTGTTGAGCTGCAGGAGAGACAGGGAGGAACCTGCAGAAACATCAGTTATCAGGGACTCTTAAGGGATAACTCACAATCCCTGGAAAAAGATCTGGAAGAGACAGTAGTTCTCCTACTGTTCTCATTTCTGGGGCAAAAGTAGATGTGTCTTTTTTTTTCAGAAGTCCTGGCTGAAACTTGTATCTGCAGTGATAATCAACAATATTGAGCACTCTTATGGTGTGTATTTTGTACTAGGTACTGTTCTAAGTGCTTTACATATAGTGACATATTGAATTTTCTCATCAACCCTATGATGAAGGCACTGTATATACCACCTCGCATCCTATAGATGAGGAAACAAAGAGGGTAAGCAAATCACCCAAGGATACACAGCTGGGCAGTTTAGAAGCTATGATCTTTGACATCTTTTTTTTTTTTAATTTAATTTAATTAATTTATTTATTTGTTTATTTTTGGCTGTGTTGGGTCTTCGTTTCTGTGTGAGGGCTTTCTCTAGTTGCGGCAAGCGGGGGCCACTCTTCATCGCGGTGCGCGGGCCTCTCACTATCGTGGCCTCTCTTGTTGCGGAGCACAGGCTCCAGACGCGCAGGCTCAGTAGTTGTGGCTCACGGGCCCAGTTGCTCCACGGCATGTGGGATCTTCCCAGACCAGGGCTCGAACCCGTGTCCCCTGCATTAGCAGGCAGATTCTCAACCACTGCGCCACCAGGGAAGCCCTCTTTGACATCTTTGAAACATTGTCTTGAAAACATCTTTGGCACCTGCTGGTCCAAGCCCAGCTGACTGATCTCTTCTTGGAGAGGCCAATTTTCTCCACTTGTCGCTCACAGACCACAGGACAACAAGACCAAGTAGGAGGCCATTTTTTTTTTTTTTAAAAGAGAGAGAATTAGACTTCCTGTTGTAAACATGGATTAACTCACAGTTATGTAAGACTTTGGGGAAGTTGAAAATCAAAGGAGCTCTCTATTTCCCTAATTTGGAGAGCCAGCTCTTAGAAAATGGAACCCTGCTCCAAGGTATCTCTCTTGAATCAGTGTTGGGCTCTGGGTTTCTAGGTAATTGTGTAACCCTGGGCTGGTACTTAACTGCCCTGGGTCTCAGCATCCTCATCTGGAAAATTGGTAATAACAGTACCTACTTCATAGAATTGTTGTGAAAAATAAATTAGTATATATAAAGTATTTAGAGCAGGGCCTGACATATAATAAGCACTATATCAGTATTAACTACTATCGTTACTGGGGTCACATTCCTATAGGCATTGGCTCCTGAGGGGAGTAGATCATCCTCCTTCATTCCTCAGGGAAGAGAAAGATATTGAGACAGGACCTGAGGTCTTGGAAGTGCAGCTTTATGCAGGGTCAAATGTGGTCTCCTTCTCCATGGGTCTGGCTCTCTTGGAGCCCAGAGAAGGACTTAGGGGAGCAGGCCTGCCTCTAGCAGGGGGGTATCTGTAAGGGACCCAGACTGCCTAGGATCTGTGGGTATCAAGTGTAGCCAGTGGTAGGTTTTTCTCCCAATAGTGAGGTCTTGTGAAACATCAAGGCCTGTTCTTGGCTGGGCTAGAGAAAATTACAGAAAAGGCTGAGGTCCATATTTTTACCTGTGTGGTGGGCACCAGTGTTCCTAAAACTCTGGAGATGATCTGTTTGTACAAAGCAATCTAACTAAGCTGGAGGGGACAGCAGTGTAGACACACATACAACCTGGACTTGCCCTGGAGAATACATGGAATACCCCAAAGACCTAGAGATAGATACTAGAAAGAGGCAATGGTTTAGTCAGGATGGGTTAGACTAGGATGCATTAACAAATAAACCCTCCATCCCAGTGGCTGAACATAAGAAGATTTATTTGTTGCTCATGTAAAGTTCAGTGCAGATCAGCCTGCCCTCCTTCATCTTGTAGCCATAACATCTGGAATAGGTGGACTTCAGGGTTGTCACTGTAAAGAATAGAAAGCTGGAAGATCCTGTGGAGTGTTTCAAGGGGCAGGCCTGGAAGTGCCTTACATCACTGACGCCCACATCTCTTTGGAGAGAACCAAGTCACAAAGCTCCATTCTAACTGCAAAGGCGGCAGGGAAGTGGGGGAGCTTGTGGATATTTGGTGAACACTAATAGTCTTGCCATAGTCAGGGAAGCTCAAAAAGGGGAACAGAGAAAGGCTCTCTGGCCACACTGAACTCTTGCACCTTCAGTTGGCATGATCCAACGATGTGGTCAAAACATGGCCTTACTTGTTACACAAGTTGGCAAAACTTATATTCAACTGACATAGGAGTCTTCCCTTAAAGTTTGGGGGTGGGGGGCTTTCCCTTCCAGGGTCCTCATGGCATGGCAGCAAGTGATCCAAGAGAGAGGGCAAGGCAGAAGCCACAGTGCCCTAGTCGCTGAAGGTTTTTTTTATGCCCTAGTCTCTGAAGTTGCACCCTATTTAGAAGCAATCATTAAGGCCAGCCCACATTCAGGGAGAGGGGAATTAAACTCCATCTCTTTTTTTTTCTCTTCAAGTTTTATTGAAATACAATTATACAGCACTGTATAAGTTTAAGGTGCACAGCATAATGATTTGACTTACATACATCATGAAATGATTATCACATATAAGTTTAGTGAACATCATCTCATATAGATAAAAAATTAAAGAAATAAAAACAAAATTTTTCGTTGTGATGAGAACTCTTAGGACTTACTCTCTTAACAACTGTCATATATAACATACAGCAGTGTTAATTTTATTTTTTATGCTGTACATTACATCCCAAGTACTTATTTATAACTGGAAGTTCGTACCTTTTGACTACCTTCATCCAATTCCACCTTCCCCCACATCCCACCTCTGGTAACCAAAAATCTGATCTTTTTTTCTATGATTTGTTTGTTTTTGAAGTATAATTTACCTACAATATTATGTTAGTTCCTGTTGCACAACATAGTGATTTGATATTTTTATACATTTCAAAATGATCACTATGATAAGTCTAGTTATGATATGTCACCATACCAAAATATTGCATATAAACCTCATCTCTTGAAAGGAAGAATATAAAAGAATTTGTGGACATATTTTAAAACCACAACAGTCCTCCTAGAATTTATTTTAAAATATGAATTTCCTGGGAATTCCCTGGCGGTCCAGTGGTTAGGACTCAGCACTTTCACTGCCATGGGCCCGGGTTCAATCCCTGGTCTGGGAACTAAGATCCCACGAGCTGTGTGGCATGGCCAAAAAAAAAAAAAAAAAAAAAGAGAGAGAGAAAATTTCCCTCTCCTGCGAAGAACTGATTGTCCCACTACCATTTACTCATTTACCTTCTCAGTTTATATGTAATACTTTATTTATTTATTTTTGGCTGCATTGGGTCCTCATTGCTGTGCGCGGGCTTTCTCTAGTTGCGGCAAGCAGGGGCTAGTCTTTGTTCTGGTGCACAGGCTTCTCATTGCAGTGGCTTCTCTTGTTGCAGAGCACAGGTTCTAGGCGCGCGGGCTTCAGTAGTTGTGGCACACGGGCTCAGTAGTTGTGGCTCACGGGCTCTAGAGACCACAGGCTCAGTAGTTGTGGCACACGGGCTTAGCTGCTCTGTGACATGTGGGATCTTCCCGGACCAGGGCTCGAACCTGTGTCCCTGCATTGGCAGGCGGATTCTTAACCACTGTGCCACCAGGGAAGTCCCTGTAATACTTTATCATATAAATTACTACATAGAAAAAGTTCTGCTATGGGGCATCTATTTAGTTGCAATGACCTGTCTGCAATTCCCGTGTCCAAGTAGCATTAATTATTGCAGTGGTCGTAAAACTAAGCCACAAATTCCCTAGTGCTTCAGACTTTAGACATATAAATTATTACAGTATAGTCTACTAAGTGTAACAATAAAGTGGTTGGGGCGTGGAAGTGGATAGTAAAGGCTCCTCAAAAGAGGATTTGACACCATCTATCCTTGAGGGAGCAGCAACTAGAGTGATAGAGACCCTGTCTCAGGCCAGGCAGTGATCATGCTGAGGGTGAGGTAAACTGGGTGTGTGTGTGTGTGTGTGTGTATTTTGAAGGGAGAGTTCAAGAACAGGAACTTCCTTACAGATCAGACTTGGGGGAGGTGGCAGTAAGAATTGCAGCTGGACCCCATCTTTTTTTTAGAAATCCCAAATTCTCAGGTCCTGTGACTCCATTCTGCAGGCGTGGGGTACCATCTGCTGAAAGAACTGAATCATGGAAGCAGCAACATCTCATCTGCATCCTGTAGAGATGTGCACTCCCCCCCCCACTCCACCCAATCCAAGATGGCACAGCATGGGGCACTGGGTCAGAAGATGGGCTGTTGGGGCTTCCCTGGTGGCGCAGTGGTTAAGAATCCGTTCGAGCCCTGGTCCAGGAAGATCCCACATGCCACGGAGCAATGAAGCCCGTGCGCCACAACTACTGAGCCTGCGCTCTAGAGCCCATGAGCCACAACTACTGAGCCCGAGTACCACAACTACTGAAGCCCGCACGCCTAGAGCCCGTGCTTTGCAACAAGAGAAGCCACCCAACGAGAAGCCCACACACTGCAACGAAGAGTAGCCCCTGCTCGCCGCAACTAGAGAAAAGCCTGTGCACAGCAACAAAGACCCAACACAGCCAAAAATAAAAATAAATAAAATAAATTAAAAAAAAAAAAGAAGATGGGCTGTTGGGCGGAGGGAGGTGGCACAGGCATCACCTGTGAGCACATCCAGGACATCTGTCAGAACCAGCAGGAGAAGGGGAGAGGGGGAGGCTTCTGATTGCAGAAGGGGTGGGAGGCTACTCTGGAGCTGAGCTGTTTGCCCCTGGGATCTGGGCACCACATGGCCACCGACGCTGATAGTCAGTTCCAGGACCTCCATCCTCCACCTTGAGAAGTTTCAATCTGGCCACATATGGGGTCCACAGCAAGGCACCTTCCCTCAACCCCAAGAGACACAGAAACAGGAGGAAGAAGGCTACCATCTAGGAATTAAACTACTAAACTTCAGTATAATAAAGAGAATCAGTTTTGAGGAGATAAGACAAGAAATTGTCTATACAAATGTGATTGAGCTTATAAACATCCCAAATCCCAATGATGCCAAGAGTGCAGTCTCAGAGAGGCACTCTGGGATGGGATTTCAGTTTGTGGACTGTGGATGATACTGTTGGACGCTTCCCCAGTAGTTATTCTTCCTCCCTTCTTCTTGGCTAACAGAGCCCCCAAATTATAAGGGAGAGCAACATGCCCAGACTGTTCAGGATTGGTGTAATGATTCTTATTGTTTTTTCAGATACTCAATTTCCCAGCCTTCCCCCTTGTAGCCAAAGGAGGCCAGGTAACCAATTTGGGCCATTGAGGTGTTCAGGGGAAGTCTGCTGTGGGCTTTAGGAAAGATTTTGTTTTTAATTAAAAAAAGGAAACCAGCACAGAAGAGAGCTGGCTGATACTGCCTGTTCCTCCTTCTTCTTCCTGCTTAAAGGTCCGTATGATGCCTGGAGCACCTGCAGTCTTCTTGTAACCATGAAGCAGCACACAGGAGAATCCAAAGGCAAACAGCTGATGAGTGCGGGGCAGAAGATAGGGTGTGATGGCTGATTTTTTGTCAACTGACTGGTGCCCAGATATTTCTATTCTGGAAATTCACATTTTAAAAACTTAAAAAAAATTGAGATATAGTTGATGTACAATATTACATAAGTTACAGGTGTACAACATAGTGATTCACAATTTTTAAAGGTTATACTCCATTTATAGTTATTATAAAATACTGGCTACATGCCCCATGTTGTACAATATATCCTTGTAGCTTATTTTTTACGTAATAGTTCATACCTCTTAATCCCCCATCCCTATATTGTCCCTTCCCCCTTCTCCTTCCCCACTGGTAAACACTAGTTTGTTCTCTATATCTTTGAGTCTGTTTCATTTTTTGTTATATTCATTAGTTTTTTTAAAAAAAATTTTTAGAGTCCACATATAAGTGATATAATATAGTATTTGTTTTTCTCTGTCAACTTATTTCACTTAGCATAATACCCTCCAAGTCCATCCATGTCATTGCAAATGGCAATATTTCATTCTTTTTTATGGCTGTGTAGTATTCCATTGTATATATATGCCACATTTTCTTTACCTCTGAATGAGATTCACACTTGATAGACTGAGTAAAGCAGGTTGCCCTCCCTTATGTGGGTGGGCCTCATCCAATTAATTGAACGCCTGAATAGAACAAAAAGTCTTACCCTCTTCCAAGTAAGAGAGAATTTTTCCTGTCTGATGGCCTTCAAACTAGGATGTTGGCTTTTTTCCTGCCTTTGGACTGGAACTAAAACATTGGCTCTCTTGGGTCTCGAGCATGCTGACACCCTGAAGGTCTTAAAACTTGCTGGCCTCCATAACTGTGAGAGCCAATTCCTTATAATAAGTCAATCTCTCTGTTTCTCTCCCGCTATTGTTTCTGTTTCTCTGGAGTACTCTGACAAATACATGGGGTAAGCCTGAGTCTCCATCGATGCCACTGGTCTGCTGCACCAGTCCTGATGTTGGTCTGCATCACCATGCTCTTGACACATGACAAAATGAAATGTTCTCATTGTTCAAGCCATTTAGTCAGTCTTTCATTACTTGCAGCAAAAGCATTCCTAACTAGTCCTGGTTAATGGATATGAACTGTCTTTCATTCTCAGCTCCACTGTACAAAATAATCACCCTGGGAAGATCCACCCTCCAGAAATTGTTTTAATAGCTCTGGGTGGTACTTAAGACTGTATTTGTCACAAGCTTCCAAGGAATTCTACTAGGCTCTGAGAAACACTGAACTGCAGAAAATAGGGAGGCAGTAGGCATAAGGTGGAAAATACTCCTATTGAAAGAAAGAGCAGGATAAAAAGCATTATACTGTAAATGATTTACCTATTTAAAGAGACATGCAGAAGAACATTCTCTACAGTGGGGCAAAAAGGCTAGAAAGAAATTCATTTCTAGTGGTGGGATTTTGACATTTTTGTTTGTTAGCTTTTCAAAACTTTTCAAAACTTCTGTAAACAAAGCCTGCCTTAGTAGTTTTAGTGGGGGAGAACATACATGTACTTAAAAGAACATCCTTGTCTTAGTCATCCTTGCCCATCCTGGTGATCTTCTGACTACGAATTCAGCTTCCTGGTTACCAAGGCTCCCCATGATGCCTGTCCATGTGCATATTTCAGTCCCTGACACATAAGATTGCCCATTGTAAATTAATAAGTTAGCGTTTGTGTTGTTCTGTCAACTGTGAGCCTGGATAATGTGAATCAGATAAGACAGACAAAACTGAGTTTGTGTCATCTAGACCCTGGCTTGTGGCAGAGCCCTTTGGCAGGGCTGGCAGGACCAAGAAAGAGAAAATTACACACCAGCACCCACATTAACTGCAACCAACATTTTAAGCACCTACTATATGCCAAGTGCGGGGCTTAGCACTTCACAGACCATCTCATTTAATCCCCAGAACAATCCTGTGAGGTAAATACTGTTGGCACAAAAACCAGGAGGAACAGAGAGGATGGATCTAGGTGTAATTATTAGGAACACCAACTCATAGGTGCAGATTCGGGTGGAAAGAAAGATAAAATATCCTAGGAAAAGTTAAAGCTACAGAAATAAAAAGTGTTTAGAGACTGGACAGAGGTTCTGCGGGGAAATGCAGCCTGTGATTCTGCAGGTACGGTGGGGCTCCTTAGTGTAAAGATAAAATAAAATCCCCTAAGGAAAAGTAAAACTAAGAGGAATCCCCTGTGGAAGGAACATACAAAATGGACCCAGCATGGCTAACAGGGACCCAAAATAAAATGGAGCCAGGCAGTTATGACAGGCTGGGGGTTCAGTCATGTATTCCGTATTCTTAGAAAAACCACAATCACACAGCTATAAGGACTTCTGATTCTGCTAAGGATCCTGCCTGGAAAGCCCCTAACAAGAAGCTCCAATGACAACAAATCATTGAGGAGTTTCAGTCAAGCTCTAAGGACTTGTGGTCAGGCTTCAAGAGCCATCCAAGTCTCTTACAAGCCTCCCAACTGTGTCTTCTGTAGTTTTTGCTTTTAAAAATCCATCACCTCCTCCACTCCCGGGAAATGTACTTTCAGTCACAGCCAAAGACTGCATATCCCCAGTTTGCAAACCTTTCAAACAATAAAGCTGTCCTTTTGCTTTAAGACAACCATGACCCTTTACTGGGATTTATTTCTGATTTAGGACAACAGTAGCATTGTAAAGGGAAAGAGTTATCCCATGAGCTTAAAAAGGATTAAGACTCACTTTGAACTGGTATTCACTTAGAAGTGTAAGGGAGGGAATAACTTTCCCTCTACCCTTTTACATTCAGTGACTGAGGGCATACGAATTTAACTAACAAAACACAGATTAACAGGAGAAAAAGGTATATAATTCTATTAAAATTTTACATGCACAGGAATTCACAGAAGAGACAAGAAACTGCTGTCGAACCCAAGTTCATATGCCTCACCCACAGTGAAGCCAAACAAACCAAAATGTTGAAGTTTGGATCAGAGAAAGTCTTATTGCAGGGCCAAGCAAGGAGAATGGGCAGCTTGTGCTCAAAAGACCCAAACTCTCCAACAGCTTTTAGGGAAGATTTTTTAAAGGCAACATTTGGGGTGAGGGCTGCAGGGTGCATGACTTTCTTCTGATTGGTTGGTGGTGAGGTAACAGGGTGGTATTCCAGGAATCTCAATCATCAACCTTCTGGTTCGGACCAGTTTGGGGTCTCAGCATGTAGTTAAGTTAAATTAAGGCCCCCTGAGTGGGGGCCTTAGTTCCTGCTGAATATTCAAAGATATGTATCAGATTATTATATACATATAGATTGACATATATGTATATATGTATATATATATATCACTTGAGGAGGAATTAGAACTGTTTTTATGCTGAACTATTAATTCTGGACTGCTTTTCCTTTGTTTCTGCATTCCCTCACTTCCCTAATTAGTAACTGCTTGAATCTGTTCTTTGGAACTCAGGAAAGGGCTAGGAGACTAAAGCCTTTTCCTACAAACTCAAGGGGGGGGTGCAGTCTGGCAGGGCTTTTGCACGAGAAAGGCCCTGCAGCATCCTGCTCAGTTTCAATCCCCTCTTTTCCTTGATACTCCTCATTCCAAAAGGGGAACAGGTACAGGATAAGAGAAAGAAAAAAGCTTTGGATAGAGACGTTAACCATAAAATAGGTAGAGAAACTCGGTTTAGAGGGACTCAGTTTCAAAACTGAAAGATTAGATTCAAGAGCTTATATACCCTTCTTAACAAAGGTATGAGGTTTTGGGTAGCAAAGGACAATTTCTGGATAGGTGACTAGGAAATATATGTGGGAACCAACAGAAGATAAGGGTTATTTTACTAAGGCTTATTTTTGCAGACTTATCTGGGGTGCAGACTCTGTCTTTGGGGATAAGAGTGGCTTTCCTCTTCCAGGTACCCGCAAACAGAGCACCGCCTTCCCATGGGGAAATGTATGCCCTGTTCTTAGGCAGATAGGGGCAGAGAACTCTTTTCTGTACCTCGTGATTCTCAATTGCCTTTACCTCAAAACGAACCTTATGCGGAAGGGGCCTATTTCGGGATGGCATAGTCTGGTCCCTGCCAGAGGTAGTAAGGGCCACCCAAAGAAGGGTTAATTCAATGATCTTTCCTACATTTTACCCCCACTCAAATAACTCTTCACCGTTCCAGGAAAAAAAAAAAAAAAATCCACCATGCCACGCGGAAATTTCGATTCTGGAGAGGACACCGTGTTGTTCACGCTGCAGGTGTGACCTCCCAGATCCCAACCGGGGAGACTGAGAGAGGGCGCAGAGCAAGCCTCTTGGCCAAGCTCCCACCACTACCCCGTCACTTCTCCTTGGGGTTAAGCGAGTTCTGCCACCGCTGGCTCCGCCCTCCCGCAGCCAGTGGACCGCGCCGGACGAACAGGCGCTTGCCCACCCCTTCCCTCCGCAGCAGCCAGAGGCAGGGGAACACGTTCTCTTCCAGCCCTTACCTCTCCGCACCTATCTAACGTCCCGGAGTCTACAGCTGTTTGGCCCCTGCCCTGTACCCCCAACAACTGCGGCCGTGACCCCAACCATTGAGCAAAGGGAACCAAGACAGAGAGGCCGCCGGGGCGCTGCGCTCTACAGGCCCTCTGGTGACGTTCTGGTTCCGCTCTAGGAGGCCGGGAGGACCGCGTCTCGCTGGTTCTGGCCGCCCTGCTGACCCACAGAGTTAAGTTCGCTTTCGGAGCTCTAGTTTACCATGTTTCAAAGTTAAACCTAAAACCGGGGGTGGCTGTAGACCTTTAGGAATGAATTGAAATTCCTGCAGAATGAAACAAGCATTTTCTGAGCTCCCCAGTCGTGGCCAGGAACAAAAAAGGCTGGTAAATATATAAATCCCATTAGCGAAGCAGAGAAACTAGGGGTCCTTGGAGAAATGGCTGACTGGGGAGGGAGTGAACCTGAAACGCCTGGGCCAGGCAAGAGGAATCCGGGGCCAACCTGAAGCTACCCCCTTTGGGCAAACTGATTTGCACTTCAGTGAGAATTATAACTGCAGTGGACCAAACACATCTAATAAATTTAAATCCGCGGATTGATAATGGCATCGAAAAATATCCAACACCTTGAAACTGAGCAAAACCCTCCCCCCCATTGCCAAGTACAAAGGCCCCTCCGTGTCCCCTGCTTCTTGTTTGTAGAAAAGCTGAAATCTCCCAGGCCTCCCTGAGTCACAAAAGAGCGGGCTCCAGTAGTTAATGATTAGGACAATAGAGTCACAGAATCTTTCAGTGTCTGATGCACATTCCTGAGTTGTTTTACAGATGCTATAACTGCCACCAGAGGGAAAAAGCTAACTGCATGATGACCAGACTATAGCCATGACAGAACCTGCTCCATCTTGAGCAGTACAGGGTCTATGGCTAGCACAATTCCACGAACTGGCCTCAAGAGAATGGGATTAACATTATTGCTCATAATAACCTATATCTTTGGGGGCATCAAAATAATTGCAGCTTACTCTGCCCATATATGTAAGTGAACAACTAAAATTGTCAGCAAAGAGATGCTACAGACCCAGGTCGACATCTTCCACTCTAAGTGTATGGCGCTCTATGTTAGCATGAAGAAGTTACAGAAGATGGACCTTCGCCCCTAATCCTATAGAAATGGAATGATGTCTAACAGTGGAGATTTATAAGCAGCTCTTTTGCCCCTTCCCTTTTTGCCTATTTCTGTTCCGCTTAAACCTTATAGAAATGATATCACTAGGTAACATTTAACCTAACTCCTGACTTACACTCTACTAAATGCACACAATAACTTGCTGAATCTGTTGACTCTTTCCCTAGATTAAAAGAAGTAGGAGCAATCCCACTACTGGGCATATCCCCAGAGAAAACAATAATTCAAAAAGACACATGCACCCCAGTGTTCATTGCAGCACTATTTACAGTAGCCAGCTCATGGAAGCAACCTAAATGCCCATTGACAGATGAATGGATAAAGAAGATGTGGTACATATATACAAGGGAATATTACTCAGCCATAAAAAGGAACAAAATTGGGTCATTTGTAGAGACGTGGATGAACCTAGAGACTGTCATACAGAGTGAAGTAAGTCAGAAAGAGAAAAACAAATATCTTATATTAACGCATATATGTGGAATCTAGAAAAATGGTACAGATGAACCGGTTTTCAGGGCAGAAATTGAGACACATATGTAGAGAACAAACGTATGGACACCAAGGGGGGAAAGCGGGGAGGGGGTGGATGGTGGTGGTGGTGGTGGTATGAATTGGGAGATTGAGATTGATATATATACACTAATATGTATAAAACAGATAACAAATAAGAACCTGCTGTATAAAAAATACATAAATAAAATAAAATTCAAAAAAAAAAAAAAGATGTAAGAATGAAGAATTAAATAAAGTATGACTAGCTCTCTACCCCTAGCAGCCCCCTTAGCAATCCTGCAGGCAGATCACACGGATGAGATAACATCCTAAAGAAAGATCACAAGGAGTCAGCCAGCCTGCACGCAATGGAAAATGATGCAGAGCTTGACCACCTGCCTTGATGATTCACTGAGATTCTCCCCTTTTTCTCTTTAAAAACTGTCATGGCTTAGCAGAATCTTTGGAGTTGGTTTTGGGGACAAGAGTCTGCCTTCTCCCCAGATTGACAGCCTTCCGATTAAAGCAACTTTTCTTTCTACCAGCACTTGCCTCTCAAATATTGGCTTTCTAGTGGTGAGCTGCCAAACCTGAGTTTGGTAACAACCTCATTTACTGCTAGGGAACCACTTTATTATTTTGAAAACTGGCAAATAAAGTGTGTGTGGGGGGGGGAGGGGATGTGAAATCAAGCATTTATTCTGTACATACATGAGTATAACCAAATACTTGATGAGAAATCTCCTTTATAAAAGCTTTCCTGATAATCAGTGGGTAACCATGGGGTTAGGATGTCATTGCCACTCCCAATGAAAGAATGGATCTAAGCAAAACAAAAAATAAACAAACAAAAAACCCAAATAATCCAACAAAAAACAACTAACCAACCAACCAAACAAACAAAAAAATAAAAAACCCTGAATCTGATCAATTCTCTGCATCCAGTTACCAATTTACAGGAAATATAGGAACAGAGAAGCATGTTAAAAGAGAGTCAGCCAGCAACATACAAACTGTGGGAAACTACCAGAAAAATGACTCAGTCTCTTCAACAAAAATTTGCAAGGAAAAATAAGAGAGAACTGTCATATTAAAAGATACTTAAGAGATGTATCAACTAATGATGATATTTCTAATTTATTTGGATGTTGATAAAACACAGAAAGTAAATATATCTATATGTTGTTTGTGTGAAACAATTGGGAAAATGAGAAGAATGACTGGATACTTGATGATATGAAATGTTATTAATTTTTTAAAGACACGATAACAGTATTGTGGTATTATTTATACTGAAGTCTTTATGGATGACATAATAAAATGTCTGAGATTTGTTTCAAAATTATGTGGAGGATTGAGGGGAAGTACGTGGGTATTTAGATGGTAGAAGATGACCAGGAGTTGGTAATTTTTGAAGCTAGTGATGAATACATCAGGGTTTATTATATTTTACTTTGTATGTGTTTGAACATTTCCAAATTGAAAGTTTGAAAAAAGCTGAGGGAAGGCAGAGTTTGAGGAGGCGCACACACTTGGACTTTGTCACAGCAATTGCTGCTCAGTCGACTAATGGAGGGTGCAGAGTTCAGGTCACTCTCAATCAGATAATGATAAAGGTCAGAGGGTACAGAGCTTTCTTAAGTTTAGGAGCCTCAGAGAGTGTGTTAAGTGAGAAAGGCTTTGATCATGTTTTGGAGAGAGGAAGAAAGTAAGGGCATTTAGTGGGTGCATAGACAGGCTCCATAGCTTTACTCTCCAGGGTGGACCTCTGTGCCTCTGCTTTCACAGCCCCTGCGAATCCAAAACACAGGGGTGCTCTCTGGGCTCCAGCTGGGAGATGGCACCACATCTAGGCAGGAAGGAAAACACCACAAGATGATAAATTGCTTGAGGGGCCACAGGGCTTCCCAGAGCAGAGCCCCATGCTCCTGGTGCAGGGACCTTGGTGTATCAACAGTATTCTTCTTCAATCTGCACCAGCATTCCTTGGAACCCTGTTCCCAGAGGGCACCCATGATCACAGGAGTATAGCCTTTATGTGCTACATTCTGCCCTCCCCCTGCCCTCCTTTGGATTCATGATGTCATTAGGCTATTGATGTTTCTGAGGAATTGTGCAGGAATTTCAATTTGTTTTAACCTACTGTTTTCCAAAATGTTTTTTGCCCATGGAACCCCCTTTTACATGGAACACCTATTAATATTTCTTTGCCCCAATGGGCATCCTATCTAAAATTGCCCCTGCCCACCTCCCCAACCCAGCTCTACCGTGATCCGGACTCTGACCCTACTCTAGTTCCTCCTTAGCATGTACCATTACCTAGCATTATATTAGATATTTGTCTATTAGCTTTCCCCCAGTCTTCAGTAAACAGAACTACTGTTGAACCAGTTGCTCAGGGCCCAAACCTGGACTCCCTTTCTCTCATACCCAAAGTCCAATCCACAGAAACAAGGTATCAGCTCTACCTGCAAAACCATTCTGGCCCAATCACTTCTCACCTTTGCACTGTTATTACACTATTCAGAGCCGTCTTCACAGCTCACCTGGACAACCGTGACAGCCTTCATAGTGGTCTACCTGTTTCCCCTCTTTTTTTTTTTTATAGTTAATAATACTGTATATACTTGAAATTTGTTGAGTAGATCTTTCTTTTATTATTTCATTCTTTTTATTCCTCTGTTGATGGACATTTAGGTTGCTTCCATGTCTTCACTATTGTAAATAGTGTTTCAATGAACATTGGGATGCATGTATCTTTTCGAATTATGGTTTTCTTCGGATATATGCCCAGGAGTGGGATTGCTGGATCCATGTGGTAGTTCTATTTTCAGTTTTTTAAGGATCCCTGCTTCCCTTCTAGAGCCCCAAAACACTCATCCTCCACACAAAGGCCAGAGGGATACTTTAAAAATATAAATTAGATTATGCTCCTGTCCTGCTCTCCACCCTTCACTGGCTTCCTGTGACACTTGAAATGAAACAAAAGATTCTTATCATATTCTCCAAGGCCCTGTATGATCTGGCCTTACCCACCTCTCAATCTCATTTCCCACCCCTACTGTCCCCCGACAGCCTCCTGCCCTGTTTACTGAGCTCAAGTCACATTGCCCCTCCCCTCACATTCCCCCAAAGTGCTAGGCGTGCTTGGCGGGTCAGGGAGTGTTTTTACTCATTGTTCCCTCTCCCTGGAAGCTATCTTTCCAAAATTTTTGCAAGCCAGTTTATTCTCTCACTTTTTGGAGATCTCTGCTCAAAAACCTCTAGAACTACCCTATTTAATAGAGCCCCCATCCCCTCACCCTCCCTTATTTTTACTTCATAGCATGTATTTGTCTCTGATATTCTGTCTTTGTTCATGTGCTTATTTTCTGTCTCTCACTAGAATGTCAACCTGCCTGTGTTGTTCACCACTGTTTCTCCAGTGTCCATACAAAAAACAGGCACACAGTAGGTGCTCTCTGCATCCTGGGAACAAATGTTCTGAAGGTAATATTTGTGTATGCACACAGAACCCAGCCCCACACTCATGGACAAAGGTCACTGCAAAGTTAGAGTAGGAAGCCTGATCCTTCACTCCAGCCTGATCCTTGGAAAACCTTGAAGACAAAGAACAAACTGCTAAGCTGAGGCGCTGCAACCACCATCCCGGGGGCCCCTGATTCAACTTTGGAAAAACAGAGACACTATGTTCTGTAATTCTCCAGGCTCATGTATCCCTAGAGTCTCCTCTGAGCCAAGGTCAAGTCTCCCCTTCCATATCTGTGAAGTGCAAAGCTGCATCATAAAATGATACCAGTTCCCGAAACAGCACATTCCTGGTATTCTCAGGCATCCTTGAGGCTTCAAGACAATGGTCTAGTGAAAAGATGGGGACATTTGTGTCTACATGTGTGCATGTTTAAAATGTTTATTAAATAATCTTTTATTTTGAGATAATTGTAGATTCACATGTAGTTGTAAAAATATAATACAGCGGTAGCTCATGTACACTTTACCCAGTTAACCCAGTGGTAACATCTTGCAAAACTATGGTAAAATATCAAAACCTATATGTATCTACTATAAATAGCACACTTTAGTAACATTCATACAAGCAAGGCACAGGACAGTTTTATCATCACAAGCATTCCTCCTGTGCCCTTTCATAGCTACATTCACCTCCCTCCCTTCCCCTATCCCATCCCCGACAACTGGAAACCACTAGTCTATTCTCCATCTCCATAATTTTGATACTTCAAGAATGCTACATAGATGTCAAAATAATTCAATGAGAAAAGAAGAGTCTTTTCAACAGATGGTTCTGGGACAACTGGATATCCACAAGAAAAAGAATGACTTTGGATCCTTACCTCCAACCATATAAAAAAATTAACTCAAAATGGATCAAATACCTAAATGTAAGAATTAAAACTATAGAACTTTTAGAGAAAAAAATGGGTGAATTTCATAACCTTGGATGTGGCAGTGTTTTCTCATCCATGACACCAGAAGCACAAACAACCAAAGAAAACAACAGATAAATGTGATGTCACTAAAATTGAAAAATTCTGTTTCTTAAAGGATACTATCAAGAAAGTGAAAAGACAACACACTGAATGAGAAAAAATATTTGCAAATAATAACTGATAAGAGAGTTGTATTTAGAATATATATAGGACTCTAACAAATCACTCTTACAAATAACCCAAATAAAAAATGGGCAGAAGATCCAAATAGACATTTCCCCAAATAAGATATACACATGTTCAATAAGCCCATGAAAAAAATCCTCCATAGCATTAGTCATCAGACAAATGCAAATCAAAACCACAATGAAATATCACTTCACACACACTAGGAGGCTATAAAAAAAAAAGACAGATAATAATAAGTCTTAGTGAGGATATGTAGAAATTGGAGCGCTTTTATATCGCTGGTGGGAAAGTAAAATCATGTAGCCACTTTGGAAAACAGGCTGGAAGTTCCTGAAAAGGTTAAACATAGAATTGCTATATGACCCAGGAATTCTACTCCCAGGTATATACCCAAGAGAAATAAATACATACGTCCACATGAAAAATTGTACATGAATGTTCATAGTAGCATTATTCATAATAGTCAAAAGTTAGAAACAACCCAAATGTTCATCACCTGATAATTGGACACACAAAATGTGGTATATCCATACAATGGAATATTATTCAGCTATAAAGAAGGAATGGTACATGCTACAACATGGATGAAACTTGAAAAATTGTACTAAGTGATAGAACTCAGTCACAAAGACCACGTGTCCAGAACAGGCAAATTTATAGAGACAGAAAGTAGATTGTGTTTGCCTGTGGCAGGGGCAGATGAAGAGATCGAGAGGTGGCAACTAGAGAGTATGAATTTTCTTTTGGGAGTGATGAAAATGTTCTAAAATTGACTGCAGTTATGGTTGTGCATATCAGTAACTATGGTAAAAACCATTGAATTTTATACTTTAAATGGGTGAATTGTATGTGAATTATACCTCAATAAAGCTGCTACAAAAAAAGAAAGAAATAGCTAAGCATGGGAATTATTTTTACAAAAAGGCTGCTATATAAGAGGAATATACAATATGTGACCTTTTGGGATTGGCTTTTTATTTTACTCAGCATAATTCCCTTTAGGTCCATCCAAGTTGTTGCATTTATTAGCAGTTCATTCCTTTTTATTGCTGAGTAGTTTTCCATGGTAATGATGTATCAAAATTCATTTAAATATCATATCAAGGTTGTTTCCAGTTTTTGATATTACAAAAAAAAAGCTGCTATGAACATTTGTGTACAAGTTTCTGTATGAATATAAGTTTCAATTCTCTGGAATAAGTGCCTAGGAGTGCAATTGCTGGGTTGTATGGTAATTGCATGTTTAGTTTTTAAGATGCTGCCAAACCATTTTCCAGAGTAGCATTTTACATTCCCACCAGCAGTGTGTGAGTGAACTAGTTTCTCTGCATCTTTACCAGCATTTGGTGTTGTCACTATTAAAAAAATTTTTTTAAACTTTTTATTTTATATTGGAGTATTGTTGATTAACAATGCTGTGGTAGTTTCAGGTGTACAACAAAGTGATTCAGTTATACATATACATGTATCTATTCTTTTTCAAATTCTTTTCCCAATTAGGCTGTTACAGAGTATTGAGCAGAGTTCCCTGTGTGTCACTATTTTTTATTTTGGCTATTCTGATAGGTGTGTAGTGATATAAGGTGATAGTGGTTTTGATTTGCATTTCTCTGATGACTACTATGTTGAACATCTTTTCATGTGCTTATTTGTTATGTATATATCTTCTTTCCGAAATGCCTCTTCATGTCTTTTGCCCATTTTCTACTTGGATTGTTTGGTTTTTTTACTGTTGAGTCTTGAGAGTTCTTTACAGACTGTAAATAATAGTCCTTTTTGGATATGTGGTTTACAGAATTTTTCCCCTAGTCTGTAGCCTGTATTTTCATCCTCTTAACAGGGCCTTTCACAGAGAAAATGTTGTTCAATTTTGATGAAGTCCAGTTTATTGATTTTTCCTTTTATGGGTTATGATTTTGGTATCCAGTATAAGAACTTTGCTTAGTCCTAGGTTCTGAAGATTTTCTTCTTTTTTTTTCTAAAATTTTATAGTTTCATATTTTGCCCTTAACTCTGTGATCCATTTTGAGGTCATTTTTATATAAGATGTGAGGTTTAAATTGTGGTTCTTTTTTTGACTATTCAATTATTCTAGCACAATTTGTGAAAAGGCTATCCTTCCTCCATTGAACTGCTTTTGCACATTAGTCAAAAATCAGTTGGGAATATTTGTATGCATCTGTTTCTGAGATCCTTATTGTGTTCCATTGACCTATGTGTTTATGCTTCAGCCAATACCACACAGTCTTGATTACTGTTGCTATGTACAAAGTGTTGAAATTGGGTAGACTGATTCCTTGTACTTCATTCTTCTTTTTTGAAATGATTTTAGCTATTCTTTGATTTTCCATATAAATTTTAGAATAATCTTGTCTATGTATACAAGATATTTTTCTGGGATTTTGATACAAATGCACAGGTTTACTCATATATTACATTGGAGAGAATTGGTATCTTCACTACGTTGATTCTTTCAATCCATGAACACAGTATGTCTTTCCATTTATTTGAATCTTCATTGATTTCTTTTATCAGTATTTTGTATTTTTCAGCATGCAAGTCCTATACATGTTTCAAGAGATTTAAGTCAAAGTATTTCTCCTTTTTTGAGCAATTATAAGTGGTATGGTATTTTAAATTTCAGTGCTCCCATGTTCATTACACAATTAATTTTTGTATGTTTATCTTGTACCCAGTGATCTAGATTAACTCACTTATTATTTCTAGGAGTTTTTTTTAGTGAATTTCTTGGGATTTTCTACATAGACAATCACGTCATCTGCAAATAGGGACAGTTTTATTTTTTCTTTACCAATCTCTAGGTCTTTTATTGCCTTTTCTTGCCTTATTACACTGGTTAGAACTTTCCTTATTATGTTTCTTTTTTAATTTTTATTTATTTATTTATTTTTGGTCGCATTGGGTCTTCATTGCTGTGCGAAGACTTTCTCTAGTTGCATTGAGCAGGGACTACTCTTCGTTGTGGTGCATGGTCTTCTCATTGTGGTGGCTTCTCTTGTTGCAGAGCACAGGCTCTAGGTGCACAGGCTTCAGTAGTTGTGGCATGTGGGCTCAGTAGTTGTGGCGCATGGGCTTAGTTGCTCTGTGGCATGTGGGATCTTCCCGGACCAGGAAGTCGAACCCATGTCCCCTGCATTGGCAGGCGGATTCTTAACCACTGTGCCACCACGGAAGTCCCTCATTATCATGTTGAATGAGAGTGGTGAGAGTGAAGATGCTTGCCTTGTTCCCAGTCTTGGGGGAAAGAAATCAGCCTTCCATCATTAAGAACCCTATTAGCTATAAATTTTTTTGTTTTGGTAGATACTCTACATCAAGTTGAGAAAGTTTCCTGTTTCTACTTTTTCTGAGAGTTAAAAAAATTATGAGTGGGTGTTTAATTTTGTCAAATACTTTTTCTTCAGTAATTGGTATGATCATGTGAATTTTCTTCATTAGCATGTTGACTTGGTAGATTACACTGATTGATTTTCAGATATTGAACTAGCCTTTTATCCCTGGATTAAATCCCCTTTGGTCATGGTGTATAATTCTTTTTATATATTGCTTATATTTTTTAATGTTTTGTTAAGATCCCACCTCTCAGGTGAAAGACTTGAAAGGTGGGACACCTTTTAAGGTCTGTGATGTCCAAACCCTTTGCTCCTCAGGGAGAAACTGTGAGTTGTGAGTTCCCTCCTGGTTGCATGTCACCATGCCTGGGGTGGGTTTTATGGTGATACTGTGTCTTGGTCTCTCCTACACATTTTGATCTGGTTATTTTCTTGTGTGCCTGAACGTGTGGGATTTGCTCATCTAGTTTCTAGATGTCTTTCAGGGAATTGTTGCTTATGGAGCTGTAGAGCCAGTGTGTCCATGGGAGGAGGTGAGTTCAGGAGCCTCCTATGTCACCATCTTGAACCAGAACTCTTCTTTTTTAATGTTGGTTTTTATTGCTATGATTTTTCCTTTTGGTCCTACTTTTGCTGTGTCTTATAAGTTTTGCTGTGTTATGAGTTCATTTTCATTTGTCTTGAGATATTTTCTAACTTCCCTCTGATTTCTTCTTTGACCCAGTTGTTGTTCAAGAGTGTGTCATTTAATTTCCACATGAATTTTTTCATTTCCCTTTTGTTATTGATTTCTAGCTTCATTCCATTGTATTTGGAAGATACTTGGAATGACTTCAATATTCTTAAATTTGTTAAGACTTGTTTGTGGCCTCACATATGATCTATCATGGAGAATGTTCTGTGTGCCCTTGAGAAGAATGTGGATTCTGTTCCTTTGGGCTGGAATGTTCTGTATGTCTGTGAGGTCTATTTGGTCTATAATGTTAAAGTTGGCTGTTTCCTTATTGATTTTCTGTCTAGATGATCTATCCATTATTGAAAGTGGGGTATTGAATCTTCTACTCTTAACTGTATTTCTGTCTGTTTCTCCCTTCACACCTGTCAATATTTGCTTTACATATAGATGCTTTCATCTTGGGTGTACATGTATTTATAATTGTTATATCTCTCTGTTGAATTGACCTTATTATCACTATGTGATGACCTTATTTGTTTCTTGTGACAGTTTTTGACTAAAAGCCATTTTTTTTTTCTGATATGAGTATAGCCACCCTGCTTTGTTTTGGTTACCATTTGCATGGAATATGTTTTTCCATCCCTTCACTTTCAGCCTGTTGTGTTCTTAAATCTAAGGCACGTCTCTTGTAGAAAGGATATAGTTAGATCTCGTTTTTTTTCTCACTTAACTACTCTGTCTTTTGTTTACTGAGTTTAATTCATTTACATTTAAAGTAATTATTGATATGTAAGGAGTTACTATTGCCATTTTATTTGTTTTCTGATTTTTAGTTCTTTTGTTCCTATCTTACTTTCTTGCTTTTTGTAGTTTGATGAATTTTTGTAGTGATGTGCCTTATTCTTTTCTCTTTGATTATTACTTTGAGGTTACCATGAGGCTTTCAAAGAACTTCTTAATGTTATAACTGTCTATTTTAGGCTAATAACAGCTTAAGTTCAATCACATATGAAAACTCTACATTTTTACTCCTCTTTCCCCTACACTCTATGTTACTGCTGTTAGAATTTACTTCCTTTTATATTGTGTATCCATTAACATTTTTTGTGGTTATAGTTATTCTTAATACTTTTTTCTTTTAATTTTTATACTAGGGTTAAAAGTAGTTTACATGCCACGATTACAGTGTTATAATATTCTGTGTTTGTCTATATATTTACCTTTTCCAGGAAAATTTGTACTCTCATATAATTTCATGTTGCTGTTTAGTGTATATTCATTTCAACTTGAAGAATTCTCTTTAGCACTTCTAGTGGTGACAAACTCCCTCAGTTATTGTTTATCTATAAAGGTCTGTATCTCCTTTATTTTTGAAGGACAGTTTTCCGGATGTAGTATTCATGATCGGCAGTTTTCTCCTTTCATTAGTTTGAATATATCATTTCACTCTCCTTAGTCTGCAAGGTTTCTCCTGAGAAATCCACTGATAGTCTCATGGGGGTTCCCTTGCATATGGTGAATCACTTTCTCTTGTTGCTTTCAAAATCTCTCTTTGTCTTTGAGCTTTGACAACTTAATTATAATGTGTCTCAGTGTAGATTTCTGGATTAACCTATTTGGAGATTTTTGGACTTCATGAATTTGGATGTCCATTTCCATCCCCAAATTTGGGTAGTTTTCAACCATTCTTTTTAAAAATAGGCTTCCTGCCCCCTTTCACTCTCTTCTTCTGGGACTCCAATAATGCATATATTGTTTCATTTAATTGTGTCCCATAAGTCTCAGATTTTCTTCATGATTTTTTATTCTTTTTTCTTTTTGCTCCTCTGTCTGGATAACTTTAAATGACTTTACTTAGAGGACATTAATTTTTTCTTCTGTTTGATCAAGTGTGTTGTTGAAGCTCTCTACTGAATTTTTCAGTTCAGTAATTGTATTCTTCTGCCATAGAATTTCTGTGCTTTTTTAATGGTATCTATTTCTTTGTAATAACTTCTCATTTTGTTCATGTATGGCTTTCCTGATTGCATTTAGTTGTCTACCTGTGTTTTCTTGTTGTGCACTGAGCTACTTTAAAATAATTACTCTGAATTCTTTGTCAGGTAGTTTGTAGGTTTCCATTGTATTACTTTTTGCTACTGAATATTAGTTTCCTTTGTAATGTGATGTTTGCCTGATTCTTCATGATCTGTGTATCCTTGCATTGGTGTCTGTCATTTGAGGAAGTAATCACCCCTTTCAGTCTTTCCAGGCTAGTTCAGCTGAGAAAGACCTTCACCAGTCAGCCTCACCTGGGAACCTAGGTGGGCCAACTGGTAGCATCCTTAGGTAATTGGGGCCTAATGGTGGGGTCTGTGGGGTCCATGGTCAAGTGGGGCCCATTACTGGTGCTCTATGGTTGGGCAAGACCAGCCATAGGTTCTTCAGTTGGGCAGGGCTACTGGCATGTCTTTCTAGTCAAACAGGGCTGCTGGCAGGGTCAGTGGGATTGGCTCCATGGTTGGGTAAGGCTAGCTGGAATGACTCTGTGGTTAGGCAGGGGCCACATTTTGGCATGGCCACTCACAGAGGACATGAAACTATCACCAAGGTCTGAGTGAGCAGACCACTAACTACCTAGTTCATTTGTTTGTTTGTTTGTTTCTAGATGTTCCCAGGTAGTCTAGCCATGGCAATTCCCCTAGTGTTCTGTATTTTGATTACTGTTGCTTTGTAGTGTATTTTGAAATCAGGAAGTATGATGTCTCCAGCTTTGCTCTTGTTCAAGATTGTTTTGGCTATTCAGGGTCTTTTGTGGTTTTATGTGAATTTTAGGATTGGTTATTGTACTTCTGTGGAAAATACCATTAAAATTTTTGTAGGGGTTGCATTGAACCTGTAGATTACTTCAGTAGTATGGACATTTTAACAATATTAATTCTTCCACTCCAAGAACACAGGATATCTTTCCATTTGTTTGTGTCTTCTTCAATTTCTTTCATCAATATCATATGGTTTTCACATCTTTCACCTCCTTGCTTAAATTTATTAAAATATTTTAATTTTTTGATGCTATTGTAAATGCAATTGTTTTCTTAATTTCTTTTGTAGATAGTTTATTAGTGTATAGAAATGTAAGTTACTTTTGTATATTGATTTTCTATCTTGCAACTTTACTAAATTTGTTTATTAATTTTAACTTTTTTTTTTTTTTTGGTGGAGTCTTTAATATTTTCTGTATATAAGATCATGTTATCTGCAAACAGAGACAATTGAAGAATGGCTTCCTACGGGGGAAGACCTTCACCAGTCACCTCTGCTATGGAGTCTGGGGCATCTCAAATCTTTTCTGGTGATTTCTTCTCTGGGCTTGCGTGTGTATTTCCCCAGTTAGGAAGGTTTCTCTGTTTCTTTTTTCGGGAGCTTATAATCTCTTGCTCCCTCTGGTGTCTGTCTGCTGCACTTCAGAATTTATGACACTGCTGCCAAATGCCCCGTTCTTTGTTCTCAGCAGCCCCTAGGCATCCAGACTATGCTGGTTCCCTTTGGTTCTCCATGTCAGGAGAGACAGAAGCCAGTCCCTCAGTCTATCCCGCAAAGAACCAGAATATTGGACACATGTTTCCCTCTTCCCCTCCCTCCCAAAGGAGAAATCACAGTTTGGGTGCTTTCTTCCATTTGAACTCTGCTTTGCTGGCAGGGGGATGGGTGGTAGTAGCTAAAATGCAACTGTTTTTCTTCTCCACTTCAAAACAGCTGTACTCAGTTTTGCACTCACCTGTGGTACTGCAACTTCCTAGCTGTTTTCTGGAGTTCCTATAAATGTACTGCGGTACATATATTGTTGTTAAATTAGTGTCTCTTTGAAGGAATGAGAAGTGGAACTTCCTGTTCCACCATATTTTTTACTACACTACCCTGCCTTCATTTTTATTTTTTTTTTTAAATATTTATTTATTTATTTATTTGGCTGCGTTGAGTCTTAGTTGCGGCATGTGGGATCTTCATTGCTGTGTGTGAGATCTTCATTTCGTCATGCTGGATCTTTTAGTTGTGGCATGTGGGATCTAGTTCCCTGACCAGTGATTGAACCTGGGCCCCCTGCATTGGGAGCACAGAGTCTTAACCACTGGACCACCAGAGAAGTCCCATGCCTTCACTTTTAAAGTTTGACTGCAGACAGCTTCCAGTCTATACTACCACCACCCCTTTTCCTTTTACCTCGCATCTAGGCAAGCTGAGAACAGAGCCTGAACACTCCCTCTTTTGGCATCAGAGAGAAGTTCAAACCATGGAAACGCTGCCTCATGCATGAAGTAATTTTCACCCCTAACTGTAGTGAAAGCCAAGTCAGTTTCCTTTCTTTGCTTTCTTATGCCATTTTTCACATCTGCTTAGGAGCCGGCCTTGCTTTCCCCAGAAAGCCTCATTATGTGACTAACAAACTTCCTCATATCTTTTTGATGCATGTATGACATCATCAGTCTCAACAACTGAACCAAATTTTGAGAAAGGCAGGAGGAGGATCCATTCTCCCTCTGAAGGGTGACCACTACAGTATATATTTTTCTATCCTTTCCACTCACTCTACCAATGACATTGTATTTGATATGAGTTTCCTATAGACAGCACATAACTGGGTTGTGAGGTTTTTTTTTTTAATCTATTCTGCCTATTTATTTATTTATTTATTTAGCCGTGCCATGCGGCTTGTGGGATCTATGTTCCCCGACCAGGGATTGAACCCCAGCTCTCAGCAGTGAAAGCACAGAGTCCTAACCACTGGAATTCCCAGTGCCAATGGAATAATCAGGGAATTCCCATGGCCAATTTCTTCATTAGTGTATTTATAGCATTTTAATTTAAGGTAGTTATTGGTATTTAGAGCTTAAGTCTGTCATTTTATTATTTGTTTTATGTTTGTTTCCTCTGTTATCCTTCCTCTATTTCTCTTTTCTTGACTTCCTAGGGCTTACTAGAACATTTTTAGAATTCCATCTAGATTTATTTCCACTATTTTTGAGTACCTCACTTTGTATAGTCGTCTTAGCATTTTATCTGGGTATTAGATATAAATATACGTACCACAACCTACTAGTACTGACATTTTATCACTTTGAGTAAAATGTGGAATACTTACTTCCATTTAGTTCTCTTTACCTTCTCCACATTTGAAGTAAAATTTCCTTAAGTATTTCTTCTACCTATATTGAGCATCAAATCAGATAGAATTATAACTTTTGTTTAAATCATGAAAGATAATTTCAAAAACTCATGAGAAGGGCAATCTATTGTCTTTACTTGTGATCATTCTATTTTTTTCCTTCATTCTTGATGTTGTAAGATTCCTTTTATCATTTTCTTCCTGTTTTAATCATTTTCTTTAGCCATTCTTTAAGACTAAGTCAACTAGCCACATATTCTTAATTTTTTTCCTCTGAGAATGTCTTCATTTCCTCCTCATTTCGAACATCTGATTCAATCTGGTGTTGGCATCAGTCAATTGCCTATTCTTAAATTGAAAATTGGATATTTTTAATATTACAGTAGTAAATCCCAGATCCTAGTCAAAGATGCTTCTGTTTTATCAGGCAGTCGCACTGTTTGGGTTTAGCACTCAGGTCCTCATCCACTTTTTACAGTAGTGGTTTCAAGAACTATTTAATTTTCAGAGACTTCACTGTGCTGTTTTGGTCTGCTTGGTTTAGTTGGTGATGTTAGAGATTCTTACTGATCCCTTCTGGTGGTGTTTCCTGTGCAAGTAGAGATGCTTCCCTAAGTCAGACTTCCTGGTATCTCTAGGTGATGGAGGGGAGTCCCTGGCCCATAGAGAAAAAGAATGATTCCCCTGGCCTCTTTTCAGTGGAGGCTCCTGCTCAATCCTTTGGCTAGTACCACTTTGCCCACCTGATGTTGTCAGTGATGTGGGTGTGGAGTGAGCCTACTTGGGCCACATTCCTTTGCTGAGTAAGGGGGTGAATCATAAGATGCTTGGCTGCTACGTTGTTCCTCCAGACCTATGCCCCTAGTCAGTACATCTTCTTCTTTCAGATTTTCAGTGTTTCCTTATGGTTGTCTCATGCTATTTCCAGGGTTTGTAATTTTATTTAGATGGACGCTCAAGGAGAGATTAGTCTATGCTATCCTATCCAGACCCCTTTCTCTGGTGCTTCCACCATCATTTCTTTTTCATCTATTCAACCAACAAACATATATTAGGGTCTGTGCACTGATAAAAACCCCAGGGAATGTCAGAAAACAGCACATGGAGGCTAATTTCTGTCTGGTGAGGAGAGATGAGCAAAAACAAATGATCAAATAGAGGTCACCTGTGTAGAGAGTGCTCACCTTAGTGTCCCAAGTCATAAGAGTGGAGGTCAGACTAAATTCTACTCAGGATTCCAGTTATTTCTGTTGAATCAACTTCCCTAATATCTATCCCCTTATTGTAGCCTTCCTCTTTTCTAGCTCTCTTCTTCTACTTGTATGACTTTAGTGCTGCCCAGTTTGCTACTCTACACCTGGGAGATTCCAATCATCCTTCTTCCATGCTGCTGCCTTGGAGTCTCTCTAAGATACAGGTCTGGTTGTAACTTTCTCCTGCCAAAAGTCAGTAAACAACTCTACAGAACTACAATTCCTTCAGTGGCTATGGGGAAACTGTCTACACCTTTATTTCAGTATATGCACAGTCTCCATGGTCTGCATCTTGGTTTCATCAGACCTCACACCCATTCCCTCTTACACATCACAGTCTAGAACTACCAAAGGTCTTTGAACACATCACAGCGTATCAGCTCTCCTTATCATGGTGTGTACTTGACCCTATGCCTATCATGCTTCTCCCTCTCATCCGATTGTCTACCAAATACAAGATAAAATGAAACAAAACCCACCTATTTATCTGACACCACAGGGTGTAAATGATGCCTCCAGGAAGCTGTGACTTCCTCTGATATTTAATTACTCTCTACTCTGTGCTAACTTTACTATGCTTCCATACTTGCCCTTTTCACAATGAAATATTTTTGTTTACAGTTGTTTCCATGTTTAGTTAGTGAGTAAACAGAGGCTCTGTCTTATTCACTTCATCATATTTAGTATTTAGGAGCAGTCAGGCATATAGTAGTTGTTAAATGTATGTTGAATGAACAAAGTCCATGAAAGGGCTTACAGCAGTGTTATCAGTCTATATTTATAAAAGAGAGTGAGAGAGAGATGGAGGTGAGTAGGTGTTATAGCTATGGGCTTGATGAACCTGAATCAGAACAGTTGTGGTCTTGGAATATAATCTTTGCTTTCATTCCTTCCCTGTTTTCTCCTCAGCACTGGGCTCAACTCATCTCATTTCTATCATGGAATACGTTGATGGAGGCATTCATCCACACTGTCAGTCCTTGGGATGGTTATCCCAGCCCACACTGAAATGGAAGTCCACAGGGACATGATTTGCCATCAGGCTCCAAGACAAATGTGGACAGGCATGGTCTGTTTGATGTGGAGACCTCCCTTACAGTCCAGGAAAATCCCAGGAGCATATTATGCTCTATCCAGCATCCTGATCTGAGCCTCACGGTGGAATCCGAGGTATGGATAGGAGGCGAGTGGGGAGGAGATGGAGGAGCAGGGAAGGGGTGGATGTTTGAGTACCAGAGGGAAAACAGAAGCCTCTATCTCAGGATTGTTGTTTAGTACTGCCTTGTTTTAATGATTAGTTTTGAAAATCAAAGTCAATGAGGTAGGGCTTCCCTGGTGGCGCAGTGGTTGAGAATCTGCCTGCCAATGCAGGGGACACGGGTTTGAGCCCTGGTCTGGGAAGATCCCACATGCCACGGAGCAACTACGCCCGTGAGCCACAACTACTGAGCCTGTGCGTCTGGAGCCTGTGCTCTGCAACAAGAGAGGCCGCGATAATGAGAGGCCCGCGCACCACGATGAAGAGTGGCCCCCGCTTGCTGCAACTGGAGAAAGCCCTCGCACAGAAACGAAGACCCAACACAGCCATAAATAAATTAAAAAAAAAAAAAGTCAATGAGGTATACAAAATAAAATCATAAACATTTAATTATTAGTAGATGGAAACAAAATTGTTTATAATTCCAGAGTGGTAGAATGAAGTGTTTCCTTAACCCCCATGGTGCACCCTTTCAAATTTAACACATACAAAACATTAAAAATTTTTAAATTTTATATTGGAGTATAGTTGATTTACAATGTTGTGTTAGTTTCAGGTATACAGCAGAGTGATTCAGTTATACATATACATGTATCTATTTTCCAGATTCTTTCCCCATATAGGTTATTACAGAGTATTACAGAGTAGAGTTACTTGTGCTATATAGTAGGTCCTTGTTTATTATCTATTTTATATATAGTAGTGCATATATATTAATGCCAACCTCCTAATATATCCCTCTCCCCTGCCTTTCCCCTTTGGTAACCATAAGTTTGTTGTTTAAGTCTGTAACACATACAAAACTTAAGAAAACTAACTTGAGGAACAAGAAAAAATTGTTTACCCATTTTTTAGAAAACATTGTTACACTATGACAAAGAATAGAATAAAAGTTATTAATAACTTCAGGAGGAATTTGAAAAATAATAAGGTAACTAATGTAAACTGAAATATATCATCAATCACAACCAGTGTAAAATAACAAAATTTGCCAGTAAAAGACAAAAATATCAGAGTGGATTAAAAAATCCCAGTGTTGCAATTATAAGAGAAAAACATAAAATATATGAACTATTCATTGAAGATAAAAAGTGGTAAAAGATATGCCAGACAAATATTAACCAAAGGAGAACCATAACGTTAGTGTCAAATAATAAAATAGAGGTTTTAAGAAAAAAGCACTATTAGAGATAATTATTCCATCAATATAAAAAGTTAATTCACTAGGAAAATATTTAAAAATTTAATGTATATGCACCTTATATCTTTAATATTCACAAAGCAAATATTGATACATATACAAGGAAAAATTGACATACTGTGCATTTCGAACCTGACTAAATAAGTAGACAAAATTAATGAGAATATAATATTTGAACTACAAATTAATAAGTTTGATCAAGTAGACATTCTTAGAATACTGATTCCTCAGAAAACATTATTTTGGAGCACACATAGACCATTCACAACCTTTCACCATGTACAAGCACATAAAATGGTTTTCAGAAAATCTCAAAAAATTGGTGTCATTCAGGCAATGTTCTCTAATCTAAACACAATATAATTAAGTTAAATAACAATAATAAAAATAGTGTAAAATTCTTATATATTTGAAAAATTTTACACACACTTCTAAAATAACTGAGGACTCAAAGAAAAAATTATAATAGTACTTATAAAATTTTTAGAATTGAATGATATTGAAATCACAATATATCATAATGTATGAAATGGAGCTAATTTGGTTTGAGTCAAAGTTATATCCTTAAATATTATTATTAGAAATGAAAAAGTTGAACATTTATCTGTCTGTCATTTATATTTAAATCATAATATACTGGAAGATAATAGAAGGATAGAAATTATAAAGAGAAGGATTTGTAGAAATAAAAAGACCAATAGTACAGATTAATAAAGTTAGATGATTCAAAGTACTATTAAAATAGATAAGCATCTGGCAACATCAATCAAGAATAAAAGAGAGGGGGCTTTCCTGGTGGCGCAGTGGTTGAGAATCTGCCTGCCAATGCAGGGGACACGGGTTCGAGCCCTGGTCTGGGAAGATCCCACATGCTGTGGAGCAACTGGGCCCGTGAGCCAAAACTACTGAACCTGCGTGTCTGGAGCCTGTGCTCCGCAACAAGAGAGGCCACGATAGTGAGAGGCCCGCGCACCGCGATGAAGAGTGGCCCCCGCTTGCCACAAGTAGAGAAAGCCCTCGCACAGAAACAAAGACCCAACACAGCCAAAAAAAAAAAAGAATAAAAGAGAGATGGCACAATTAAGCAGTGTAGGAAATAACAAGGAGGAAGAGCCAAAGATTCAGCAGAGAGGTATACAATAAACTATTTTGAATGACTTTGTCCTTTTCTATTCAAGAATGATAAAATTAAAAGTTCCTAGAAAAAATATAAAATACAAAATCTAACTCAAGGAAAAATAAATGACCTAAGTAGTTCTATAACCATGAAAGAAATTGAATCACTATTTAAAACTATTCCCACAAAGGAGACACCTTAGCATATTGTTTTACACACAGTATCCACCAAACGTCCAAGAAAACAGAAAATTTCAGTCTTACAGCAAATTTTCCTGGAAATAGAAAATACTAAAGTCTTTTTGTTAGCTTACCATAATTTTGATATCAAACAGACAAGGGCAGTTTGGAAAAGGAAAAGTATTGATCAACATTATCCAGATACAAAAATATAAAAGTAATACAGAAATTTTGCAAACTCAAACCAAAGGGTATAAAAGCCATAATGCATGATGGCCAAACTGAGCTTCTCCTGGAATGAAAGATTAGGTCAATGTTAGAATATGTGTTAATGTAATTATTATCTTAATGAATTAAAGGAGTAAAACTATAATTTTTTAACAGATGTGAAAAACAAATTTCAACATCCATTCATGATTTAAAATTTTAGTGAATCCAAAATAGAAGAAAATTGCTTATGAATCTAGAATTAAAAGAGAACCTCCTTAATCTGATAGAAAAAAAACAAACTTAGCAAACATCATGCAAATTGTATATCATCACAGCAAATATCACACATAATCAGGAACATAATAAAGATGATTGCATTAAATATAGCTCTCCAAAACTATACTGGAGTACTAGTCATTTCAATAAGGGAATAAAATGGGAAAAAGTTATAACGTTAGAAAGGAATAAATAGAATGGCCACTACACAGAAAATCTAGAAGAATCTATGGATGAATTCATCATATTCATGTGATTTAAGATTAATAACCCAAATAAACTGCATTTCTATACAACAGCAGAGAAACAGCAAAGACAGAAAAATAAACATGCCATGTACAATATCAAAAGTGTGTAAATTAGGAATAAGTCCAATAAAATATTTGCAAACTTATTAAAGAACATTATGAAACTTTATTAAGACACTAAAGAAAACTGAAATGAGGAGAGACATAAAATCTTTCAGATAAAATATGTGTAATTTAAAGACATCATTTCTCCCAGAATTAATCTAGAGATTCAAAACAATTTCTTTGAAAATCTCAGTGGAGTTTTCTTAGAACTTGGTAAGTGAATTTTATGTGGTAGAGCAAATAGCCAGGAATTGACAAGACACAGCAGAATAAGAACAAGACTGGGAATCTTAGTCTCCTATATATCAAGACATTTCCCAGAGCTGTGATGATTAAGCCAGCCAACATTTTGGGCGCAGAGATAGCCAAGTGGACCAATAGTAAAGAACAGAGAGCCAGGAAACAAATCCAAGGTTAAACAGAAACTTGATGTAGACAGAGTTGACACTGTGTGTTAAAACACAGTCCATTCACGAAGGATGCTGGCACAGTTGTTATCCATTTAGAAGAAACTGAAATTGATCTTGTAGCTCATTTTACATAAAAAGATAAAATACACATAGATCAAGATTTATACAGATCTACATGCTCACCAGCATCTGATGTCAATATTCCAGATTCAGCTGTTCTAATAGCCCAATGAGTGAAACCATAGGCACCAAAAGAGTAAAGTGCCAGAGTCTAAACTCCCTGTTGCCAAATCTTGGCTCCCTGTGCACCGATGCTGAATAAAAATACAGAGACAGAGATTTGGAAGATAAGAAATAGAGAGGTTTTTTATTTTCTTTGCCAGGCAAAAGGAAGACACAACAGGCTAGCACCTAAAAGAACTGTGTCTCCCTGTCCTGGGGAATTACAGGGGGTCTTATAGGTGGAACTCTCTGTCCAGGGTAAGTGATAAGGGTCAAAGTGGTGAAGGTCTTGTATTCTGCTTCTTCTTCTTGTAATATTTTAAAACAGTCACATTGTAACAAGGAAGAACTAAATCGGACTCCATGTTTGATCTGTTTCTTTGACTTTAACCTTTGCTTTTCCTTGCTTTTGTTATTTTAATCATACATAATGGCCTGCCTCAGGGAACCCTGCCCCTCTGCCTGAATGTTAAACTAAAGTGTCCCTGTTCAGCTCACAGTGAGATAATCTGACCCCGCCCACCAGTGGAAGGCTGCAAGAAAGAAGAAATTAACACATCCCCTCCCCGAGGCTGGCCATGCCAGGGGATATTTGCAAAATTTATGGCCTTTTGACTTTACTTCCTCCTCCTCCGCTCTGTGCTATAAAAGAAACTGGCATCCAATCCCTGAAAAGATGGTTTTTCAGACATTAGTCTGCCATCTTCTCGGTCTGCCGGCTTTTCGCGTGGCGAGCAGAGCGAGCTTGGACTCGGTAACAACTGCTGGCATCAGGCAGCCTGGTAACTGGTTCCGTTCATCTCTGCGTTATCGGCCTGCGACCTTTTTCTGAGATGTAAACAGCTACAAGGGGTGATTTGCTACAAAAGAATGCAGCGAGAGTAAATGCCAGGTGGATTGTACAATTCATACGGAGTCAGTTAATTAGCCTTGTTTAGCTTTGTGAAGTACAAGTCTAGCGACAAGTGTTTGTTAATAGTAACAGCTAAAGAATAACTAAGATTGCTTAACTGTTTCAGGCCTGTTTATGTTGTTTCCCCAGCCTATTCATTGTTTGCTTATTTTCCTTGTTTGTCAGAAAAGTCTCATTTCTACATTTGCTACAACATCCCCACCTCCCATGGACACACAAAAGAAGTAGTTATACATGAAGCAATCCCCTCTGAAAGAAGTCCAGAAACTGGCTGAGTGACTCCTACACATTGGGCTAATGAGCAAATACCCACATCAAAACAGGTAGGAAAGGCTGGGGACACACTCTTGCCAAGAACCCCACCCCTGGCACAGTGCCAAAAATCAGAGGTGGGGGAGCCGCCCCCCACCCCCACCCAATTCCCAGTTTCTGTCTGAAGAGTGAAGGGTTTGGAATACACAACTAGCACCTCAACTTTTAAGGCTCCCATCAGAGGGATTGGCCTCCAAAACACCTAGCTCTGCAAGTCATGGGGTTTGTGTGCATGAGACCCACAAACTACTAGAGCAAACAAAGAAGCAGTTATTCATGGGAGCGAACACTTAACTGCAGCTATCATCCCAGTGCTCAGAGCTGAGGGAGCAGGAAAAAAGTGCCCATCTTCCAGTCTTTTCCTGAATGGAGTCTATCTGCATACTTTAAAAGCTGCAACCTAAGGATCAGGCTTCTAATTTAGCACACATCTCAAGGCTGATGCAAGCCTCCTCAGAGACCAGGGAAGCCTGCAGGCACTCCCCATCACCCTCTCCCTCCTGCCCACCCCAAGTAGCCATTGTCCCACTGAAAGGAGTTTGTACATATGTCTCTGCCTCAGCTTTTGTGGCTGCTGCCCAAGGGGACATCTCCCCTGGTCACATGGCTCTGATAGCCAACAGGGCTTCCATTCAGGAGTCCCACAGACTATAACAAACAAAGAAGCAGTTCTTAACTGGCTATCTCCCCAGGGCTCATTGTAGAGGGAGCAGAAATTCCCATCTCCTCGGTTTTTCCCTTAAAGGGGTCTATTTGCATACTTCAAAAGTTGCTACCTGAGGGTCAGGCTTCTATTCAAGCTTGCATCTATGGGCTGACTGCAATCCTCCAGGGAGACAAGGGAAGTGTGGGAACATCCCCCTTGCCCTCTTTCTCTAGCTCACTCCAAGTCACCAGTATCTCCATGGAAGAATATTATACACATGTCTGCTACCTGATCTTTTGCAGCTGCTGCCTGAGGGAAGTGCCCCTGGATCACTGGCTCTGATAGACAGCAGGGCATGCATTCAGGAGTCCCACAGGACTGTGGTCAAAAAGCAGTTCTTAATGGGCTTAGGAGCAACCATCCCATGGTTATAACACCCCAGCTCAACACAGAGGGAGCAGGTAAAAAAATCCTACCTCCCAATTTCTTCCTTAGAAGGTCATAGCGTGTCCCCAGATGCTGCCTGAGGGTCTTGCTTCCAACTGGTCTGCATCTGGGTGCTGACTGTGATCCTCCCATTTAGGACACTGATAGGTATTGGCACACCCAGAGCTACCGGGAGCCACTAAGAAAAAAGGTGGCTTGGCCAGTCGCAAGGGTTTGAGACACAACCGGGAGCATGAACTAGGCTGATTGACGAGGTTCATGGCCTACACAAGACCACTGTGTCAAAACTAGGGAAGGCGGCAGCTTAAATCTACAATTATTTCAAAATGAAAAATTTAACTTAAAAAAGTGTCCGCTGAGTTGTAGTTCATTATACATAACAACTGAAATAAGATATGTTGAACACAGTTTCAGAGATTCAATTAGTGTTAGCCCCATCAAATAATAATTGAACAAAAGGCCTTAAAAATCCCTGTAGCTTCAAACATGAGAACAATTATCTTCAGCTTATTTAAACTGCAGGATGCCATCTTGTGCCATCCAAAGTAAATAAGGATTAAAGCCATGAACAAGAAATGGTCAAGGATAAACAAAACTAGATACTACTTAAGATAGTGAAGACAAATTTTATTTTATTAATTTTTAAGGTGGTGAAAACGGATTTTATTCAGGAACAATTGCAATATGGAAAAAGAGACCTCAGAATAGAACTGGGTTCTATTCCAAATACAGAACGGGCAAATGGGAATTTATAAGCCAAGGAGCAGGTTGGGGTCAGTGATGGGAAATTACTAAGAGAAAACATGAGAGATAGGCGTTTCTGGTTAGAGACCTAAGAGAATTCTTGCTGAAGGTGATCTCGGAGAGACAGCAGTGAGCGGTACTGAAGAGAGATCTTAGTTCTCTGCCCAGGAATTGAACCTGGGTAGCCTGGGTGAAAATCAGGAATCCTAGCCACTAGACCACCAGGGGCCAGAGGCTAGAAGCAAAGTGGCCCTAGCTCTTTCTCCCCATTTGCATGCAAGAATGTTTCAAGGAGGCAAAAACTGTAAAAACAGGTACAAAGTTTATTATTAGACACATGGGATAGCATGCTGGAGAGCACACAGACAAACAGTTTGTTTACTTAATTCAGAAGCAAAGCAGAAATACACACCTGGAGAGGAGTGCGGGCGTCCTCAATGAGAAGCGCAGTGAAGAGGTGATTTAAATCACTTATATAGGACAGTCCTTCTGTGTCTTTGTTTACCTTTGGCCAATTATCTCATTTCTTTTTTCACACCTGACTGGTCCCAGGACCCTCCCCAACATGTGTGCGCAACTTTTTGCTAAGATGGATCCCACCGTAGAGGCCTGTGGGAGTATGTCCACCCATATTATGGGGTGGGGGCCCCTCCCTTTTTGACCCCCAAGGAGCCTTCCTGTGCATATGCAGACAGGGAAGTTTTCCTTGACCTCAGGAGTGGGCATCTTATCTCTTTACTTCAACAGAGCTCAGCTTCTGCCCCTAGCTTTGCCCTCAGAGCGTCTGGGTGAGAACAAAGCTTCAATTTTACTCCACTTGACAAACACCAGCTGCCAGCCCAGGGGCCCATCTATCTCCTACCTCAAAGGAAGGCAGGGTGATCAGATACCAAGGGTGGAGGATGAGAAATTTGATCAGATATTGAGTGTGATCTGATATTGAGGGTGGGGGGTTCTCTCTAAACTGATATTGAGTTGAAGATTCTTGCTACAGTTGGGGTGATTCAGGCCAGACAATGACAGACACCAAGGTCAAGGACTCTTAAGGCTTAGAGGAGCCTGATTAAAGTTTTAGTCAAGGAAAGAGTCTGTCAGGCTTCCTTGGTGGTGCAGTAGTTAAGAATCCGCCTGCCTAATGCAGGAGACACAGGTTCGAGCCCTGGTCGGGGAAGATCCCACATGCCGCGGAGCAACGAAGCCCGTGCACCACAACTACTGAGCCTGTGCTCTAGAGCCGCGAGCCACAACTACTGAAGCCCTTGCGCCTAGAGCCCATGCTCCACAACCAGAGAAGCCACCGCAATGAGAAGCCCACGCACCGCAACGAAGAGTAACCCCCACTCACTGCAACTAGAGAAAAGCCCATGTGCAGCAATGAAGACCCAATGCAGCCAAAAATAAATAAATAAAACAAAATTAATTAATTTTTAAAAAAAAGAATCTAATAAAAAAGGAAAGAGTCTGTCAATACTGTTGTGAAGCCAGTAAAATTGTGTTTTGTTTGTTTGTTTGTTTGTTTGTTTTGGGGGGGCCAATTACTCAGAGTTTAAAGTAAAAGATATTGAATTATTTTTAGTATATACATTACGAGCTCTTTTAAAGCCCAAAATTATGAATATTATGATAGCTCAAACTTGAAATGAAAAGGCCAATGAAGCATCCTACAGGTTATAATTTCTAATAAGGTAAATATTGATCTCTATAATCTACATAAACAAAAATTCTTTGGGGGCCCTTGAATTTTTTAAAAAAGAGTAAAGTGTTCTTGAGACAACAAGTGAGAATACCACTGTGAACATGCCTAGTTGATATAGGTCTGTTTCTTGTCTTAACCTCATAAAGAGCCACTGTTAGGGAATTCCAAGCACCTATAAAAGTCCCTGACTGGGCCTAGCTTTTTGGTTCTTTCAGCCTAGGTTGGTGGTTTTTGGTGACCTGAGGGACTTTGGCCACAGTTAGCTTATTTCCTCTGTTTTTAAAACTTTTTTCATTTGTTTCTTTTTCTTTCTTCTTTTTCCCTCATTTTTATATGGTTTTCTAGTATTATTCGTTAGCATTGTTAGTACTGTTAGTTAATATTGTTAGTATTGTTAGCAGTAGGTCACCATGCTGCAGGGCCTCGAGGCCACCTCTGCTGATGAGGAGACCCACCTTGACAATTACCAGCTCCTCAAGACCATCGGCCAGGGCAGCTTTGCTGATGTGAAGTTGGCCCAGCACAACCTGACTAGGACAGAGGTGCCTGTGAAGGTCATTAACAAGAGTCAGTAAAGTTCCTCCAGCCTCCAGAGCTTGTTCCATAAAGTCCAGAACATGAAGGCCCTGAATCACCCCAACATCATAAGACTATTCAAGATGATTGACATGGTAGAAACACTCTACTTGGTTATGGAGTATTTTAGCAGAGGACAGGTGTTTGATTATCTACTGGTCTGGTCCACTGTCACATGAAAGAAGAATAGGCCTGAGGCAAATTCTAGCAGATAGTGTCCACTGTGCAGTACTGCCACAAGAAGGGCATTGTCTACAGGGATCTAAAGGCTGAGAACCTGCTTTCTGATGCTAACTCACATATAAAAATTGCACAACTTGGCTTCAGCAATTAGTTTACCTTTAGCAACAAACTGGATTCCTTCTGTAGCGGTTCTCCTTATGCTGTCCCAGAACTCTTCTGGGGCCAAAAGTACGATGGTCCAACAGTACATTTGGGAAGCCTGCAGTCATCCTCTATACTATGGTCACCAGGTCTCTGCCTTTCACTGGACAGAGCTTCAGGGAGCTGCAGCAATGGGTACTGAGCATAATATACCATATTTCTTCCTTAATGTTCATGGAGTGTGAAAACCTGCTCAAGAAATTCCTCATCCTCAACCTTAGTGACGAGTCACTTTAACAGAAATCCCAAAGAACCCATGGATGAACGGGGACAATGAGGAGGAACTGAAGCCTCACATCAAGCCACCCCCTGACTACAAGGATCCCTGGCAGGCTGAGTTGATGGTGTTTATGCGCTACACATGAGAAGAGATGCAGGACTCATTGATGGGCCAGAAGTACGTTGAAGTGATGGACATCTATTTACAAGAGCTTTAGGGCTACCGTCACCATGAAACCCATGCCTTCTGCTGCGCCCACCAACAGTTGCTGTCCTTCCCATCCTGCATTTCACAGCATTGGGTTTCTGCTGATCCAAAGTAGAGAGTTTCAGCCATTTCCACCTTTAAGTCCTACTATAAGAATAGCAACACAGGGGGCTTCCCTGGTGGCGCAGTGGTTGAGAATCTGCCTGCCAATGCAGGGGACACGGGTTCGAGCCCTGGTCTGGGAAGATCCTACATGTCGCGGAGCAACTAGGCCCGTGAGCCACAACTACTGAGCCTGCGCGTCTGGAGCCTGTGCTCCGCAACAAGAGAGCCCCGCGACAGTGGGAGGCCCGCGCATCGCGATGAAGAGTGGCCCCCACTTGCCGCAACTAGAGAAAGCCCTCGCACAGAAACGAAGACCCAACACAGCCAAAAATAAATAATAAATAAATAATTAAAAAAAAAGAATAGCAACACAGAAAATCAATGGCCAGGAGAGGACCAGGAGTCAGGGTAGAAGTTCAGCAGCATAGCTATTGCAGAAAATCAGTGGTTTTCATAGGCAGACACTTATGTTTCAGGTCAGTCAGAAAGACTCTGCATGAAGCTCAGAGCAGAGTGGAGTCAATCAAACACCCCATGGTGGGCAGCTAACACAAGAAAGAATGGGGTGGTCAAGCTGTGCTCCCTGTACTTCATGGAGCACGTATATCATAAGCTCCATGGAACCCAACAATGTGGTGCAGGAAATCGACCAGGTGCATGACACCTTTCTCTCTCTCTTTCTTTTTTTTCCGTTGAAAAGGAGCACTCTTGTAACTAATTGAAAACAGTTTCACAGTAAAGCAATAAATATCTGAGGATGTAAAATGTAAAAAGACTTTAAAAGTCTGTGTTTAAAAATCTCATGAAAATTTATTATAAAAAAATGTAATTGACAAGGAAATTTGGCTGTTTCTGTGACATACAACATTTTAAAGTAGTAACTGGAATTATGACAGATAATATTACATTGTTGCTTAGTATTAGGCAAAGGAGCACTCGGACATTTCATAGACAGCAAGAGCATTGACAAATTTCTAGGAATTTTATACAATTCAAAATATTTATATTAATAACATTTCACCCATACAAATATAACCTAGGGAAGGTTAAGCATCTTTTCTTGACAATGTTTCTTATATAATTTAATAAATCAAATGAACCTAATTAGTCTTAACATCTCTCTTTTTACCTGGTGAAAGAACAAACAAACCCTTTGTGATTTTCCAGGCGGCCTCTGGGAAATCTCAAAGTCAGTCTGAGATCCGGAATATTTTATTTAGAATTTGACTTTGGGACAGCAAAGTTGTCAAAAACGTCAAAAGGTTTGAACACTTGGATAAATAGGATAAGTCACTGTGAAACAACGTGAAGCTACCTATTTAAAGTAACAACAGAGTACTTCAAAAGAAAATATAAGCGGTAACATGATTAAAAGAAAAAACAAAACTTTTGTTCTTTCAAAACTGAGAAAACTTTGGCTCTCTCAAATAATCAAGTACATGATAAAGCCAACACCAGAAAAAATGTTAAGGCACAGAATCTTTGTTTCCTAGGCAGATTACTTAAAAGGCAAAAAAACTTTTTACAGCCTCTTAAGAGCAGACCAATAATTAAAGAAAACTTTGTCATTTTAACAGAGGAAAACAGAACTCTAGCTTTGTATCAGTAATGATACTAAAGATCATTTTTAAAAACGCTTTAAATAAATCCATCCAATCTTAGCCAGCTTGGACCACGAGAGATGAGATTCCTTTTTCACAATCCTTCTAAAACTTTCCCTATCTATTCAGGTTTTATCCTACACTTTCCTCTTTCTTGTTCTGGAACAATCAGTCATTTTATTTTAGGACAAAATTATTCTTTTTTTCTGAACAAAACATATCCTAGAGGAGACCTTCAAGATGGTGGAGGAGTAAGACGTGGAGATCACCTTCCTCCCCACAAATACATCAAAAATACATCTACATGTGGAACAACTCCTACAGAACACCTACTGAACGCTGGCAGAAGACCTCAGATTTCCAAAAAGGCAAGAAAATCCCCACATACCTGGGTAGGGCAAAAGAAAAAAAGGAGACAAAAGAGTAGGGATGGGAGGGAGCTGTGAAGGATAAAAAGTTTCCACACACCAGGAAGCCTCTTCACTGGCAGGGACGGTGGGGGGGAAGCTTCGGAGCCACAGAGGAGAGTGTAGCACAGGGGTGCAGAGGGCAAAGCGGAGAGATTCCCGCACAGAGGATTGGTGCCGACCAGCACTTACCAGCCTGAGACGCTTGTCTGCTCATGCTCGGGCGGGTGGGGGCAGGGAGCTGAGGCTCGGGCTTTGGAGGTCGGATCCCAGGGAGAGGACTGGGGTTGGCTGTGTGAAGACAGCCTGAAGGGGGCTAGTGCACCACAGCTAGCCGGGAGGGAGTCCGGGAAAATGTCTGGACCTGCTGGAGAGGCAAGAGAACATTGTCTCGGGGTGCACGAGGAGAGGGGCTTCCTGCTCTGTGTGCCCACAGACAACAGAGCACCGCCTAAGCAAACTCCAGAGACAGGTGCAAACTGTGGCTATCATCTTGGACCCCAAAGACAGGCATGGACTGCTACTGCTGCTGCCTCTGCCACCAAGGATCCTGTGTGCATTTGCAGGTCTGTGCCCACACCTTCCCAGGAGCCTGTGCAGCCCACCACTGCCGAGGGTCCCATGATCAGGGCCAACACACGGAGAACACACAGGGCACCGCAGGCTGTTGCAACGTCACGCCAGCCTCTGCCACCCCAGGCATGCCCCACATTCCAACTGTGACTACTGTACCCCTCCCTCTCCCCGGCCTGAGTGAGCAAGAGAGCTCTAATCAGCCGCTGCTTTAACCTCCTCCTGTCTGGGCGGGGAACAGATGCCTGAGGGCAGCCTATACGCAGAGGTGGGGCTGAAACCAAAGCTGAACCCCAGACGCTGTGTGAACAAAGAGAAATAGAAATTTCTCCATGCAGCCTCAGGAGCAGTGGACTAAATCCCTGCAGTCAGCTTGATAAACCCTGCATCTGTGGAATACCTGAATAGACAACGAGTGTTCCCAAAATTGAGGCTGTGGACTTTGGGGGCAACTATGGACTTGGGGTTTGCTTTCTGCGTTTGATTTGTTTTTGGCATTATGTTTATCTTAGTTTAGTTTTTAGTGATTGTTTTCATTTGTGGGTTGGTTTATTGGTTTTGTTGCTCTCTTCCTTTTTTTTTCCTCTTTCTGTGAGTGTGTGTGTGTATGTTTCTTTGTGTGATTTTGTCTCTTTAGTTTTGCGTTTACCATTTGTTATGGGGTTCTGTCTGTTCTTTTTTTTTTTCTTCCTTTTCTTCCAAGCTGTGCAGCTGACAGGTCTTTGTGCTCAGGCCGGGTGTCGGGCCTGAGCCTCCAAAGTGGGAGAGCCGAGTCCAGGATGCTGGACCACCAGAGACCTCCCGGCCCCATGTAATATTAATCAGTGAGAGCCCTCCCAGAGATCTCCGCCTCAACACTAAGACCCAGCTGCACCCAATGGCAAGCAAGCTCCAGTGCTGGACGCCCCATGCCAAACAACTAGCAAGACAGGAACACAAACCCACCCATTAGCAGAGAGTCTGCCTAAAGTCATACTAAGTTCACAAACACCTCCAAATACACCACCGGACATGTCCCTGCCCACCAGAGGAAAAAGATCCAGCCCCACCTACCAGAACACAGGCAACAGACCCCCCCCCCCCACCAGGAAGCCTACACAAGCCACTGGACCAACCTCACCCACTGGGGGCAGACACCAGAAATAAGAGGAAATATGAACCTGCAGCCTGTGCAAAGGAGACCCCAAACACAGTAAGTTAAGCAAAAATGGGAAGACAGAGAAATATGCAGCAGATGAAGGAGCAAGGTAAAAACCCATGAGACCAAACAAATGAAGAGGAAATAGTCAGTCTACCTGAAAAAGAATTCAGAATAATGATAGTAAAGATGATCCAAAATCTCGGAAATAGAATGGAGAATATACAAGAAACGTTTAACAAGGACCCAGAAGAACTAATGAGCAGACGAACAATGATGAACAACACAATAAATGAAATGAAGAATACTGTAGAAGGAATCAATAGCAGAAAAACTGAGGGAGAAGAACGGATAAATGACCTGGAAGATAGAATAGTGGAAGTAACTGCCACAGAGCAGAATAAAGAAAAAAGAATGAAAAGAATTGAGGATAGTCTCAGAGGCCGCTGGGACAACATTAAACACACCAACATTTGAATTATAAGGGTCGCAGAAGAAGAAGAGAAAAAGAAAGGGACTGAGAAAATATTTGAAGAGATTATAGTTGAAAACTTCCTTAACATGGGAAAGGAAATACGCAATCAAGTTCAAGAAGCGCAGAGTCCCATACAGGATAAACTCAAGGAGAAACACGCCAAGACACATATTAATCAAACTATGAAAAATTAAATACAAAAAAAAATATTAAAAGCAGCAATGGAAAAGCAACAAATAACATGCAAGGGAATCCCCATAAGGTTAACAGCTGATCTTTCAGCAGAAACTCTGCAAGCCAGAAGGGAGTGGAAGGACATATTTAAAGTGATGAAAGGGAAGAACCTACAACCAAGATTACTCTACCCAGCAAGGGGCTCATTCAGATTTGACAGAGAAATTAAAACCTTTACAGACAAGCAAAAGTTAAGAGAATTCAGCACCACCAAACCAGCTTTACAACAAATGCTAAAGGAACTTCTCTAAGCAGGAAACACAAGAGAAGGAAAAGACCTACAATAACAAACCCAAAACAATTAAGAAAATGGTAATAGGAACATACATATCGATAATTACCTTAAATGTAAATGGATTAAATGCCCGAACCAAAAGACATAGACTGGCTGAATGGATACAAAAACAAGACCTTATATATGCTGTCTACCAGAGACTACTTCATACCTAGGGACACATACAGACTGAAAGTGAGGGGATGGAAATAGATATTCCATGCAAATGGAAATCAAAAGAAAGCTGGAGTAGCAATACTCATATCAGATAAAATACACTTTAAAATAAAGACTATTACAAGAGACAAAGAAGGACACTACATAATGATCAAGGGTTCAATCCAAGAAGGAGATATAACAATTGTAAATATTTATGCACCCAACATAGGAGCACCTCAATACATAAGGCAAATGCTAACAGCCATAAAAGGGGAAATTGACAGTAACACAATAATAGTGGGGGACTTTATCACCCCACTTTCGCCAATGGACAGATCATCCAAAATGAAAACAAATAAGGAAACACAAGCTGTAAATAACACATTAGATCAGATGGACTTAATTGATATTTATAGGACATTCCATCCAAAAACAACAGAATACACTTTTTTCTCATGTGCACATGTACATTCTCCAGGATAGATTATATCTTGGGTCACAAATCAAGCCTTGGTAAACTTAAGAAAACTGAAATCATATCAAGTATCTTTTCTGACCACAACACTAAGAGACTAGATATCAATTACAGGAAAAAAAAACTGTAAAAATACAAACACATGGAGACTAAACAATACACTACTAAATAACCAAGAGATCACTGAAGAAATCAAAGAGGAAATAAAAAAATACCTAAAAACAAATGACAATGAAAACACAATGACCCAAATCCTATGGGATGCAGCAAGAGCAGTTCTAAGAGGGAAGCTTATAGCAATACAGTCCTACCTCAAGAAACAAGATAAATCTTAAATGAACAACCTAACCTTACAGCTAAAGCAATTAGAGAAAGAAGAACAAAAAAACTGCAAACTTAGCAGAAGGAAAGAAATCATAAAGATCAGATCAGAAATAAATGTAAAACAAATGAAGGAAACAATGGCAAAGATCAATGAAACTAAAAGCTGGTTCTTTGAGAAGATAAACAAAATTGATAAACTATTATCCAGACTCATCAAGAAAAAATCAACAGAATTAGACATGAAAAAGGAGAAGTAACAACTGACACTGCAGAAATACAAAGCATCATGAGAGACTACTACAAGTAGCTATATGCCAATAGAATGGACACCCTGGAAGAAATGGAAAAATTCTTAGAAAAGTACAACCTCCCAAGACTGAACCAGGAAGAAATAGAAAATATGAACAGACCAATCACAAGCACTGAAATTGAAACTGTGATTAAAAATCTTCCAACAAACAAAAGCCCAGGACCAGATGGCTTCACAGGTGAATTCTATCAAACATTTAGAGAAGAGCTAACACCTATCCTTCTCAAACTCTTCCAAAATATAACAGAGGGAGCAACACTCCCAAACTCATTCTATGAGGCCACCATCACCCTGATACCAAAACCAGACAAAGATGTCACAAAGAAAGAAAACTACAGGCCAATATCACTGATGAACATAGATGCAAAAATCCTCAACAAAATACTAGCAAACAGAATCCAATGGCACATTAAAAGGATCATACATGATGATCAAGTGGGGTTTATCCCAGGTATGTAAGGATTCTTCAATATATGCAAATTAATGTGATACACCATATTAACAAATTGAAGGATAAAAACCATATGATAATCTCAATAGATGCAGAAAATTTTTTGACAAAAGTCAACACCCATTTATGATAAAAACTCTCCAGAAAGTGGGCATAGAGGGAACCTACCTTAACATAATAAAGGCCATGTATGACAAACCCACAGCCAACATCATTCTCGGTGGTGAAAAACTGAAACCATTTCCTTTAAGATCAGGAACAAGACAAGGGTGTCCACTCTCACCACTATTATTCAACATAGTTTTGGAAGTTTTAGCCATGGCAATCAGAGAAGAAAAAGAAATAAAAGAAATCCAAATCGGAAAAGAAGAAGTAGAACGGTCACTGTTTGCAGATGACATGATACTATACATAGAGAATGCTAAAGATGCTACCAGGAAAGTACTAGAGCTAATCAGTGAATTTGGTAAAGTAGCAGGATACAAAATTAATGCACAGAAATCTCTTGCATTCCTATACACTAACAATGAAAAATCTGAAAGAGAAATTAAGGAAACACTCCCATTTACCACTGCAACAAAAAGAATAAAATACCTAGGAATAAACCTACCTAAGGAGACAAAAGACCTGTATGCAGAAAACTGTAAAACACTGATGAAAGAAATCAAAGATGACACAAACAGATGTAGGGATGTACCATATTCTTGGATTGGAAGAATCAACACTGTGGAAACGACTATACTACCCAAAGCAATCTACAGATTCAGTGCAATCCCTGTCAAACTACCAATGGCATTCTTCACAGAACTAGAACAAAAAATTTTACAATTTGTATGGAAACATAAAAGACCTCGAATAGCCAAAGCAATCTTGAGAAAGAAAAATGGAGCTGGAGGGATCAGGCTCCCTGACTTCAGACTATATTGAAAAGCAACAGTAATGAAAACAGTATGGTACTGGCCCAAAAACAGAAATATAGATCAATGAAACAGGATAGAAAACCCAGAGATAAACCCACGCACATATGGTCACCTTATCTTTGACAAAGGAGGCAAGAATATACAATGGAGAAAAGACAGCCTCTTCAATAAGTGGGGCTGGGAAAACTGGACAGCTACATGTAAAAGAATGAAATGAGAACACTCCCTAACACCATGCACAAAAATAAACTCAAAATGGATCAAAGACCTAAGTGTAAGGCCAGACACTATAAAACTCTTAGAGGAAAACATAGGCAGAACACTCTATGACATAAATCACAGCAATATCCTTTTTGACCCATTTTAGAGAAATGGAAATGAAAACAAAAATAAACAAATGGGACCTAATGAAACTTAAAAGCTTTTGCACAGCAAAGGAAACCATAAAGAAGACGAAAAGACAACCCTCAGAATGGGAGAAAATATTTGCAAATGAAGCAACTGACAAAGGATCAATCTCCAAAATATACAAGCAGCTCATGCAGCTCAATATCAAAAAAGAAACAACCCAATCCAAAAATGGACACAAGACCTAAATAGACATTTCTCCAAAGAAGATGTACAGATTGCCAACAAACACAGGAAAGAATGCTCAGTATCACTAATCATTAGAGAATTGCAAATCAAAACCACAATGAGGTATCATCTCACCCCGGTCAGAATGGCCATCATCAAAAAATCTAGAAACAATAAATGCTGGAGAGGGTGTGGAGAAAAGGGAAACCTCTTGCACTGTTGGTGGGAATGTAAATTGATAGAGCCACTATGGAGAACAGTATGGAAGTTCCTTAAAAGTCTAAAAGTAGAACTACCACATGACCCAGCAATTCCACTACTGGGCATATACCCTGAGAAAACCATAATTCATAAAGAGACACGTACCACAATATTCATTGCAGCACTATTTACAATAGCCAGGACATGGAAGCAACCTAAGTGTCCACTGACAGATGAATGGATGAAGAAGATGTGGCATATATACACAATGGAATATTACTCAGCCATAAAAAGAAATGAAATTGAGTTATTTGTAGTGAGGTGGATGGACCTAGAGTCTGTCATACAGAGTGAAGTAAGTCAGAAGAGAAAAACAAATACCATATGCTAACACACGTATATGGAATCTAAAAAGGAAAATGGTTCTCATGAACCTAGGGGCAGGACAGGAATAAAGACACAGACGTAGAGAATGGGCTTGAGGATATGGGGAGAGGGAAGTGTAAGCTGGGACGAAGTGAGAGAGTAGCATTGACATATATACACTACCAAATGTAAAATAGGTAGTTAGTTGGAAGCAGCTGCATAGCACAGGGAGATCAGTTTGGTGCTTTGTTACCACCTAGAGGGGTGGGATAGGGTGAGTGGGAGGGAGACTCAACAGGGAGGGGGTATATGGATATATGTATACATATAGATGATTCACTTTGTTATACAGCAGAATCTAACACAATATTGTAAAGCAATTATACTCCAATAAAGATGTAAAAAAAACCCCAAAAAAGCCCCCCCAAAACCTGTCCTACATTCCTTGCATACATTTCATGTAAAATATTTTTCCTTCACGCTTATTGTTTCTAGTAGTTTTATTTACATATATTGATTACACTTTTTAATCATTATGGAGAAAACTAGGAAGTAGACAGTTGTAAACTGTCATATATCAGCATTCTGCAGCAGACCAGCAAATTTTATAAATATAACATACAATTTTTATAGGTATATGTTTCCTTGTGGAACAATTTTTTTAGTGTGGCAAAAAAGAACATGTTTATTAACAGACACAGATTATCGTTAGCCTTTCTGTACCATATAAAATTAAGAAGCCAAAAGTATATAAACTTAAACTTATGCCTAATAATGAATGTTTCTGTATTTTATCTTACTTAGAAATGATCTATATATTTAGTGAATATCTATTACTTAAGTTGGCATAAGTCTAAGGTTGCAAGTTACAAAAGAGATTTTGGAAACTACTTTTAAGTAAATACATTATAAAATGTAATTATTGTTGAAATAAAGTTTGTCAGAATAATGACTCAATTTGATTAAAATCAAATTTATAGTTTTTATAATCTTAGACATCTAGTAAATATAATATTAGCTTATTTGATTATTAAACTGAAGTAGAATAAAAATGTATGACTATTACATTTAATTCTAACAATTATGAAGACATGTCTTTTTAAAAATTAAACCTACAATATCAAACTGGTCTTATTTATCAAAGATTTACCTAAATCAAGTGAACTTGAGAAATATTTCTGTATTTTGGGGAGTTTTAGGAATATTTAGTTTCTATAATCACTTATTTTTATCTAAGCCAATTCAAATAGAATTTCTTTAAGGGCTTATATATGTGAATTTGGTAATACCATCTGCAGGTAGGAAAATATCACATAACGTACATGCATAAACATATAAACAGATATAAATAGAAATCTTATGGCTTTCATTCTGAAATTTTAGCTATGAGTCAGGCATAAAAATGATACAAAACTCACTAGTCTATGTCAGATTTTGTCCTCATCTCTGCCCGCTTTATATTTTTATCAGAATTGTGTTTCTGGCAGATGGAACAAGTAAAGTTACCTGCTCAATATAGGTACTAAAACATTTCATCATATTTCTGGGGGGAGACTTTTAAGATTTTCTTTTGCCCTGATGTATAATCTCACAGGGGCTAAATTTGGAGTGAGGGACAGAGGAGACAGTAAATGGCAATCCGGGTATCTCCAAATCCTGTATGAGTGGATAAAATATCTGGTCTGTCTCCCATTAGCTCTTTTTACGTTTTCAGCCTCGGGTGGTTGCTTTTTGGGTCTCTTGATCCCTTGAGAACCTCCGATGGGAGAGCAGGGGGCCTAAAGTTTGAGTGACCTCAGGAGAATTAGAGGCTGGAGTGGGAAGGGAAGGTCTAGTGGGTGAACAGAGGCATACAGGAGATAGGGGTTTGAGGGGAGACTTAGCAAAAGATTTAAGGGAGCTAAAGGGAAAACTTAAGGCGGTAAAAGGATGCAGGAGCAGAGGAGATGGGAAAGGATACATCTCAGATGAGATAGTTTGGGGGAGATATTATGTTTCCCAGAGAAGCCACTGAAATTCCAAATTATCTTTAGTAAAGTCAGCCCACAGGAAAGGACGTGAACAGAATGAATGCCACTGTGGTGAAGCGTATTGGCTGCAAGGGTTTGAAAAGGGGGGGGAGATTTCAGCTGGCTGAAAATCTCCCATGTTCTTTTTTTTTTTAATTTATTTTTGGCTGGGTGGGTCTTCATTGCTGCGTGCGGGCTTTCTCTAGTTGCGGTGAGCAGGGGCTACTCTTCATGTGGTGTAAGGGCTTCTCATTGCGGTGGCTTCTCTTGTTGCAGAGCACAGGCTCTAGGCATGTGGGCTTCAGTAGTTATGGTATGAGGGCTCGGTAGTTGTGGCTCGTGGGCTCTAGAGTGCAGGCTCAGTAGTTGTGACGCATGTTCTGCGGCATGTGGGATCTTCCTGGACCAGGGCTCAAACCCGTGTGCCCTGCATTGGCAGGTGGTTTCCTAACCACTGCGCCACCAGGGAAGTCCTCTCCCATGTTCTTAACTAATGGTAGTTTGCAAACAAAGAAGCCTGCCTTTAACCCAGGCTTCATGTCTTATGAACAGAGAATTCTGGGACCCTAACCCAGCCTCTGTTTGCCTGGGATTCTAACTCAGCTTGTATAGTAGATTCAGAATCTTAAGAGTCAAAATTTATCATTATCAGCTTCGACAGAGTTTTTTTTTTTTTGAGCACTGGATCAGGAGTCAGACTCGCCGATGGATTCCTGATCAGTAAGTCAGGAGTGAAGACAGAAGCTTCAGAGTTGTGCAGCTGGGGTCCTGAGTGAGTAATACTTTATTGAAATAGGAAAACGGAGCTCAACTCTGACTTATGCAGAGGTGACCGGCTGTTTGAAAGGGAGGATGAGGGAGTAGGGAGGGGGTAAACAGGGGCTCAAGTAGAGTCAGAAAAATGGAAATTTACAAGAAGAGGCACTTGTGGAAGCTGGCTCCTGCCCTCCTACAGAGACTAGGAGACAGGGATGCTATCTTCAAATGTCGACTGATACAAACAGTAAACTCTTTTGTCTCCGTTGAATTTTCCCAGGCAGGAACTTTAAAGGGGGCTGGGTCACCCCAGGGACACAGCCTTGAGTTGTTAGAAATGATGTTAGAGTTTGTTCAAGTCTCTTAGGTTGGGTGGTAGATGAAACCATTTGTGCTGGGAGACTACAAGGTTGAGGAGTAGTCAAGAATAGGGCTCAGAAGAACCTGAATTTGGTCAAGGTGTCTTTGCCTAAACCTCATGAATAAGTGAAAAAGTTAACGTTCACGTAAAGTGGTAGTCAGACTAGGGATATGAGTGCTAATGAACATCTTGCCCCCAAAATGCCAACCACCATATTGCTTTTCATAATAAACACGAAAAGCAAAACAAAGCAGCAATAGACAGGACTGCAGTCTCCAGGGGCTGTTAGTCAAACCCAGGATGGGGTCAGGGTCAAACCACTGCAGACCTAGGCTAGTGGAGGCTCTCGGGACCTTGTCCCTGGGGTAGCCTTCTGAGCTTTCCCATGTTAGGACAGCGATGGGGATCGGGTCGTAGGGCATAAATCAGGAGCCAGATCCACGCTCCGAGCCTAGGGATGGAGGCATGGATCCTGAGGAGCCTCAGGAGAGGGGGCAGGGCTGGTGTTGGAGGAGGGACTGAGTCCAGGGGCCCAGAGGGAGTAGAGAGTCTAGGAGTACTTGGTGAGCGGCAGAGGTGAGGGCTGGTTCTCTGTGTGTCCCGAAGGGGTGGGAAATATGAAACCAAGAACTGAGAGGAGTATGGGGGTGGGCTGGGCTGAGGAGTTATTGTCTAGAAACAAAATAGCTAAGGGGACACTGTGGAAGGAGAGGTCAAAAACTCATCTCCTGGGAGGAAAGGAGAGAGAAAGCCATGGAGAAGCCTGGCTACACACATGCACATCCCCACACTCCTCACACACAGATGTATTTGTGTGTGTGTGTGTGTGTGTGTGGCATAAAAAAGAGATGGGGAGCGGGGAGATTCATTTTGTGAGCTCCCCTGTGGTTTATTCTCTCTTTATATGGCCAATAAACTAACTGAGTCACTCACACATAAAACCTGACTTCACATCCCAGATTTGGTTGGAACTAAGTTTCTTTGCACTTTTAAAAACTTAAGTTTATCAAAGTAATACAGGCTCATGTTTAAAGAGTAAAATTGGACAAAAAACATAATAAAAAAACAATAGTCCTGGGGCTTCCCTGGTGGTGCAGTGGTTGAGAATCTGCCTGCCGATGCAGGGGACACGGGTTCGAGCCCTGGTCTGGGAAGATCCCACATGCCGCGGAGCAGCTGGGCCCGTGAGCCACAACTACTGAGCCTGCGCGTCTGGAGCCTGTGCCAAAAATAAATAAATAGATTACAAACAAAACCACAAAAAAAAGAGAAGAAAGAGAAGAAAATGTATTTAAAATATGTTAAATATATACACGGAAGGAAGTTCAAGTAGAGGCTGTAATCTTCACCTCCTTGAATTAAAAAAAAATAAAAATAAAAAAATAAAAAAAATAAAATACAGACACTTCATCTTGTGGCAGATACATTATCCATTGTTTGTGTTCTAACTTTGTTTATGGTATCTTTCATCTTAGAGTGATATAAAATTTTAATGTACATAAATATGCTAATAATTTATTTTATAGTTTCTGGGGTCTGTTTCATGTTTTGAATATAAATATTATTTTAAAGGCATAAATATTTAAATAGAAAGAAAAATTTATTTCTTGCAAATGATAAAGTTGTCTACCTAGAAAACCCAAGAGAATCCACTGAAAAATTATTTGAACTGATGAGAGAGCTTTAAAGGGTGGTCAGGTGCAAGATATAAACAAGAAGACAATGATTTTTCCCCATACACTAATAATAAGGAATAAAAACACTTTTTAAAATCCCTTTCATAATAGCCACACAATCTGTGAAATAAAATCTAGGAGAAAAAATTTTAACAATGTGCCTGAAGAAGCAAATGAAAAGACTATACTGAAGGACAAAAAGTGGACAATATTCTTGGGTGGAAAGTTAACATATAATAAAGATGTCAGTCATTCTAACCCAAATCCCAGGATGTTTATTTTGAAAAATAGAGAAGACGATTCTGAAGTTCATATGGAGAAGCAAATATGTAAATATACTTCAGACACTTTAAAAAAGGAAGCAAAATCAGAAGTGAGATGCCCTTCAAATACCGAAATGTTACTAAACAATGTGTTTCTGATGTGGGAAGAGATAAATAGGTAAACAGAACAGAACAGAGACTTTAGCAACAGACCCAATATTGTATGGAAATGTAGTAATTAATAAAGATGCCACTTCAATCATGGGAAAAACTGCGGTTTTTCTTTAACAAGTGATATGACATTTACTTTCCACTGGAAATTTTATATTCCCTCACCACACACATGCACACACACTCCTGATGAACATCAATGAAATAAAACCTATAGAATTATTAGAAGATACTAGAAATATTTGTATCGTGTTTATCATTTAAAATTATATTGATATTCAAAACATGAAACAGACCCCAGGAGCTATAAAATATTGGCATATTTATCTATATTAAAACTTTACATCTCTCTAAGATGAAAGATGCTGTAAGTAAAGTTAAAACAGAAACAATGGGTAAAATAATTCTAGTCAGTATCCAAAATATCTAAAGAACACCTACAAATTGATAAGAAAAGGTAAGCAATCCAATATAAATGAGATAGAACAGACAACTCACAGCCCTGAAATACAAGTAGACCATAAACATGAATGAGAGATAGGAAAAGACACACTAAAATAAATAGAGCAAAATGCAAGAGATTTATGACTTCAGCATTTATTAAAAGTGTGCACAGAGATGGGCACCATTATACCCTGCTGCTAAAAGTGGCAATTGGTGTAACATTTTTGGAGGGTAGTCATCAAAACCTTAAATGCATGTTCTCTGTTATCCAGAAATCCCCTTCTGTTCTAAGGAAATCATTACACAAACGCACAGAACACATTCAGTGCAGCTTTTTGTGTGTGTAATAATGAATTTCTGCCCATCAGAAGCCACGACAGACAAGATAGAAAAGGTGCACAGAGCAACAAGTGTGGGATGATGTGAAGCATCTCCCTTGCAGACTTGAAAGCCAAGTCTGAACAGAGATACTGTGTCCATGACCAGCTCTTGGCCTCACCTGGGACAGATTCTCAGAACTGCACCAGGCCGTAGGGTATGCACCTCCCAAGGGATGTGGTGTCATGGAAACTCTGCCTTCCTATTACACTGGTGGAGTCACTCACGCACTTTGCAGCTTGAGTTCTGGATTGTGCAATGAGGGGCTTGGGAGAGGTGATCTCTAAGATATTCTATCTCCTACCTGCTGTGGAGGAACTTACTTCTAATCTTAGTCTCTTCGTTCCCTCCTCCATTTTCCTTCCTGGGGTCTGCTCAGGAGTTGGTGTGCTGTCCCAGCTGTGGGACAAACATTTTAGTAGTCCCCGGAAGAGGTCAACTCTGAATGATATCCTCCTTTTTTCCCCCCTCAGGCAGTTCTCAACAGGATCTGCATTCAGCTGGTGGCTTCTTTACAACCAATTTTCATTCTATTTGGTTTTGCACATTGTAAGAGGATGCTGGCTAATTCTTTACCGGCTAGGAATTCCTCTGAGGCTGGAGAGCCCAATGCTGATGCCTTTGGGCAATACTCTTCAAGTGACCCCAGAAATGCCTGCTGACCTTGGAGACTGGTGACTGGGCAGTGGAAGGGTGTGTGCAGCCCTTGCAGCCCTTTACACCTCCCAGGACGCAGCTAAAGATGAGCGCCTGCATTTCAGAGAGCAGGTAGTGTGCTTCTCCCTGTCTCTCAATGCATGTGTGCACTTCATCGTTTGTGTGACAAAAGCACAATGGTGGGTGCCCTGCCAGCTGACAGGCACAGGACTTTCAGTCTGAGTTTCCTGGAAAACAAGAAAAGAAGGTATGTACTGAGGAAAGCTCAGGAGGCCATGCTTTGGGCTGGGGGAAGGTTGGTAAGAAATTAGCAAATCTTTCTGCCCCTGAGCAGTGCAGAGCAAAAACGATCTCCCTTAATGATCGTGTCCTCTTTTGTGTATCAACTTATGCGATTAGCTAGTATCCTTCATGAGGAGGAATCTCTGCTGGTACCCAAGAAGATGCCAAGGGTCAAGGAAACTTGGCACTGAACACCAGGAGCCAGAACTGTAGATGAACAGAAAATATAGTCACATAAAGACATTTGTAAATGTGGCCCCATTAGACATTTATACGAGCTCAAACTGTACGGGGCAACTTGAAGAGTGAGAAGGAGGAAGTGTGTGCACAGAGAGAGGTGGAGGAATTCATCCATGAAGACATTGGAAGAAGTTTTTAGCAGGAACTTGGGGAAAGAGATTGGCAGAGAGAAGAGGTGGGTAGGACGCGGGGTGAAAATGCATGGGGGTGGAAGTGACCACCGTGGGTGCTTGACTCGTAAAGATTAGGGGCCAAGAATAAAAAGAAAGAAGGTTGGAAAAGCTAGAATGAGCACTGAGAGGTAGAGAGAGGGGTGATACAAATTTCTGCATGGACTGAAGATGAGGGAAAACATTTTATGTATTCTCAAACTCAGGAGAGAAGATGACTGCCCTCTCTCCCCCAAACCTGCATCTGTGCTCACAAGCTTATCTTAAGCTGCTCTTACCGCCATTTCTTTTGCTATTTTTCCTTAGCAGAGGAGAATGATTAATTCATATGCTTGAGAGTTTGGCATTACTTTTTGTTCCATCTCCCCATGTTATGTGTGAGAATGGCCTTTGTGCTTGGGGTGTTCTCCTGCTCCCACACCCCTGAATCCCCTCAGACAACCTCATGGTGAGGGCCGGTGTACATCAAGGAGAATTGGCCTAAGTGACCCAACGGAGTAGCTCTGAGTTCCCCACTGTCCAAGGGCAGGTGAGGGTCCTTCCCTTTTCACTTTCAGTTCTCCAGGAGTCCAGAGCTCACTCTCTTTTTGGATACAGGCATTTATGCATTTCTTGAGGCCTTGGAATGGAGGTGCATATATGCAGCTGGTGGGAAGGGGCACTGGGCCGTGTCCTTGCTGGAGGATGCACCCTGAGGTGTAGAAAGTGGCAGGTGGGGTCTCCCTCCCATAACCCAGCAGTGACTTCTGTGACTTCTGGAAGTCACAGAAGTGAACTCTGCCTGCTGCCTTTGCATTCTTGCTGTAACAATCTCCCCTCTCCCCAGGTGGTGTGGAGGACCACAGGGGAAGGCCAATGAAAAGCTCAGGATGAACCTTTCCAAACAACCCCTCCATACAACCATCATTTTCTTCTCTAGCCTGAATCACTTCAGGTCCTTTGAACTTTGAAATGGCTCCTGACTGCCCAGTAGATCAACGTTTCACTTCGCTGTGTGGAATGAAGAGTCCTTTGCAATCTGGTCCCATCTATTTTTGTCCAGCCTTCAATTCCACTGAGGACTTTCATAAATGCTCGTGGCAAGCCCATAGCTTTTCCTGCCCCATACGTGCTGACCACTTCCCTCCACTCAGAGTTTCTGTCCCCTTCCCCTCGCCCCCATCATCTCCCTGATCCTGCCCTTTATTGTGTCAATTTGATGTTTAATCTGTCCCTGAGCACCCCTCTGTCTCCCCAGCCCCAGGGACCTGAGCTCACCACTCAGCCCCCTTTGCTGTCCTGGGATGTCTCTGTGCATGCATAAGCCTGGGATGCATGCACCAGCCTGCCTGAATATGGAGCATTACCTTCAAATTGGTGTCCCTGGGGCTTCCCTGGTGGCGCAGTGGTTGAGAATCTGCCTGCCAATGCAGGGGACACGGGTTCGAGCCCTGGTCTGGGAAGATCCCACATGCTGCGGAGCAACTAGGCCCGTGAGCCACAATTACTGAGCCTGCGCGTCTGGAACTTGTGCTCTGCAACAAGAGAGGCCACGACAGTGAGAGGCCCGCGCACCGCGATGAAGAGCGGCCCCTGCTTGCCGCAACTGGAGAAAGCCCTCGCACAGAAACGAGGAAGACCCAACACAGCCAAAAATAAATAAATAAAATAAAGAATTATAAAAAAAAAAATTGGTGCCCCAAAGCTCACTGTTTTCACCTCCATCCACTAACCCAGAACCCTAGCACTTGCACAGACCCCTCCCCAAACAGGCATTTCTGGGAGTCTTCCATGTGCTTGAGTTACCCCGTGTCACAGATCTGACTTGTCCCCTAGGAAGGATGTCAGTGTCGGGGTACAGCCAGGTGGCTGTCACCTTGGTCCACTGTGCTTCTCTCCCAAGAACACCAAAGTTGCACAGTGGCATATGGCAAAATGGGGTGGGGTGGGGTGGGGTAGTCATTGCTTCTTATTTTTTGAGTTCCACTCCATTAGAGAAATCCCAGGACAGCACCCACTGTATTTCCAAGTTGTATGTGAACAGCTCTTGCAGGTTTTACTTATGGCAAAGTTACCGGGTTATTTTTCTTACTGTCCTTACCCTGCAGAGGAGGGTATAGCTGGTTAAGAGTTGAGCGCCAGACCTTTCCTAACCCTTAGTTAGTGGATATTCCTGTCCTGTCTCTGTATCTTTTGCTACGATGGTGAAGAGAGAGGGGCTAGCCAGGCATGGCCATCCTGCCTCCCTGGAGCCCCAGATATCCCGGGCAGCCAGCTGGAGCGTTTTTTCCCTGCTCTGAGCCTCTGTAGTTTACAGTCTCTACAAACCTCCCAGATACCTTTCCCCTCCTTCTAAGACCTTGGAGGGACATTTTCCATGGAAATTCAATTCATGGTTTTCCTCACACAGGCAGGATGTGACAGAGACTTCCTCGTTTTGTTCTATCTATCTTGGTTTTTATAGCAAAGGGCAGGGCAAGCAGCGTGTGTCTTAAGGTGGAAGGTGGGTGGGTAATTTTGTCAAAGATGAGCTGGTCCCCCTCAACTGAACAGCCAGCCCATGTCTAGGGGACCTTAGCATCTGGAATCTGGATACTTCACAGTTGTCTCCCTTGCAGGGAAATTGAGATCACCAGGATTCATCCGCCATTTTGGACCCTTTGCTGCTACTTGCCAGGTATGTGCCTCATTCTCAATGCCTGTCTAAACCTCCACCTTGCAGAAATGGCAGGCAGAAATGAGGGCTTAGGAGAGAGTGCAAGATGAGTTGGCACCATCTTATCAGCTGAGCCTGGCTGCAGGATAGGGATGTCAGTGTGACCAAGGGGAGATGCCCATTTAGGCAGCTCCACTTGAAGAGGAAGGATTCTGACACATCCCATTTCCCCCTCAAGCCATGTGAAGCCTCAAAGAGGGTCCCTCCTTGGGACAATTCATCTCCTGTAGAGACAAGGGGGTGGAAACCCTCTTGTGGACCTATTGAAATAAAAACCAAAGCAAGCCAGCGAGCATTCATTGACAGCTTGTGAAGGGCAAAGCATTGCAGCAGGTGCTAGAAGGGGAGCGGGTGCAAGAGTGCAAAAGCCCTATGCCTGGGGGCTCATAGCTTAGGATACGGAGAATGGGAGAAAGGCAAAGCACACACAGCCCAAGCTTACAAATTAGCAAAAGCAAAATATAACAATCTTTAAAGAGAAACTCAAGAGCTGAAGACTGGAAATCAAGGGAACATAAATGTTGTTTAGGAACTGGGGATGCAGGAGGAGAAAACTGGAATGGGGTTGGAGTGAGGCCAGGGAAAAAATGAGAAGGAAAGAAGAAGGAAGAGGAAAGATAGGCTTGGGTGGAAGGTAGCCGCATTTCAGCAGCATTTCTTTGGCATCGGTGTGCACGACCCCTTATTCCTCCTTGAGTCTTCAGAGGCTCCCTGGAGAGCAGGGAGCATGTACCCCACCAGCAAAGCTTAGCTCCAGCCTGAGACCCCCTTTCTGGCTGTCCTTCCCCTCACTGGGTCCTCTGTCTTCCCCAAATATGCAACGTGGCCAGTCTCAACTTTCCCCCGCAAAACCTCCCCATTCTTTTTCTTTTCAGAAAAATAATCTGAAATCCATTTACACTGTGATGCGAATAGCTGAAATCAGAAAGTGTTTCCCTTCCAAGGGGTAAGGATCAGAGACTTTCAACTGCAAAAGGAGGTTGGAAAAGGCAAACTTCAGGCAGCGAGTGGGGAGTAGGGTGCCCTTTAGATGAGGAAGGGGCATTCAGCCCTTCTGAAGTCCCTTCAAGAATTTGCCAGACTGTCTCCCTCCTATTAAAGTCTTTAAAGTCAGGTCCTTGAGTGTTGGAAGGAAAGGTACCACAAGGCATTACCTTCTGCTAGAGAAGATGCTGTTGATAAGGTCTAAGAGAAACTCCAGTTTTAAGTTGTTTTATCAGAAGTGGATTTTTAAATTTTTATGCATTTGTTGGTTGGTTAGTCTTGTGGCTGACATATGGGGTCTCAAACCACTTCTTCAGTGCATGTGAGATGCTGTCAGGGTGAGCACTGCAGTCTGTGACCAGGCGATTCCTAACAGGCGTCACAGTTTGGGGGACAGGAAAACTGAGGGTGCACCCAACTTTGACACACGACAGCTGGTGTGGAATCTGTATCAAGAGAAGGGCAGAGCTTGGGAGGAACCCCTACTCCACCACCTCCTAGCCGTGTGTGCAGGGCAAGTCGCTTGGCCTCCCTGCCCCTCGGTTTCTTTGCCTGTAATTTGGTCCTATAATAATAGTAATAATACTTCTGATATAGGTAAGTACTTGGTAGATAGTAAGCGCTCAATTTATATTAGTTTTTATTACTGTGGGCACATGCATGTGTATATGTGTGTTTATGACCTCTTCCCCCTGCAGCCTCAGTGACTGAAATCCCATGAATGTATCACAGCAGAGAACTGCCGTCCTGATAGTAATTCCTGTGTCTGGAACACACTGACTGACAGGTGGCAGCCTCCCCCTGCCTGGGAATATTGGAGCATGTGCTCCTGCTGGGAGGTGCCCCTGCCCCCTGCTGTGGGCCTGTCTAATGCCCCATTGCTGCCTTGGGGAGGACTCAAGTTACCACCTAGCACAAGTCTTGACCAATTCCTCAGAGTCTGGCTGATCCAAATGGATCCAGAAACACTCTCTGAGCCCCTCTTGTTTTGGAAGGCATTAGCTGGTGCTGATATACCCTCATGACTTCACCCCATGGGGCTCTATGTCCTTTGCTGCCAGTTTCTAGGCCTGTCACAGACACATTCCTGCCATCAGCCAAAAGGGCAAGAGCCTGGACTGTCCAGCCTGAGCCTGGACCCTGGCCCAAGGGCTCTGTTCTGCTGGTTACTGTGTGAATAATGATTCCAATAGCTGCTGGCTATCAGCCGGGCACACTTCAGAGGGGACTCCTATCTCCTCCCTGAGGGGTCCCTTCTGAAACATGAATGGAGCCACCCCAACTTGCCCCTCTGTCTTCCCACCTGCGTGTGGAAGGGCAGGGCCCGCAGACCCTGGCCCACTCAACTCATAGGCCATTGCCCCTCCCTCCTGCTGTAGTCCTGTCAGCCAATGTCCTTCCAGCACAGAGGTCAGTCAGGGAGCCTCCCTTCCATTAACTCACCTGCACACCTCCTTAGACTAGTCTTCTGCTGCATGACCAGCAGCTTTTTTTTTTTTTAATTTGTACCTCTTAATCCCAGGGCTCCGTTTTTGGTTTTTTTTTAATTAATTAATTTATTTATTTATTTTTGGCTGTGCTGGGTCTTTGTTTCTGTGCGAGGGCTTTCCTCTAGTTGTGGCAAGCGGGGGCCACTCTGCATCGCGGTGTGCGGGCCTCTCACTATCGTGGCCTCTCATGTGGCGGAGCACAGGCTCCAGACGCGCAGGCTCAGTAGTTGTGGCTCACGGGCCCAGTTGCTCCGCGGCATGTGGGATCTTCCCAGACCAGGGCCCGAACCCGTGTCCCCTGCATTGGCAGGCAGATTCTCAACCACTGCGCCACCAGGGAAGCCCCCGACCAGCAGCTTTTTAAGTCCTTCATCTACTGTAAGCTTTCTTTTTTTATTGTTAACAATTTTAGTCTAAGAATTTTGTCAATTAAGGTAAATTAAATAAATCAATTGAAAAACAGATGAAAGGAAATAAAGAAGAAAAAAATATATGACCACCTGAATAGTTGCAGAAAAATAATCTACTAAAAGCTAATACTTTTTTCTCTCAGCTTTATGAAGTATGATTGACAAATAAAAATTGTATATATTTAAAGTATACAATGTGTATTTTGATATGTGCATTCATTGTGAAATGATTACCACAATAGTTGCAGAAAAATAATTTACTAAAAGCTAATACTTTTTTCTCTCAGCTTTATGAAGTATGATTGACAAAAATTGTATATAGTTAAAGTATACAATGTGATATTTTGATGTGTGCATTCATTGTGAAATGATTATCACAATCAAACTAATTAACATATCCATCACCTCACAAAGTTACCTTTTTTTGTGTGTGGTGAGAACACTAAAAATTTATTCTTAGAAAAATTTAAGTATACAATACAGTATTATTAATTATGATCGCCATGCTGTACATTAGAGCTTTAGAACTTATTCATCTTATAACTGAAAGTTTGTACCATTTGACCAATATTTACTCCATTCCCCCCTCCCCTTCCCAGCCCTTGGTAACCATCATTCTACTCTTTTTGAGTTCAACTTTTTTTTTTTTTTTTACTGTAAGCTTTTATATATAGAATGGATAAACAAGGTCCTACTGCAGAGCACAGAGACCTATATTCAATATCCCATGATAAACCATAATGGAAAAAAATATTTAAAAAATATATGTGTATAACTGAATCACTTAGCTGTACAGCAGTAATTAACACAACATTGTAAATCAACTATACTTCAATAAAAAAATAAAGTCCTTCATCTACATCCCACTAGTGATATTGCTGAGGGTGTGGCTGGGACTCTGCAGCCACAGGACCCCAGGAACACGTGCCACCTCGCAGGTCTGTGGGAAAAGGAAAACCAAACAGTGGAGTGGGGTGGCAGACAGAGGGAGAAGGGAGACTGGGGGAGCTGGAGAGTAGAAACTGCATGGGGCTTTCTGCTCTGGGGGTGCTATGATGGCATGAAAGGAGAGGGAGGCAGCCTCTGGAAGAAGATGGAGAGCAGAGAGCAGATGTTTGGAAGATGGAGGCAGAGAGAGGAGCTGACTTTTTTTTTTTAATATTTATTTATTTGTTTGGCTGTGCCGGATCTTAGTCGCTGCACGCGGGATCTTTGTTGCCGCATGCGAGATCTTCGTTAGGGGAATGCGGAATCTTTTTAGTTGTGGCATGTGGGATCTTTTAGTTGTGGCATGAGAGCTTAGTGCGGCATGCAGGCGGGATCTAGTTACCTGACCAGGGATCAAACCGGGGGCCCCCTGCATTGGAAGTGTGGCGTCTTAACCACTGGACCACCAGGGAAGTCCCTGACTTTTCTTTAGAGAGCACCCATCCCACCCATAGGAGGCTTAAGCTTAACAACCCTCTGAGTTGGACTGGTTTCTTCCATTGTTTAAGCAAAGAAATTAAGGTTCAGCAAGTTACATAATCTGTCTAAAGTCTCACAACTAAATAGAGGAGAAATGTGGAGAGGCTTATATATCTCCCAAGATGTACAGCTGCCCAGGCTCACTGGTTCTCACACTGTGAGGCATTACTTCAGGTCCCAAAGGGGCCTCAGGAGTGAAGAGGGAACAGCTCTTGCCTGGGGCTGGGTCTCCAGTGCCACAGATGAGGCATGGGGAGGGCTAGATGGGACGGCACCATCACTATGGTCTCAAAGATGCTATTGACTCAGTGATAGTCACCAGCTGACCTCCTGGGAGCTTCATCTGAAGTCTCAGGGATGGAAGAAGGTGTCCTAGATGTGGCTGGAGTTAAAAGGCAGCCCAGGCATGCATCCTACTTCGGAAAGATTAGAACTCTGTGTTTGTTCCTCTGTTTTGTGGACCTGATGTTCCAGGTCAAAGGGAACTGGGAGCAAGTTTGGGCAGAGAGAAGGAAAATGCATCTGGGAATCCTTATAGGTTTCCCTTTGTTTGGGTAAAGTCACTAAATTCTAGCTCAGCCCCAACACAATGCATGGCTCTGTTCCTGGCTCTAAACAATGCGAAGCTCAGAAGCTGCTTCCTCTGGGACCCTTTGGCCTTGTCCTCTCTCAGCTCTGTGAGTCCAAGCGAGGCCAACAATGCCATAAGCAGTGTCGCCTGTTAAAATTAGAAGCAGCTCTCACATCTGGCTATGATTGAAAAGAAGCCAGGCACTGGAGCTTGCAAGAACCAGACAAAAAATAATTGAGGCAGTGAAAGACATCAGGCCTGATGCATGGAGTTCCAGCTCTCCTGCGTCACTCCAGTACCTCTTTGTCCCTCTCCAGGTGGCCCCCACTGCTGAGGAAAAGTGATGGATTTCCCAGTCTCCCTGGACTCCTACCAGCGAGGACGTCTTCCCAGCAGTCTCTTCTTCCTCACTCACCTCCTCCTCCTCCTTCAGCCCGGGGAGATGCACTCAGGTAACATGTCTAATCCGCAGCCCAGACAGCCAGGACGTGAGCACCTCAGGTTCTGCCCACCCCTCCTGCAGGTGATCCCAGGGCTGAGATCTTGTAGCCTGGTACCAGGCTGTGCCAGGGGCTAAAATATAAGATTTCCATCCGAGTTGTTAAAGAGCCACCGCCCCCAAACACCATCCAGACCCACAGTGCTCCCCCACCATCCCTGCAGCCACCCACAATTCCACAGCTCACAAACATGGCAGAAGGCATAGCAGCAGGGTGCCAGGAAATTCTTATTGGTCTGTGCTTAGGCTGAACCAGTTGGAAAATATTTTTAACTCCTCTCCTGCATATAAGCCATAGCTTTTGAACGGCAGGAAGGATCCTAATCTTACCATCTCTCATGAAAGAAGCAACTAACAGAGAGTGTAAACTAGTTATGCAAATACAATTCCCTAATTCCCTGAGCTGGAAACCAGGGATACCAAGGTGACTAGGCACAGCCCAGATCCTCAGTTATTCAAGGGAGGGGGACAGACATGACATACACGGCTGTCCAGCTGTGTGACCAGAGCTGCAAGAGAAATGTACCCAAGGATTTGGGAGCACAACCAAGAGACCAGTTTGTTTTTTTCCAGAAAGCCATGAAGGGCCATAGAAAAGAGGTATTATTTGAGTAGAGCCTTGCAGGATGCACATTCTCCAGGAGGATGACAGATGGAGAGTAAACTGAGGCAGGGTGTGCCCAGGAAGAGGGCCAGGCATCAGGCATGGGGGCAGGGACAGCTGGAGAGAACCTGGAGAGGAAAGCTGGTAGGGATGGTGTCAGGGCTATACCCAGTGGGCAACAAGGGGTCTCAAATGGAGTGAAGAAAGGTGCCCCCATGCTATATGGGCAAAGTGAAGGATGGGAGAGATTCATAAAGGAAGAATTTAGGGTGGGATTAAGCTGAGCGTTGAAAGAAAGAAAAGAGGTGTACAGAAGCCAGAAAAAAGAATGAAGTCATGCTGGGTAGAAAGGCACTGCAGCAGGAATAGCAACTCTCATGGAAATTGCAGAAAACAGGGAGTAGAGGAGCCATACCGAGACATCACTGCAGAGAACAATCAAATGAAAGATCCAGATAAATTAAAATCTTGAAAGCAGGATTTGGCCTTAGATAGGAAACCCCATGAAACAAGGAGCCCCCCTAGATTATTTTAATACCCTTTGTTATTACAGAAGCTGTCCATGTGCATTAAACATGTTAGAAAATCAGACAAAGCAAAAATAAGAAAACATCTATTCCCACCAGGCAGAAAGTATCACTATCAATAATTTGGTCTATTTCCCTTCAGATCTTTTATTCTGTACATTTATGCAAATATGTCAAATTTTTAATCAAATAAGAGGATAGTGTACATACGGTTTTGAAACTTGCTTTTTTTTTTTTTTTTTTGCCAAAGATTCCATTTAATTTAATGCCCTGGCCATATTTACATAACTGTCCCCCAAATAATATTTGCAGTTGGTTGGTTCAAACCAGCTACAAGTCCAGCACCACACATTTGTATCTGGTTGTAATGTTCCTTGCGTATTTTTTAATGTGGCACACTCAACTTTTTCATGACAATTACTTGTTCATGCAACCGGACCGGTCATCCTGTAGAGTGTCTCACCTTTGTCATTTGAATGGTTTACTGGAAAAAAACATATTTGAGGAGCACTGATTTGGGCCATTGTCTGGGTTCTCGTCCTAGAGGAGGTCAGGGTGGTAGGCCATGGGGAGCCCATTCTGGCACACGTCGGGGATGAGGTGGAATTCTCGTGCCACCTGTCGCCGTACCGGGACGCCGAGCACATGGAGATCCGCTGGTTCCGGAGCCAGGCCTCGGACGTGGTGCACCTGTACCGGGAGCGGCAGGAGTTCTATGGCCAGCAGATGGCGCAGTTCCAGAACAGGACCGAACTCGTCACGGACGAGATCGCTGATGGCAGCGTGACCCTGAGGCTCCACCCCGTGGTCCCCGCTGACGAGGGTCCGTACGGGTGCCGCTTCGTCTCCAGCGACTTCACTGGGGAAGCGGTCTGGGAGCTGGAGGTGGCAGGTGCGTGACCTGGTCAAGCCCCAACAGAGAGGAGAAAATGGTCCATTTAGAAACAGGTCAAGAGTAGATAGAAAAGAACAGAGAAAGGGAAAATATCTCTAATTAAAAAAAAAAAAGTGTTAAAAAGAAAGATTCATTAGAAAATGAACCAAAAAATGCACACAAAAAAAGATACACAAATGGCCCTGAAACATAAGAAAAGATGATTACTTTTACTCATAGTGAGAAAAAGGCAAATTAAAGCTACAGAGATACAATTTTTTTACCCATCAGATCGGCAAACATTCAATATTTGGACCACACATTCTTGGTGGAGGTGTGGGGAAGCAGGCCCCCTCCTACCTTGGTTTTTTTTTTTTTAATTAATTTATTTATTTATTTATTTATTTTTGGCTGCATTGGATCTTCGTTGCTGCGCACGGCCTTTCTCTAGCTGCGGGGAGCGGGGGCTACTCTTCGCTGCGGTGCGCGGGCTTCTCATTGCGGTGGCTTCTCTTGTTGCGGAGCACGGGCTCTAGGCGCGCAGGCTTCAGTAGTTGTGGCACGTGGGCTTCAGTAGTTGTAGCACGCGAGCTCTAGAGCACAGACTCAGTAGTTGTGGCGCATGGGCTTAGTTGCTCTGCAGCATGTGGGATCTTCCTGGACCAGGGCTCAAACCCATGTTCCCTGCATTGGCAGGCGCATTCTTAACCACTGTGCCACCAGGGAATTCCCCGCCTACCTTCTTGGTGGAGTTCAAAGTCCTGCAGCTCCAGGTCAGGGGGACTGGGCAATGGCTAACAGGACTGCCTGTGTATCTACCCTTTGAACAGCAATTCTACCTCTAGGAGTTGACCCTGAAGATACACCTCCCACAGCTCCAATATGAAAAAAGGCATATGTATAAGTTTACATTGTTCAACAGTGGAAACTCCCTAAATGTCCAAGCATAGACGCTGAGTGTGGTCTATCACACTATGCAGCTAAAAAAATGAGAAAGAGCTCTAAGCTGATGTGGAGTGATTTATATGATGTTTTTAAGAGAAAAAAGGAAAATGCAAAAGAGGTTCTATAGCATGTTAACTTCTGTGTAAGAAAGGAGGAGAAACATGGCACAAAAGAAACAAGAAGGATAAACTAGAAGCTAATGAAATTGGTTACTTAAGGGAGGAGAGGGTGCAATGGGATGGAAAGGATGGAGAAATGCCTGGGGCTTTTTTGATCTAGTGTTTTTTACAGTATTGATGTTTAAACCATCTTAATGTTTTGCTTATTCAAAATATAAAGCTAGCTTACTTGGATAGAGAGATAAAGAAGTATATATAACAAAGCCACTTGACTGTTGGTGGGATTCAAGAGAGAGAAAAGACAATCTATTGAAATCTGGGGTGAGATTACTCTTCATTCTAGGGGGACTGTCCCTTGCATTATATGACTAAATATCAGTAGCCCTTCCCTATTTTAAAATGCCCTTCAGAGGTAGTGCTGTCCCCACATGCCACCGGTGATTTAGCCTGTCATTTATAGTCCACTGGTGGAGGGCTGCAAGCCCACAAGTGTGTTATGAGCAGTCACAGTCACGATGCCTTGTGGTGACTGCAAATGGTGAATGGTGGCATGAACTTCGCATACCGCTTCTGGGAAGGAGCCTGATCTTTCCCACTCTTCCTGCCTCTCTCAGGGCTGGGCTCGGACCCTCACATCTCCCTTGAGGGCTTCAAGCAGGGAGGCATTCAGCTAAGGTGCAGCTCCAGTGGCTGGTACCCCAAGCCACAGTCTCAGTGGAGAGACCATCAGGGACGATGCCTGCCTCCAGAGACTGAAGTCATCGTCAAGGATGCCCAAGGCCTGTTCAGTCTGGAAACCTCTGTGGTCGTCCAAGGGGGGGCCCACAGCAACGTGTCCTGCTCCATCCAGAACCCCCTCCTGGGCCAGAAGAAAGAGTTCGTGGTCCAGATAGCAGGTCAGTGGGTGCCAGCTCACCCTCATCTTCCTAGTCTTCAAGTTCTCCATGTCCATTATCCCAAAGACCATCTATTAGGACACAATTGCACTGGAGCCTGGCTGTGTATGGGGTGGGCTAAACTCGACACCTTGAAATTCAGACATAATATCAGGAACCTACTGAGTGTACAACTGACAACCCAAACAGTAATCGGGGGAGGCCGCAGAAAGCCAACATTATGAACCAAAGACCAGGCACTAAAATCCAGAAACTCTGGTTATTAGAGGGCATCATGAGAGCCCGTGTGGTCCTAATTTTATCCCTCAAACAATATTTATTGATCACCCACAATGTTCCCCAAACCCTTGGCCTCAGGTCCACATTCCAGCGGGGGAAACAGATACACAAAAGAGTAAATTAGAGCGCATGCTAGAAGTTGTTATCTGAGACAGAGAAACATGAAGCAGGGAAGCATGCTAAGGCAGGGTGGGGTGTATATATGGATTTAAAAGTGGTGGATCAGGGAAGAAGACCGTTAGGCACTGAGTTCAAAGGAAGACCATTATCTAGGATCAAAGTTTTATGGTGAGGCACCCACTTGAAGGATTTAACGTTCATGGCTCTAATTGTTTTAAGTCTTGAGGATAAACCCAACCTATGGGCCATGTTTCACATCGGTCCAAATCAATAGTTATATTACCATAACAGAAAGAAACCTCACCCTTATAAGCGATAACTTGTCCTCAGGTAAGAGGACTTGATCAGCACCATGTGCACCCGAAATTTACCTGGTAATTGGGTAATGAGTAACATCTGTGTTAGCTAATTGTCTTTATCCAAAGGAGAAATAAGATATCTCTTATCTCTATGACAAGCATGTAATTACAACTTGGAGCCAGGTGCCTAAGTGAAACTCCCAGCAGACCTGGAGATAGGGGGTACTTTCTCCTTGATGTTTCCATTTCAAAGAGATGGCTCTGAGCTCCTTAAGAAAAACATTCCTGGGTTTTAAAATTGCCAAGGGGCTTATTTAACTTTCAAAAAGATTTGTATACATCTTGAGGGGATAGAGAAAGAATTTACAAATTTTCTAAAGGAAATAGTCTAAGAGAAGGGAAAGGGGAATCTCCCTCCGTTTTTGCACCAGGGGAAATCCAGTTTTTAAATTTGTGTTTAACCTTGACAAAGGGTGTGGGTCACATGGATATCTGCAAGGAGGCCATTCAGGTAGAGGCCATTCAAGTGCAAAGGTCCTGAGATGGAAATGTGTGTAGCTATCTGAGGAGCTGGGAAGATGCAGGAGAGGCTGGAGATTGCAGGTCAGGGAGGCATAGGACCCTGAGCTCTTTAACCCCTAAGTCAGTGCTACAAAAACACCTGTGGTGAAGGACCAATCCTTTGTAGCTCAATACTTTTAACCAAGACAATAAAAATGCACTGCTAGAAAAATAAAATTGAAAACCGAAAGAACACATCATGCTAAATGAAATAAGCCAGACACAAAAGGACAAATATTGTATGATTCTCTTTATATGAGGTACCCAGAATAGTCAATTCATAGAGAGGGAAAGTAGAATAGATGTTACCAGGGGCTGGGGGTGTGGGGGGAATGGGGAGTTAGTGTTTAATGGGTATAGAGTCTCAGTTTGGGAAGATGAAAAAAGTTCTGGTGGTGATGGTTGCACAACAATGTTAACATACTTAATGCTGCTGACCTATAAGCTTAAAATGGTTAAGATAGTAAATTTTAGGTTATGTATATTTTACTACGATAAAAAAATAAAAAAATTTAAAAACCACTGAGATAAAAGCACCAATTTCTTATTGTCTTCAACAGACACAAAATTATTCTGTTAAACTGCCGCGAGAGTTTCTAAAGGGTTGCTCTCTATTTTGCATTCATTTCTTTACTGTCCAGCCACGGTCCTTGCGAACCCTGCCCCACATTCTCCCGCTGGGCAGATCCTCCCTAGGAAGCCTGGAGAGGGAAGAGAACTGTCAGTCAGCCCCACAAAGCTTTGCTAACAGTTCTTCCAAAGATGTGATGAGAAGTAGAAGCCAGGTGTTTGCAAGAAGCGGGAGATGACGTGTGGTTCGTCAGAGTGGTAGAGAGCAGTTATTCACTGGGTTTCAGGTATCAGCACCTTGGATTGTCATGCCCTTAGATGTAAAGCAAGAGCAGGAAGAAGTAGAGGGAGGTCAGGGCTGTGGTCACAGAAGTTCTAAGCTGGAGGACTGGGCAGAGCCCATCAGCACCTTCCTTTCACATCCTTCAGTTTGCAGTGTTTTCCTCTGCGCTGTGCAAGTTCAAGTTCGCCGCTGGTCCTCTGATGCTACTACCTCTCTAGAGCACTGCAGACTGGTTCTCAGGTCCGTTTTACAGAGGGCTATGCTGGGGCCCAGGAAGCATCAACCACTCACTGGGAAGGTTTTCCGGCACGCAGTGTCTAGACTAGTCTTCTCACTTAATGTTTAGCGAAGACCAAATCGAGACAACTCCATGTGGGGTGTTTTCCAGACGTATTTTTACCCGGAACCTCTCCCTGGAAGAGAGCTTTCCTCGGGACTCTGGTGGGAACGCTCCTCCTCCTGGCTCTCCTCCCGACGCTGGCGCTGTACTTCTTTCGGAAGCAACGGAGGTCCCAAGGTACCAGACAGGCTGGGGACTGCCCTCCTGGAGTTGGCTTTGCCCAAGAGGAAAGTGGTGCAGGCGGCCATAGCGGGGCACTGCTGAGGGGCCATCCTGCGGAGGCAGGGCTGGCATGGGTCGTGGAAACAGGCAGGGGAGCGCGTACACTCACGTCTGCTCCCCTTTTTTCTTGCTTTCAGAAAAGCTGAAGAAGCAGGCGGAGAAGGACAAAGGTAAGCAGAGGGCAAGACGCGCTCTTCGCGCACATCCCTGACTAGCAGAAGTGGGGACGCTGGGTGAAGAAGACGAGTAGGTCACAGCGGGGGGGGGGGGGGGGGGGGTTGGGAGAGGGCAGAGACGGGGGTGGGCGGGGGGGCGGCAGAGGTTTTCTTCCACTTCTCCCTCGAGTCCAGCTCAAACTGGTTCTCCAGAGCACATGGGGTTCCAAGTCTGTGCACTTTGGAGATGCAAGGCCTCAGTGATCCATGGAGGTTTTCCTCTTTTCTTCGTTTCTTTCTCCAGGGAAACTCACAGAAGAACTGGGTGAGTTCTGGGTGCCATGCCCACAGTGCTGACTGTGGGCTAGGGGGTTAACCCCGGCGCACGGTGGAAGCAGGGGTTCAGTGATTTTAGGCCCCCTTTGGAGAGCAATGGATGGCAGCGCTCTAATTCGAAATCCATCCCTCTGCGCCTCCCGCCTTCCCCCTCCGAAACCGATTTGTGCGCACCTGCCGAGGAAGCCTGACCTAAGACCCTCTGGAAAGACTCTGCCAGGCCCTCTCCTGCAAATTGTACAATTCAGTTACAATTCCACTGTAAAAGGTCTACTCCCTCTGGTTTATCTTCCTACGATAACCTTCTCTTTTTAATGCAAATGTCACTGGGAAGGAAGCCATCTTTAATTTGCACCAAAGTGAAAGCAATTTATCAAATCCACTTTTCTTCCCAGGGGGACTCAGCACCTTGAAACCACGTGGGGGGAGGAGGGAAGAGTGAATCCAAAGGAAGAGGGGATAGAGGAGAAGGCCACCATGGGTGGGGGAAGACCTTGAGAACCACCTTGTCAGCCCCAGTAAAACACCAGACAAAAGAGTGAAGTTGAAGCTTGTCTTGCAGTCTACCTAGTCATGGAGGGGAAAACAAACAAACAAAAAAGGCAATCAACCAAACAACAAAAACAGCCACAATAAGTCATTAACATCATAGGCCGAATTAGTGTATATTGTTGCCTTTCCCAGTCTTACTTTTTTTAATATATTTTTCTTAACCATATTTGCTTATTTATTTATTTTTTATTTTATGGCTGTGTTGGGTCTTTGTTTCCGTGCGAGGGCTTTCTCTAGTTGCGGCAAGCGGGGACCACTCTTCATCGCGGTGTGCGGGCCTCTCACTATCGCGGCCTCTCCTGTTGCGGAGCACAGGCTCCAGACGCGCAGGCTCAGTAATTGTGGCTCACGGGCCCAGTTGCTCCGCGGCATGTGGGATCTTCCCAGACCAGGGCTCGAACCCGTGTCCCCTGCATTGGCAGGCAGATTCTCAACCACTGTGCCACCAGGGAAGCCCCCGAGTCTTACTTTTAAAAGAGGACAAAGATTAGAGAAATCAGAGGAATGCGTTTCTAGTGGCAAAATATCAGAGTTTTGGTATCTGGCCTGGGGAAGTAATTGAGTGTGATGTCCTCCCAGTTGTACCCAGTAAGTGACCCTGAGGCTCATGCAGGATGTGCTCAGTGCCTGGACTTACACAGGACTTCCTCCCCAGGAAAAGCTTGTATTACAGGGCAAGTGAGCAGTAGCCACTCCAAACCAGACCAGAACCCTTGAAGGAGGCTCCTCAGTAACAAGACCAGTTTTCCCTTCCCAGCCCTGTGCAGATTTCTGCCTTAGAGCAAAGAATAGGATGAGGTGTTAGAATCCTGCAGATGGGTGATGCAGCATCCAGGATGGGATCGGGGTGAGCAGTGGTTTAAGACCGAGAAACCTCTTCCCAGTGGCCTAACTGCCTTGGGAAGGTGGTTCCACTCATCCAAAGGCTGATGTTTTCTCTGTGTGTTCTGCTTACAGGGAAACTTCAAGTGGAGCTGGGTAAGTGATCCCCCCCTTAGAACTATTTCTTGTTGTCCCCCTTGTAGCATCTGGTTGTCCGTGTATGTTCTTCTTATCTCCCAACCAGGTATGATGGCCAGGCTGGAACTCTGCTGGCTGTGTGGGTGGCAGGAGAGAGGGGAGAGGAGCAGGGGTGGGTGCAAAATTTGACATGTGAACAAGGAAGCTGCAGGGACCTGGTGTTCTAATTCTGTTTTCCCTTGGCTGCTTCAGACTGGAGAAGGGCTGAAGGCCAGGCTGGTAAGTGAAGCCCGTTTTCCTCCCGCTGTCCACGTCACATCTCAGCATCCCGGTCACCTGCTCTGACTAACCAACTGTGCTTCATTCTGGTTTATTCCATAGCTACACACATGCATTAATCTCTGTTGCTTGGTATAGGTTATATTTGAGTTTTACTTTTATATTGTCCTGAAGTGTAAGCATACGGTAAATCATTCGTGCCAATCCTGGTTGCACATCAGAATCACCTAGATTCCTGGTGTCCCCACTCAAAGACCCTCACTCCTGGTGAGAGTTACCTTATATGTAAATATAAGGCATGTTACCTTATATGTAAATATTTCTCCCTGTACCTTCCTCCATTTCCCCCATAAAACAAACAGTCTAATGTGTATCTTTATTTTGTATGTATTCTTGCAAGAGGTGAATTTCTGTTTTGTGCACGTGCACTTCAGTTTCTGTAAAGACATTTACAGTCTCATGCTGTTCCTTGCTTTTCTCACTCATTGCTGTGTTTTAATATCCATCCCTGCTGCCGCATGTAAATCTAGTCTGTATCTCCTTGCTGCACAGCACTCCATTTGAGCTAGCCACCCTCCTGGAGTAGATATCCAGCCTGCTTCTAACTCTATGCCACCACAAACAATGCTGAATAAATATCTGAAAACGTGTTGCCTTCTGGCTCTGTGTGGAGATTTCTCTGGGATGTATACCCAAGAGGGGAACTGCTGGCCCATGGGGGATGTGTCACTAAGTGGGATAGAAGGATCTCCTGAAGGTAGCACCATCATCCTTCACACAGTGGAGGCTCCATGTGCCCACATCCCGTGTGAGCCAGCTTTCTAAGTTTGCCAGTCAATGGGGATAAGTAATTGTTCTTTTGGTTTGCACTCCTCTGGACGCTAAGAGGTTTGAGCATCTCTTTATATGCTAGCTAGCTTTTTGGGCTTCCTCTTCTGAAAATTGCCAGTTCCTGTCCTTTGCCTATTTTCCATACGGCATTGCTATCTTTTTCTTGTTGATTCACAAGACAGGGCTGGTGTCAGTGCTGGGGAATGGAGCCTTTTGGTTTGCAGGCATCCTTCATGCAACATTATTATTATTATCATTATAGAATATGATATATACATATAGGATATTAATCCCTCATTGTTATTATACATTGTGAATTCCTTCTTCTCTTCTGTCACCTGCTATTAGCTTTGTCCAGTGGTGCCCCTTATTGAAAAGAAATAACCAATTTTGATAAAAGCTAATTCATCACATTTTTACCTTAATGGCTTGTGTTTTTGAAGTTTTGTTGAAGAAGATCTTCCTTACATTTAGGTCACAAAGACAGTCTCTTACATTTTCTTCTGTTCACTGTATATGTGTTATGTGCAGGTTTTAAATCCATCTGAAATTCACCATTTTACGTGGTGTTGTTAGACAAGAATCCAGCAATTTTTCTCCGAATAAAGAGTCAGTTTTCCCAATGCCACCTACTACACCATCCATGGTTTCCCCATTGATTTGGGTATCACCTTTAGTGTATATTCAGTTCCCATGTCTTCATGGGTTTGTCTTTTGGTCACATATTACTTTGGCTTTTAAAGTACCTGAAAGTACAAGTCCTCCTCCATTTCCCCTTCCTTTTTAAAGTTAATGGACCTTTTTAAAATATAAATTTTAGGATAAATTTATGAAGTTTCTAAAAAAATCCAAAAGTAGTTTTACATGGGATTGCTTTGAATTTATAGATAAATTTAGGGAGAATTGACATCTTTATCGAATTGAGTTATTCTATGCAAGAGCTCTATATTTTTAAAGATCTACTGGTTATTCTGATGCAAAATCAGGGTTGCAAGGTCTTGCTGTAAATTTATGGAGCTCTGAAAATGTCTTCTATTGCTTTTGCATTTTGTGACTTTGGTGCTCTCCTTGTTGTAAAATAGAACAAGATAAAACAAAACAGAAATCCACACAGAATGGCTCATGGTAAGAAAGAGGGCAAGACAGGGTGTCCAGAGGATGTCTTAGGACAGGAGCCAAGCTCAGCTGGGCCTCCTGGAGACTAAGCCAGTCAGAGATTGAGGCTTCATTTCCATCCTTTAAGGTATCCCAGTTGCTTGTATTGGTTCTCTTTGCCCACATACTCTGTCATCCCACTGTTTCCAGCACAACTTCAGCCTGTATACAGCTTTGGTACAAGCCAGCACTGACACCAGCCCCCTACCCAATCCCAAATTCTCGGGAAGATGCCATGGTGGACACAGGCCAGTCTGGATCCAAGCCAGCTATCATGATGGGAATGAGGTTACTTAGTTTGTAGGCGTCCCTTTTGCACCTTGAGCCTCCCTCAAGGTTCTAGGGTTACTGACTCAGATCTCTGAGCCTCTTTTTCCTCTCTGTTTGATTTCAGAGTGGAGAGCAGCCCAACAACATGCAGGTAACTGAAGCCAAGGAACTGTGCCTTGTGGGTTAGGTTGGCTGGATCTTAAGTAGAAGGGAGGTATCCAGAACTGAGATTAGAGGAAGGGTCTGTCCAGGAGCCAAGTATGGAGCCCACATACAGACACACAAGCTCACTTATAAAACACATAATATGACACATATGCCTGCACACATACATGCTCGCATGCACTAATGTGATTGCACTCACATATGCACACGTTTGTGTGCACACACATGCTCCCACATGCACATAGCTTTTTTACTATTGGGATATTACTAGATATTACTTTTTTACTATAGGATATTACTAGATTTGTTTCCATCTGGCAGAAAGGTTGCTACTAGGGCCTCTTTGCAGGAGAGAATACAGAGTTTGTAAGGAACCTCCCACATCATCTGACAGAGAGTTCCTATCCATCAAATGGGTGTGGTTTTTTTGGGGGGATGGGGTGTTGGAGTGCAGGGTACTGGACTAGATGATCTCAGAGGTCCCCTTCAGTTTTAAAATCCTAAAATTGCTGTAGAAGAGTCCCAGAGCTCACTAGTGATTTCATGGTCACACAGGGTGGTGAGAGCAGCCGGGACAGAATCAGCCCTAAGCTCCTTCCCGTTGATCAGGTCTTGGGGAAAGTGAGCCCACCTCTATCCCCACAAACCTACCTCATTTGCTCTCTCTGCTCTGCATGGCACCATGGAATTCAAGAACCTTCCGGTTCAGGAAAGAAATGGGATTCCTCTAATCACTTTCAAAAACTAGGAAGTGACTTTCATGCCCCTTCAGTACCAGGGTGGTGGGAAGGGGGTTGCAGGAGAGGGCGTGACTATTCCACTGATTGGTCCATCGGGAGAACTAGAGGGTTTGCCTGTCGGGGGAGGGGACAGGTGTGGGAGTGGGGGCAGAACCGTCCTTCACCTGCACTAAACATATGCCTCTGCGCAGTGGATGTGACCCTGGATCCTGGCTCCGCCCACCCCAGCCTGGAGGTCTCCGAGGATGGCAAGAGCGTGTCCTCCCGCAGGATGGCGCCAGGCTCAGCGGCGGGTGACCCCCAGCGGTTCTCCGGGCAGATGTGCGTTCTAAGCCGGGAGCGCTTCTCCACGGGCCGCCACTACTGGGAGGTGCACGTGGGCCGCCGCAGCCGCTGGTTCCTAGGCGCGTGCCTGGCAGCGGTGCCGCGCGCAGGGCAGGCGCGCCTGAGCCCGGCGGGTGGCTACTGGGTGATGGGGCTCTGGAACGGCTGCGAGTACTTCGTGCTGGACCCGCACCGCGTCGCGCTCACCATGCGCGTGCCACCCCGGTGCGTGGGCATCTTTCTGGACTGCGAGGCGGGAAAGCTGTCCTTCTTCAACGTATCCAGTGGCTCCCACATCTTCACCTTCACGGACACCTTCTCTGGGACACTCTGCGCGTATTTCAGGCCTAGAGCCCATGACGGCAGCGAACACCCAGATCCACTTACCATCTGCCCATTGCCAGTTAGAGAGAAACGCGTCCCCGAAGAGGAGGACAGTGACACCTGGTTACAACCCTATGAGCCCTCGGACCCCGCCCTGGCCATGTGGTGAGGCGCCCTCGTGGCCACAGGACTGGGTCCTGGGCGGCTTCCTGGATACCCAGTCAGCGCTTTGCTCTCCCGCTTCCTCTAGACGGAACAAATACACCGACCCCAGTGTATGAACCAAAACGCCAGCAAAGGCTTAAAAGGCTCAGTATAGCAGAAATGGGAAAAAGGGAGACCTTTGCCTATGTATCAATAGATGTGTATGTGTACATGTATGAATATGATTTTCTTTGGAAAAAAAAAGGCAATTCCAAAGCTTATTTGTGCGTGTTGTAGGTTTGAGCTGATGAGTAGAAATATATTCATGTTGCTGCTAGTCAGCGTGTTCACTGTGGAAGACATGAAAGAAACTGGGGGGGAAAAGAGGAGAAACTTCACTGGATAAAATTAGAGCTATCAGTTAACTTGTGTATTTTAATAGTTTTGTATATATTTTCTAGTTCTAGAAAGATCTAGAAACAATGACACTTCATAAGCAATGAGTTCACCTAGGGCTCAGATCCTAGTTTTCACTGTCAATTCCCACTAAAATGAACTTGGAGAAATGGTGGGTTCCAGGGCTGGAGCAGAGAAAGTACAGGTAAATCTGGAACATCTTTTGCTGTAATGTACAAACATGCTCAAAAACTGACAGGGGGCTTCCCTGGTGGCACAGTGGTTAAGAATCCACCTGCCAATGCAGGGGACACGGTTTCAAGCCCTGGTCCAGGAAGATCCCACATGCCGCGGATCAACTAAGCTCGTGTGCTACAACTACTGAGCCTGTGCTCTAGAGCCCACGAGCCACAACTACTGAGCCTGCATGCCACAACTACTGAAGCCTGTGTGCCTAGAGCCCCTGCTCCACAACAAGAGAAGCCACCTCAATGAGAAGCCCACGCACTGCAACAAAGAGTACACCCCACTCACCGCAGCTAGAGAAAGCCCACACACAGCAACAAAGACCCAGTGCAGACAAAAATAAATAAATTTTAAAAAAATGTCAAAAGACTGATGGGAACATAACAAAAAGACATAGGAGCTAGGTCGAAGGGGCTCCACTGACCAATCATGGGACAATTTGAACATTAAAATGAATAATGACAAGAATTGCTCAACAAGGGGTTGATCAAAGAAAAAAATTCACTAAGTGTGCTGTCTCTTCAGCCAGAGAAAAGAAATACAAAAACAACAACAGACGAAAAACAGAAGCGATAGGAGAGAATGAAAGAATAATTGTGAACTCATGGTTTTTACTATGTAATAGATGAAACACACATATGATACATAGATGGATAGATAGAGAGATTAGATAGATAGATGATAGATAGATAGGTAGTGTGTGCACATACATATAGTTCCTAGCTCTGCCTGCCTTGAGGGCTTAGAAACAATAACACCCCTGTACCATTGAGCACATCTTGCATCAGAACTTAGTTTTTAGTACTATTTACCACTGAAAGGAACCAAGGCTCCTTGGAGAAATGGTGGACTCCAGGGCTGGGGCAGGGAAAATATAAGAAGGGTGTGATGTTCTGATTTATACTAGGAAATATTTATTCGGTCTTCAACCTAGATTTTAGAACAGAGCTCTTAAACTCTTGGAATTTCTAAGTGATAAGAGTGATAAGGGTGTCTTTGGATATTCATAACAAGCCCCTTTCGACCACACCCGAGTTTATGTTAATGAGATAACTTTTGGAAAGCCACTAAGGATGGGGCTGGTTGCCAGGGGAACCAACTGTGTGACCAAAGGGTTGTAACTAACTCCCGCCCACGCACCCCCCTCCACCGCAGGGAGGCGAAAGGGGCTGGAGATTGAGTTCAATCATCAAGGGCCAGTGATTTAACCAGTCATGCCTATGTGATGAAGCCTTTTTATAAAACCCCAAAAGGACTGGGTTCAGTGAGCTTTCAGGTTGGTGAACACTTGGAGATGCAGGCAGAGAGGTGCTCAGAGAGAGCAAGGAAGCTCTGTGCCACTTCCCACATACCTTCCTCTATGCATCTATTCCTTCTGATTCCTGAGCTATATCCTTTTATAATAAACCTGTAATCTAGTTAGTAAACTCTTCCTGAGTTCTGTGAGCTGCTCTAGCAAATTAATAGAACCCAAGGCAGGGGTCTTGGGAATCTCCAATTTATGGTGGGTGGGACAGAAACACAGGCAACCTGGATTTGTAATTGGTGTGAGAAGGGTGGGGGGAGTCTTATAGGACTGAGCTCTTAACCTGTGGGATCTGACACTATCTCTAGGTAAATAGTGTCAGAATTGATTTAATAGCTTGAGGGTGTTGAAGAAACACATAGCAGAATGGGTCTAAACCATCTTTTACCAGAATGCAAGGAAGTCCTCAAAGAATAGTGGGGAGATGTCAAATGGACAGAAAAGCCCGCTTGAAGGGACTCCCAATAGCCAAATTTGAACATCGAAATAATTAATAGAAGTTACAGATTGAGAAAAATGGAATCCAAGGTTATGTATATCTGTACCGATATACATAAATGAACAAATAAATGGGGGAGAAGAGAAAACTTTACCCTACAATAGAAGTCACAAAGTATCTCAACACAAAATACTAATTATTTTAGAAGTACAAAACACTTATCAACTTTGCAGTGGAGGAGACTGGCAGATGCCACCTCAACCAAGTGACAAGTCAACATCACCAGATATGACATAAATTCACACGATGTGCCCCCTGTTACAGTACAGTGAGAAGAATACAACAGCATCACTTTTGAGGTATTCTTTCTCCCGAAATTCATAAATCAGGAGGAAACATCAGACAAACTGGCTGATACTCTTCAACAATGTCAAGGTCATAAAAAAGATAAAGCAAGATTAAGGAATTGCCTCAGATTGAAGGAGACTAAAGAGACATGACAACTAAATGCAATAGGTGACTCTGGGTGGGATCCCAGACCTATACAAGACACTATTTCAAGAAGAGGAGACATTTTGAAAAAATGGTATGGATCAGGGACTTCCCTGGCAGTCCAATGGTTAAGACTTCGCTGCCTTCTAATGCAGGGAGTGTGGGTTCGATCCCTGGTCAGCAAGCTAAGATCCCACATGCCTCGTGGCCAAAAAAAATAAAACATTAGCAATATTGTAACAAATTCAATAAAAAGACTTTAAAAATGGTCCACAACCAAAAAAAATCTTTAAAAAAAAATGGTTATGGATCAGATAGTAATGTTGGATAAATATTAATTTCCTGATTTTGATCTAGGAGAATGTCCTTATTTTAAGAAAATGCACACTTCTGTATTAAGGAATAATGGGACATAATTATTCCCAAATGGTTTATTTAAAAATATGGTAATATAGAGGGAGTGATAAAGTAATGCAGTGGTGTCTGATAAATATTTAAAAACTGACTTTCTGGGGAAAAAAATCTGTAGCATTTTTTGACTCGCACTGTGGCTGATTTCAAGCTGCTGATGTGACTTCATTGGTGAAGTTGGGAAGAGATGCCCTCGATCAGCTCTCATGAGACACCAGCTCCAGCCCATCACTGAGTTTATACAATTTCATGTAAGGCATTTGGTCACCTCCTGTGGTTTCCCTAACAAATCAAACATTTTTGAGCTTATGAAAATATGCTCGGCCACCTGTTATAATAAAATTATAGCCTTATTTACATACCATGAATGATATTCAGAGAAAGGAAAAGTTTTATTTTCTATAAACATTTACATTAGTGTGCAGATATTTTGGAGTCCTCACAGGTGTTTTGTGATAACATTAAAAGTATGTTCCTTGACCATATGCAATCATTATCTATTGCTTTAAGAGTTTTGTGTATTAAAACATTTATGTATATAGCTGGTACAAAAGGCAACATTAAAGATCTTAGACATTCAGCTACATGTTTTGTGACCCATAAAGGCCATGCTGGAGGCCACCTAGGAGGCTGGAACATTCAGAATACACACCCATTTCCTTCCAGCCCACACCCAGTGACCCTCTGGCAAGTTTCTAAAAATAGGACATGGTATATTCAGTTCTCCCCACTGTTCACATTTTCCATGCAGCTATCCCTCCAACCTGGGAAAGGGTGAACACAGCATCTATGTATGGATCCCAATCCAGTGTACAAAACACACTTATGATGTGAGGCTTTCCCTGCTTGAGGCAGCCTTTGTGATGGTTAACTCACAAAAACTGGCAGAGCTGAGAGAGCACCTAGACTGTGACAACAGCATGCAAGTCGAGTTATCATTGGCTCCATAGAAATCTTACATGAAAAGACAAAGATTCCCATGGATTGGGTGCATGCTTGGTGGGCTTATAAATTGGCAGAGCCATTTCAAGGTCAATTTCGGTAATGTGTACCAATTTCTAAACATGAATGTCCTCTGACCAAGAATTCCACATCCAGAAATCTGTTCTACAGAAATAGTCACACCAATACCTAAAGATACAAGAGGATGCTCACAGCAGCAGTGTGAAAGCAGATGTTTGGAACTACCTACTTGCTACTAGGAGAACAGATATATATGGTTTATTCATACTATGGGGTACTATGGCACTATAAATTTTTATGGTGCACATACATTTTTACAGGGAGCGTATATTGCTTCTGTTTAAAATTTAAAAAGTAAGCTGATGATTGAGGCTGATCCTTTGTTCCAACTCCATCTGGGCGGTAGAAGACCTTGAATTACTTGGTCTCTATTTGCACACATATGGCCGGTCAATAAAGTAATTGTCTTAATTCAAAAAAAAAAAAAAGTAAGCTGATGATTCTTTTCCTTCTGCCTCATCTCAATGGGAAAAAAATCACAAGAAAATCTTTTTTAAATGTATCATTGAATTGATCTGATTGAACACTCTTAACACCACAGGGTAGTAACATGCCATGTTGTCATGTCTGTTATAGTTTTCAAATCACTGCCTTTGATTTCCTCTGTGGAATCCTTCCTTATTGTCCCTCCATAGCATCTTGAACAGAGCATATCGTGTTCATACAACTTTGATTATACTGTTCAGTTTGCAAACTCTGACCTCGTATCCAATTCTGATCCCAGCAGGTTGGGGGTCTGCTGTGGGGAGGGGGCCATTCTGCCTCCGGAAACTTCCTCTGGATCCCTCTCACAGGCTCTTGCTGTTCCTTCAGCGATGAGGCAATAAGGGGAGATGAGAGAAATGGTGCGGCCACAACCTCCCCAGATCCTCCCTATTCCTCAGTTCCCTCAGCTTTGGCCGAACCCCTAATCTCTGCTTCATCCCGTTCCTGCCAGGACAGCCCAATGCTCCTTTGATTCTGGATTCCCTCACCTGCAGACAGCATGCTTGAGAAGGATGCAGCAAAGTGGCTCAATTTGGCTAGCTTCCCAGATGTTCTTTTGACCCATGGGAAACTCACATGTGTGTGCATACTGAGTGCAGGCTGGCCATGCTCTCTTCAGGGACCACATCCCCCAGTTTCCTCTTCCTCTGGGTAGATCAACAATCCTATCAAACAAGATGACAAGCTCTTCTTGCAGGCATCATCGAAAATTACATGATTCTTTGAGAGTTGGCTTAGGGGAGTGGCAAGTGACTCCACCCCCAGGGAGGGTAATTACCTCTCAACATATGCATTCAAACTCCCAAGACCTCGGTGACCCCTCTCTCCAGTTTCCTTCCCATCCTCTGTCCCCCAAAGGAAATGATCTCTTTTAACCACTTATTTATTTCACACATTTATTTCTTTTATTTAGTTTACTGTCAACACACATCAGTTCTATAAAATGAAAAATTATGAATAATCAAAGCATAATCATGAAAATTCAAGGTAGCTATTCAACACAAAAAATACAACCATAAAAGCAGGTTCACTCGAGCACACATAGCAGCAGGAGATGCAGCAGATATTTCAAAGGACAGCAAGTGCTTGCTTTTTCATTTGAAGACCGTGGCCATATCAGATACTAGAATGCGTCAGCTTATCAGTGTGTGTTCACCACGAGAGTCAAAATTCATTTGTAAAAACGTTTTTCACATTGAAATTGTTGTAAAAGACACACTTTCCAGAATTAAGCCTCCTCTCAGGCTTCTTGCCAGTTTCTAACACCTAAAAACTAACTGATACAGAAAATGTTTCAAATGTTAACTATTCTGATTCTTAAAGGTTAAGAAAGGACCTTCAAAAATAATTTAAAAGAATCATTGCAAACAATAATACTGGTACTCTCGCAGCCTTACTCCAGCATGGGCGTCTCTGGTTCTGTATCTGCAGCCTTGGGCAGGGCCTTCACCACACTCCCACCACTTTGCTTGCTTCCTTCCCTGGTTCTTCTACTGGTAGCTCCACTCTGGCTCCAGGCAGCTTTGTGTGCAGTGACTGTGCCTGCTCCCAAAGTCTTGGTCTGAAACTCAGTTCCACAGGGGCCAAGGCTCAGGACATCCCCAACACTGGTGAGACTTGGGGGGTTCCTCCTCCAGCCAGCAGACCCCTGTATACTGGTTGCCACAGTCCACATCAGGCCGAGGAACTCTCACTGTCGTCTTCTTTCTCAGCAGCAATTTGGAGAAGATTTTGTAGACAAAGATCCACATCACTGCTGGCACTCTGATTATGTCACTGCTGCTGCCTCCCTGGATGTTCTCTAGACTTTCCCTGGAGGGAGCCCTTGGAGAAGAGCTGGTCAGTGAGAGACCTGGGAGAACCTTAGGACTGGGAAACAGAGAAGTAGCAGGTTAGCTGGGCCGCACGGGGGTGCGGGCCAGAGTCTTTGTTGGGACTGAAGCTGGCTTTAGAATGGTAAACCCCACACAAGCTGGGGGCCACCTGTCATCTGCTTTCTACTAATCTGGAAGTTCACAACCTCATTGTAGGGCCAGGTGCTGACCACAATTTTAACTGTCACCTTCTTTGCTGCTCTCAGTAGGTCAAAGAAGCAAGAGAAACACCAGTAGCATGAAAGAAACCAAAGTCAGTGAAAGGAAATGGGTCATTCAGGTGGAATTAGGTGCCTCTGTTGTCAGCCATGGTAAGGAACCTCAGGCACAGTAACCTAGATTTCAGATTTCTTCTCTGCACTATTACAAGCTTAGAAGCATCACTCCCATTCTTACAATAAGAAAATAACTGAATAAATTGAAAAATAATATTTCTTCTTAGATCCATCAGAGAACTGAAGTCACAAGGCAAACTGTAACTAGAGAGAGAGGCAGATACAGAGAATCATAGCTTATAGGTGAAACCACACAACTCAGATGGGATTCAAACCCAGCCAAAACTCAGGTTGGGAATTGAACCCACGAACTAGGACTTTTACTCAGCCAAAACTCAGATCGGGACTTGAACCCACTGTCTTTTAGTTAAAATCACTCATCTGGTGTCAGGACTTACTGCAGCTCAGGTTCTTTATGTCTCAATGCAGAAGGAATTCGGTGAGAAAGAAAATGATAGGTAAGAAGTGGATTTATTTAGTAAGATACACATTCTATAGATAGAATGCAGTCCATCTCAAAAGAAGGCGAGAGTGGCCCTGAAATATGGGGTGGTTAGTTTTTATGGGCTGTGTAATTCCGTAGGCTAATAAATGGGAGGATTATTCCATCTTGGAGAAGGGGCAGAGATTTCCAGAAACTGAGCCACCACCCACTTTTTGGCATTTTATGGTCAGCCTCAGGACAGTCATGGCACCTGTGGGTGCATCTTCTAGATGCTAATGCATTACAATATGCATAAAATGAGGCTCAAGGTCTAAGGGAAGTCAAATCTTCTACCATATTGGGCATAGTTGGTTCTAATGAGTTTATGTCATATCCTCAATGGCTATGCCATTCTTTAAGGGTTGTGCTCTGCCCCCTTCCCTCCTGTTTCACAGGGAGCCCCAGAGGAGAAGCCTGCTGGTGGGGACAGTAGAGTAGGAACACAAACTGTAATTAACCGACTGCTGGGGGCAGAGTGTGGACTAGCTTGAGAGTTCAAACCTCTAGGGGGGGACCAGTTTAGTCCCCTCTCCCACTTTTCTGAGTTTCACCTCCAGGAGCCCCACCAAGTTCTCACTGTGAAGATTGGAGGAAAATCCCCTCATGCTTTCAGCAGGAACAGTATAAAAGCAACCATTTTGAAATCTGCCAGAGCACCCTGTTCTTCCTCCAATTCTCTGTAACAAAGTCCAGCACTCAAGGGAAACTACTTTATCTGACCTGGGGAAGGGCAATTAGCCAGCCCCTCTAGGCTTCCTGTCATGTAGAAGAGGGGAGGGGGAGGCTGAGAAGCACTTGTGAAGATATACCCCAGGGGCCCAGACCCACAAAAAGACTGAGACATAATTATAGGACTATAGAATGTTCCCTCTCCCCAGTGCCTTCTTCTAACTCAGCAACAGAACCCCTGCACAATGACAGAGGATTATAGTTAAAAAAAACTGAAAGGCTCAGATTCTATTTAACAAGGACTTGGGACTTCCCTGGTGGTGCAGTGGTTAAGAATCCGCCTGCCAATGCAGGGGACATGGGTTTGAGCCCTGGTCCAGGAAGATCCCACATGCTGCGGAGCAACTAAGCCCGTGCACCACAACTACTGAGCCTGCGCTCTGGAGCCTGCGAGCCACAACTACTGAAGCCCACGCACCGCAACGAAGAGTAGCCCCCGCTCACTGCAACTAGAGAAAGCCCGCACGCAGCAATGAAGACCCAACGCAGCCAAAAATAAATAATAAATAAAATAAATAAATTTTAAAAAAAAACAAGGACTTGCTAGGAGAAACAAAAACAAGGACACTAGAGGAAACTGACATTTCAAACAACTACAGCTACAGCAAACAGCAAACACAATATAACTCCCAGCCAGATCAATGTATACTGTCACACTAAAGCCAATTTACCTGGTTTCTATTACCTAATACATCAAGTTCAGCTTTCAACAAAAATACAAAGCATGTTAAAGGCAAGAAAAAAAAATAGTCTGAAGATAAAAAGAAAGCAACAGAACTGAATTCAGATATGGCAATGATTTTGGAATGATTGGACTGGGAATTTAAAATAACTATGATTGATATGCTAAGAATTCTAATGGAAAAGGTGAACAACATTGCAAGAATGATGGATAACATAAGCAGGGAGACTGAAACCCTAAGAAGGAATCAAAAAAAATTGCTAGCAATCTAAAATACTATAACAGAAATGCAGAATACCTTTGCTGGGCACACCAATAGACAGGGCTGAGGAAAGAATCTCTGAGCTTGAGAATATGTCAATAGAAACTTCCCAAACTGAAATAAAAAGAGAAAAACATAGAAAAAATGAACAAAACAGAATATTCAAGAACTGTAGGACAATTACAAAAGGTGTAACACATGCATAATAAGAATACCAAAAGGAAGAGAAAGAGAGAAGGGAACAGAAGAAGTATTAGAAGTAATAATAGCTAAAAATGTCCTCAAATTAATAACAGGCAGCAAACTACAAATCCAAGAAGCTCAGAGAACACCACGCAGGATAAAACACTAAAAATCTACACCTAGGCATATCATCTTCAAATTGCAGAAAACAAAGACAAAAAGGAAAATCTTGAAAAAAGTCAGAGGGGAAAAAAACACCTTACCTATAGATGAACAAGGATAGGAATTACATTGAATTCTTGTCACAAACCATGTAAGCAAGAATTGAGTGAAGTATTGAAAGTATTGAAAGAAAAAACCACCAACCTAGAAATCCGTAGTCAGTGAAATTATCGAATGCAATAAGACAAGAAAAAGAAATAAAAAGCATACAGATTGTGAAGGAAAAAATAAAAATGTCTTTGTTCAAAGATGACATAATTGTCTTTATAGAAAATCCCAAAGAATTGACAAAAAACTCCTGGAACTAAGAAGTGATTATAGCAAGGGTATAGGATACAAAGTTAATATACAAAAGTCAACTGCCTTCCTATATACCAGCAATGAACAAGTTGGATTTGAAACTAAAATCACAATAAAATTTACATTAGTACGCACACACACACACACATACACACACACAAAGTATTATACGTAGGAATAAACTTAACAAAATAGATACAAGATCTATATGAAGAAATCTAAGAAGTCTGATAAAAGAAATCAAATAAATTCTAAATAAATGTAGAGATATGACATGTACATGGACCGGAATATTCAATATTGTTAAACTGTTAATTCTTCCTATTGATTTATAGATTCAATGCAATTCCAATCAAAATCCCAGCAAGTTATTTTGTGAATATCAACAAACTGATTCTAAAGCTAATATGGAGCTGCAAAAGACCCAGAGTAACCAACACAATCATAATGAAGAACAAAGTCAGAAGACTGACACTATTCAATTTCAAGATTTACTATAAAGCTACAGTAATTATGACAGTGTGACACTGGCAAAAGAATAAATGGATCAATGGAAAGGAATAGAGAACCCAGAGATAAACCCATGCAAATATAGCCAACTAATCTTTGTTAAGCAATGGTACTGGAACAACTGGACATCCACATGCAGAAGAAGAAGAAGCAGGAGAAGAATTTAGACACTGACCTTGCACCTTTCACAAATATTCAGAATGGATCATAGACCTAAATGTAAAATGCGAAACTACAAAACTTCTAGAAGATAACATAGGAGAAAATCTAGGAGACCTTGGTTCGGTAATAAGATTTTAGATAAACACCAAAAGAGCATGATCTATGAAAGAAAAAAATTATACATTGGATTTCATTTAAAACTTCTGCTCTGTGAAAGACAGTGTTAAAAATAAAAATACAAACTGACTGATAGGAAATATTTGCAGAATACATATCTGATAAAGGACTTGTATCCAAAATATACCAAGAATGCTTAAAACTCAACAATAAATCCAGTTTTTAAATGGGCAAAAGATCCAAACAGACACCTCAAAGAAGATGTACAGATGACAAATAAGCATATGAAAACATGTTCAACATCATATGCCATTAGAGAATTGCAAATAAAAACATCAGGTTATCACTACACACCTATTAGAATGGCTAAAATCCAAAACACTGACAAACACCAAACACTGACAAGGATGTGGAGCAACAAGAACTCTCATTCACTGCTGGTTGAGAATGCAAAAATGATGCAGTCATTTTGAAAGACAGTTTAGTTCCTTACACAGCTAAACATAGTCTTATGACCATAATTCAGCCTTGCCATATGATCCAGCAATCACACCCCTCAGTATTTGCCTAAATGAATTGAAAATTTATGTTCACATTAAAAAAAAAAACAAACCTGCATGTGAATGTTTATAGAAGCTTTATTCATAATTGCTGAAAACTGGAAGCAACTAAGATGTTCTTTAAAAGGTGAATGGATAAACAAACTGTAGTACATCCATACAATGTAATATTATTCAGCAATAAAAGAAATGATCTATCAAGCCACAAAAAGACACATAAAAACCTTAGATGCGTATTACTTAGTGAAAGAAGCCAATCTAAAAGGCTATATACGGTAAGATTCCAACTATATGACATTCTGGAAAAGGCAAATATATAGAATCAATGAAAAGATAAAATATAGAATCAATGAAAAGATAAAATTGTTATCAGGGGTTTGGGGGGAGAAAGGGAGGGATAAATAGGTGGAACACAGGGGATTTTTATGGCAGCAAAACTATTCTGTATGATACTGTAATGAGGATATATGACTATGCACTTGGTAAAACCCATATAATATACAACACCAAGAGTGAACCCTAATGTAAACTATGGATTTTAGTTAATAATAAAGTATCAATATTGGTTCATGAGTTGTAACAAATATACAACACCAGTACAAGATGTTAATAATAGGGGAAACCTTGAGTAGGGGAGGAAAGGGGTATGCAGGAATCATCTATACTTTCTGCTCAATTTTTTGTAAACCTAGAACTGCTCTAAAAGATAAACAAAATTGACAAACCTTTAGCTAAACTAAGAAAAAGAGAGGAAGACTCAAATAAATAAAATTAGAAATGAAAGAGGAGGCATTAAAACTGATACCACAGAAATACATAGAATCGTAAGTGACTGCTATGAAAAATTATATTCCAACAAATTGCATAACCTAGAAGAAATGGATACATTTCTATCAAGCCTGAATCAGGAAGAAATAGAAAATCTGAACAGACCAATAATAAGTAAAAAGGGATTGAATCAGTAATCAAAAAACTCCCAACACAGAAAACTCTAGGACCAGACAACTTCACTGGTGAATTCTACTACACATTTAAAGAAGAATTAACAGCAATATTCCTCAAACTCTTCCAAAATATTGTGAAGGAGAGAACACTTCCAAACTCATTTTACAAAGACAGCATTACCTTCATGCCAAAACCGAATAAGGATACCACAAGAAAAGAAAACTATAGGCCAATATCCCTGATTAATATAGGTGCAAAATTCTCAACAAAATATTAGCAAACTGAATTCAAGAATACATAAAAAGGATTATATACCATGACCAAGTGGGATTTATCCCTGGGATGCAAGGATGGTTCAACATACACAAATCAATAACTGTAATACATCACATCAACAAAATGAAAGATAAAATCAGGATTATATCAAGAGACACAGGAAAAAAATTGACAAAATACAACATCCTTTCATGATAAAAACCCTTAATGGATTGGGTATAGAAGGAACATACCTCAATACAATAAAGGCTATATATACGGCAAACCTATAGCTCACATTATACTCAATGGAGGAAAATTGAAAGTTCTTCCTCTCAGATCAGGAACAAGACAAGGATGTCCACTCTCACCACTCCTATTTAGTACTAGAAGTCCTAGCTAGAGCAGTTAGGCAAGACAAAGAAATAAAAGGCATCCAAATGGGAAACAAAGAAGAAAAATTGTTGCTATTTGCCAATGATAGGGTCTCACATATTAAAAAACCCAAAGTCAATCAAAAAACTAATTGCCCTAACTAGGACTTCTAGTACTATATTGAACAGGAGTGGCAAGAGTGGTCTACTCAGCCATAAAAATGAATGAATTTTTGTCATCTGCAACATGGATGGACCTGGAGGGTAAGATGCTTAGTGAAGTAAACCAGACAGAGAAAGACAAATACTGTATGTTTTCACTTGTATGTGGAATCTAAAAAATGAAGCTAATGAATGAATATAATAAAACAGAAACAGACTCACAGATATAGAGAACAAACTAGTGGTCACCAGTGGGGGAAAGAAGGGAGGAGGGGCAAGATAGATGTATGTGATTAGGAGGTACAAGTTACTATGTATAAAATAAATAGGCTACAAGGATATATTGTACAGCACAAGGAACATAGCTAGTATTTTATAATAACTTTAAATAGAGTATAATCTATAAAAATATTGAATCACTATGTTATACACCTGAAACTAATATTGTAAATCACTATACTTCAATAAAAAATTAAAATGAAGGAAAAAAAATTTTTTAAAAAGAGAAAACTATTGGAACTAATCAATAGTTTCAGTAAAGTTGTAGGATACAATATCAATATTCAGAAATCAGTTGCATTCCTTTACACTTATGATGAAGCATCTGAAAAAGAAATAAAGAAAACTATCTCAGGGCTTCCCTGGTGGCGCAGTGGTTAAGAACCCGCCTGCCAATGCAGGGGGCGAGGGTTCGAGCCCTGGTCCAGGAAGATCCCACATGCCGTGGAACAACTAAGCCCATGCACCACAACTACTGAACTTGTGCTCTAGAGCCTGTGAGCCACAACTACTGAGCCCATGTGCCACAACTATTGAAACCCACGTGCCTAGAGCCTGTGCTCTGCAACAAGAGAAGCCACCGCAATGAGAAGCCCGCGCATTGCAACGAAGAGTAGCCCCCGCTCACTGCAACTAGAGAAAGCCTGCGCACAGCAACAAAAACCCAATGCAACCAAAAATAAATAATAAATTTAAAAAAAAGAAAACTATCTCATTCACAATAGCATCAAAAACAATAAAGTACTTAGAAATAAATTTAACCAAGGAAGTGAATGATCTGTACAATGAAAAGTAAAGATTTTGCTGAAAGAAATCAAAGACAATCAAACAAACAGAAAGACTTTTCATGTTCATGTATTGGAAGAATTAATATTGTTAAAATCGCTATACTACCCAAAGCCACCTACAGATTCAGCACAATCCTGATCAAAATAGCAAAGGCATTCTTCACAGAAGTGGAAGAAATAATCCTAAGATTTGTGTGAAACTACAAAAGACCCTGAATAGCCAAAGCAATCCTGAGAAAAGAAAACAAAGCCAGAGGTATCATGCTTCCTGATTTCACACTATATTACAAAGCCATAGTAATAAAAACAGCATGGTACTAGTATAAAAATAGACACATAGACCAAACAGCCTGTGGGCGAGCACAGGTCATCCTCCACACCGCCCCTCCCGGGAGCCTGTGCAGCCCGCCACGGCCAGGCTCCTGTAATCCGGGGACAACTTCCCCAGGAGAGCACACGGCGCGCCTCAGGCTGCTGCAACGTCACGCCGGCTTCTGCCGCCGCAGGCTCGCCCCGCCTCCTCCGTACCGCTCCCTCCCCCCGGCCTGACTGAGCCAGAGCCCCCGAATCAGCTGCTCCTTTAACCCCGTTCTGTCTGGGCGGGGAACGGACGCCCTCAGGGGACCTACATGCAGAGGCGGGTCCAAATCCAAAGCTGAACCCCGGGAGCTGTACGAACAAAGAAGAGAAAGGGAAATCTCTCCCAGCAGCCTCAGAAGCAGCGGATTAAAGCTCCACAAACAACTTGATGTGCCTGCATCTGTTGAATACCTGAATAGACAACGAATCATCCCAAATTTAGGAGATGGACTTTGGGAGCAGGATATATTAACTTTTCCCCTTTTCCTTTTTTTTGTGAGTGTAGATGTGTATGCTTCTGGGTGAGATTTTGTCTGCATAGCTTTGCTCTCACCGTTAGTCCTAGGGTTAGGTCCGTCCGTTTTTTTTTTTTTTTTTTTTTTTTGGCTTAAAAATTTTTTTTTCCCTAATAAATGTTTTCTTAATAATTTTTTCCTTATTTTCTATTTTTAAAAAAATTTTTAATAAGTTTTTTCATATTTTTTATTTTAAAAAATTAAAAAATTTTTTTTCTTAATAAATTTTTTCTAAATAATTTTTTTCTTATTTTTAGTATAAAAAATTAATAAATCTATTTTTAAAAATTAAAAAAATTTTTTTCTTAATACATTTACTCTTAATAATTTTTTTTCTTATTTTTTATTATAATTGCTTTATTTTATTTTATTTTATCCTCTTTTTTTCTTTCTTTCCATTTTTTCTCCCTTTTATTCTGAGCCGTGTGGATGAAAGGCTCTTGGTGCTCCAGCCAGGCATCAGGGCTGTGCCTCTGAGGTGGGAGAGCCAACTTCAGGACACTGGTCCACAAGAGACCTCCCAGCTCCACGTAATACCAAACGGCGAAAATCTCTCACAGATCTCCATCTCAACATCAAGACCCAGCTTCACTCAACGACCAGCAAGCTACAGTGCTGGACACCCTATGCCAAACAACTAGCAAGAGAGGAACACAGCCCCATCCATTAACAGAGAGGCTGCCTAAAATCATAATAAGGCCACAGACACCCCAAAACACACCACCAGACGTGGACGAACCCACCAGAAAGACAACATCCAGCCTCATCCACCAGAACACAGGCACTAGTTCCCTCCACCAGGAAACCTACACAACCCACTGAACCAACCTTAGCCACTGGGGACAGATACCAAAAACAACGGGAACTACAAACCTGCAGCCTGTGAAAAGGAGACCCCAAACACAGTAAGATAAGCAAAATGAGAAGACAGAAAAACACACAGCAGATGAAGGAGCAGGGTCAAAACACACCAGACCTAACAAATGAAGAGGAAATAGGTAGTCTACCTGAAAAAGAATTCAGAATAATGATAGTAAGGATGATCCAAAGTCTTGGAAATAGAATAGACAAAATGCAAGAAACATTTAACAAGGACGTAGAAGAACTAAAGAGGAACCAAGAAACGATGACAAGCACAATAAATGAAATTAAAAATACTCTAGATGGGATCAATAGCAGAATAACTGAGGCAGAAGAACGGATAAGTGACCTGGAAGATAAAATGGTGGAAATAACTACTGCAGACCAGAATAAAGAAAAAAGAATGAAAAGAACTGAGGACAGTCTCAGAGACCTCTGGGACAACATTAAACGCACCAACATTCGAATTATAGGGGTCCCAGAAGAAGAAGAGAAAAAGAAAGGGACTGAGAAAATATTTGAAGAGATTATAGTTGAAAACTTCCCTAATATGGGAAAGGAAATAGTTAATCAAGTCCTGGAAGCACAGAGAGTCCCATACAGGATAAATCCAAGGAGAAACACACCAAGACACATATTAATCAAACTATCAAAAATTAAATATAAAGAAAACATATTAAAAGCAGCAAGGGAAAAACAACAGATAACACACAAGGGCATCCCCATAAGGTTAACAGCTGATCTTTCAGCAGAAACGCTGCAAGCCAGAAGGGAGTGGCAGGATATACTTAAAGTGATGAAGGAGAAAAACCTACAACCAAGATTACTCTACCCAGCAAGGATCTCATTCAGATTTGTTGGAGAAATTAAAACCTTTACAGACAAGCAAAAGCTGAGAGAGTTCAGCACCACCAAACCAGCTTTACAACAAACGCTAAAGGAACTTCTCTAGGCAAGAAACACAAGAGAAGGAAAACACCTACAATAACAAACCCAAAACATTTAAGAAAATGGGAATAGGAACATACATATCGATAATTACCTTAAATGTAAATGGATTAAATGCTCCCACCAAAAGACACAGACTGGCTGAATGGATACAAAAACAAGACCCATATATATGCTGTCTACAAGAGACCCACTTCAGACCTAGGGACACATACAGACTGAAAGTGAGGGGATGGAAAAAGATATTCCATGCAAATGGAAATCAAAAGAAAGCTGGAGTAGCAATTCTCATATCAGACAAAATAGACTTTAAAATAAAGACAATTACAAGAGACAAAGAAGGACACTATATAATGATCAAGGGATCGATCCAAGAGGAAGGTATAACAATTGTAAATATTTATGCACCCAACATAGGAGCACCTCAATACATAAGGCAAATACTAACAGGCATAAAAGGGGAAATCGACAGTAACACAATCATAGTAGGGGACTTTAACACCCCACTTTCACCAATGGACAGATCATCCAAAATGAAAATAAATAAGGAAACACAAGCTTTAAATGATACATTAAACAAGATGGACTTAATTGATATTTATAGGACATTCCACCCAAAAACAACAGAATACACATTTTTCTCAAGTGCTCATGGAACATTCTCCAGGATAGATCATATCTTGGGTCACAAATCAAGCCTTGGTAAATTTAAAAAAATTGAAATCGTATCAAGTATCTTTTCCGACCACAACGCTATGAGACTAGATATCAATTACAGGAAAAGATCTGTAAAAAATACAAACACATGGAGGCTACACAATACACTACTTAATAACGAAGTGATCACTGAAGAAATCAAAGGGGAAATCAAAAAATACCTAGAAACAAATGACAATGGAGACACGACGATCCAAAACCTATGGGATGCAGCAAAAGCAGTTCTAAGAGGGAAGTTTATAGCAATACAAGCCTACATCAAGAAACAGGAAACATCTCGAATAAACAACCTAACCTTGCACCTAAAGCAATTAGAGAAAGAAGAACAAAAAAACCCCAAAGCTAGCAGAAGGAAAGAAATCATAAAGATCAGATCAGAAATAAATGAAAAAGAAATGAAGGAAACAATAGCAAAAATCAATGAAACTAAAAGCTGGTTCTTTGAGAAGATAAACAAAATTGATAAACCATTAGCCAGACTCATCAAGAGAAAAAAGGAGAAGACTCAAATTAATAGAATTAGAAATGAAAAAGGAGAAGTAACCACTGACACTGCAGAAATACAAACGATCATAAGAGATTACTACAAGCAACTCTATGCTAATAAAATGGACAACCTGGAAGAAATGGACAAATTCTTAGAAATGCACAACCTGCCGAGACTGAACCAGGAAGAAATAGAAAATATGAACAGACCAATCACAAGCACTGAAATTGAAACTGTGATTAAAAATCTTCCAACACACAAAAGCCCAGGACCAGATGGCTTCACAGGCGAATTCTATCAAACATTTAGAGAAGAGCTAACACCTATCCTTCTCAAACTCTTCCAAAATATTGCAGAGGGAGGAACACTCCCCAACTCATTCTACGAGGCCACCATCACCCTGATACCAAAACCAGGCAAAGATGTCACAAAGAAAGAAAACTACAGGCCAATATCACTGATGAACATAGATGCAAAAATCCTCAACAAAATACTAGCAAACAGAATCCAACAGCACATTAAAAGGATCATACACCATGATCAAGTGGGGTTTATTCCAGGAATGCAAGGATTCTTCAATATACGCAAATCAATCAACGTGATACATCATATTAACAAATTGAAGGAGAAAAACCATATGATCATCTCAATAGATGCAGAGAAAGCTTTCGACAAAATTCAACACCCATTTATGATAAAAGTCCTGCAGAAAGTAGGCATAGAGGGAACTTTCCTCAACATAATAAAGGCCGTATATGACAAACCCACAGCCAACATTGTCCTCAATGGTGAAAAACTGAAACCATTTCCACTAAGATCAGGAACAAGACAAGGTTGCCCACTCTCACCACTATTATTCAACATAGTTTTGGAAGTTTTAGCCACAGCAATCAGAGAAGGAAAAGAAATAAAAGGAATCCAAATCGGAAAAGAAGAAGTAAAGCTGTCACTGTTTGCAGATGACATGATACTATACATAGAGAATCCTAAAGATGCTACCAGAAAACTACTAGAGCTAATCAATGAATTTGGTAAAGTAGCAGGATACAAAATTAATGCACAGAAATCTCTTGCATTCCTGTATACTAATGATGAAAAATCTGAAAGTGAAATTAAGAAAACACTCCCGTTTACCATTGCAACAAAAAGAATAAAATACCTAGGAATAAACCTACCTAAGGAGACAAAAGACCTGTATGCAGAAAATTATAAGACACTGATGAAAGAAATTAAAGATGATACAAATAGATGGAGAGATATACCATGTTCTTGGATTGGAAGAATAAACATTGTGAAAATGACTCTGCTACCCAAAGCAATCTACAGATTCAATGCAATCCCTATCAAACTACCACTGGCATTTTTCACAGAACTAGAACAAAAAATTTCACAATTTGTATGGAAACACAAAAGACCCCGAATAGCCAAAGCAATCTTGAGAACGAAAAATGGAGCTGGAGGAATCAGGCTCCCTGACTTCAGACTATATTACAAAGCTACAGTAATCAAGACAGTTTGGTACTGGCACAAAAACAGAAATATAGATCAATGGAACAGGATAGAAAGCCCAGAGATAAGCCCACGCACATATGGTCACCTTATCTTTGATAAAGGAGGCAAGCATATACAGTGGAGAAAAGACAGCCTCTTCAATAAGTGGTGCTGGGAAAATTGGACAGGTACATGTAAAAGTATGAAATTAGAACACTCCCTAACACCATACACAAAAATAAACTCAAAATGGATTAAAGACCTAAGTGTAAGGCCAGACACTATCAAACTCTTAGAGGAAAACATAGGCAGAACACTGTATGACATAAGTCACAGCAAGATCCTTTTTGACCCAGGTCCTAGAGAAATGGAAATAAAAACACAAATAAACAAATGGGACCTAATGAAACTTAAAAGCTTTTGCACAGCAAAGGAAACCATAAACAAGACCAAAAGACAACCCTCAGAATGGGAGAAAATATTTGCAAATGAAGCAACGGACAAAGGATTAATCTCCAAGATTTACAAGCAGCTCATGCAGCTCAATAACAAAAAAACAAACAACCCAATCCAAAAATGGGCAGAAGACCTAAATAGACATTTCTCCAAAGAAGAGATACAGATTGCCAACAGACACATGAAAGAATGCTCAACATCATTAATCATTAGAGAAATGCAAATCAAAACTACAATGAGGTATCATCTCACACCGGTCAGAATGGCCATCATCAAAAAATCTAGAAACAATAAATGCTGGAGAGGGTGTGGAGAAAAGGGAACACTCTTGCACTGTTGGTGGGAATGTAAATTGATACAGCCACTATGGAGAACAGTATGGAGGTTCCTTAAAAAACTAAAAATAGAACTACCATATGACCCAGCAATCCCACTACTGGGCATATACCCTGAGAAAACCATAATTCAGAAAGAGTCATGTACCAAAATATTCATTGCAGCTCTGTTTACAATAGCCAGGACATGGAAGCAACCTAGGTGTCCATCATCGGATGAATGGATAAAGAAGATGTGGCACATATATACAATGGAATATTACTCAGCCATAAAAAGAAATGAAATGGAGGTGTTTGTAATGAGGTGGATGGAGTTAGAGTCTGTCATACAGAGTGAAGTAAGTCAGAAAGAGAAAAACAAATACAGTATGCTAACACATATATATGGAATCTAAGGGGAAAAAAAAAAAAAAAAAAAAGTCATGAAGAACCTAGTGGCAAGATGGGAATAAAGACACAGACCTACTAGAGAATGGACTTGAGGATATGGGGAGGGGGAGGGGTGAGATGTGACAGGGTGAGAGAGTGTCATGGACATATATACACTACCAAATGTAAAATAGATAACTAGTGGGAAGCAGCCGCATAGCACAGGGAGATCAGCTCGGTGCTTTGTGACCACCTAGAGGGGTGGGATAGGGAGGGTGGGAGGGAGGGACATGCAAGAGGGAAGAGATATGGCAACATATGTATATGTGTAACTGATTCACTTTGTTGTAAAGCAGAAGCTAGCACACCATTGTAAAGCAATTATACTTCAATAAAGATGTTAAAAAAAAAAAAAAAAAAAAAGTAGACACATAGACCAATGGAACATTATAGAGAGCTTGGAATTAAACCCCTGCATACATGGTTAACTGATATTCGACAAGGGAGCCAAGAACACCCAATGGGGAAAGAAGAGTCTCTTCAACAAATCATGCTGGGAGAACTAAAGAAACACATGCAGAAAAAGAAATTTGGACCGCTATCTCACATCACTCACAAAAATTAACTCAAACTGGATCAAAGACTTAAACATAAAACCTGATACCACAAAACTCCTAGGGGAAAAAAAAGTGTAAGGAAGAAGCTCCTCAATATTGGTCCTGGAAATGATTTTTTGTATATGACACCAAAAACACAAACACCAAAAGCAAAAATTAATCAATAGAACTATATCAAACTCAAAAGCTTCTGCTCAGCAAAAGAAGCAATTAACAAAATGAAAAGACAACCTATAGAGTGGGAGAAAAATTTTGCAAATCATATATTGAATAAGGGGTTAATATCCAAAATATATGAAGAATTCATACAACTTAACAACAACAACAACAACAAAAATCCAATTTAAAAATGTACAGAAAAACTAAATGGGCATTTTTCCAAAGAGGACATCAAAATGGCCAACAGGCACACGTAAAGATGCTCAACATCACTAATAATCAAGGAAATGGAAATCAAAACCACAAGAAGATATTACCTCCCACCTATCAGAATGGGTATCATCAAGAAGACAAGAGAAAACAGGTGCTGGTGAGGATGTGGTAAAAAGGAAATCCTGCTGTTGGTAGAAATGTAAATTCATCCAACAACTATGGAAAACCATATGGAGGTTCCTCAAAAAATTAAAAATAGATCTACCATATGTCCCAGCAATTCCACTTCTGGGTATGTACCCAAAGGAAATAAAAACATTATTTTGTAGAGCTATATGCACTCCCACATTTATCTCAGCATTATTCACCATAGCCAAGATATGGAAACAGCCTAAATGCCCATCAACAGATGAATGGATAAAAAAGATGTGGTATATATTCACATGGATCATTCAACCATGAAAAGGAAGATATCCTGCCATTTGAAACAACAAAAATGGACCTTGAGCACGTTATGCTAAGTGAGATAAATCAGACAAAGAAAGACAAGTACTATATGACATAGCTTATATTTGGAATCTAAAAAAGTCTGATAGGTAAAAAACAGAGTAAAATGGTGGTTACCAGGGGATGGGGGTTAGGGGGACAAGACTGATGTTGTTTAAGGATACAAACTTACAACAAGTAGTAAAGAAGCATTTGAAATTTAATGCACATTATAATGAATATAGACAATAATATTATACTATAATTATGCAATGTGTTAAGTATCACTACAATGGCAGGCATATTACAATGTATAAATGTATCAAAGTAACATGTTGCATACCTTAAATTTACATAATGTTATATGTCAAAGTTATTCAATTAAAAAATATACACATACAAAATAAAAAATAAAACTGCTCTGGAACATAAAGTAATAAGAAAAAAGGTAGTGCAAAACAAGCCATCAACAAAATGAAAAGGTAACCTACTAAATGGGAGAAAATATTTGCAAATCATATCTGATAAAGGGTTTTAATCTAAAAAATATAAAAACTCATACAACTTAATTAAAAAAAAAATAAACTATCCAATTTAAAAATGGGCAGAGAATCTGAATAGACATTTTTCCAAAGAAGACATACAGATAGCCAACAGATATATGAAAAGATGCTCAACATCACTAATCATCAAAGAAATGCAAATCAAAACCACAATGAGATATCACCTCACACCTGTCAGAATGGCTGTTATCAAAAAGACAAAAGATAATAAGTGTTGGCAAGGATGTGAAGAAAAGGGAACACTTGTGCACTGTTGGTGGGAATGTAAATTGGTGCAACCACTATGGAGAACAGTATGGAGGATCCTCAAAAGATTAAAAACGGAACTACCATATGATCCAGCAATTCTACTTCTGGGGTATTTATCCAAAGAAAATGAAAACACTTAACTTAAAAAGATATCTTCGGGGCTTCCCTGGTGGCGCAGCGGTTGAGAGTCTGCCTGCCGATGCAGGGGACACGAGTTTGAGCCCTGGTCTGGGAGGATCCCGCATGCCGCGGAGCGGCTGGGCCCGTGAGCCACAATTACTGAGCCTGCGAGTCTGGAGCCTGTGCTCCGCAACAAGAGAGGCCGCGATAGTGAGAGGCCCGCGCACCGCGATGAAGAGTGGCCCCCGCTTGCCACAACTAGAGAAAGCCCTCGCACAGAAACGAAGACCCAACACAGCCATAAATAAAATAAATAAATAAAATTAGAAAAAAGAAAATGCTCCCTATTTCACTTACAAAATTAATTTAAAAAAAAAAAAAAAAAAGATATCTTCACCCCCCTGTTCATTGCAGCATTATTTACAATAGCCAAGATGTGGAAACAACCTAAGTGTGCATCAATGAATGAATGAATAAAGAAAATGTGGTATATATATATATATACACACACACAATGGAATATTATTCAGCCACAAAAATTAAGGAAATCCTGCCATTTGTGACAATATGGATGGATCTTGAGTGCATTATGTATGCTAGGTGAAATAAGTCAGAAAGATAAATACTGTATCATCTCACTTATATGTGGAATCTATTAAAAAAAAAAAAAGGAAAAAGGTAGCCTAGATTTGGGGAAAGTAGGTTTCCAAAATCTCAGAGAAAGGAGGGCTAGGACCTGTGTCCCCACATTCATGAAGTTAGTAGCTCCAGAACCATGCGGTGAGGGAGCCACAACAGAATTCCTAGAGAAATATGGCAGTGATCTTAATTGAAAAGAAAAGGAATGAGGAACAGTAGAGACCCATGTGGCAGTGCAAGGACCTCTGCAAAATCAGGCAGGATAAATAGATATGGAGAGCCACTGGCCCTGCACAAGACCTCAGAGACAGGCACAGTTGGACTAAGACTCAGGCCACTGTGGTCCTACTTTCAGAGAGGAGGAAGCTTCGCCTGCAGCAGGTGCTTGGCAAATCATCCATTGGTAGATTTGACTAATGTACTCAAAGCTCAGAGGGTGTCAGGCCCTATGCTGGGGAGCTGAGGATCCAGTGTGGGTCTTATGGCCTAGCAGGAAGTGAAGGCATCGACCACTTATGTGTGGCAGGAGCATGAGAGCTAGGAACTGGGAAACTGAGAAGCCAAGTGGGTGCATGATGGGATCCCTACCTGAGCAGGGGATGGGGTGGGGACAAGGAAGATCTCTGAAAGGAAGAGAGGCCTGAAAGATGTCTCATCAAGGCCCAGGAAAAAGGGCTGGGGAGAAGGAAAGGTGCAGTCCATGCCACAGAACCAAGGGAGCCCCCAAGAACTTGATAATTACAGCAGGGCTGGGGTAAATGAGTGACTGGAGGAGGTTTGGGGGCAGGACAGAGAGGCCTTGGGGACGCAAGAAGAGAGCTAGGTGTTCCCCAAGGGGCAATAGGAGACCATGGCAGATGGGTCACAACCACAATTAAAATCAGATTTTTCACTTTTAAGTATTCTTTCAGGGTACAGAAGTTAGAAAATAAAAAGTAAGAGTAGGTCACAGACATAAAAAACAAACCTATGGTTACCAAAGGGGAAAGGGGGGAGGGATAAATTAGGAAATTGGGATTAACATATACACACTATTATACATAAAATAGATAACCAATGAGGGATCTATCATAAAATAGATAACCAACGAGGGATAACCAACTGTGCTACAGTATAGCACAGGGAACTATACTCAGTATTTTGTAATAAACTAGAAGGGAAAAGAATCTGAAAAAGAATATAGATATATATGTAAAACTGAATCACTGTGCTGTATACCTGAAACTAAAACATTTATTTACTTATTTATTTTTATTTTTAATTTTTAAAATTTTCTTATTTCTTAACATCTTTATTGGAGTATAACTGTTTTACAATATTGTGTTAGTTTCTGCTGTATAACAAAGTGAATCAGCTATACATATACATATATCTCCATATCCCCTCCCTCTTGCGTCTCCCTCTCACCCTCCCTATTCCACCCCTCTACGTGGTCACAGAGCACCAAATGATCTCCCTGTGCTATGCAGCTGCTTCCCACTATCTATTTTACATTTGGTAGTGTATATATGTCCATGCCACTCTCTCATTTCATCCCAGCTTACCCTTACCCTTCCCCCTCCCCGTGTCCTCAAGCCCATTCTCTATGTCTGCATCTTTATTCCTGTCCTGCCCCTAGGTTCTTCAGAACCTTTGTTTTTTTTAGATTCCACATGTATGTGTTAGCATACGGTATTTGTTTTTCTCTTTCTGACTTATTTCACTCTGTATGACAGACTCTAGGTCCATCCACCTCACTACAAATAACTAAATTTCGTTTCTTTTTATGGCTGAGTAATATTCCATTGTATATATGTGCCACATCTTCTTTATCCATTCATCTGTCGATGGACACTTAGGTTGCTTCCATGTCCTGGCTATTGTAAATAGAGCTGCAATGAACATTGTGGTACATGACTCTTTTTGAATTATGGTTTTCTCAGGGTATATGCCCAGTAGTGGGATTGCTGGGTCATACGGTAGTTCTAGTTTTAGTGTTTTAAGGAACCTCCATACTGTTCTCCATAGTGGCTGTATCAATTTACATTCCCACCAACAGTGCAAGAGGGTTCCCTTTTCTCCACACCCTCTCCAGCATTTATTGTTTGTAGATTTTTTGATGATGGCCATTCTGACTGATGTGAGGTGATACCTCATTGTAGGTTTGATTTGCATTTCTCTAAAGATTAGTGATGTTCAGCATCCTTTCATGTGTTTGTTGGCAATCTGTATATCTTCTTTGGAGAAATGTCTATTTAGGTCTTCTGCCCATGTTTGGATTGGGTTGTTTGTTTTTTTGATATTGATCTGCATGAGCTGCTTGTATATTTTGGAGATAAATCCTTTGTCAGTTGCTTCCTTTGCAAACATCTTCTCCCATTCTGAGGGCTGTCTTTTCATCTTGTTTATGGTTTCCTTTGCTGTGGAAAAGCTTTTAAGTTTCATTAGGTCCCATTTGTTTATTTTTGTTTTTATTTCCATTTCTCTAGGAGGTGGGTCAAAAAGGATCTTGCTGTGATATATGTGATAGAGTGTTCTGCCTATGTTTTCCTCTAAGAGTTTTATAGTGTCTGGCCTTACATTTAGGTCTTTAATCCGTTTTGAGTTTATTTTTATATATGGTCTTAGGGAGTGTTCTAATTTCATTCTTTTACATGTAGCTGTCCAGTTTTCCCAGTACCACTTGTTGAAGAGGCTGTCTTTTCTCCATTGTATATTCTTGCCTCCTTTGCCCAAGATAAGGTGACCATACATGCATGGGTTTATCTCTGGGTTTTCTATCCTGTTCCATTGATTTATATTTCTGTTTTTGTGCCAGTACCATACTCTCTTGATTACTGTAGCTTTGTAGTATAGTATGAAGTCAGGGAGCCTGATTCCTCCAGCTCTGTTTTTCTTTCTCAAGATTTTTTTGGCTCTTTGGGGTCTTTTGTGTTTCCATACAAACTGTGAAATTTTTTGTTCTAGTTCTGTGAAAAATGCCAGTGGTAATTTGATAGGGATTGCACTGAATCTGTAGATTGCTTTGGGTACTGTAGTCATTTTCACAATATTGATTCTTCTAATCCAAGAACGTGGTATATCTCCCCATCTGTTTGTATCATCTTTTTTTTTTTTTAACATCTTTATTGGAGTATAATTGCTTTACAATGGTGTGTTAGTTTCTGCTTTATAACAAAGTGAATCAGCTATACATATACATATATCCCCATATCTCCTCCTTCTTGCGTCTCCCTCCCACCCTCCCTATCCCACCCCTCTTGGTGGTCACAAGGCACCGAGCTGATCTCTCTGTGCTATGTGGCTGCTTCCCACTAGCTATCTATTTTACATTTGGTAGTGTATATATGTCCATGCCACTCTCTCACTTCGTCCCAGCTTACCCTTCCCCCTCCCATGTCCTCAAGTCCATTCTCTATGTCTGTGCCTTTATTCCTGTCCTGCCCCTAGGTTCTTCAGAACCCTTTTTTTTTTTTTTAGATTCCATATATATGTGTTAGCATACAGTATTTGTTTTTCTCTTTCTGACTTATTTCACTCTGCATGACAGTCTCTAGGTCCATCCACCTTGCTACAAATAACTCAATTTCATTTCTTTTTACGACAGAGTAATATTCCATTGTATATATGTGACACATCTTCTTTATCCAATCTTCTGTTGATGGACACTTAGGTTGCTTCCATGTCCTGGCTATTGTAAATAGTGCTGCAATGAACATTGTAACACAACATTTAAAATCAACTATACATAAATAAAATTTTTTTTAAAAGTGAGGGTAGGGAGACAGGTCAGGAGATCATTTCTGAGGTGTAGGCAAAAGGGAATGGTGGCGTGGATGGGTGGTGAGAGTAACCAGGACACCTAAGAGGCCCAGCAAACATAACCTGAAGACAAGGGAGCCTCTGACATCCTACCCTCTCCCCAACCAGCTTGCTCCCCACCCTTGCAGGTAATGCTAACTCACTGCATTTTTCCTGTTGCTCAAGTCCTTGGTGCCATCTTTAACTCCTCTTTGTCCCATTTCAGCCTAGTCTGTCTGCAAATTCTATCAGTTTTACCTCCCCAATAAACCCAGAATTGCACCACTTCTTATCACCTGGTCTGAGACACCATCATGGGCAACTGGATTGTGGCAGTAGCTCCCCCTAGTCTCCTAGCCTGCCTTAGGGCTTGTCCATTTTGACAAGCTATCCCTCAGGATGCTGAAATACAGTGCTGAGCCCACTGCCTGCCCCTTCCCTGCAGACTCTAGATTAAAGTAGGATCACCATCACTTCATTCCAAAACCATTCAGAATGTGCTCTGGCCAGCGCAGCCAGATTTACACTGGGGAGCTTTTTTGTTTTTTGGGGGGAACAGTGAAGCCTGTCACCTACCTCAACTAGAGCTTGTATATTAAAGCTTACCCTGGCCACTGTTTTGCCGCCTTCCCATCTCCCTGGAGATATTCAGGTGGTTTTTGGACCAGTGGACCCTTGGACTGAACCCTATCACATCCTATCTCCAACTTGAACCGTTTTCACAAGGAATTCTATTTCTGCTCTTGAGAGGGGCCCTGCCCTGTCCCAGTTGTGGTCACTCACGTTTTACTTGCAGACGCAGCACCTCCTCCAGACTGTGGAAGTGGACGGGGCTGCTGGAAATTCCACTCCAGAGGGACCCCGAGCCACTGTGTGCATCAACCAGTTACAAATGCAGTGGCTTGTGCTTCTCCTGCAGCCCTCTCTCCCTACCTCCTCTACTAGCCTCCACGAGAGACTTTATCAGGCATTTGCTGTTGGTGTGGGAGGAAAGAGGAGCATGGATCAGAGCTCGCTAAGGGCCAGGCACTGCAGACCAAAGATGACTGCTGTTCTCAAGGAGGCCAAGTTGCAAAGTGACAGCTGGAAGCAATCACAAATCAGCAGGCAAGGCCCCAAGACAGGTGAAGGCAGGGTGGGCAGAGCTTCAGAAGCCCCCACAGCAGGAAGTGCTGGAGCTGGTCTTTACCCTTTAGGATGCTTCAGAACTGCCCAGAGCCTTGTCACAAATGCAGATTCATGAGCTCCACCCCAAAACATTCTGATTCGGGAAGTCGGGAGAGGAGCCCTAGAACCCACAGGTTTAACAGGGTCTGGGTGATGCTGACTCAGGTGGATCTATTTTAGAAGCCTGGAGAATCAGACTGCTGTGGGGAGGGGAGCAATGGGGTGATGGTCATCACCACTGCCAGAGAAGGTTTGGAGCCCCAGTATATTTCCTAGCTGTTCTAGTGGGGCTGGATATGGGGTGTGCAAGGAGTATAGATGGGGAAGGACAAGTGAGGCTAAAGAGAAGCTGTGCTCCACAGAGGTCCCAAGATGGGTGTAAAAGGAGAACACTGTCCCGAATGTTCTCTAGGAGCGAAGGTCCTGTGTACCTTCCAGAGGAGATTCAGTGAGTGACACCTGATCTCCCAGTCACTTCTCTAGAACAGATTAATTCTTCCTTCATGCCCCTCCTTCTTGGGACCTAACAGTCCAGTGCTCAGTTTTCATCAGCTCTCCATTTGCACCAGCTTCCCAACTGCAGCACAAACACGAGGCTCGCTGACTTCCAGATTCAGTCCTGCCTCACCCTTAGAACCACCAGCTGCCGCTCTTTGAGCTACAAGAAGGCCTCCCACAGGGGATGGCCCTTGGGGATTTTAATTTTTTTAACCTGCATAGAGAGTTTCAGAACAAGGAATAGAAAAGTCTCAGAGGCACCCTCAAGGCCAGGTGAGGTTAAAACTTGCCGGGTGTGGGACTTCCCTGGTGGTTAAGACCCTACGCTTCCATTTCAGGGGGCGCAGCAGGTTCAATGCCTGGTCGGGGAACTAAGATCCTGCACGCCCCACGGTGCAGCCAAAAAATAAAAATAAAAAAACAAAACAACAACAAAAGAAACTTGCTGGATGTCAAACTCCAGGGATGGTACCTAACTCCTCACCTCCACTGCACCACTGATGATCTTTTTTCTCCAGGAAACAGTTGGGAAGGATGCCCACTGCTCCTGTCAGTTGCATGCAAGGCAGGAGAGGGCAGAACACAGGGCCTCAGGGAAGAGGGTGGGATGGCGGTCACTGAGTGCAGGGCTGGAGGAGATGGGAGGGGCTGGAGGCAAAGGACAAGAAGCTATTCAGGTGGGCTAGAGAGAGGTCAGAGGATGGAAGGACTTAGTTTTTTACCTTCCTCAGCGTTTACTAGAAGTAAGGGGTGGTGAATGGGGCTCTTCCCTTGGGATTTAGTACTTTTCCTTTCTCCAGGCACCCCACACCCCAAGGTAACAGAAAGCTGTTGAGAGACAACTGAGTCAGCATGGCCATGGGAGGGACCCAGCTTCCAAGTGAGAGTGAGAGGTGCTTATTGAGTAGCAGGCACTGGGACAGGCTTTGCAGGGGGGCTGAACCAAGCATGAAGAAGAGAGAAAAGCACCCCCAAAGCAGTGCTTCTCCAAATGAGGGTGGCTCACCTGCACCACCATCTCCCAGCAGCTTTTTGGAAAAATGACTTCCTGATCCCACACCTGATGTACTAAATCAGACCCTCTGAAGGTAGACCCCCCCAAATCTGCTCCATCAACAAGCAACCTGGGTGACTTTTAAGCAGTCAACTTGAAAAGACCCACTGATCAAGGCCCAGAGAGTCTGTCTGGGCCTTTCGCCAGTTGGTTCACAGTGTGCTGGGGAGAGAGGGCTACACTGTACTCTGCTGCTTTCCCAGCTGGATTAGCAGGTCATTTCAATTTGCTCTTCCTGCCCCGGGATTTGAGGAGGGTGGAGAAGAGGTCATCGCAAGCAGTGGTTCCAAACTTTAGCTGCCTATCGGAATCACATGAATATATTTTATTTATTTATTTTGTATTTAATTGTAGTTGATTTACAATATTGTGTTAGTTTCAGGTGTGCAGCTTCAGATTCTTTTCCATTATAGGTTATTACAAGATATTGAATATAATTCCATGTGCTATGCAGTAAATCCTTGTGGCTTATCTATTTTATATATAACAGTGTGTATCTATTAATCCCATACTCCTAATTCACCTCTCCACCTCCCCTTTCCCCTTTGGTAACTATGAGTTTGTTTTCTATGTCTGTGTGTCTGCTTCTGTTTTGTAAATAAGTTGATTTGTATATATATATTTTTAAGATTCCACATATAAGTAATGTGATATATATTTGTCTTTCTCTGACTGACTCACTTCATTTAGCATGATAATCTCTAGGTCCACCCATGTTGCTGCAAATGGCAATATTTCATTCCTTTTTATGGCTGAGTAATATTCCATTACATATATATATATGTATATGTATATGTATACACACAAACACACACCCCACATCTTTTTTTTGAGAAATTTTAATTTTTTTATAATTATGTAAAATACATAGGTTCAGAGTCAAGGCTACAGAACAAGGTATATTCAAAGAAATTTAGCTTCTATCTGTGTCTTCTCCATCCTATTCCCTCCACCCTCTATGGTCAAGTTTTTAAAAAATTATGGCTAATACTGTCTACACCACATCTTCTTTATCCATCACATGAATATCTTTTAAAAGTTGCTTTGGCCCTACCCCAGACCAGTTAAATCAAAAGCTCTCAGTTGGGAGCCAGATAAAAGCATTTAAGGCGTGTGGGTGACTGTAATGGGCAGCCAAGGAGGAATACCATTGCACCAAAGGAGGGGTCTTAACCCTTTTTGTACCATGGACACCTTCTCAGAATGTTTGAGGTACATTCAAAATACATAGTATTACAAAGGAAAGTTATTGTATTAACACTTGGTTATCAAAAACTAAAACAAATTTTATTTAGGTGGGCCATTTTTCTATGTCAAAATGGTCTAACAACCATTAGTAATTCCACATGGTTCAACCAAATAGTAACATATACTTATTATACAGTAAATAACAAGATAGAGCATAGGACTAACAAATGATTTAATTGCAAAGAAGTGATAAACATAAACAATATTTCAAGGTATCTGCAACAACTGCAGTATAATCTGTAAATGGCTGTGATTTTTGTTGGTGAGACACACACTACCATGATTTGTTGCTTCCATTCATAATTTTCAGAGAGCAGCGACATCTGCTGGAAACTTGTTATGAACACAAACCCCAGATGGGCTGTATCTCTGGGGTCCATCAAGACAGCAGCCAGCTCCATTCCCTCTCCATCTCCAGGTAGAATTAGTTTTTCAATCAGAAATAATTTGATAAGTAGAAAGGTATCTCAAATTAAAAAATAATCAATAAACATACTAGTTTTTCATCTTTATTGGCTATTTCTATTTCTTCCATGAATTGCTAATCAGGGGTTTTGTCCATGTTTCTGTCAAAGTGTATGTCTCTCTTTAGTGGCTCTCTTTATATACTGGGGATGTTAATCAATCTCTCTTTTGGTGAAACTTAACACAATTTACCAATTTGTCACTTATCTGTTTGCTTTATACATGGGTGTCTTGATAAACAGATATTATATTCAAGGATCAATCTGTGAAATTTCTTTCTTCTTAAATTTAGAAAGATCTTCCCCTGTCAGCTGAAGGTTAACATATACCTCAGTTTGCCTGCTTACTTTTAATTCCTTGCTCTTTATTTTGGAATATAATTAAAGAGGTCTGTTTATTTTCTAAATAGTAAACAAATTATTTTAACATTCATTATGGTGAGAAATGCCAGGAAAGATAAAAGCAGCCCCTAACAACCGATAAACACAGACGCATAAATCCTCAACAAAATACTAGCAAACTGAATCCAACGATACAATAAAAGGATCATATACGACAATCAAGTGGGATTTAGCCCACAGATGCAGGGATTTTTCAATATCTTCAAATCAATTGGTGTGATATGCCACATCAACAAAATGAAGAATAAAAACCATATGATCATCTCAATAGAAAAAGCTTTTGACAAAATTCAACACCCATTTATGATAAAAACTCTCTAGAAAGTGGGCATAGAGGGAACCTACCTCAACATAATAAAGGCCATATATGACAAACCTACAGCTAACATCATACTCAACAGTGAAAAGCTGAAAGCATTTCCTCTAAGATCAGGAATAAGACAAGGATGTCCACTCTCACCACTTTTTGTGTGTGTGTGTGTGGGGGGGGTTCCCTTTTATCCACACACTCTCCAGCATTTATTGTTTGTGTATTTTTTGATGATAGCCATTTTGACTGGCATGAGGTGATATCTCACTATAGTTTTGATTTGCATTTCTTTAATAATTAGTGATGTTGAACATCTTTTCATGTGCCTCTTGGCCTCTTTAGAGAAATGTCTATTTAGTTCTTCTGCCCATTTTTTGATGGGGTTGTTTGTTTTGATGATATTAAGCCACATGAGCTGTTTGTAAATTTTGGAAAGGTGCTTTTATTCAACATAGTTTTGGAAGTCCTAGCCATGGCAATCAGAGAAAAAATAAAAGGAATACATATTGGAAAAGAAGAAGTAAAACTGTCACTGCTAGCAGATGACATGATACTATACACAGAAAATCCTAAAGACGCAACCAGAAAACTACTAGAGCTCATCAATGAATTTGGTAAAGTTGCAGTACACAAAATTAACACACAGAAATCCTTGCATTCCTATACACTAACAGTGAAAGATAAGAAAGAGAAATTAAGGAAACAATCCCATTCACCATTGCAACAAAAAATAAAATACCTAGGAATAAACCTACCTAAGGAGGTAAAAGACCTGTACTCAGAAAAGTATAAGACACTGATGAAAGAATCAAAGACGACACAAAGAGATGGAGAGATATACCATGTTCTTGGAATGGAAATATCAATATTTTGAAAATGACTACACTACCCAAAGCAATCTACAGATTCAATGCAATCACAATCAAATTACCAACGGCATTTTTCACAGAACTAGAACAATAAATTTAAAAATTTGTATGGAGACACAAAAGACCCTGAATAGCCAAAAAAATCTTGAGGGGAAAAAAAAAAAAAACGGAGCTGGAGGAATCAGACTCCCTGACTTCAGACTACACGACAAAGCTACAGTAATCAAGACAATATGGTACTGGCTCAAAAACATAAATATAAATCAATGGTACAGGATAGAAACCCCAGAGATAAAACCATGCACCTATGGTCAACTAATCTATGACAAAGGAGGCAAGGATATACAATGGAGAAAAGACAGTCTCTTCAATAAGTGGTGCTGAGAAAACTGGACAGCTACATGTAAAAAATGAAATTAGAACACTCCCTAACATCATACACAAAAATAAACTCAAAATGGATTAAAGACCTAAATGGAAGACTGGACACTATAAAACTCTTAGAGGAAAACAAAGGAAGAACACTCTTTGACATAAATCACAGCAAGATCTTTTTTTGCCCCACCTCCTAGAGTAATGGAAATAAAACCAAAAATAAACAAATGGACCTAATGAAACTTAAAAGCTTTTGCACAGCAAAGGAAACCATAAACAAGACAAAAAGACAACCCTCAGAATGGGAGAAAATATTTGTGAATGAATCAATGGACAAAGGATTAATCTCCAAAATATAGAAACAGCACATGCAGCTCAATATCAAAAAACCAAACAACCCAATCAAAAAATGGGTGGAAGGCCTAAATAGACATTTCTCCAAAGAAAACATACAGATGGCCATGAGGCACATGGAAGTGATGCTCAGCATTGCTAACTATTAGAGAAATGCAAATCAAAACTACAATGAGATATCACCTCACACCGGTTAGAATGGGCATCATTAGAAAAATCTACAAACAGTAAATGCTGGAGAGGGTGTGGAGAAAAGGGAACCCTCTTGCACTGTTGGTGCGAATGTAAATTGATACAGCCACTATGGAGAACAGTGTGGAGGTTCTTTAAAAAACTGAAAATAGAACTACCATACGACCCAGCAATCCCACTACTGGGCATATACCCAGAGAAAACCATAATTCAAAAAGACACATGCACCCCAATGTTCATTGCAGCACTATTTACAACAGCCAGGTCATGGAAGCAACATAAATGTCCATCGACAGATGAATGGATAAAGAAGATGTGGTACATACATACAATGGAATATTACTCAGCCATAAAAAGGAACGAAATTGGGTCATTTGTAGAGATGTGGATGGACCTAGAGACTGTCATGCAGAGTGAAGTAAGTCAGAAAGAGAAAAACAAATATCATATGTTAATGTATGTATGTGGAATCTACCAAAAATTGTACAGATGGCCCGGTTTGCAGGGCAGAAATAGACACACAGATGTAGAGAACAAATGTATGGACACCAAAGGGGAAAAGGGGATGAATTGGGAGATTGGGATTGACATATATACACTAATATGTATAAAATAGATAACTAATGAGAACGTGCTGTGTAGCACAGGGAACTCTATTTGACTTCACTGTACAGTAGAAACTAACACAACATTGTAAAACATCTATACCCCAATAAAAAAAAAAAAGATGTGGTACATATATACAATGGAATTTTACTCAGCCATTAAAAAGAATGAAATAATGCCATTTGCAGAAATGTGGATGAACCTGGAGATTATCTTACTAAGTGAAGTTAGTCAGACAGAGAAAGACAAATGTCATATGATATCTCTTATATGTGGAATCTAAAAAAAGAAAATGATACAAATGAACTTATTAAACAGAAACAGACTCACAAACTTTAAAAACAAACTTATGGTTACCAAAGGGGAAACATGGGGGGAAGCCTAAATTGGGAGTTTGGGATTGACATAGACACACTACTGTATTTAAAATCGATAACCAACAAGGACCTTCTGTATAGCACAGGGAACTCTGATCAATATTCTGTAATAATGTAAATGGGAAAAGAATTTGAAAAAGAACAGATACATATATATGTGTAACTGAATCACTTTGCTGTACACCTGAAACTAACACAACATTGTTAATCAACTATACTCCAACATGAAATGAAAATTAAAAAAAAAAAAACATTCATTATGGTGAGAAATGCCAGGAAACATAAAAGCAGCCCCTGACAACTTGAAACTGGCCTGACACCATCAACCAGCTTACGACTAGGACTTGGTGTTCTGTTGAACATAAACAATTTCACAGAACACCAGCATCAGACAAGGTCATTCTGATACTGAAACAAAGGGAGAGAAGGAAGATACTTGTACCCACCCCCTAGAACACCCATCCTTGCAACCCTCTTCTCCATACACACACTTCACACACTTGTGCTAACAAAACCTGTTACAGCCTGAACCCAGAGGAAGGCAAGGTCCACCTGATGTTCTGACTATCCCAGGACCCTGCTCACCTCACCCCCCAGGCCCTCCTGAGGTTCAGACTTTGGTGCTGATGTCTTACCTTGACTAGAGAGAATGGGGCCAGATTTCCAGTTTTCAGTCCAGCATGTAAGGGGCTTAGAAGTCATCACTCCATCCTAACAGAAAGCTGAACAAACTGAAAAATCAACAACTCCTCTTAGATCTGTCAAAGAAGTGAGGTCACATGGCAAACCACTGCTCCCCAAATTGGGGAGACAGGCAGATTCAGAGAACCACAACTTAATGAAGCCAAAAATTTCCTCACAAGCAGAAACCTCCTTAGGCACTGGTGCTGGGGTAGGAAAACCTGAACTGTAATTGACAAATTGCTGGAGGCTCAGTGTGGTCAAATCTGGAAGTTAAAAACTCCAGGGGCTCACCACACTTTTGTGAGTTTTACCTCCAGGAGCTCTACCAGATTCTCGAAGTGAGATCAAAGAAAAATTCTCTCCTAATCCTGGCTGGGGGGAGGAGAAAAGTAACCACTTTGAAATACACCCCAGCAGTCTGTTCTTTACAAGGCTGCCCTGAAGAGAAACTTTCCAGAGTCTCACCAACCTGGGAGAAGGGAAGTACCCAAACCCCATCCCGCCCCACCTAAGGGTGGGAAAGCACTGAGAAGCTGGTGATGTACATAGCCCAGGGGCACAGGCTCACTAAAAGTCCGGGACCTAATCATAAGATTATAAAATGCTTCTCCTCCCCCCATACCTCAAGACCACATCACTAAAGCCCTATTTATAGCAGTTCCTTTTACTCCGTACATCATGTGTGGCTTTTAACAACAGTAACAACAACACAAAAAGCAAGGCATGCCAAAAGGTAAAAAGACAGTTTGAAGAGAGGGAGCAAGGATCAGAACCTGACTCAGATATGGCAGAGGGACGCTGGAATTATCAGACCAGGGATTTAAAACAATTATGATTAAGATGCTAAGGGCTCTAATGGAAAAAGTAGACAACATACAAGAGCAAACAGATGGGTAATGTGTAAGCAGAGAGATGGAAATTCTAAGAATCAAAAGCAAACACCAGAATTCAAAAACACTAACAGAAAAGAAGTGTGCCTTTGGTGGTCTCATAAGTATACTGGATACAGCTGAGGAAAGAATCTCTGACCTTGAGGATACATCAAGAAATAGAAACTTCAAAAACTGAAAAGTAAACCAAAGACAGAAAAAAAAGGAACAGATTATCCAAGAACTGTGAGACAACCACAAAATTGTGACACACTCATAATGGAAATACCAGGAGAAGAAACACAAAAAACAATTGAAGCAATAATGACCAAGAATTTCCCCAAATTAATGTCAGATAGCAAAACAGGCAGAGATTGAGGAAGCTCAGAGAATACCAAGCAGAAAAAATGTCTCCAAACCCACACCTATGTATATCATATTCAGCTGCAAAAAAAAAAAAAAAAAAAATTAAAGAGATAATGGGGTCCAGGCTTCTACTTGGAAAACATGAAGGAAATGAAATGAGAAATGTGTAGAACCCAAATTCAAATTCTTACCACTCCACTATCTCGTCAGCTCTCTACTGCCAAGACTGAGGTGATACTTAGACAGGAAGGGGGCAGGGCACAACCTTTAAAAGAATGACATAGCCCGAGGGCATGACATAAACTGATTAGAACCAACTAGGTCCCAGATGGACCATGACAGTTCCAAGGCTGACCATGTTAAAGTCAAAAGTGGGCGGTGGTCCAATTCCTGGAAATCTCCACCCCTTCCGCAAAATAGCTGGAATACTCCTCCCACTCATTAGCCTATGAAATTACCCACCCCTATAAAAACTGACAACCCCATACCCTGAGGCCTCTTGCCTTCCAAGATGGCCCACACTCTATGGAATGTGTATCTCCCTGAGTAAACCTTCTTTCACTTTACTATGGCTCGCTCTTGAATTCTTTCCTGTGCAAAGCCAAGAACGCACACTTGGCGGCCATTCCAGGGACTCAGACATGACTTGGGATGTGACCATCCTCTCGCTCCCCACTCTCTTTCCTGCAACATCTTTTCTGGCACCCAATGCGGGGCCTCAAAGGCCATAATCTCGATCCGCCTATTGGGCTATGGCTCCCCTCTGAAGGGTGGCTGGGACTTATCCTGAGCCATGTAGATTCAAGTAGCCCCTTAAGTGGCAGCTGATGCTGCCTGCAGGATCTGGCAGAGACCAGTTCTCTGGCCGTGAAGAAGCGCACTGAGGCCAAGGCTTTTCCCCCTCAGTCTTTCTCATTCTCCTATTGCTCTATCTCTTTGGACTTGAAAAGATGCACCCGGACGACCACCAAACATCCAAATTAAGACTGCGCGGCAAGTAATTGACAACTTGGTTGGGTGAGTTTCCCCTGTGGCTCCTCGAGCTCAATTCCCCCTCCCTACTCGCTTCCTCCCAGTCCAGTTCTGAGAAGTCAGAACTGCGAGGGGCCCCAAATTGGGGGACTCCATGAGTCCTCCTAGATTTGCGGCGCGCCCACAATGAGGCTTATGACCTCATTGCACCCCGGAGCAGATGTCGCGGGCAAGCACTTCCCTCAAGCGGGTTGCTGTCCCTTCCTCCCTAGGAAACGTCGAGGCTGTGCACCTTCCTAATCCCACTCAGCCTTCCTATTTTTTCCGGACTTTATCAACCCCTGAGGGGAGGTAGCGGGCGAGCACCTTTCTCAGCGGGCTTACGAATCTCTCTTGGGAAGCATCATGGCTGGACACCTTCCTTACTGTCCTGGATTTCCCTCATATCTTCCTTCTCTCATGACTTCTTGGACTGTCTATTGATCCCTGAGCCTCCTTGCTGGCTTTACCAGCAAGTTGGGTATTACCACTTTTACTTCTGTGGAGAGGTAGCCCTCCTCAACATCCCAAGGACCGTATCCTGAGGGGAGTTTTTGCCTTGTATTATTATCACCGCCTTGTGGGCTCCAGCCCTACCCTTCAGCTCTATTTGTTTCTCTTTCTTTTGTTTCAATAGGGATAAAGTTAATCCATTTAGGGGGGGGCCTAGGTCTCTTCCCTCCCTCTCTGAAGGATTTAGGCCCTGAGACTCTTAATTGCTTTTTCTCACCCTGGCTCTTGTTCCTTTCCTTGACTAATCCAAGGGGCCTCCTCAGGCTAACTGACCAGGCAGATTTTGGGTGCTCATAGGGACCCCACAGTTGACACTGGGAGAATGCCAGGACAAATAACTACCATAACTACCATCTGTCCAGGATCCATCAGACCGCCGTCTAGTCAAGACATCCCAACAAAAATGGGGCAACTACAAGCATCCCAATGGACTCCCCGCTAGGATGCATATTATCTAATTGAGGAAAATTTAAACAGGATGGACTAAGAAAAAAGAAATTAATTTCCTTTTGCAATACTGCATGGTCCCAATACAAACTAGGGGACCAAGAGATCTGGCCAAAGAATGGGTCATTGAATTACAATACCATCTTTCAGCTGGACCTATTTCGTGAAAGGGAAGGTAAATGGGTCCCATACATCCAAATGCTCATGGCCCTATTCCAAAATCCAGGTCTAAAGAACTCCTGCCAGGTGTGCTTGGCTCACATCCCTTCAAAGACCCTTCTCCCCCCACAGGAACCTGATGTTTTAGATGATCTCCTTATGAGTCAACCTCCCCAAGGTCCACAACTGGGATATCCTACCTACCCCAATTCTGAGGGGGGACAGTTTCCAGACCATTTACCCCTAATCCCCCCGTAAATCAGCTCATGGATTTGGCCTTTGGAGTATTTAACAATAGAGACAGGGTTGAAGAGGCAAAAATGATGCAGGGACAACATCTCACAGCACAATTACTGGAGGCAGCCCTACCCCTGCACCACCTCAGGGTTACCCTCCCTTGTGAAGACCCATGGTGAGGACAGGATCCAGAGAGCCTAGATCACAGCCACTGTCTCCTGCGAAAACATCTGTTTTAAGTGTAGCCAAGAGGGCCACTGGAAGAACGAACACTCCCTGTATGGGAAAATTTCACTGGGACACTGCCCAATATGCCAATGAGAGGGTCACTGGAATTGGGACCACCCCCAAAGGGGGTGGACTCGGGAACCTCCCCAGCTCCCAAAGGACACCTGGTTATTTCTCTGGCGGAGCTTTGGGTAACCCTTGATGAGGCAGGTAGGAAATTTATTTTCTTATTCGCTACAGGGAACTCCTGCTCTGTGCTGACTGATTTCCCTGGACCCTTGTCCTCCCAATCCTGTATGATAACGGGGATTGGTGGAAAGCCCCAAACCAAGCTATTCACCCCTCCCCTCAACTGCTTGCTAGGAAATTTTACGTTTGCACATCAGTTTCTGCTCATGCCTGAGTGCCCTCTCCCCTTGTTGGGAACAGACTTGCTCATTAAATTCCAGGCAATAGTCCAAGCTGGAGATCCTCACAGGGAAGACACCCACCAAGAAAGACAATTACTCTTGGCTGGAAGAGTCTACCCCAGTTCCAAGCCAGAGGACGTCTCCATTCCACCCCGTCTGAGTTTTTAAACTATGGGCTGTTAGACTGGTTCACAGTGCTAGAACTAAAGGTCACTTTCTTCTGCATTCCCCTGCTGCACCAAGGATCCCAATATCTCTTTGCCTTTGAGTGGACAAATCCAGACACTGTAATGCCATGAATGCCTCCACTCTGTGTGCTTATAAAATTCAAGCTGAGGGTGCCTACACGATAGGAATGGAATGGATGGAAAAAAATTGGGCTAAAAATTGTCCAGCTACCTTTAAAAATGGGATCACATGAGGCTATAGGCAAGACTCCTCAGATCAAAGGCCAGAGTAAGAGCCATAATTTAAAAATTTCTTAAGCCCAGGGAGGATCCCCCAAATTGTAAATAGATTACCAAAATGAGAGGCCACTGATCTGACTAAACTAACCAAACCTGATAGGAATTTCTGGGGAGGCCTTCTCCCCTAAACTAAATGAGGAAAAGTAAAACATTCCAACATAGGTAAATGGGTATGTCAGTCCAATATCATTGAGGTAACCATCCAATTCTTTGAAAAAAAACACAAAACTTATCCTTGTTTTACAAATCTAGTCTTTACAGGACCAGAGGTGTGGCTCCAAAAATAATCCAAAGCCCACCAATCCATTAACCACTCCCCAAACCTTCCCTATTTATCTTAAGAGGCTTGTAAGTATTAAACAAAGGGGAAACAAAGTCATCCTAGGAGGAACTTGCCTGTACCTTTGAGATGAAAATGTCCTATCTGGTCTTCTCAGGAACGCTTATCTCTGCCTTCTTTTTAAGATACAAATTTTGGGGCTTCCCTGGTGGTGCAGTGGTTGAGAGTCTGCCTGCCAATGCAGGGGACACAGGTTCGAGCCCTGGTCTGGGAGGATCCCACATGCCGCGGAGCAACTGGGCCTGTGAGCCACAACTGCTGAGCCTGCGCGTCTGGAGCCTGTGCTCCGCAACAAGAGAGACCGCGATAGTGAGAGAGGCCCGTGCACCGCGATGAAGAGTGGCCCCCGCTCACCACAACTAGAGAAAGCCCTCGCACAGAAACGAAGAGCCAACACAGCCAAAAATAAAATAAATAAATAAATAAATAAATTTATAAAAAATAAAATAAAATAAAAATAAATAAAATAAAATACAAATTTTGAAAAAGGAGGTAAATAATTTGGAACTTGTCAAGGACAAATAAAAATCTTAAGTATCTTTTCCATAAATATTAGTAAAAAGGGTTTAGCCATTTAGACAAGTGAGCTTGATTTGTTCCATTTGCCAGAAACCCAATTTTAATCCAATCTCTTTTGTAGACTGATGGGTTTTAAATTGCTGTACCTGACTCATGGCTGAAATTGTGGAATGGGAACTCTGAGACCTCTGTGTTTGTGTGTTTATATGTATCTACGTGTGTGTCGTGGATGTATGGTATTGCCAAAAATTAATTCATAAAAGAGCTCTATTTAATTGACTTAAAGAAAATTAAGCACTTATATAATCAGAAATAAAAAATAATCTGGCCAGAACAAGTATTGTCTTACAGTGACCTAAGTATTGTCTTACAGTGACCTGTGATCTTATTTAACCAAGTGTTTTAAAACTTTTTGACAAACTTCCCAGATAAAAATTTTAATTAAAGTTCTTTTGATTTCCAGCTAACTTTGGGATAATTTAGAGGACCCCTAAAGTATCTCAAAGAGAAATATTTAACTAGGATTACTTGGTATGTTAATTTAAATGCAATCATTCATATTTCGGGTTATTGTAACCAAGTTTCTTTATCGATTGCACTATCAGATGTTTAACCATGGCTTTTAAGTCTTTTGTCATTTATAGTTATTCTTGTACTCTGATGCTGTTACAAAAAGTGTTTCATCATCAATGAGATTCATAGAAAGGCTATGGAAGCAGTTACAACCAGTTCCACATCAAGATGATGACTATGCAAGGATTCCAGCCATAACAACTCAAAACAAGAAGCTGTCCTGCCCCTGGGGCCCCTAGGTCAGGCATCCAGACATTTTTACTCCCCGACAGGCAGGGTTGACGCCCCTACTCAGCCCTGAAACAGCTACAGAAGGCAGACTGTTGCCCCTCAACTTCCCATAAGATTATAGGAGTAAAATCTCTGAGGGGGGGAGTGAGATAGGAAGGGGGCAGAGCACAGCCTTTAAAAAGAATGACATAGCCTGAGGACACAACATAAACTGATTAGAACCAACTAGGTCCCAGATGGACCATGACAGTTCCAAGGCTGACCATGTTAAAGTCAAAAGTGGGCAGTGACCCAATTCCTGGAAATCTCCACCCCTTCTGCAAAATAGCTGGAATACTCCTCCCACTCATTAGCCTATGAAATTACCCACCCCTATAAAAACTGACAACCCCATACCCTGAGGCCTCTTGCCTTCCAAGATGGCCCACATTCTGTCTGTGGAGGGTGTATCTTCCTGAATAAACCTCCTTTCACTTTACTATGTCTTGCTCTTGAATTCTTTCCTGCACGAAGCCAAGAACCCACACTTGGTGGCCATCCCAGGGACTCGGATGTGACTTGGTATGTGACCATCCTCTTACGCCCCCTCTCTTTCCTGCAACAATACCAGACAAGGAATATTAGGAAATTTCCCCATAATCCTTGGTGCCTGGAAACCACTTGATAGTTTAATCTCCACCTAATCACCAATAAACACCTAAGCCTCTCTGTCCAAGGGAACACCACACTTTGGTGAAGATGGAGCCTCAGTTACAGTGGAGGCCAGCAGAGGCAGAAGCACCCAGATACTCACACCTGGACACAGCTCAGGGCCCAAGGGAGGAGGAGGAGGAGGTAGAGACCCCACTCTGGGTCTCCACTCCCACCCCGCAACTTCCCAACTGAGCCAGAGGGTACCTCTTGCTGGAGAACGGCCCAGTCTGCCCTGTGCCTGGCCCTGGCAGCTGGAGATGTGTTTGCCTGCTTTAGGATGGCAGGAAGCCCCCAGGCCACCCATCTGCCTTTCAGGCACACTGCAGCTTTAGTCCTGGGCAGGGGTCAGAAGTCACCACCTCTAGAGCCCCAGAGGGCACAAGAGGAGACCCAGAGTGGGATGACCTGTGCCCTTGAGGCTGCAAACAATGGGAGGAGTGCCTGGCCCACGCTACACTGTCTTGGGCCCTGGGGAGAAAGGTATGTGGGACTTTTGGCTCCTGGGAAATGGGAACAAGGGTCAAAGGTCTGATTGGACGTGGAAGACACTGCCCAGACAGGATCCCAGGAAGGTTCCAAAATGAATGTTGGGCAACACAAATGTTGGTGTATAATGCATCCACCCCAAAACTCATTGGCATTATAGAGAATCATTTGAAAACATGCTTCATTAATGGCATACAATTATCTATCGTTTTTTAAGAAATGCATTGATTATGCAAGTATATACGCATTTTAATAGAAAGAGCTAGCAAAGAGCTCAAAGTACAAAGCAGGTTAAGTGCAGTTTCTCATTTTATCCCTCCTAAAACCGTGTGAGCTAATATCAGCTCCACTGAAAGCTAGAAAATCCTGTTGGCTTGACCTTCAAAATGTATCCAGAGCCTACCCACTTCTGCTACCTCCTGTATTTCCACCCTGGTCCAAGTGCCATCATTTCTCAGCTGAATTACTACAGGAGCCTAGGGGTGGACCCTACAGAGCTGCCAGGGTGGTTCTGTGAACTACAAATGCCACCTGCCATATCAGTAAACAAAGGATGTTGGAGCCATCAAGCCATCACATTATAGCCGCCCCTACGGTAAGCCCTGAGGGAACTCAGGATGTAGGCAGGATTTGCCCACCAACTAGCAGTCAGCAGTCAAGCCTGAAGGTGCACCCTGAGGAGACTCAGGATGAGAAGCACAGGATACTGGACCCAAATAGCTGAGGTGCGTATCAAGGGAATGATTTCAGTGAGCCCAGACTTTGCATCTTCCCATACATAGAAAAGTGCTAAATTTCGTAACTTGAGATATCTGGTTTCCTTTAATTAACAGTAGTCTTTTGATGTTCTGACTACATGGTCTTCGTTGCAAAGTTATCTGAGGTGCTGTGTCCTGGGCATACGTCCTCAGTTTTGTCCACTGAATAAAACATAACTCTCAGCTTTTAGGTTGTGCAATTATTTTCAGTTCTATAAAAAAAGGGCAAAGCCCTACCTCCTCACAAGCCAATAAGGCCCCACAAGATGTGGGCCCTGTTTTCTGGCCAGCTCTTACTCAGTCTCCCTGAGTCTCTCTGTTCTAGAATACTGTCTTCAGTCTTTGCTCAGCTGTCCCCTCTGCCTGGAACACTTTGTATCTGTAGTCAGACTCCAAACTCTCCCAGGGCTGGACCATACCTGTTGCAGCAAAAATAGAAATGAAGTTTTTCTTCTCCTGAGAACAAGGAAAGTAAAGGGAACAGTGAACAGGCTAGAGAAGAAACATAAACGGGCCTGAAAGAGTTAATCACTCCTAGCTTTATTTTAACTGTTACTAGTCTGTAGTGTCTGTAGCTAGATTTGTCCTTCACAAAGCTAACCTATCACTCCCTGACACTATGTGAATTACATCCTGCACCTATCACCCCCTAACTCTGTGTGATGTAAATTACATCCTGCACCTGGTGTTTACGGTCCCTGCACTCCCTTGTAACAAATCACCTCTTGTAGCTTTTTGCATTTCAGAAAAAAGGTCACAGGCCAATAAACCAGCGACAAATGAGCCCAATTACTGGGTTGCTGGACCCAACTACCAGGACACCTGACGCCAGCTGAGACTGTTTTGAAATAATGCAAGAAGAAGAAAAATGCAAGACCTTCATGACTTAGATCCTTACCATACACCCTGGAGTGGGAACCCCACCTATTAGATCTCCTCTGATTCCCCGGGAAGGTGGGGCATGGTTCTTGAGGTGCTGGTCTGCTGTGTTTTCCCCTTTGCCTGGCAAAGACTTAAGAGCTATCTTTATTTTCCTCCAAAAACTCTGTCTCTGTATTTCTGATCGGCATCAGTGTGCAGAGAGCCAAGGGTTTTTGGCAACATACCCTCTCCTTCATCACTCTGTGTGCACAGCCACTTGGTGCCCCAAACCCCACAGGCTCTCGGGATATGAGAGCGGGACTCTTGGGAGCAGTGTGATTGAACGATTGAGGGGAGATTTCAGGTCCAGTGTGTTCAAGGAGATCTTTGTAGAAGACATGGCTCAAGAGATTATTTCCCAAATCCCTCCAGAGCCCCTGTGATGGAAACATGATAGAAGCCAGTTCCTGCTGGGGTCTTATACTCACATCACTCCCATTCCATCTTTGGTTTCAATGATCAAGAATTAATAGTCTCGGGGCTTCCCTGGTGGCGCAGTGGTTGAGAATCTGCCTGCCAATGCAGGGGACACGGGTTCGAGCCCTGGTCTGGGAAGATCCCACATGCCGCGGAGCAACTAGGCCCGTGAGCCACAACTACTGAGCCTGCGCGTCTGGAGCCTGTGCTCCACAACAAGAGAGGCCACGATAGTGAGAGGCCCGTGCACCGCGATGAAGAGTGGCCCCCGCTTGCCGCAACTAGAGAAAGCCCTCGCACAGAAACGAAGACCCAACACAGCCATAAATAAATAAATAAATAAAATTAAAAAAAAAAAATGAATTAATAGTCTCCCTCAATTCCCTGATTGCATGGAGTGATACCTTTGTGTCTTCTGTCCCTTCTGCAGTGTTATACTGACCTACAGACTATAAAAATGTTCTGGCTGTTTTTCTTTGAGATTTTATACTTTGGCACTTACATTCAACATACAATTTCAAGAAGGCACAAAACTCTTTACATTACTTAATGACATAAGGTAGATTGAAACGGAGTTTGTGTTATAGTAAGTAACTAGTACTTAGTGTCAGGAAATGTTGGACTTACTTTATTGGTAGCTATGATGGTACAGAGGATAAAGTGAAGCCCAGAGAATGAAGGAACATTGTCCAAGGTCGCACAGCTCCTACATGTCAGACTCCACCTCTGATCCTGGCACCACATTTCAGTGAACAATGAGTTCTGAATCGGTTCCCACTCCTTGCTCACTTGTAACATGCAATTCAGAAGAAAGACTGCCCCTAGCAATTTTGGAGAAAAGGTAAATGTTATCTATGTATCTACCTTCATTGGACAGAAATAGGGGTGCTCAGTGGAGGAAAGATTCATTGTGAAACTGATCACTTATCATCTGTTTCCTTGACCTCTTCCATCCAAATGTTTTCAGATTGCTCAGCTCATAGTCTCACCCCAACCAGGCAGAGGGGCCCAATTTGCACAGAGGAGGAAGTCTGAGCCACAAGAGGACCTGAGCTTACAGAGGAAGAACCAGAATAAGAGAGGAAGCCCCAGAAGTGTGGGCATGTCTACACCCTCCATCTCCCCAGCACCTTCTTCAGGGCCCTCATTACCTCCCTGTTCCTCAGGCTGTAAATGAGTGGGTTGAGCATTGGGGTGAGGATGGTGTAGAAGATGGAGGTGGCTCGGTCTCCCACTGGTGTCCTAGCAGAAGCTCTCTGTATATAGCTAAATATGGCTCCCCCATAGTAAAGGCCCACCACAGCCAGGTGGGAGGAGCAAGTGGTCAGAGCCTTCTGTCTCCCCTCAGTAGAGGGCATGCTAATCACAGCCGTGAGGACTCGGGCATAGGAAGCCACAATGACCCCCAGAGGCAGCAGCAGCATGACCACACAGCAAGCATAGATGAAGTCCTGGAAGAGCGAGGTGTCAGCACAAGAGAGCCTCAGCAGGGCGGGGACCTCACAGAAAAAGTGATCCACCTGGAGAGAGCCGCAGTAGGGGAAGCTGAAGACCACGCCCACGTCAATCACGCTGTTGGCCACTCCAGCCATCCAGGACACCAAGGTCATCAGACAACAGGCCTTCCAGTTCATGAGCATAGGGTACCGCAGGGGGTGACACACTGCCACGTACCTGTCATAGGCCATGACCGGTAGGAGGAAACACTCGGCTCCTCCTACCATGACCACTAAGAAGACCTGAGCTGCACAGCCACCCTGAGAGATGAACTTACTGCCCGAGAGGAAGTTGGCTGCCATCTTGGGCACTACCGTGCCATTCAGGGTCAGGTCCATGATGGAGAGCTGGCTGAGAAAAAAGTACATCGGGGTGTGCAGGCGCCTATCGGCTTGTATGAGCAGGAGGAAGAAGACGTTGCCAGCCAGGGCGGCAGCAGAGGCCAGAAGGACAAGGGAAAAAAGGAAGAAGTCATATGGTGAGTAGCTGAACAGACCCAAAAGGATGAAATCTGGTAGGGAGGTGTGGTTCCAGACATCCATGGCCTTGGCCCTGAAGAAAAAATAGAGGAGCAAACATGAGAACAAAGCAACTTACCTGGCATCTGCATCATACAAGGAAAATAACTGCCTCCTGTTTCTTCTACAGGGCAGTGCCCAGTGCACTGTCATAGCCCATCCTTTCCTTCTGCAGTGAATATCCATTTGCTCTCAGATGTCCTCAGGATTTGATCTTATTTCTCTTGAAAGACTAGGGAGCAGGCCCCCAGAGGAGGAGGGTCAGAGAACGCAAGGGAGAGAGAGAAGGGGTTTTAAGTAACAGGTGACTAGCTGTAGATTTAGGAAAAGGGGATATAGATTTAAGAAGATGTAGGGGAACAAAATGTCACCCCAAAATGTCTCTTTGGCATGTGGATTATTTAGAGCTGAAAATCTAGGCACAAAAGACTAAAGAAGAAACTTTGCCCTTCTCCCTAAGCACCTAAAAGAATTTAGACAGAGGGCCTGTCCCAGAATAGAGCTCTCACCAGAGATACCTGCAAAGAACATGGACCAAGTGTGTATGTGTGTGTGTGGGGGGTGGGGTGTTGGGGGGACTCTAGGCGGGGTCTAGAGAGCAGAGTGCACTCTGTTTCCCATTGTCACTGCATGGCCCTGCAAACATTTATTTACCAAACCTTTGCTTTTTCATCTCCATGTGAATTGCCTTCTTCCCCTTTGAAGTCCCGAACCGCTACCCCCAACATCCTCTTTTGTCTTGAAAGCTGAAGATGGTATTTAAGGTGAGGGCTTTAACCCTTTTGGTGAGTTAATCAGTTTTCCTGAGTCTCTCCCAAGTATGCATGTTATTAAACCTTTGTTTGATTTTCACCTTTGAATCTGTCTCATGTCAATCTAATTCTTACAACAGCCAGAAGAACCTCGACAGGTAGAGGAAAATTTCTTCCTCTCCAACAGGGGGAATTGAGTATTGGGAGTGGAGAGAGAGAGAGGAGGTGGGAAAGGGGGTGACAGGTATAAGGACAAACCAAAGTGATAATAAAGGAAGGGACTCCTACCCACCTCTTTCCTTAGCAATTACTTTAGAAAACTTGTAACTGTCAGTTCCTTATCTCTCTGAAATGTATGTAAACCTTTTAAAAGTAAAATAAGCTGTAAGCAGATTTCTGACTCAGGAATGTTTTCTCAAGGACCTAGAATCCATCTCTCTGAAATGTAATCTTCAAAGACTGTAGAGCCCTTACATCTCAGGTTCTGAAGGAGCTCAGGACCCTAACTTCAGCAGGCACCTTGCTCCAAGTTGCAGAACTCTCTCTTGTCATAACATGTGCAAAGTTTGTGTTTGCTTTGGATAAAGCCAGCTACCTAACACAGATAGTCACCCCAATTAACAGGTGAATCTAGGAGGAACTCTGTGTGACAAACAGTGCTGTAAAGTCCTCTTCCTTGAGGAGTAGCTACTGTTTATCTTGAGAGCATGTATGTAATGGGTTGTTGCTGCCTGGCTATACAAAAGGGTGATATTGCTTCTGTCTTTGCAATCTCTTAGCAGATTACCTGTGATGCACATCACATTCTGATTTAATGTTTATTCAAAAATAAAACTGTTTTCTTTCACTTCTACCTTTGTAGAGAGGTTTTCAGGGTAGGGAGGACATTTCATTTTTAATTATATTTTCCCAGTGAAATAGACACTGAAACAGAGCTGTGTTGTGTCAAATGCATCATGAGAACCTCAGAAATGCCTCTCTTGACATATGCCAACCCTCCACCCCACTCTGCTACTTGGGCTCTGGGGTGTATTAGGGCAGAGAACTGAACATCTCTGTCTCCCAGTTGTACATCACTCACCTTGCATAGTGCCTAACCTCTGTTGACACTAAACTGGTAAGAACCAGTGACTGTTCTAAGAATCAGTGACACTCACTGAATTTACCAAGGAAAGAATGGCCAGTGCTCACTCCACAAATGGTGGGCCTCCAGGGGTACTTTTTCAGAGTGTGTTGCTTCTGTCTTGTGTGATGTCAGAATTACAATTCTAGAATTTCCACTAATAGAAACTAGAAAGACTGTTGAAGAGAGTCAAAGGCTATGGAAACAATTTGATATAAGAGGATAATTATGAACAGAAAAAAAGAAGCAAGAGTGAGATTCCTGGGGTCCTGTGGTCATGACTGTGGTCATACTTGTGTCTCTAAGAAATCTGAGATTTTAAAAAAATGTGCATAGGCCTTGGTTCCACCCCATGGTGCGGGGGTACTGGGTCTGGATGGGGCTTCATCATATATGATTTTTTTAAAAGCTCCCCAGGTGATTCTGATGGGATATAGGTTCACACACACAGGTATAGGACAATGTGTATGCACAATGCACTTCTCATCTTAGCTGTGGTGAGAAAACTGTCTAGACTCAGAAGATCATGGCAGCAGACAGGGAAATCCTAGGACATAGAGAGTTACAGAGACATTCCAGCAATGGGAGCCAGATAACAGCTCAGGGAAGTAGATTCCAAGATCGGCATAGGGGGCAATGAAGCATAGCCATAGGATACCAGAGTGATGAGGGTACACGCGTGGCAATGACCCAACAGGTCTGTCTGCCTACTTTGGAACTGAGTCCAGAGACTGCAGAACAAATAAGGAATGATAATAATTTTGCCCAAGAAAACTAGGATTACCATTTTTCACGTCTCTGATGCTGACAACTGGCAACAAGGAGGTATCTCTGTGTCCAGCCCGACACTCTATAGGTTGAAGCCTAAAGTCATATCCACCTCTTCCCCTTCCTGGTCACCTTTAGTCTCTCATCTGTCAGGTCTTCCCTCATCCCCTTGAGCACCTGTCACTCCCATTCTGCTCCCCACAGTTTACCTTCCACTCCTTTCTGCGGAGTTTAGCAGAGATAGGTCAGACCCAAAAAATATACAAAGATCTAGTCCTCAGAGCAATGCATTAACAAGTGGTGGCCAGAGAAAGACTCTTACACACAGACTCTCCTCCAAATCCATGGCTCCAGAAAAAAATTTATAGAACTAACCAACCAAGACGTTCTTCTGCTTCTTCCAAAATTGATGAGCTCATGTCCCAGGTTTATACCTCTAGTTATAGAGCTAATATCCTGGGAGACCCAACTCAGCTCATAATGACCCCAGGGAATAGACAGGAGCTCCATCCTAATGAGGAAGCCAAACTTAATGAAATGGCTTCAGGACAAAGTTCATTCCCCATAGCCCTGGCTCTGAAAAATACTCTAGACTCCCAGCTACAGCAAGGGAGTCAGCCATTATCACTTGCATTTTGGCAGAGATTCAATGTCAGTCACTCTACCCTTCTGGGTTCTTAGCTGACTTTTGTAATAAAAGACCAATTAACAAGAGAAAAAACAAACAAATTTATTAACATGTATACCTCATGTATACATGGGAGATAACTAGGGAGGAGTGAAAAACTCTGAGATGACTTAGAATTCAGGCTTAAATACCATCCTAATTGCAAAAGGAGTGGAGATATAGGCCACTTAAGGGAGAGCAAGTGGTTTTTAGGAAAGATGAATGGACCTTAGCAGAATAGACAGGACACATGATAGTTTCTGACAAATTTCATCTGGATGTGGTGTCACTTCGTATGTCTTCTCCCATGATAAGAGTCAATTTTCCCTGTGGGATGAAACTCCTGGGGAGGTGATTTTTGACAGCCACATTCCTTTTGGAGGATATGTTTATAGACACGTAAGGGGGAGTTCAGAGAAAGCCTCTCCCTGCATTCACTGGGTTTTAAGTGCTTTTAGCTCAAAATAATCAAGATAGCATAGTGGAATCTTTTGGGGTGACATACTTTCCTACCCTCCAAGACAAATAGCAGATAGGCAAGTAAGTAAATGGGGAAGAAGGGAAAACTCTTCCTTATTGTAGAATATTGACTCATAAATATAGGGAAAAAATGGGCTTAGAAAATTAACCATATTGCAAGCATCATAGTAAAACTGATTCAGGAACACATCAATGGATGCTAAATGGTTGAGCCAAGGAGGGCTTAAGGAAAAACACAGCCTTACTGTATCTCTACATAACCGTTTACTAATTACAAAAAAAAAAAGAGTAAGTATAGAACAATTGGTCAATGTTAACATCAACGTTAAGGGGGCAAAAGATCATGTGCTCAGAATGTAATTCTCTGAGAAGGACACAACATCACTTATGGAGTATTCCAAGAAAAATGCATTGCCTGCATCTGATCATGAGGGTCAGAGAATCTCAAGTGATGGCCATTTGGTGATATAAGAGGCCTGCGTTCTTCAAAAAGATCAACATCATGAGAGACCAAAAAATAAAAAAAAGTAAAAAATAAATAAAAGGCTGAGAAAGTGTTCCATCTGAAAGGAGACTATAGTCTCTACTGAACTTGGACTAGATCTTGTTCTGGGAGTGCCAAAAGGGTCACCATTGTGACTACTGATGAATTTGGAATATGAACTGTAGCTTAGAAAAAGTGTTGGGGAAATGTTAAATTTCCTGAACGTGGTAAGTGAATTGTGGTTATGAAAGGGACTAAAAGGGCATGGTGTTTGCAACCTACTCTCTAGTAGTTCAGGGAAAAAATTAAATATATCTATATATATATGAGAGAAAGAACAAGATTGAACAAGTGCTCTAAAATGGCTTCAAAATCGTAAATCTGGGTAAAGAATGTACAGTCCTTTGTGTAATTCCTGCAAATTTTCTGTAAGCCTAAAATTGTTTCCCCCCAAATGGGGGGAGCCCTCCCTTTGTTTTTCTTGCACAGTTTCATCATTAAACACTTTTTTGGACACTAGATCCACCTGAAATTTTGGAAATAAAGCATGAGGTTAAAAACTTGATTTTATTTCCATTTTTTTCTCTTGACTTTATATTTTTTGGTCATTAGCCAGAAGGCACCAGATCAGCAAGGTTCTAGTACAATTGTGTGAATTAATACAGTTAGTCCAGTCCAGTACTGGGAACCTGATGGATCAAAGGGGAGCAATGGGTAAGGTTAGGTTATATTCAGATATTCACACAATGCATATTGCAAGTAAGAATAGGATAAAAGTAGCAACTCATCTCCTTTGAAACTTGTTATTCTTTTGACAAACAAGTTAACAGTAGCCTAAATTCCCTCCCCAGGGCCTGAGGCTGTGCAGCCTCAGCCTTGCTCTTCTTCCGATTGTTCGCAGGCTCTGGTCTCCCTGGGGCAAGGGCCAGCCCTACCCTACATATCCTTCAGTACCTTGAAGAGCACTAGGGTAGGCTGCCAATGGGTAGGTGCCATCTTGGGCTCCAACCTGGTCCAAGAACCAGAGCTCCAGTACACCTCGAGACAGCGCATATGGACAGTGTGCCTGGTGTTGAGGCTGATGCATCCTTAAAATGCTGGAACCGCATCTCCAGTGCCAAAGCCCGGGCTGGGGCAGGCAGTTCTCCAGCAGGAGGTGCCTTCCTGCCCAAACAGACTCCATGTCCTCCATGGGGCACAGAGCTCCACCCAGCATGCACAAGTCTGGGAGCTTCCTCCTCTGCCATGCTCCTCTGGAGTGAGGCTGCAACTTCACCAAAGGGTGGTAGTCCTACAGGCTGAGAGGTTTAAGTACTTATTTATGGCCATTGGGATGGAGATGAATGTATCATGTGGCTTCCAGTGTCAAGTATCATGGGAAACTCCTTAATCTTCCTTGTCTCATGTCAACTATGTCTTGGCAGGCAGAATGGAAGAGCAGGACAGAGGGAGTCCTAAGAGTTCAGGTTCACTATTCACCCCCATTTTCCTTTTCCCCATTTCCCTGGTCTGAATCCCATTGTCTCCAGTCAGGGCAAGACATCAGCATCTGAAGATCTCAGAGAGGTTCTTACCTTCCCTGGGTTTGGTGTGGACAGGCTTGTGAGCACAGAGTACGTATATGTGCATAGAGGGAGGAAGGGTGAAAATCAGGGATGGGGGAAAGGGAGTTCTTTATTATTGTCTTTACATGTTTTTGAAAAGTAAGCCTGACATTACATGTCACAATTCTGTAGGTATTTGTTGTCACCAGAAAAATAGAGAAGAGAGGTGGAAAGGTCAGCCCATCTTGGGGACTCAGGACTTTCTTCCTTAATCATATTAGTTCCAAGACCTAACGGTGGCCCCCATTCTTGTTTCCACTCACAGAGGACTCTGAAAACAGACTCACGTATCTGATGCAAAATCAACACCTAAGGAAACCCAAATCTTCAAAGGATAGTAATACCCCCATTCTTACTCCCAAGATTCCAGGGAAAATTCAGAGTCACCACAATAGCTGGCCAGAGGAGATCCACAAAATTATACAAGGTGTTTTTAAAAACAAGCAGTAGAAAATTGGAAATTTCTCTTCCCCTATTCTGAAAATTGAGGAATAGGTGACTCAATAAATGCTACAAATCAAAGTGGTCCTTGAGTCCAGAAACAGATGGACCTGTTTCACAGGTATAGGCAAGGGTTTGGAGAATTACTGCAAATCATGAGTTACCAGTTGTCAGTCAGCAAACTTGAGCAAGTTGACAAACCTCTATGAACCTCACTTTTCCTTGTCTGTTAAATAGGGATAAAGACTTTACGAAGCCATTACGAAGGTTAAAAGAATTGGTATGTGTGAAATGCATGGCAAGCAAAGGGTACTCAACCAATGATTGCCTTTCATCCTCTGTTGCTTTCCCTCTTCTGTTGACAGCAGTCATCCCAGAAAAGCATCATTCACATATCTGAGTCACAATTACCTCATCTGGAGTAGCAACAAATATATCACAGGGTATTTGTGGTGAGTGTGTAAGATGAGATAAGAGAAACACCAGGTAGGTAAGAGGCATATATCCAGTTGGGTTGATGCTCAAAACCTCATAGCCATTGACTAGAAACAATGCTACTCTTATGTTTATTATACATATTTTTTTTCATACTGTGGAGAAGGGAGTTCAACCAGAGAGGGGAAAAATGTGACTCTTGCAAAAGTTCTCCCACCTTTCAGGTGTCCATCAAATCCAGGAGAAACCAGATGAATTATTGACAATGTGGACTGCCATGAGATTGAAGTCTGGAAGAGTTCTAAATATAATTATGACTCTCTTGATGAACAGTTCTTCCCACCAGAGAAATTCTGCTAATTAGCAGAAGGGATGGAGCTGGAAAACAGGGCACTTTCAGTCATGGGTTAGCCAGTGTCTTGCTAGAGGTGAATGCAGAAGTGAACTGACACTACTGTAAGTGGAATCCAACCCTCTCCCAGCTCAGATCCTGATATGGTCAAATAAATACAATCCTCAGTGGGTGTGACACTAAAAGAATCCAAAGGTTGTAGTGAAGGGCAATAATCACATTTTAAACCAAAGGAGAATTGAAACTGCCTCAGCCCCAACTCAGCTCTTCTAATGGTGAGCTCAAAATGATCAGCACCTCATCCCTTTCCGGGAAAATAAAACAAATAAATGATCTCTTTCAGTCTCCAGTGTTGTCTATTCAAAATGTGCAATATAATATCAAAAATTATAAATCATCCAAAAAGCAAGAAAAAAGAAAGTTACCTGCCAAGAGAAAACACCATCAATTCAGGTAGACCCATAGATAACTCAGGTTTAGAATTAGAAGACAATAATTTTTAAATAACTAGTGCAAGTAGGTTAAATGATGTGGAGGATGAGTGTAAGATTGAGTGACAGGAGAGATTTCCTGCAAGGAAATGGAAGTTTTGAAAGAACAATAGTGGAATTCTAGACCTGAAAAATACAATCTGTAATAAAGAAATCATTGAATGAGATTAAGAGCATCTTGGACACAGCAAAAGGAAAAAAATTGTGAACTAGAACATAAATTGGCAAACTTTCTCTAAGTTACCTGATAGTAAATATTTAGGCTTGGCAAGCCATATGATTTCTGTCACAACTACTGAACTCTGCTGCTTTTCCACAAAAGTGGCCTTAGACAATATGTAAATGAATGAATGTAGCTTTGTTCCAACAAGACTTTTAAAGTAAAAACAGCCAGTGGACCATATCTGGCCCATGGGCCATATTTTCCTGACCTCTGAACTATAAGACTAGTCAATAGAAAGTCCTCAAACTAAACACAGAAAGAGAACTGAATGGAAACAAATAACTGTATCAGAGACCTGTGGGAAAACATCAAACAATCTAAAAAATGTGTCAAGAAGTCCCAGAAAGAGAAAAGGGAAATATTTCCCCAAAACACTTGACAAGGTACTGGCCTAAATTTTTCCATATAATATATAACCCCTGTGCATAGATCCAATAATCTCAGTAACACTCAAGTTGAATGATTAAAAAGAAACCCAGACTTCAGCACATTATTATCTAGTGGCTTAAAACATATAATAGAGAGAAAGTCTTAAAAGTAACAAAGAAAACAAGACCCATCATAATTAAGGATCTCCATCAAATATATACCCGAACTCATCAGAAACAATGGAGACAAGAAACCAATGGAAAGACATATTTACAGTACTGAAAGAAAAAAAAAACAACTGTCCATCTACAATTTTATAACCAGCAAAATAAGAACATTTTCAGACAAATGAAAGAGAATTTCCAGCACACTCAAACAAGACTTGTTAAAGGAAATATTTCATACTAAAGTGAAATGATAGAGATGGAAGCCAGGGAATGAAAAGCAGCAAAAATAGTAAATATGTGAATAAATATAACAAATATTTCCTTTAAAGGGTTAAAATACCACTCCCTGGGCTTCCCTGGTGGCGCAGTGGTTGAGAATCTGCCTGCCAATGCAGGGCACATGGGTTCGAGCCCTGGTCTGGGAAGATCCCACATGCCACGGAGCAACTAGGCCCGTGAGCCACAACTACTGAGCCTGCGCGTCTGGAGCCTGTGCTCCGCAACAAGAGAGGCCGCGATAATGAGAGGCCCGCACACCACGATGAAGAGTGGCCCCCACTTGCCGCACCTAGGGAAAGCCCTCGCACAGAAACGAAGACCCAACACAGCCATAAATTAAAAAAACAAAAAACAAAAAACCACTCCCTGTCTAGACAAAAATACTAAAAATTCATTGGGGATTTAAACATATGTAGAAATAAACATATGACAATAACACAATAGCCAGAAAAACCAAAAATGGATTTAAAATATTGTAAATTTTCTATATTATACCTGAATTCATAAAACACTAAATCAAACTGTAAACTGTAGGAAGTAGAAGGGCATAGTGTAAATATTAAAACAGACACTAAAAAAATTAAAAAATTAAGAAAGTGGTATACATTTTGAGGGGATAAAATGGAATGCCCATTTTGATTCATCAAAAAGAATGGGAGGGAGTTACCTGGTGGACTAGTGGTTAGGCTTTCGAGCTTTCACTGCTGCAGCCTGGGTTCAGTCCCTGTTGCAGAACTGAGATCCCACAAGCCACATACTGTGGCAAAAAAAGAAAAAAGAAAAAAAGAATGCCAATAGAAGAAGTAATTTTTTAAAGGAAGAACAGATGATAAAAGTGGAAAACAAGGAGCAAAATGAAGATTTAAATGCAACCTGAACAATAACTACAATAAATATAAATAGACTAAACACTCCAATTAAAAGGAAGATATTGTTAGAGGTTTAAAAAATATAGAGAGCCTATGATAAGCTATTTTGATAAGCAACTCACTTTAAAACTAAAGAATAGATAAGAAAGTAAAGGGATAGAGAAAAAATACCTTGCAAACATTAATCATAAGACACCTGGTGAAACTATATTAGTATTATGAAGATATTAGAAAAAGATGTTAGCAGTAACACAGCTATTCATCTCACATTTATAAGTGTCAGTTCATCAAAAAGACCTACATAGGATGCTTCCACCACAACCCCTGGGATCAATAGAGGCTGAGTAGAGAAACTGTACTTCCACACCCACCTGGCACTAATGAGGTGGTAAACCCCTTTTTATCCAGTGGAACAGTCTCAGAGGAGGCCTACAAAAATACAAGACAGAAAACCACAGCCTTATAATACCCCAAATGTCCAAGCTCTGATCAAATATCACTCATCATATCGAAATCCAGGAAAAACTCAAACTAAATGAAAAAAAGACAACAGATGCCAAAATCGAGATGACCGAGATGTCAAAATATATGAAAAGACCTTAAAGCAGCCAATGTAAAAATATCTCAATAGACAATTACAAATACATTTGAGACAAATGAAAAATAGAAGAAATAGAAGATATAAAGAAACACAAATATAAATTTTTAGAACTCAAAATAAATTAGCTGAAATTTAAAAACCCAGTGGTTTACTCAAGAACAAACTGGAGAAGACAGAGGAAAGAATCAGTGAATTTCAAGACAGAACAAGAGAAATTACTTAACATGAACAACAGAAAGAAGATTGACTAAACAAAGAGGACAGGAGATGCAGGACCTGTGGGACTATAGCAAAAGATCTAGCAATCATATACTCAGAATTACAGAAAGCAGGTGAAAGTGGGTGGAGCTGAAAAAGTATGCAAAGGAAATGGCTGAAAACTCACCAAATGTGGCAAATAAATAAATAAAATCTACATGAACCTCAAACAGGATAACCCCAAAGAAATCCATGCAATGACATCATAGCCAGACTTTGGAAACTAAACACCAAGAAAATTTATGAAAGTAGTGAGTGAGAAATGACACATTACCTATAGAGGAAAAACAAATCATTTGACAGCAGATTTCTTATCAGAAACTGTAAAGGTCAGTAGGAATTGGCACAGTATTATTCAAGTCCTGAAAGAAAAAATCTGTCATTTGATATCTTGTGAAAATATATTTCAGTGAAGAAGGGGAAATGAAATACATTTAAAGAAACTAAGAGAATCTGTTGCTAGAAAGCCTACTCTAAAAGAATGACTAAAAGAAGTTTTCTAAACAGAAAAGAAAAGATAAGGATTCTTAGAAAAAAGAATAGAGAAAGAACAAAAATACGTGAAATACAGTAGACTTTCTCCACTTGAGTTTTCTAAATTATGTTTGCAAGGTGAAGAAAAAATTATCACATTGTCTAATGTGGTTCTCAATAAATACAAGAAATATTCTAATCAATTAAATTACAGTTGGGTTGGGTAAAGGGACATAAAGGGAGATAAAGTTTCTACACTTACTCAAACTGATAAAATGTTGATATCAGTAGATTTTGAAAAACTATGTATATATAATGCAATACCTAGAGGAGCTGCTGAGAAAAGGTATGCAAAGAGATACACTCAAAAACACTAATGATAAATCAAGAAAAAATTGTATAAGAAAAACAAGGCCCATCTATATGCTGCATATAAGAGACTACAGATATAAGGACACACAGACTGAAATTAAAGGGATGGAAAAAGATATTCCATGCAAACTGAAACAAACAAAGAAAAAAACCTGTGGAGCTATACTTATATCAGACAAATAGACTAAAAAAAGACTATAGTAAGAGACAAAGAAGGGCATTACATAATGGTAAAGGGGAATCTAACAAGAGAATATAACATCTGAAAATATTTATACATCAAAAGTAGGAGAACCTAAATACATAAAGTAATTATTATAGACCTAAGGGAGAAATAGAACACAATAGTATAATAGTAGGGCATTTTCATACCTTACTTACATCAATGAATAAATCATCCAGACAGAAAATCAACACGAAAACATTAGGCTTAAACAACACATTAGACCAAATTCAGAAAAATCCATGCAAAAGCAACAGTATACACATTCTTCTCAAATGCCCATAGAACATTCCTCAGGATAGATCATATGTTAAGCTACAAAAAATGTCTTAAATTTAAGAAGATGAAATCATATCAAGCACTTTTCCAACCACAATGATATGAAATTAGAAATCTATTAAAAGAAAAAACTGAAAAAACTCACAAATATGTGGTACAGAACAGCATGGTATGGAACAACCAATAGGTCGAAGAAGAAACCAAAAGAAACATCCAAAAATACCTTGAGACAAAAATGAAAATGGAAATACAACCTACCAAAACTTATGGGATGCAACAAAAGCAGTTCTAAGAGGAAAGTTCATAGCGATAAATGCCCACATTAAAACAAACAAACAAAAAACAAGAAAAATCTCAAATAAATTATCTAAATTTACACCTCAAGGAACTAGAAAAAGAAGAACAAATGAGCCAAAAGACAATAGACAGAAGGAAATCCAAAGACCAGAGCAGAAATAAATGAAACAGAGATAAAAAGACAATAGAAAAGACCATTGAAACTATGAAAACTTCCTATAAAAAGATAAACTAAATTGACAAAGCATTACCTAGACACCAGTATAAAAACAGAATGCTCAAATAAATAAAATCAGAAAAGAAACAAACTCATTAAATGACACTACAGAAATATAAAGGATCATAAAAACTGCTATAAACAATTATATACCAACTAATTTGACAACCTAGAGGAAATGAATAAATTCAAGAAACATTCAACATAACCAAGACTAAAACAAGAAGAAAGAGAAAATCTGAACAGATTCATTAGTAGTAAGGAGATTTAATCAGTAATCAAAAACCTCTGAACAAACAGAAGTCCAGAACCAAACATTCAAAGAAAAATTAATATCAAACCTTCTCAAACTCTTCCAAAACACAAAAGAGGAGAGGACACTTTCAACTTATTTTACAAGGTCAGCCTTACCTTGATACCAAAACCAGACAAACATGCCACAAGAAAAGAACATGATATAGGAATACCCCCCAATGAAATTAGATGTAAAAATCCTCAACAAAATATTGGCAAACCAAATTGAACAACACATTAAAAGGATCATACATGATGATCAACTGGAATTTATTCCAGGAATGCAAAGGTGGCTCCACATGCACAAGCAAATCAAGGCAATATACCACATTAACAAAATAAAGCATAAAATCGTATGATTATCTAAACAGATGTAGAAAAAGCATTTGACAAAATTCAACATCTATTTACGATTTTTAAAATACTTTCAACAGTGTGGGTATAGAAGAAATGTAACTCAACTTAATAGAGACCATATATGACCAGCTTACAGCAAACATCATACTCAGCAGGAAAGGTGAAAGCTTTCCCTCTAAGATCAGGAACAAGACAAGGATGCCCACTTTTGCCACTTTTATTCAACAAAGCATTGGAAATCCTAGCCACAGCAATTAGGCAAGAAAAAGAAATAAATGTGATCCAAATCAGAAAGGAAGAAGAAAAATGATCACTATTTGCAGATAACATGATATTATATTAAAAAACCCAAAAGGCTCCACCAGAAAAACCTATTAACCAAAAAATTTGGTAAAGTTGCAGCATACAAAATCAATATACAAAAATCTGTTGCATTTTTATACACTAATAATGAACAATCAAAAAATTAAGAAAACAATTTCATTTACAAATGCATCAAAAAGAATAAAATATCTAGGAATAAAGTTAACCAAGGACATGAAAGACCTATACAATGAAAAGTATAAGACATTGATGACAGAAGTTGAAGAAGACACAAATAAATGGAAAGATATTTCATGTTTGTGGATGGGAAAAATTAATGTTTTAAAATTTCCATATTACCCAAAGCAATCTACAGATTAAATGCAATCCCTATCAAAATTCCAATGGCATTTTCACAGAAATAGAACAAAAAATCTTAAAATTTGTAAAGAATCACGAAAGATCCCAAGTAGCCAAAGTAATCTTGAGCAGAAACAACAAAGCTGGAGGTATCATGCTCTCTTATTTCACACTATATTACAAAGCTATAAAATAATCAAGACACTATGGTACTGGCATAAAAACAGACACATAGATCAATGGAACAAAAATGATCAGAAATAAATCCATGCATACATGGGCAAATAACTTTTGACCCAATTAAACTTCAACCCAAATGTTTACAAAATAATATTTTGAGCCAAGAAAACAAAGGGGAAAAAGAGAGTTCCTCAATAAATGCTGTTGGAAAAATTGGACAGTCACATGCAATAGAATGAAACTGAACCATTATCTTACACCATACACAAAAATTAGCTCAGAATGGATTAAAGCGTTGAATATGTGACCTGAAACCTTAAAACTCCTAGAAGAAAACATGGAGAAAAAGCTCCTTGACATTAGTCTTGGCAATTATTTTTTGGATCTGACACTAAAAACGAAGGCAACCATAACAACAATAAACAAGTGGGACTCCATCAAACTAAAAACGCTTGCACAGCAAAAGAACCATCAACGAAATAAAAAGGCAACCTACAGAATGAGAGGAATATCTGTAAACCATATATCAGATATGGGGTTAATATCCAAATTATATAAAAAATTCATATAACTCAATAGCAAAAAAACCCCAAATAATATGATTAAAATATGGGCAAAAGGATATTTTTCTCAAAGAAGACATATAGATGGCAACTGTCACATGAAAAGATTCTCAACATCACTAATCATCAGGGAAATGCAAATTAAAACCACAATGAGATATCACCTCACACCTGTTGGTATGGCTGTTAAAAAAGAAACAAGAAATAACAAGTGTTGGCAAGGATGTGGAGAAAAGGGAATCTTTGTGAACTGTTGGTGGAAATGTAAATTGATGCAGCCACTAGGGAAAACAGTATGCAGTTCCCTCAAAATTAAAAATAGAATTACTCTATGATTCAACAATTCCACTTCTGGGTATTTATCCAAAGAAAATGAAAACACTAACTCAACAAGATATCTACACCCCCTGTTCACTGCAACATTATTTATAACAACCAAGATGTGCAAACAACCTAAGAGTTCATTAACGGATGAATGGATAAAGAAAATGTGATATATATATATATATACATATATGTATACACACACACACACACACACCACACACACACACACACCATGTAATGTTATTTAGCCTTAAAAAAAAAGAAAATCTTGCCATTTGTGAGAACATGGATGGACCTTGAGGGCATTATGCTAAGTGAAATGAGCCAGACAGAGAATGACAAATACTGTATGACCTCTGTATGTACTTATATGTGGAATCTAAAAAAGAGCAAAACCAAAGTCATAGATACAGTGTACAGATTGGTAGTTGACAGAGGTGAAAGTTGAAGCATTGGCAAAATGAGCGAAGAAGGTCAAAAGTTACAACCTTTCAACTATAAAATAAATATGTCTTGGGGATGTAATGTATAGCATGGTTAATATTGACTATAGTTAATAATACCATATTGCATATTTGAAAGTTCTTAAGAGAGTAGATCCTAAAGTTCTCATCGGGGGAAAAATTTGTAATCATATGGCAACCTATGTTAACTATCCTTATTGTGGTGATTGTTTTGCAACAAACACAAATATCGGATCGTTACATTGTACACCTGAAACTAATATAATGTGATAATGCCATTTATACCTCAATAAAATGGGATACAAAAAACACCCCTCAAAACAACAAAAATCCCTAAATTTTAAGTGTATCATATTCAAACTGCAAAAAAATCAAGGATAAAGAGATAATGGTGACCAGACTTCTACCTGGAAAAGAAGGAGGAAATAAAATGTGGAAAGGGATGCACCAGAATGCATATCACTCCTGTTGTTCTGATCTGATCATCAATTCTCTCCCACAAAGACAGAAGTGACATCAGACTAGGACTATTCTGGAGTCTTACATAGGACTTGACACCTGGAAGTCACTTGATATATTAACATCCACCTAATTGCCCATAGATAAATACAGATGGTCCCCAACTTACGATGTTTTGACTTAAGATTTTTCAACTTTACAATGGTGTGAAAGTGATATGCATTCAGTAGAAACTGTACTTCAGATTTTGAATTATGATCTTTTCCTGGGCTAGCAATGTAAGGTACAATACTCTTTCATGATGCTGGGTAGCGGCACCTAGATTAGGTGTGTTAAGTGCATTTTCTACTTACAATATTTTCAACTTAGGGTGGGTTTATCTGTATTTAACCCCATGGTAAGTGGAGGAAGATCTGTACATAAACCTTTCCACCTGTGGAACTACTACCCTTTGGCTAGTCTATAGCCTCACTTAGAGCTGAAGACAGCAGAGATGAAGGCCCCAGAACTCCACAAGCTGGGCAGAGCCCTGGCCCCATGGAAGAGGTGGCCGTGTTCCAGCCCTGCAGCCTTTTCCCCAAATGACCATCCCCTCCAGGCAAAAGGGTGCCTCCTGCTGGAGAGCTGCCTGACCCTTGCCTGGCACTACTGCTGGAAATATGGCTCTTCAACTTCAGCAAGGCAGACAGCCCCCACGCCATCAGCACTGCCTGCCCACCTGTGCCATCTTCCCTGCAGTTGCACTGGAACTCTGGTCCTGGACTAGGGGTGTGTGATTGCGCCCACCAACGCATGGCGTCCAGTGGAGCCCCCAGATGAGAAGGAGGAGACCTGGTGTGGGGCTGGTCCAGTACCACTGACAGACTTGTGGCTGTGAACAATAGGAGGAGGGCCAGATCAAGGCTGAGTCACCTTGGACACTGGGGAGGTTGCAGAATGAATGTTGGGCAACACACATGTTGGTCTATAACACATCCACCCCAAAACTCCTTGACATTATAAAGAACCACTTGAAAACTTGCTTCCTCTAAATGGCATACAATTGTCTATCATTTTTAAAGAAATGTGTTGATTACTAAAGTCCATATGCATTTTCATAGAAGGAGCTAACAAAGAGCTCACAGTGCCCAGCATGTTAAATGCAGTTACTCATTTTATCCTTCCTAAAACTATGTTAGTTAATAACATCAGTTCTACTGTAAGCTCCTGTTGGCTTGACCTTCAAAATGTACCCAGATGACTGTATAGCACAGGGAACAATACTCAATATCTTGTAATAACCTATAATGGAAAAGAATCTGAAAAAGAATGCATATATATATATATGAATCACTTTGTTGTACACTTGAAATTAACAACATTATAAATTAACTATACTTCAATTTTTATAAAAAGACAAAAAAAAAAAAGTACTCAGAACCTGACCACTTCTGCTGCCTACTGTATTTCCACCCTGGTCCAAGTGTCATCATTTCTCACCTGAATTACTATAGGAGTTTTGTGGTGGACCCTACAGAGCAGCCAGGGTGTTTCTATTTTAAAAAAGGGGGAGGGCGATCATACCTCCTATCTACTCAAAACCCTATCTCTTCATGTAGCCTATCAGGCCTTACGAGGTGTGGGCTGCGTTTTCTGGCCAGCTCTCCCTCACTCTCTCCCTAACTCTCTCTGCTCTAGAACACTGTCCTCAGCCTTTGCTCAGCTGTCCCCTCTGCCTAGAACACTTTTTATCAGTAACCAGACTCCAAACTCTCCCAGGGCTGGACCATGCTCTCTTCTTCACCACTCTGTGTGCACACCCATTTGGTTGCCAAAACTCCACAGGCCCTAGGGATATGAATGCAGGTCTCTTGGGAGCAGTATGAATGAATGATTGAGAAGAGATGTTTGTCCAGTGTGTTCAAGGGGAGGTTTATAGAAGACATGGCTCAAGACATTATTTCCCAAATCTCTCCAAATCCCCTGTGATAGAAACCTGATAGAAGCCAGTTCTTGCTGGGGTTTTCTCCTCCCATCTCATTTCCCTTCCAACTGAGGTAGGAGATAGATGGGCCTCTGGGTTGAGCAGCTGGAGGTTGTCAAGCTGGAGTAAATTGGAGCTTTGTTTTCCCTAGACATGCCAAGCACAAAGTTAATGGCGGGAGCTGAGCTCTGCTGGAGTAAAGAGAAAAGAGGACCACATCTATCACTCCTGAGGTCAACGAAACCTCCTCAACTACACATGAGCAAAAATGCTCCTCGGGAATCAAAAGGGAGGGGGTGTCATCCCATAATATGTGTTGTCATACTCTCTTTAGCCGTTGCACTGGAATCCATCTTAGCAAAGAGATGCGCACGCATATTAGGAAGGGCCCTAAGGAAGTTGAGATGTGGAAAAAAGAAGTGAGATATTTGGCCAGAGGAGAAAAAAGACGTGGAAGAACTGTCCCTATATAAATGATTTAACCGCCTTGTTACTGTGCATCTCCTCATTAGGGAGGATGCCTGCACCCTTTTTCTCTGGGTTTGTATATCTGCCTTGCCTCTGTCTTAAATAAATGAACTACCTCTCTGTTTCCTCTCCCACATGTTATGCTGTGCTAATAATAATAAACTTTTACCTGTTTGTACAGTTTTTGCCTCCTTAAAACATTCTTGCTTTCAAACGGGGCAAGAGCAAGGGCAACTTTTCTTCTAACCTCTCACCTCTGGTGGATTGGCAGCTAGGATTCCTGGTTTTCATCCAGGCTACTCAGGTTCAATTCCTGGGCAGGGAACTAAGATCCTGCTTCAGGATTGCTCACTGCTGTCTCTCTGAGATCACAACCTTGGTGTCAATGATAAAGAATCAATCTGCCCCCAAAATCCTTCTTGCATGGAATGACACATTTGTAATCTCTTTACCTTCCATGGTGTTACTCTTACAGGAAGACTACAAACATTTCTAGCTGTTTATCTTTGATATTTTACACATTGATAGTTATATTTAATGTACAGTTTTAAGAAGGCACAAATCTCTTCACATTGCTTAATAACATAAGAAACACTGAGGATTTTTTTTTTATTAGAGTATAATTCCTTTACACTGGTGTCTCAGTTTCTGCTTTATAACAAAGTGAATCAGTTATACGTATACATATGTCCCCATATCTCTTCCCTCTTGCATCTCCCTCCCTCCCACACTCCCTATCCCACCCCTCTAGGTGGTCACAAAGCACTGAGCTGATATCCCTGTGCTATGCAGCTGCTTCCCACTAGCTATCTATTTTACATTTGGTAGTGTATATATATCCATGCCACTCTCTCACTTTGTCCCAGCTTACCCTTCCCCCTCCCCGTATCCTCAAGTCCATTCTCTAGTAGGTCTGTGTCCTTATTCCCGTCTTGCCCCTAGGTTCTTCTGATCATTCTTTTTTTCTTTCTTTCTTTTTTTTTTTTAGATTCCATATATATGTGTTATCATACGGTATTTGTTTTTCTCTTTCTGACTTACTTCACTCTGTATGACAGTCTCTAGGTCCATCCACCTCACTACAAATAACTCAGTTTCGTTCCTTTTTATGGCTGAGTAATATTCCATTGTATATATGTGCCACATCTTCTTTATCCATTCGTCTGTTGATGGACACTTAGGTTGTTTCCATGTCCTGGCTATTGTAAATAGAGCTGCAATGAACATTGTGGTACATGACTCTTTTTGAATTATGGTTTTCTCAGGGTATATGCCCAGTAGTGGGATTGCTGGGTCATACGGTAGTTCTATTTTTAGTTTTTTAAGGAACATCCATACTGTTCTCCATAGTGGCTGTATCAATTTACATTCTCACCAACAGTGCAAGGGGGTTCCCTTTTCTCCACACCCTCTCCAGCATTTATTGTTTGTAGATTTTTTGATGATGGCCATTCTGACAGGTGTGAGATGATATCTCATTGTAGTTTTGATTTGCATTTCTCTAATGATTAATGATGTTGAGCATTCTTTCATATGTTTGTTGCCAATCTGTATATCTTCTTTGAAGAAATGTCTATTTAGGTCTTCTGCCCATTTTTGGATTGGGTTGTTTGTTTTTTTGTTATTGAGCTGCATGAGCTGCTTGTAAATTTTGGAGATTAATCCTTTGTCAGTTGCTTCATTTGCAAATATTTTCTCCCATTCTGAGGGCTGTCTTTTCATCTTGTTTATGGTTTCCTTTGCTGTGCAAAAGCTTTTAAGTTTCATTAGGTCCCATTTGTTTATTTTTGTTTTTATTTCCATTTCTCTAGGAGCTGGGTCAAAAAGGATCTTGCTGTGATTTATGTCATAGAGTGTTCTGCCTATGTTTTCCTCTAAGAGTTTGATGGTGTCTGGCCTTACATTTAGGTCTTTAATCCATTTTGAGTTTATTTTTGTGTATGGTGTTATGGAGTGTTCTAATTTCATTCTTTTACATGTAGCTGTCCAGGTTTCCCAGCACCACTTTCCTTTTTCCCCCAACACTACTTATTGAAGAGGCTGTCTTTTCTCCACTGTATATTCGTGCCTCCTTAATCAAAGATAAGGTGACCATATGTGCATGGGTTTATCTCTGGGCTTTCTATCCTGTTCCATTGATCTATATTTCTGTTTTTGTGCCAGTACCATACTGTCTTGATTACTGTAGCTTTGTAGTATAGTCTGAAGTCAGGGAGTCTGATTCCTCCAGCTCCATTTTTCTTTCTCAAGATTGCTTTGGCTATTTGGGCTCTTTTGTGTTTCCAAACAAATTGTGAAATTTTTTGTTCTAGTTCTGTGAAAAATGCCAGTGGTATTTTGATAGGGATTGCATTGAATCTGTAGATTGCTTTGGGTAGTAGACTCATTTTCACAATGTTGATTCTTCCAATCCAAGAACATGGTATATCTCTCCATCTATTTGTATCATCTTTAATTTCTTTCATCAGTGTCTTATAATTTCTGCATACAGGTCTTTTGTCTCCTTAGGTAGGTTTCTTCCTAGATATTTTATTCTTTTTGTTGCAATGGTAAATGGGAGTGTTTTCTTAATTTCACTTTCAGATTTTTCATCATTAGTGTATAGGAATGCAAGAGATTTCTATGCATTAATTTTGTACCCTGCTACTTTACCAAATTCATTGATTAGCTCTAGTAGTTTTCTGGTAGCAGCTTTAGGATTCTCTATGTATAGTATCACGTCATCTGCAAACAGTGACAGCTTTACTTCTTCTTTTCCAATTTGGATTCCTTTTATTTCTTTTCCTTCTCTGATTGCTGTGGCTAAAACTTCCAAAACTATGTTGAATAATAGTGGTGAGAGTGGGCAACCTTGTCTTGTTCCTGATCTTAGTGGAAATGGTTTCAGTTTTTCACCATTGAGGACAATGTTGGCTGTGTGTTTGTCATATACAGCCTTTATTATGTTGAGGAAAGTTGCCTCTATGCCTACTTTCTAGAGGGTTTTTATCATAAATGGGTGTTGAATTTGGTCAAAAGCTTTCTCTGCATCTATTGAGATGATCATATGGTTTTACTCTTTCAATTTTTTAATATGGTGTATCACATTGATTGATTTGCGTATATTGAAGAATCCTTGCATTCCTGGGATAAACCCCACTTGATCATAGTGTATGATCCTTTTAATGTGCTGTTGGATTCTGTTTGCTAGTATTTTGTTGAGGATTTTTGCATCTATGTTCATCAGTGATATTGGCCTGTAGTTTTCTTTCTTTGTCACATCTTTGTCTGGTTTTGGTATCAGAGTGATGGTGGCCTCCTAGAATGAGTTTGGGAGTGTTCCTCCCTCTGCTATATTTTGGAAGAGTTTGAGAAGGATAGGTGTTAGCTCTTCTCTAAAGGTTTGATAGAATTCGCCTTTGAAGCCATCTGTTCCTGGGCTTTTGTTTGTTGGAAGATTTTTAATCACAGTTTCAGTTTCAGTGCTTGTGATTGATCTGTTTATATTTTCTCTTTCTTCCTGGTTCACTCTCGGAAGGTTGTGCATTTCTAAGAATTTGTCCATTTCTTCCAGGTTGTCCATTTTATTGGCATATAGTTGCTTGTAGTAGTCTCTCATGATGCTTTGTATTTCTGCAGTGTCAGTTGTTACTTCTCCTTTTTCATTTCTAATTCTAATGATTTGAGTCTTCTCCCTTTTTTTCTTGATAAATCTGGCTAATGGTTTATCAATTTTGTTTATCTTCTCAAATAACCAGGTTTTAGCTTTATTGATCTTTGCTATCATTTCCTTCATTTCTTTTACATTTATTTCTGATCTGATCTTTATGATTTCTTTCCTTCAGCTAACTTTGGGGTTTTTTTGTTCTTCTTTCTCTAATTGCTTTAGGTGTAAGGTTAGGTTGTTTATTTGAGATGTTTCTTGTTTCTTAAGGTAGGATTGTATTGCTATAAACTTCCCTCTTAGAACTGCTTTTGCTGTATCCCTTAGGTTTTGGGTCATTGTGTTTTCGTTGTCATTTGTTTCTAGGTATTTTTTGATTTCCTCTTTGATTTCTTCAGTGATCTCTTGGTTATTAAGTAGTGTGTTGTTTAGCCTCCCTGTGTTTGTATTACTTACAGATTTTTTCCTGTAATTGATATCTAGTCTCATAGCGTTGTGGTCAGAAAAGATACTTGACATGATTTCAATTTTCTTAAATTTACCAAGGCTTGATTTGTGACCCACGATATGATCTATCCTGGAGAATGTTCCATGAGCACTTGAGAAGAATGTGTATTCTGTTGTTTTTGGATGGAATGTCCTATAAATATCAATTAAGTCCATCTTGTTTAATGTATCATTTAAAGCTTGTGTTTCCTTATTTATTTTCATTTCGGATGATCTGTACATTGGTGAAAGTGGGTTGTTAAAGTCCCCTACTATGATTGTGTTACTGTCGATTTCCCCTTTTATGGCTGTTAGTATTTGCCTTATGTATTGAGGTGCTCCTATGTTGGGTGCATAAATATTTACAATTGTTATATCTTCTTCTTGGATTGATCCCTTGATCATTATGTAGTGTCCTTCTTTGTCTCTTGTAAGAGTCTTTGTTTTAAAGTCTATTTTGTCTGATATGAGAATTGCTACTCCAGCTTTCTTTTGATTTCCATTTGCATGGGATATCTTTTTCCATCCCCTCAATTTCAGACTGTATGTGTCCCTAGGTCTGAAGTGGGTCTCTTGTAGACAGCATATATATGGGTCTTGTTTTTGTATCCATTCAGCCAGTCTATGTCTTTTGGTTGGAGCATTTAATCCATTTACATTTAAGGTAATTATCGATGTGCTTGTTCCTATTACCATTTTCTTAATTGATTTGGGTTTATTATTGTAGGTCTTTTCCTTCTCTTGTGTTTCCTGCCTAGAGAAGTTCCTTTAGCATTTGTTGTAAAGCTGGTTTGGTGGTGGTGAATTCTCTTAGCTCTTGCTTGTCTGTAAAGGTTTTAATTTATCTGTCAAATCTGAATGAGATCCTTGCTGGGTAGAGTAATCTTGGTTGTAGGTTTTTCTCCTTCATCACTTTAAATATGTCCTGCCACTCCCTTCTGGCTTGCAGAGTTTCTGCTGAAAGATCAGCTGTTAACCTTATGAGGATTCCCTTATGTGTTATTTGTTGTTTTTCCCATGCTGCTTTTAATATTTGTTCTTTGTATTTAATTTTTGATAGTTTGATTAATATGTGTCTTGACGTGTTTCTCCTTGGATTTATCCTGTATGGGACTCTCTGTGTTTCCTGGACTTGATTAACTATTTCCTTTCCCATGTTAGGGAAGTTTTCAACTATAATCTCTTCAAATATTTTCTCAGTCCCTTTCTTTTTCTCTTCTTCTTCTGGGACCCCTATAATTCGAATGTTGGTGCATTTAATGTTGTCCCAGAGATCTCTGAGACTGTCTTCAATTCTTTTCATTCTATTTTCTTTATTCTGCTCTCTGGTAGTTATTTCCACTATTTTATCTTCCAGGTCACTTATCCGTTCTTCTGCCTCAGTTATTCTGCTATTGATCCCTTCTAGAGCATTTTTAATTTCATTTATTGTGTTGTTCATCACTGTTTGTTTGCTCTTTAGTTCTTCTAGGTCCTTGTTAAACGTTTCTTGTATTTTCTCCATTCTATTTCCAAGATTTTGGATCATCTTTACTATCATTACTCTGAATCCTTTTTCAGGTAGACTGCCTATTTCCTTTTCATTTGTTAGGTCTGGTGGGTTTTTGCCTTGCTCCTTCATCTGCTGTGTGTTTCTCTATCTTCTCATTTTGCTTAACTTACTGTTTGGGGTCTCCTTTTTGCAGGCTGTAGGTTCGTAGTTCCCGTTGTTTTTGGTGTCTGTCTCCAGTGGCTAAGGTTTGTTCAGTGGGTTGTGTAGGCTTCCTGGTGGAGGGGACTGGTACCTGTGTTCTGGTGGATGAGGCTGGATCTTGTATTTCTGGTGGGCAGGTCCACGTCTGGTGGTGTGTTTTGGGGTGTCTGTGGCCTTATTATGATTTTAGGCAGCCTCTCTGCTAATGGATGGGGTTGTGTTCCTGTCTTGCTAGTTGTTTGGCATAGGGTGTCCTGCACTGTAGCTTGCTGGTCGTTGAGTGGAGCTGGGTCTTGGCATTGAGATGGAGATCTCTGGGAGATTTTTGCCATTTGATATTACGTGGAGCTGGGAGGTCTCTTGTGGACCAATGTCCTGGCCTTGGCTCTCCCACCTCAGAGGCACAGCCCTGATGCCTCACCAGAGCACCAAGAGCCTGTCTTCAACACTGCTCAGAATAAAAGGGAGAAAAAAAAAGAAAGAAGATAAAATAAAATAAAATAAATTAAAGTTATTAAAATAAAAAATAATTATTAAGAAAAAAATTTTTTAAGTAATAAAAAACAAACAAAAACGGACAGACAGAACCCTAGGACAAATGATAGAAGCAAAGCTATACACACAAAATCACACATAGAAGCATACACATACACACTCACAAAAAGAGAAAAAGGGAAAAATATATATATATATTGTTGCTCCCAAAGTCCACCTCCTCAATTTGGGATGATTCGTTGTCTATTCGGGTATTCCACAGATGCAGGTACATCAAGTTGATTGTGGAGATTTAATCCGCTGCTCCTGATGCTGCTGGGAGAAATTTCCCTTTCTCTTCTTTGTTCGCACAGCTCCTGGGGTTCAGCTTTGGATTTGGACCCGCCTCTGCGTGTAGGTCGCCTGAGGGCGTCTGTTCTTTGCTCAGACAGGATGGGGTTAAAGGAGCAGCTGATTGGGGGGCTCTGGCTCACTCAGGCCGGGGGGAGGGAGGGGTACGGATGCGGGGCGAGCCTGCGGCAGCAGAGACCAGCGTGACGTTGCACCAGCCTGAGGCGCGCTGTGTGTTCTCCCGGGGAAGTTGTCCCTGGATCACGGGACCCTGGCAGTGGCGGGCTGCACAGGCTCCCGGGAGGGGAGGTGTGGAGAGTGACCTGTGCTTGTACACAGGCTTCTTGGTGGCGGCAGCAGCAGCCTTAGCGTCTCATGCCCGTCTCTGGGGTCCGCGCTGATAGCCACGGCTCGCGCCCGTCTCTGGAGCTCCTTTAAGCGGCGCTCTTAATCCCCTCTCCTCGCGCACCAGGAAACAAAGAGGCAAGAAAAAGTCTCTTGTCTCTTCGGCAGCTCCAGACCTTTTCCCGGACTCCCTCCCGGCTAGCTGTGCCGCACTAGCCCCTTCAGGCTGTGTTCACGCGGCCAACCCCAGTCCTCTCCCTGGGGTCTGACCTCCGAAGCCCGAGCCTCAGCTCCCAGCCCCCGCCCGCCCTGGCGGGTGAGCAGACAAGCCTCTCGGGCTGGTGAGTGCTGCTCGGCGCCGATCTTCCGTGCGGGAATCTCTCCACTTTGCCCTCCACACCTCTGTGGCTGCGCTCTCCTCCGTGGCTCCGAAGCTTCCCCCCTCTGCCCCCCGCAGTCTCCGCCCGCGAAGGGGCTTCCTAGTGTGTGGAAACCTTTCCTCCTTCACAGCTCCCTCCCACTGGTGCAGTTCCCGTCCCTATTCTTTTGTCTCTGTTGTTTCTTTTTTCTTTTGCCCTACCCAGGTACGTGGGGAGTTTCTTGCCTTTTGGGAGGTCTGAGGTCTTCTGCCAGCGTTCAGTAGGTGTTCTGTAGGAGTTGTTCCACGTGTAGATGTATTTCTGATGTATTTGTGGGGAGGAAGGTGATCTCCGCGTATTACTCTTCCGCCATCTTGAAGCTCCTCCTCAATAAAAATTTTTTAAGATGAAAATAGCAAGAGTTGACAAGGATGAGGAGAAAGTGGAACTCTCATACATTGCTGATGAGAATGTAAAATGGTGCCGCCACTAGGTAAAAAGTTTTGTGGTTCCTCAAAAATTTAAATATAGAATTAATCATATGACATATCATTCAGCTAATTCCACTCTCAAAACAATTGAAAACAGATATCAAACAAATACTTGTACACTAGATTCACAGCAGCATTATTTACAATAGCCAAGTGGTAAAAACAATCCAAATATTCATCAACAATGAACGGATAAACAAAATGTGGAATATACATGCAATGCAATATTCTTCAACCATAAAAGGAATGAATTACTGATATGTGCTACAATGTAGTTAAACCTTGAAAGCATTATGGTAGGGGAAAGAAGCCAGACACACAAGGTCACATGCTGTATGACTCCATTTATGCAAAATATCTAGAATTGGTAAAGCTATAGAGACCGAAAGCCGGTTGTGGTTGCCAAATGCTGAGGGGATTAGGGAATAGGGAATCACTGTTTAATGGCTATGGGCTTTCCTTTTGGGGTGACAGAAATGTTTTAGAAGTAGAGAGAGGTGGTGATTGCATGTCATTGTGAATGTACTAAATGCCACTGAATTATTCATTTTAAAATAATTTTATGTTACATGAATTTCACCTCAGTAAAAAATAAATAAATAAATAAGTGACAAGAGGCGAAGGCAGAACTTATGCGGATGGATACAGGAAAGAATAGAAACTTTTGAAAAGACCCTGTAATAAGCTCACCTAGGCCGGCTGTCTTGAAGGGCATACCTATTCTTCTGTAGATAAACTCAAACCACTCTTTTGTTGCCTCTGGACTCTTAATTAGTATCAGATCTCAGTATGCTTCAAGGGAACAGGTACAAAGTCTGACCCGAGAGAAAGCACTTACACTTTAAAAGAATAGTAATGTTTTGCTAACTTATGCTGCATGAAAATGGGAACTATATTGTGCAGATGCATTCTAAGAGTGTTAGATTAAGGAAGAATGTAACTATGAAATTATTGGTACGAGTATGGATTTAATGTGTAATTTCAAGTGACTGGAAGTCTTATTAACAGTTTGCTTGATTAATTGGCTGAAATTTGGACTTAACTGTGGCCTTCACTGAAGTCTTGAAGCTAAAACTTCCGTGGAATTATGAGAGACATAAATCCACAGTAGGTGCAGTAGGAATTTTGGAGTGAACTTATGATATGCATTCACCTCCACTACATTTTCAGAACAAAAACCCAAATCTTTCTTAAGGCATAGAGAAATACATTAGTAAGGGAAAACCAGCTTCTTTTAAAAGCTCTTTGCTGACTGTTCTCTGCAGGCCAAGTATGTTGGTGCAAGATGCTGCCACTAAGAGAGGCCTCTCTAATTTTTTCGATGAATTTATGGGTTATTGGAGTAACAGGAGCCAGGTGAGAGTGATGAGCTACCAGAGACGAGGTGGATGCAGTGTTCATAATGTACAGCAGGGATGACTGGTAAATAGAATGCTTTGATCCTGAGAACCTCTGTTGGTGGCTAATTGATCACAGTGTCTCTCAGAATGAAATGGGAAGCCTTAATCTACAAATTTGGAAAAAATCAAGGTCTGGTAGCCAGAAACTTGATGTAAGTCTTTACAATGATGAGTCAAGGCCTCCTACCTAGTTTCTAGACCTAAGCCAGTTCATGGACCTGAAACCTCCTAATTAGATTGGGTCCCCTTGTGGAAGAACCCTAAAACACTACCAACAGTATATACTGTAAGTCTTCTTCTAAACCTTCACCCAGAAGGATGTGTTGCCAATTACTAGAGTGACCATACATGGGGAAAACAGTTATATTCAAACATTTTAGGAATTAAAAGTGTTGTCTGGGGCTTCCCTGGTGGCGCAGTGGTTGAGAATCTGCCTGCCAATGCAGGGGACACGGGTTCGAGCCCTGGTCTGGGAAGATCCCACATGCCGCGGAGCAACTGGGCCCGTGAGCCACAATTACTGAGCCTGCGCGTCTGGAGCCTGTGCTCCGCAATGGGAGAGACCGCGATAGTGAGAGGCCCGCGCACCGCGATGAAGAGTGGCCCCCACTTGCCGCAACTAGAGAAAGCCCTCGCACAGAAACGAAGACCCAACACAGCCAAAAATAAATAAATAAATAAAATTAAAAAAAAAAAAAATGTTGTCTGTTGACTTACCCCCAAAATAACACCAGAATAACCTGCAGATCAAACAAGGCCAAGATTATTACTTAATTAGAAAAGGTAAACACCATCTTGACAGAATCTTAGTTTCATAACGGAAGATCAATATTTAATGTGTATAGTTTTAGGAACTGGATTTGAGTAGTTTGAAGTGGCTCTAACAATGCAGGGATCTGACTGGAACTGGTCAAAATCCATGATTTAACAGGATTGATGGTCACCATGAGCATGAGTTGGGGAGGAGTCTTGGTGAGAAAACAATTATTTGGTAAGAAGCTGAGTTTGGCCAGCTGAGTCATCCATCGTCCAGAAAAGAGGACTGATTGAACAGTCTACTGCTCAGATAAAGCTAACAATGAAGTTATGTTCTGACTTACAGCCTTATCATCCTGGGCAAGAATTTCCTGGAATATATAGAAAAGTCTTATTGATGTAAGGGCTTTCATTTTGAATCTTGATAATTAAGTCATGTGAATGCAGATAGATGGTCTTAGTTTGCTCTAGATAGTGGCTCTAAATTGATACTAATTTCTTGTGACCCCACACTCCACTGCAGTCTACCAAAGTGGGGGTTTATGATGATGAGGTGATAAGTGGTGTTTTGGCCCAAGTTCAAATCACAGTGGTCCAAGTAGGTCTGTAAACCTATCGCGTAGCTGTTTCCCAGATCCTTAATGTATATTTGGAATAGTCATACCCAGCAACTAGCAGGAAACCCATACTGGCTCTCTGAACCGTAGCGGGAGTTTTATTATGGTAGAAAGAACAAGTGGAAGCTTAGGAACTTCTATTTCCTACCAGACAGTAAACAAAAATTAATACTGCATCTCTAGGAGACCTGCATGTATTAATGCTACCATAAACTTGAAATGTGCACATCTTTTTTTGGTCTTTACAGAAGGTGAGTGGACCTTAGAAAATTACTATAGATTGTTGTAAAGTTAATTAGATGGTAACTTTAACTGCAGTGGCTGTTACCACCTATGTACTTACAGAATGCCTCAGATATAATCAAAGTACCCTGCTCAAAATTGCTTCTGATCAGGAAATTATTTCACAGCAAAAGAATGGCAGCAATGGACTTGTGTCCATAGAACTGACTGGTCTTGTATGTGTGTCATCACTCAGAAGCAGTTGGCCTCAGTTATGGTACCAACTCATTTACAGTGTCATTTCAGAAATAAGACCCTGAAAATATGGAGTTCTATCTCATAAAATGCAATATGTGCTTTGATTCAGTAATCAATATATGGGGCTATTTCTCCCATAACTGAACAACAATGGTCCCATCCAATAGAACTTGAAATTTTACCTGGTTATTTTAGACTTCTCATGCCAGTGAACTAATAGGTAAATAAGACAGCAGCTCCACTGGAGTGGGGTGGGTTGATTGATATCAATTACAAGGGTTATAGAGGACAATCCTGAGACAGGGGATTCTCTGGGGCATCTTTCAATTCTTCCATGTCCAATAGTAAAAGATAATGGAAAAGTACAGCCACCAAAAATACAGGAAGTACCACTGAGGATTCAGACCTTTCTGGAATGAAGACTTAGAGTACACCACCAGATAAATTATCCCAAAGACATGAGGTTCTAGCTGAGAGCAAAGGAAATAAGGAATGGAAAATGGAAGAAGAAATTTATAAATATCAATTATGGCTTCATGATCAATTAGCCTGGTGGTGTGTGTATGTGTACATGTATGTGAGCTAGTTTGTTCTTATCTCTCTCTCTGCTCCTTCCTCTTACTATTTGTATACTGATTGCTGTTGATAGCTAATATGCAGAGATTGTGACTGAATATGAGCTATAACTAACATTGCCCATAGATAGATACTATAACTAATGAAGGATAACATGTATATGAAGAATAGTTACACATTGTTATGCTGTTGTTGCTATTTAACAGAAGTTCAAATATGGGTAAAATGATCTGGATGCTGAGTAGCCAAAGGGGTGGACTGTGCCAGTTCTTAAACTATTGCCTCAGCTCAAAATTCACATTTCTACACTCCAATTTTTTATTCTAGGGCTGCTTTGTCTTCAAGGTTCACAATAGGATCTGCCAATAGGGCCACTAGAAGGAGACCGTAAGCCAGGGGAGGAGACAGAAAACTCTTTCATGATTTCCTGTTTTCTTCTGTCCAACCAATCCAGCAATGTCTCTTCATCCTGGCAGTTGGTTTGACTTTGCCGTTTATTTTCACACTCACAGAACCAGTCTCATCCTGTCCTTCAGAGGCACAAGCACTAGCTGACCAACCCCTATTCCTTGGCAGTCTGGGGATAGAGACTCTGCTGTGAACTTCCGGGGTGTCAGAACCAACTGCATAGCCCCCACTTGTCAGAAGGCTAGGACCGAGCTCTGCAATCCCCTCTTTTTCCTCTAGGCTCTGGAGGAACCATCATAAGTCAGGGCAGAGCAGGCTTCTCTATGTCTCCTGTGGGAGACACCTCCATAGGTACCTTCTGAGATATGAATACCAGCTGGTCAGTGGTCACTCCTCAGACATCTGGACTCTAAGACTTCGGGTTTTAATGACTCTAACCTCTCCCTTTACATTCCCAGGCCTAGGAATAGTAGCTTCTTTCTGCAGGTTGTTTATTCCTCTTCAATCCTGAGTGTTCTTGTTTTGTCATTTCAGATCTCAAATATCTGGTTAACAACTCTTTACACTACATTTTTTTCTGCTAAAATAATAGATATGGTTTTATTCCTGGCTGGACCCTGTCTGATATATAAGATATAAAATAATGGCTCAATTTCTGTCTTTATTTCTGTTCTAATATTCAACTTCCAAAACATATAGTTTTACTTTTGCAGAACTTGAAGTACAGAAGTAATCACAGTTGCCACAGCAAATTTGGTATGTGAATAGTGCTTTTAAAAATGTTTTCATATATATTATCCCATTAGATGCCTCTTCCTGCATTCATTCAATAAAGTTTTATTAAGCAACTGCTGTCTATAAGGCACAGAGCCAGGTACTGGAAATACACAAATAATTTCTAAGCAGTAAAGGGTATATTTATATCTCTTAAAGGAAGTTTTATAAAGCCTCTAATGGGAGAAGACTAGGGACCACCCAAGAAAGAATTATAGAGACTCAATTTCTGCCATCTAGAAAGTTTTTATTTAAAATATCCATATTGGGGCTTCCCTGGTGGCGCAGTGGTTGAGAATCTGCCTGCCAATGCAGGGGACACGGGTTCGAGCCCTGGTCTGGGAAGATCCCACATGCCGCAGAGCAACTAGGCCCGTGAGCCACAATTACTGAGCCTGAGCGTCTGGAGCCTGTGCTCCACAACAAGAGAGGCCGCGATAGTGAGAGGCCCGCGCACCGCGATGAAGAGTGGCCCCCGCTTGCCACAACTAGAGAAAGCCCTTGCACAGAAACGAAGACCCAACACAGCCATAAATAATAAATAAATAAATAAAATTAAAATATCCATATTTATTAGGTAAAATCATCAATTTAATAATATAGATGACACATAAAGGAAAAAGGACAGTGCCCAGCACATAGTAAGCCTTCAACAAAACACAATTATAACCAAGAAGAATTAAGAAATAGAGTGAATTTACTTCAAGGACTTCATAAATGATCAATAATGACAATAATGACAATGCATGGCTTCTTCATGGGGCTTTAGATTTACATGTAGTGATTCCTACAGAATCCCTGTGTGGTAAGGCAGGTGTCATGATTCCCATTTATTGATGAGGAAACAGACACTCCCAAAGGGTGAATGACTTTGCAACATTATGCAACCAGGAGGTGGCAGCAACAGGTACCAGATGCCCTGGCTGTCAGTGCCGACTGCCAATCCTGCAACGATCCAGCCCCTTTTTTAGGGCCCCCATCACCTCCCGGTTCCTCAAGCTATAAATGAGAGGGTTGAGCATAGGAGTAAGGACTGTGTAGAAGATAGAGACCACATTGTCATGGCTTGGGGCCTGGTAGCGCCTGGGTCTCAGATAGATAAACATGGCTGCCCCATAGAAGAGGGACACAGCTGTCAGGTGGGAAGAACAGGTGGCCAGAGCCTTTTTATGGGCCTGAGCAGAGTGCATGGGGAGCACAGATCCCCGGAGGCAAACGTAAGAGGCCACGATGATGGAGAAGGGCAGGAGCAGCATGAATACATAGCAAGCAAAAAACAGGGTATCAAAAATGGATGTGTCTGCACAGGCCAGTTTCAATAAAGCTGGCACCTCACAGAAGAAGTGGTCCACATTCCCTGAGCCACAGTAGGGTAAGCTCATGGCTCCTGCCATCTGCATCATTCCATCTATTATCCCAAAAGTCCATGAACTCCCAGCAAGCTGGAGACAGACCCTCTGACTCATGAGGATGGGATAGTGAAGTAGGTGGCTAATGGCTACATAGCAGTCATAAGCCATGAGTCCCAGCAAGAGCCCTTCAGATCCCACAAGAGAGATGAAAAAAACAATTTGTATGCCACAACACACAAAGGAGATGGATTTTCAGCCAGACTGAAGTTGACTGCCATCTTGGGCACAATGGCACAGACCAACATGAGGTCCATGAGGGAGAGGTGACTGAGGAAGAAGTACATGGGTGTACAAGAGGATCAATGTAGATGAGGAAGATGAGGAGGACATTCCCACAGAGAGCAACTGTGGAGACCACCATAACCACAGAGAACAGGGCAAGATCAGCCTGGCTATGAGAAAAGATTCCCAAGAGGATGAAGCCATCTATAGATGATTGGTTCAACCATATCCCCATGGTTCAGTTGTTCACAGTCACCTGAGAACATGGACAGAGAAATTCTAAGATTGAGTGACATGTCTTTATTTATCTCTGGATTATTATTCTTCAGTCATCTGTATCTTTTGTAATTTATTAGAGCACAACAGTATATGCCTAGGGACATACAAGAGGATATTCTTTCATTTTTCCCATGACACAGATGATAGGATCTTTGCTAGCTAATAGAATTGAACCATTTATCTACATTTGTACATATCCATACCAAGAAGAATAGAAACTGAATTATTTTATGTGTCACAGGACTGTTGGACAATCCTCCTTCAATAGGCAAAATATCGGCTTTCCCATATGGCACTGACTCTTTCTAGCTGGGATTAAATGGACTCAGTAAACTATCTCTAGCAGGACTTGGACCATTTCATCCGCAAGAGATAATTCATATATGTTACAATAAAGGAAAGTAATGGAGACTTAAGATGTTCTTTATTTTGCTTAGGCCAAATATCTTGGAATCATTTTTTAATTCCTCTGTCTTTTATTCCCTAGATCCAAACCATCAGTAAAGCCTCTTGGCTACACATTCAGAATACCTCAGAATCCAATGAATGCTTATCCCCACTGCAACTGCCCTGGTCCAAGCCACCATCTTCTCTCAGATGGACTATTATAGGCTTCTATCCAGTCTCTTGACATCTATCTTTGAATCCCTTGAGTCTATTCTCATAACTATTCAAATGAGTCTGCTTAAAATGTAAGTCATATGATGTAATTCTCTTGCTGAAAGTAACTCAGTGACTCCCCAAATTACTCCAAATAAAGCCCAAATCCTTGCAGTGGCACACAAGGCCCTACATGATACACCCACCCACACACACACACACACACACACACACACACTCATATACACTGATACGTCTGACCTCATCTCCTACCATGTCCCCTTCACTCACTGTGCTTCCTTGAATTTCCTTGGACAAACTGGACAAACACCCACCTTTGGACCTTTGCATTTTCTTCTCTTTGGAATGCTCTTTCCTCAGATTTCTGTCTCTCATCTGCTTCAGATTTTTATTCAAATGCCAACCTCTTTAGAGATGGCTTCTGTGAAAGTCACTGAAGTTATAAATGTCTTGCATTTTCAAGCCCTCCCCTGCTCTTGGTTTCTCCACAGCACTTATACCATTTAACACACACATGCTTACATTTTAAAACTTTTATGGTCTGTCTCATCCCACTGGAATAAGAGCACCATTTATTATTCACCGTGACATTGGCAGCCCCTAGAAAGGTTGCCTAGTTCATAGTATAACCTCAGTACATGTGTTGATTGAATAAAATAATCATGATGAAGTAATACATGGCTGCAGCTTCCATTTCCTGAAAGTAGAGAGACTCCCTCTTTAATTGATGGAGCCCTTGTTCTTGACATCAATATACTAGTTCACTGCTATATTTCTTCCTCTGAGGGACAGTGAGTGATATAGTAAGAACAATATTGAGGTATTTAAAAAAGAACAGGACTTCTCTGCAAATGGATGATAGTGGCATCCAGGAGACATTTGTTTGGGGTGTATTCATGTCTACCTCACCTCCTTGCAAAGAGGAAACAAGCCAACCCCACAGAACACACTCTTTGTGTGAAGAAACAGAGTAATTTCAAAAACTAGGATAGGCCTGCCCAGATCCACCACCAGGGAGGGAGGCTCTGTGAGCTGAGATCTTACAGAATGGAGCATATCCTGACTCATGCCCAAAAAAAACATGCCCAGGTGTCTTTGCCAACAACAACACAAAGTTGTGATGTTGAAGCTAGCGGGGAGGTCCTACAGGAGCAAATCACTGTTCCTACAGCCTTCAAATACCATCTTGGCCATATCAGCCCCAGACTAAACCAATCAACTGAACCAACCAGGTCCCATAGACCTCACACCAGAAATTCTTCCTCTTGTGCTCAGCATGTACTGTGTGCAGAATCATTCAGCTACATGCGCCTTCAAAGACATGCACTCTACACGTCCTCTTCTCCCCCTCCCGACCCCCCACCACCTTATACTACAATACCATAGAGTTGATTAATGACATTTAAACTCCTTTGAATTCTAATTCTTATACCACTGTGTACTCATCACCTCCACTTGTCTGTGCAATGGGCTTATGCTACCTAAAGTGACCAAATAGAGTCCTTGGTCTCCTCTGGAGAAACACCTGGTCTAACCTTCTTCCCAGGTAAATTAAGGGCAGGTCTGTCCAGCTTCCAAGGATACAACACATGGGTCATATTGAACCTCTCCTTCCCTCGCATATCCCAACATCATAAATCCCTGCTGGTTCTTCCTGCAAAATGTATCTAACCCTGACCACTTCCCAATCTTGCCCATCCCACCTGGCCACACTGTCATCACCACTCCCCTGGTTGATGGTGGCCCCTAACTGAATTTGCCTCATCATTCATTCCATCCTTGCCCCCTATCCCAGTCTCTTTGCACACAGCACTAAAGTGAACCCATCTCTATAAGAAGATGGGTTCTTGAAGCAGAATAAAGGAATGCTTTTATCAGCAGACCTTCCATCACCACCCAGACCTCCTTTTCTTCTGCTCTCCCCAGAATTCCCATGACTCTCGTCTCACCAGCATCCTGTGTTTCCTCCCACAGCAGCCTCGGAGGCCTTGGTCCTTGCTCTTGCCCATTCATGGAAATCTCTTCCCACATATGCTCCACTTTGTCCACTCACCTCTTAACTAACTTTCTCAGCCAGGGCTTCCTCACACCTATTTGGAGTTGAAATCCCTCTTCCCTCCCCATTCCTTCCCTGCCTTATGTTTCTCTTAGCATTCAACACCATTGGGCATGCTACATTTAATTCATATGAATTTGCTTTCTGCTTTCCAACTAGAACCTATATCCCCCGATGCCACTTTTTCCTCATGGGAGGATCCCCGGCTCTTAGAGCAGTGACTGGCATGTATTATGCTCTCAGTAAATACTGTCAAATGATTGATTGTAATATGCAAACAACTCAAGAAACTATTCTAGCATCTCACATATTCATTTCCTGCTCATTAACTTCATTCCTTTCTGCTGACTAGTTAATGGCTGCATTTTTCTTCCTAGAAATGACACCATAAAGAAGCCACCTTGTATCTAAAATATACTTTGGGGGACAAGGTGACTCTATGTCACATATCGGCCCTCTCCTTCCTGCTCCTTTACCTGCATGTCTCCCCACTCATCCTTTTTCCTCCTGTAAACCACTCTTCAACCCAGGAACCCAACACTATGGCCCCCAATCCAAACAGAGGGAAAGAGGAAAGAAAAAGGTCAATGATACATTTTCTTTCTTTAGAAAGAAAAACAGAAATAGATCAAATGAAAAGGACTAGAAGAAAGAAAGGAAAGACACATAACACTGAAAGGTATGTGCCCATCACCTACTCCAAAAAAAAAGAAAAAAGGCTGAAAGAGGCAGACAACAACAGGAGGAAGAAATGCTGATAATTTTTTTTAACATCTTTATTGGAGTATAATTGCTTTACAATGGTGTGTTAGTTTCTGCTGTAAAACAAAGTGAATCAGCTATACATATACATACATCCCCATATCTCCTCCGTCTTGCATCTCCCTCCCACCTTCCCTATCCCACCTCTCCAGGTGGTCACAAGTTGGGAGGGGTAGAGCAAACAGAATCCACAGCTTTTCATCTGCTGAGTCCTTGTCAGGAAAGAAGTTTTTCTTCTTCCTTTTGGGCTCTGCTATCATGGAAGGGCATGAGAACTCCCTCTTCTTGTCTCACAGCTCTATTTAATTGAGTTTTCTGTTTACTAATTTTTCATAATACATATAAATGGATTTTCTAGTTTTGTTTATTTGTCAATTAATTTCTAGTGTAATACTAGAAGAATATTGAAATCTGTCTGATTTCAAGGCTCTGAAATATGTCAAGACTTGCTTTATGGAACAGCATGTGATCAATTTTGGCAACTGTTGGGTGTGCACTTGAAGAGAATGTGTATTTTGTGGTAGTTGGTTACAATTTTCTACTATGTCCACTAGGTCAAGTTGCTACTCTAGTTGTTCAAATCCTCCATATCCTTACTGGTATTTTTGTTACTGTATTCTAAAGTTACTAAGACATGTGTGCAAAAATGTCACATTATGTTGTGAATTTGTCTATTTCCACATTTAGTTCTTTCAAGTTTCCCTTTATATAAGGCCACATTGTTAGATACATATAATTTTTTTAATTTTTAAAAATTTTTTATTTTTTTACAGTAGGTCCTTATTGTTTATTTTAAATATAGCAGTGTGTACATGTCAATCACAAACTCCCAATTTATCCCACCCCCCCACCCTTCCCCCCATAACCATAAGTTCATTTTCTAAGTCTGTGAGTCTGTTTCTGTTTTGTAAATAAGTTCATTTGGATCATTTTTTTAGATTCCGCATACAAGCAATATCATATGATATTTATTTTTCTCTGTCTGACTTACTTCACTTGATATGATAATCTCCAGGTCCATTCATGTTGCTGCAAATGGCAGTATTTCATTCTTTTTTTGGCTGAGTAGTATTCCATTGTATATATGTACCACATCTTCTTTATACACTCATCTGTTGATGGACATTTAGGTTGCTTCCATGTCTTGGTTATTGTAAACAGAGGTGCAATAAACATTAGGGTGCATGCATCATTTTGAACCATGTTTTTTTTTCCAGATATATGTCCTGGAATGGGATTGCTGGGTCATACCGTAGCTCTATTTTTAGATTTTTAAGGAACCTCCATCCTGTTCTCCATAGTGACTGTACCAATTTACATTCCCACCAACAGTGAAGGAGGGTTCTCTTTTCTCTACACCCTCTCCAGCATTTATCGTTTGTAGATTTTCTGATGATGGCCATTCTGACTGTTGTGAAGTGATACCTCATTGTAGTTTTGATTTGCATTTCTCTAATAATTAGCAATGTTGAGCATCTTTTCTTGTGCCTCTTGGCCATCTGCATGTCTTGTTTGGAGAAATGTTGATTTAGGTCTTCTGCCCATTTTTTGATTGGGTTATTTGTTTTTTGGATATTGAGCTGCATGAGCGGTTTGTAAATTTTGGAGACTAATCTCTTGTCCATAGCATCATTTGCCAATATTTTCTCCCATTCTGTGGGCTGTTTTCTCATTTTGTTGTGGCTTCCTTTGCTTGCAAAAGCTTTTGAATTAAATTCTGTCCAATTTGTTTATTTTTGTTTTTATTTCCATTACTCTGGGAGACAGATCGAAAAAGATGTTGCTGTGATTTATGTCAAAGAGTGTTCTGCCTATGTTTTCTTCTGAGTTTTATAGTATCCAGTCTTACATTTAGGTCTATAATCCATTTTGAGTTTATTTTTATGTATGGTGTTAAAGAAAGCTCATTTCATTTTCTTACATATACCTGTCCAGTTTTCCCTCACCGTTTATTGAAGAGACTGTCTTTTCTCCATTGTGTAGTCTTGCCTCTCTTGTCATAGATTAATTGACCATAGGTGCGTGGGTTTATTTTTGGACTTTCTATCCTGTTCCATTGATCTATATTTCTGTTTTTCTGCCAGTACCATACTTTTTTGATGACTACAGCTTTGTAGTGTAGTCTGAAGTCAGGGAGTCTGATTCTTCCAGCTCCGTTTTTCTTTCTCAAGATTGTTTTGGCTATTCAGTGTCTTTTGTGTCTCCATACAAATTTTAAGATTTTTTGATCTGTGAAAAATGCCATTGGTAACTTGATAGGGATTGTATTGGGTAGTATAGCCATTTTAACAATATTGATTCTTCCAATCCAAGAACATGGTATATCTTTCCATCTGTGTCGTCTTTGATTTCTTTCATCAGCATCATATAGTTTTCAGAGTACAGGTCTTTTGTCTCCTTAGGTACGTTTATCCCTAGGTATTTTATTCTTTGATGCAATGGTAAATGGGATTGTTTCTTTCATTTCTCTTTCTGATCTTTTATTGTTAGTGTATGGAAGTGCAACAGATTTCTGTGTATTAATTTTGTTTCCTGCAACTTTACCAAATTTATTGATGAGCTCTAGTAGTTTTCTGGTACCATCTTTAGGATTCTCTATGTATAGTATCATGTCATCTGCAAACAGTGACAGTTTTACTTCTTCTTTTCCAATTTGGATTCCTTTTATTTCTTTTTTTTCTCTAATTGGCTGGGCTAGGACTTCCAAAACTATGTTGAGTATAAGTGGTGAGAGTGGACATTCTTGTCTTATTCCTGATCTTAGAGGGAATGTTTTCAGCTTTTTACCATTGAGTATGAGGTTAGATGTAGGTTTGTCATATATGGATTTATTATATTGAGGTAGGTTCCCTCTATGCCCACTTTCTGGAGAGTTTTATTATAAACAGGTGTTGAATTTTGTCAAAAGATTTTTCTGCATCCATTGAGATGATCATATGGTTTTTATTCTTCAATTTGTTGATGTGGTGTATCACACTGACTGATTTGCAGATATTGAAGAATCCTTGCATCCCAGGGATAAATCCCACTTGATCATGGTGTATGATCCTTTTAATGTATTATTGGATTCGGATTGCTAGTATTTTGTTGAGGCTTTCTGCAACTATGTTCACCAGTGACATTGGCCTATAATTTTCTTTTTTTGTGATATCTTTGTCTGGTTTTGATATCAGGGTGATGTGGCCTCATAAAATGAGTTTGGGAGTGTTCCCTCCTCTGCAATTTTTTGGAATAGTTTCAGAAGTATAGGTATTACCTTTTCTCTAAATGTTTGAGAGACTTTGCCTGTGAAGCCATCTGATCCTGGACTTTCGTTTTTTGGGAGATTTTAAATCACAGTTTCAATTTCAGTACTTATGATTGGTCTATTCATATTTTCTATTTCTTCCTGGTTCAGACTTGGGAGATTGTACCTTTCTAAGAATGTGTCCATTTCTTCCAGTTTGTCCATTTTATTGGCATATAGTTGCTTGGGGTACATATAAATTTTAAATTATTTTACCTTCCTGGTTGAATGACCCTTTTATGAAATATCCCACTATATCTCTAGTTTTGCTTTTTACTTTAATGTCTGTTTTGCCTGATATTAACATAGTTTCATCAACATTTTTTTACATTGTTGGCGTAGCATGTATTTGTCCATTCTTTTGCTTTATACTGTTAATACCCTTAATTTTAAGAGAATATTTTGTGTACAGTTTATGCTTTTTAAAAAATTGAGCCTGACAATTTTCATCATTTTTTGACATATTTAGTCCACTTACATTTAGTATGATGTCTGTGATAGTTTTCTAGGGCTGCCATAACAGAGTACCACAGAGTGGGTGGCTTAAACAACAGAAATTTATTTTCTCACAGTTCTGAAGACTAGAAGTCCAAGATCAAAATGTCAGCAGGTTTGGTTTCTTCTGAGGCCTCTCTCCTTGGCTTGCAGATGGCTGCCTTCTCACTATGTTTTTTCCTCTCTGTGTTTTTGTCCCTTATGTCTCTTTTGTGTGTCTAAATTTCCTCTTTTTAATAAGGACACCACTCAGATTGGATTAGGGCTTGCCCTAATAGCATCATTTTAACTTAATCACATTTATTAGGCTCTATCTCCAAATATAGTCACATTCTGAGGTACTTGGGGGTTAGAGCTTCAATGTATGAATATAGGGGGGATACAATTCAGCCCCTAACAATGTCTGATATATTTCAGTTTAAACTCATAATCTTACTATTTGGTTTTTCACTTGTCCCACTTGTACTAATTTCTCCTTGCCTTATTATTATTGTTATTATTATTATTAATTAGGTAATATTTTTCATTCTTTTCTTTTTCTCTAATAAATTGTTAGTTATCCTTATTTTTATTCTTCTTTTAGTCGTTACCTAGAAATTACAGTTGGCATACTTGATTACTAGTGTCTAATCCAAATAAATAAGTATTTTTGCTACTTCCTGCTTAACGTGAGGACCTCAGAACACTTTACCCATTATTTTTTGTAAAAGGCAACTCTTAGTCTTCTTACTGCACTTCTTAATGTAATCTGTCTTTTTTGACGGATGCTGTTAAATTTTTTCTTTTTGTTTTGATTATCCACAGTTTACACTATGAATTTCTTTTTATTCACCTTCCTTTTGACTAATAGAGCTTCTATGACTTGATGTTTTCCATAACTTTTGGAAATTTCTTTACCACTATTTTTTTCAAATATTGTTTCTGCCCTATTCTCTTTTTCCCCTCCGCTTTTGAGACTCCAGTTACATTTAAGTTAGACCTCACTGAGTCCATATATTTCTCATGCTCTTTCCCATATTTTGTGTTCCTTTTCTGTGTTTCAGCCTTGATTTTTCTATTGACCTACTGCTCTCCTCACTTGTGTCTAACCTCCTCCTAAATCCATTTATTAAGTTCTTAGTTTAGTTTTTTTTTTTTTTTAATTTCTGTATTTTTATGGCTGTGTTGGGTCTTCGTTTCTGTGCAAGGGCTTTGTCTAGTTGTGGCAAGCGGGGGCCACTCCTCATCGCGGTGCGCGGGTCTCTCACTATCGCGGCCTCTCCTGTTGCAGAGCACAGGCTCCAGACGCGCAGGCTCAGTAATTGTGGCTCACGGGCCTAGTTGCTCTGCGGCATGTGGGATCTTCCCAGACCAGGGCTCGAACCTGTGTCCCCTGAATTGGCAGGCAGATTCTCAACCACTGTGCCACCAGGGAAGCCCCTTAGTTTAGTTTTTGATTTTTTTTCATTCTAGAGTTTTATTTGAATGTTTTCATAGATTACAGCTGTCTGGTGAAATTATCCATCTTCTTTTCTTTTCTCTTGAATATAATAATAATATTTATTTTAAAGTCTCTAAAAGGGAATGTCAATATATAGATCTCCTTTGAGTTTGTTTCTTTTTCTTCTCTCTTGATTTTTGGTCATTTTATCCTTGCCCTGGAATACCTCGTATTTTTCTTGAATGCATAACATTGTGAATTACAAATTATAGAGATAGTCTGAAGCTCTGGATGATAATCTTTTCCTTCTGTCATGCAGCTAAATTTTCAGTAGATTTTAATCTAGCCTATGACTGATCTGTAGGAAGCTGGGTCAGTATTTATGAGAATTTGTCTATTTCTGATTAATTATTATTCCTAGGATATAGTCCTTCTGTGGTCTTAGCTGGAAACCTGGGATGTTTTTGAGGGCTGTGAACTCCAATTTTTGTCTCCCAGATCTATGAGATTACTGAAAGCTCTGCTCAGCTTTCCAGCCATTAGACCCTTTGCTGTTTAAATCAACAAATTCCTTGAAAGAAAAAGCACCACAGAACATCCAGCTCATCTCAAAATTCTTCCCTTCTAGCTGGGACCTCAGCCTCTCAAGTCATGGTTGCTTTGTTATTGTTATGATGCCTTCAAAAAATTTTGCTTTCTTGTATTTTATCCAACTTCTATAATTGTTCTCATTGTGAAAGTTGCTCTAATACAAATTACTCCACTATAGCTAGAAATTTTTTCTTCTTTATTTAATTTCTATTTTTAATTGTGTGAAACATTTGCCAAAACCCAAACTATAAACAAAAGTACATTCAAAGATGCCTAGTTTCTATCTCTGTCTTCTCCAAAATTTCTTCCTTCCTCCTACATGAAACATATTTTTATTAGTTTTTGGTTATCCATTCATTTTTGAATTTTGAAAATATAAACAACTGTATATATATACATATATATATAATTATCCTCCTTTCTTACACAAGAGATAGCATACTATGTACACTGTTTTGCACTCAACATTATATCCTGAAGATCACTTCAGCATAGCAGATAGAAATACTTTGTGTTGCTTTTTACAGTGTATAGTACTCCATCCTGTGGCTATATTATAACTTGATCAGACCACCTTTAGTGAGCTTTCAATTTTTGTTATTATGAAAAAAATTTGGACATGTATGAAGTTAGAGAGAATAGTTTAATAAATGTCCATGTACCTATCACCTAGCTTTGACAATTATCAACTAATGGCCAATATTGTTTCATCTGCTCTCCCACCCACTTCTCCCTGCCTCCCTCATCTGTGGATTATTTGGAAACAAAAATTCAGGAATCATATAACTTCATTATATGTAAATACATTAGTGTGTTTCTCTAAAAGATAAGGAAATTAAAAATAATAATAGAATGAACATTTTAAAAGAATTTCTAACAGAGAAATATTGATATTGACATCTCATGGACATTTATGTCACAGTTACTGCTTTCTTCATAGTGTTTAAAGTTTGGGGGAGTAATCTGAATACCCTCAGACACTTGAAAAATTATTTTAGAAAATTACACTTACACATTAAAGTAAAGCAGAATACTTCTATTTATTCAAGGTAGTTTTCAAAATAAAAAAGAAGGTATCAGTTCAGACTTCCTAGTAATTTATTTGAGAAAAATGGGCATTTCAAAGACTACGTCTATAGCCTTTAGAATCTTTAAAGATAAGGAATAATTGCTATTAATAGACTTTTCTCGCTTCCCTACTGTGGGTCTTCAAGCCTCAAGCTATCTTGATTTAGGATGGATCAAGGAGAAAAACACTGAATTTGGATATGAGATTCAAGTTTGATTTTTAATGGACTGGATTTAGAATACTTAAATGAGCTTTAGTCTAACCACCCAACTCTTGAATATGCATGAGATATCATGAAAAAATGGGGATGAAAGAATTGAGATGTCCTATTTAAAAGCAGTGGTTGTACAAAGATAAAGGCATTTCCTTGTTTGTACAAGATCAACTGGAGCCTGTTCAGTATAATGAATGGTAATATAGGAGATGTCACATGGCAATACAGTATATGTTTCCCAGAATGTAGACAGTAGGCTTGCAGTGATTCGTGGGAGGCTGAAATCATGGTGGATTGAGTTTTGGGGTAGTTTGAAAGGAGAAGATGTGCTCAAGCTCGATTTTGGAGAATTAGTAATGACCAAGGAAGACTAGAGGAAACAGACATAGTACAGTCATCCCCAGGTATACATGGGAGATTTACTCCAGGATCCCCCCTCCCCAGTGGATACCAAAACCGCTGCATGCTCAAGTCCTTTTTATAAATGGTTAAATTGCATATAACCTGTGCTCATCCTCCCATATACTGTAAATCATCATCATAATATTACTTAACTTAATACAATGTAGATGGTATATGAATAGTTGCCAGTGCATGGCAAATTCAAGTTTTGCTTGTTGGAACTTTCTGGAGTTTTTTTTTTCCTGAATACTTTCAATCTATGGTTGGTTGACTCTGTAGATTCAGAACCAGAGATAGAGGGCTGACTGTAATCTCCAATGGGGAAAAATGGTTTGAGCAAAAGTGTGGACATTGAAAAACATCAGATGTATAAGGAGGATAAGAGGAAAAGGCTGAAAAGGGAGAAGCGTGGTAGATGCTCTAAGTCATGTCCTCAGCAGCCAATGTGCTGAAAACCAATTTGCCAGAACCCAATTCCATTCTCTGTTCTCTGGTCTTCCTGCCTCTCCCTCTAAGCATCCCCCTCAGTGTGTTCCTTGCCTCCAGCTGAAGGAGCTGGAAGCAAGAGCAGACAAAGGGGTACATAAAAAAACCTATAACAAAGACACTGTTTTATGATGGTCTCATCTTATCAATAACCAATGCTGTGGCTGGACCAGCCCTTGTGGTTCCTATTATGATTGCAACATACCCTTCAGCAATAGCCATCAGGAAACTTTGAAAAAATAGAGGTTTATTACATACACAACACACCTGGGACCACACAGCGAGGCAGCAAGTAGAGAAAGAGAAAGAAAGAGAGTGGGCCTGGGGTCCTGCTTTTACAGGGGTCAAGGGTGGGGGCCTAGGACTTTAGGGGATCACTCTTTATTAGTTAATTTAAACATAAGACCGTGAATTTAAATCACAGGAAGAGAAAAAAACAAGCAGCCCAAATGGTCAATTATTGAAATCAACCAGGATGTCTAAAACAAAGGAGCCTCAGTGGGGAGAGGCAGCCAGGCTCTGGCTCTTTGTCTGGCAACATGGCTGGCAATGTGTTCATTCCACATAGTCTTCTTTGAAGTGGATGCCTTCAAAGAAGTGGCAATCAAAGCTTAAGTCAGGTACTTGCATTATTAAAAAAACCCAAAACACAAACAAACAAACAAACATACAAACAAAAAAGCCACTGTCAGAGCTTATACTACAGACACCTAAAAATACAAGGATTTAGAAGAAACAAGTTTGGTGACTTAGCCATTTGGCAGGTAAAATGCCACCATATTGGTCAGTGAGAAAATTAATTAATTCTATAGGACATAAAGCCAAAAATAGAGAAACCATAAAATTTATCAATCAACATGAGACACTCTTGAGAGTGAAAGGGAGTGCTATCCATGATTACGCTGGGACAACAGGCATAATAACTAGACCACAGGATTGTCAACAGCAAATTGTGAAGGGCACTGAGCTTAGATAAACATCTAACAGGGTTTGGGAAGACACCCAGCTCCCATGCCACCATCTGACTCTCTCAAAGATGGGTGCTTTTCTTTCCCTCCCACTAGGAGGGACAGAATTGTGTTCAGTTCCTACCTTTGATTCAAGTGCAACATCTCACCCAGTGCTCTGCATACCATAGGCCTCCGGTAGATGCAGGCTGACTTCACAGGGCAGGAAAAGGACAGGTGTGGATGGCGTAGTGCAGGGAGAGCCAATTGGGGCAGTCACAGGTAAAGACCCCATGTGGGCCTGGGAGGTCACTGGGGAACCATTGAAATGTGTCTGTGGTGGGGGATAGAGCACCAAGAAACTTGCCCCCCATTCCTGTGCCCTGGCTGCCCTGTGCCCCTCCCATGACCAGGTTTCCCCACACTGTCCCACTGGCCCTTCTTCTGGTCCTGTCCCCAAGCTCCCTGTTTGGATTTCTTTAATTATAAACTTGGGAGCTTCTGCTCCAGGGCTGGAGTTTGTGGGCTCCCCTGGGACTTCACAGCTTTACCTTCCTCACTCAGGTTCAGTGTTAAGCACCTGCATGGGCAGCGGGAGACAGTTCTGCAACCCAGTCTGGGAGGCAGCCCATGGAAGGGGGACGGGCATCAGGGGGTGGGCTCAGATACACGGATCCTGGCTCTGTCACCATCTGCCCACCACCGTCTCCTTGACTAAGTTCACTTTCTCCACACCCCTTTTGCTGAGAGGAGGTTGTTGTCTGTCTGAGGCCCATTGTCTGAGCTAGAGAGTCACAGGGATGCTGAGGGTGACGTGGACACCCACAGCTGGGCTGAGAGGTCGGTGGGAGCTGAGGAAGGAGGTCAGAGCCGGGGGGCTCCTCCCTGACCCCGCTGATCCAGTAAGTGCAAACAAAGAAAGGAGGATGAAATGATTTTGAGGCTGGAATCTCCTTCACAGGATATTTGCTGAGTTTGTTTTCTTCCAGGGAACCCACCTTTAGGTGAGGGTCTTTACCTGTTACCCACCTCTCTCCTTTTTGCAGTTCCTATTACTTATTGCTGGTCATTTCACATTTCTATTTATCAGCATTTTCTCTTCCTGTTATTTTCTGCCTCTGTTAGTTTTTATTTTCTTTTGGGGGGATGAGGGGGTGGGCATATATCTTCTAGTGTTATGCCTCTTCTCACTCTTTCTTCCAGTCTTCTTCCTTTGATCTACTTCTCCCTTTTTCTTAACTTAGTGTCTCATTGACCTTTTTCTTTTCTCTTTCCCTCTGTCTGGATTGGGGGGGGGGGCCACAGTGATGGGTTGAAGAGTTTTCTAAAGCAGGAAGCAAAGGATGAGTGGAGGGAGATGCAGGTAAAGAGGCAGGGAGGAGAGGGGATGTATAGTCGCTTTTTCCCCAAAAGGTGACTTGTTTTATGGTGTCATTTCTAGGAAGAAAAATGAACTCACTAACTAAACACCCAGAGAAAGGAATGATGTTACAGTGCAAGAAATGAGCATGTGAGATGCCAGAATAATTTCTTGAATTGTTTTGCATAATACAATTAATCATTCAACAAATATGTGCTGAGAACAAAATATATGCCAGGCACTGTCCTAAGAGCCTGAGATCCCACCATGTGCAAAAGTGGCATCAGTGAATATAGGTTTTAGTTGAGAAATTAGGAGTATAACAAAATTCATGTGAATTAAATGTAGCATGCCCAAGGGTGTTCAGTGCAATGAGAAACATAAGGCAGGTTAGGAATGAGAAGGAAAAAAGGATTTCAACTCTAAATAGATGTGGAGGAAGGCCTGGCTAAGAAGGTGAGGAGCAGGTATGGGAACAAGGTGGAATATACCTGGGGAGAGCCTTATATGAGGAGGCAAGAGCAAGCCTTGCCTCCGCCTGCTCTGTTGGAGGAACGCAAGGGAGGCCAGTGAGACTTGAGTGGAGGAAATTCCAGGGAGAGCAGAATATACATCCTTTTGCCTATGGATGCTCCAGCAACATCTGTTGAAAAGGCTATCCTTTCTCTGAGAAACTGAATTGCTTTTGCCCCTTTGTCAGTGTAGTGTATACAGAAGTAGAAATATAATGTTACACATGAAACATATAATGCTATAAACCAATGTTACCTCAAAAAAAATAAATAAATAAAGGCAAGCAGCAAAAAGGATAGCAACAACAATGACAAAAAAATTAGTTGGGGAGAAAATATTTGCAAGCCACATATTTGACAAAGGACTTGTAGCTGGACTAAATAAAGAACTTATCAAAACTTAGTATTTTAAAAAGTTGTCCACATTAACAGAATTAAGGGGGGAAATCACATGATCATCTCAATTGATGCAGAAAGAGTATTTGACAAAATTTAGTACCCTTTCATGATAAAAGCATTCAACAGACTAGGAATAAAAGTAGACAGGTGAATGGTTAAACAAACTGTGGCATATTTATACCATGGAATATTACTCAGCAATTAAAAAAAAAAGAAATACTATTGATATAACTGGAATGGATCCCAAGGCAATTATGCAGAGTAAAAAAGCCAGTCTCTAGAGGCTACATATTGTCTTATTCCTTTTATGTAGCATTCTTGAAGCAACACAATTAGAGACAGAGAATAGATTAGTGGTTGCCAGGGGTTAGGGATGGGAGACAGGAGAAATTAGAGGGGTTGTATGTGGCTATAAAAGAGTAGCCCAAGGGAGTCTTGTGGTGATGGAGCAGTTCTGTATCTTGATTGTGACACTTACATGAAGCTACACATGTGATAAAATTGCTATATATCAGGTCCTGGGGCAGGAAGGGGCAGCAGTGCAGCTGTTACCTGTCACTGGGGGTCGACTGTGGCCCGGTGCCATCTCTCAGATCCTCCCCCGTCCCCTTAAAAAAAAATAAAAATAAAAAAATAAGAAGTAGTGAGTCAAACAAAGAATCATGCCCCTTGAGAACAAGGTAAATTTAAATCTTGGGTAGCCTAATAGACAATGTTCAATCATGACATTGAAAAAACATGCAGTTTTGGTGTGCTGTGTTTTCATTTTTATTTGTCTCTAAGTGTTCTGCAGTTTCCCTTGTGATTTCTTCATTGATCCATTGGTTGTTTAAGATTGTATTGTTTAATTTCCGCAAATTAGTGAATTAAAGTTTTACTTCTGTTATTGAAAAAAAAAAGAATAATGATGTACATATTAAATTAATGCAAATTATATAAGTTTAAATAGTGAGCTGATTCCAGTGTAAATAAAGAATGAGAAAATGAATGTGCTGGGAAAAAAAATTGCTATATAGAGATATGGAGAAATCTGAATAAACTCTATGGGTTGTACCAATATCAATTTCCAGTTTTGTTACTGTACTATACTTATACAAGATGTCATCATTGGGGAGAGCAGGTGAAAGGTACATGAGACCTCCCTGTACATGTCTTTGCAACTTTATGTGAATCTATAATTATTTCAAAATATTTTCTTTCTTCCTTCCTTTCTTTCTCTCTTTCTTTAAGCCCAGATTCCAAATTAACATTCTAAGAAGTTAATGCTCTGATGTGCAGATAGTAAGAGCCCTGCTAATGTCAGGGGCTGTGGTTAGTTCATGATTCCGTGTGGTTTTACAGACACATTTTCTAATCCACACTGAGGACTTCACTGTGGAGCAGTGGAAGGGCCTGTTAATAAAATGACTGAGTGGAAGGTCGTGTTATTAAAACACGAAATACTCAGCTAAGGCCAATCTCTGCAGGCCCACGAGGCCTGAAAGACACACACATTGGTTGAAAAGCAGACAGCTATACAAAGTTATAAAAATCACGCCACAATCTTTTCATTAAGATTTAACATAAGCACCAGGAATAAAGGCACCGAATGCAGCAGTAATTCCAGTGTATTCTACTCTAGTATTGGTTACCCTCTTCTCTTCGAATCTCCGTCCAAACTCAGAGCCCTAGGGACAGAAATCAGGCTACTTTTGTCTTCTAGAATTTGAGCCAACCATGCAAATGAGGTTTTGGAAAATTTAATAACATAAAAATCTAAGTTTAAAAAACGTGATTCAAGGCGTAGCTCCGATCTTGCTAAAAACACCTTTTGGGAGGTTGAGCCGCTTGCACAATGTTGGGAATGAACGAGCCGTCCCAGCTCTATGAATAGAGCAGTGATGTGCGGATGGACCTGATGCCTGGCAAGAGTGACCTTCCACAGATGGAGGTAGGCAGCGGGAGCCGGGAGCCATCCCCGAACCCCCGCACCGGAGCCCTGCCACAGCTCGACCAGGACGGCCCAACGGAGGAGGAGGAGGCCCAGCCAACGGCGGAGCCATAGGGGGACGGAGGCCTTGCTAACCGGCCCAGCTCTGGGGAGTAGCCAGGCCAGATCGCCAGCCCTGGCTTCGAGAAGGTGGGGGAGGGGGGAGGGGGGGTACGACGAGAAAGACTGGGAATTTGATGACTGGGAGAATGACTACGCCTATCCGAAAGAGGAGCAGCTGAGTGGTGCAGGCTACAGAGTTTCAGCAGCCCTTGAAGAAGCCGACGTGTTTCTGAGAACCTCCAGAGTAAGAGAAGCAGCTCTGGATGGCGGGTTTCAAATGCGTTATGAAAAGACCTCTTCTGATCAGTTGGCTTTTATGGAAAAGCTTTTTTCACTTATGGTTGTCAATCGTTTGACCGAAGAACTCGGCTGTGATTAGATTATTGATGTGATACAGAGTAGTTAAGTGATTTGGGAGAGACCCAGCGTTCCACTGTCTCTCGGGTTCATTCCAAATAGGTCCGTGCCAATGGAAAACTTGATCTTAAAAAAATTTTTTTTTCTAATTTAATTAATTAATTTATTTATTTTTGCAGAGTAGAATAGGGCAGGGACAGCACAGTTATGAAAAAGGAAGATAATTGGTAAAGAAAAAGGCTGTTAGTACTGTCGAATCCTGTTTTCAAGAATGTCCTGAAACACCTATGGCTTTGACTTTGTTATTGATCCAGATTATTTTCCTTGCATTGGGGAAAATATCTTTCATATGTAAGGGATGGTTTTGCAAGAATAAGTCATGACCAAGACAAACTACCAGCACAAGAGCCCACTGTATTAGTTGCATGACAAAGAGTAACTAATTTGTCCAATTAAAGACACAAGATCTCTTTGAGTTATTTGGACTGAAAGCATTTTTATTTTTTACTTATTTATTTATTTATTTGCCACACCGCGAGGCTTGCGGGATCTTAATTCGCCGACCAGAGATTGAACCCGCACCCTCAGCAGTAATATCGCCGAGTCCTAACCACTGGACTGCCAGGGAATTCCCTTGTCTGCAAGTATACGGAGAAAACTTTGAAGATTCCACTCTGTGATCTATCCAAGCTGTGGTTATCAAAGGCTAAATTTTTAGTGTAAGATAAATTGAGTATTCTTCAGTATCCCTAAAGGATAATCAAGCCCCCAAAGAAATATGTATTGTGTGTGCTATGTCTTAAAATGTGTTTCCAAGATCATCTGAAATTTTGCTTGTACTTGTATCTTAATCATTTAGATAGCTACTGTGATCTATAATTCAAGAAAATACCTGTCTTGACTATTTTTATAAGTCAAACTTAAGACTTCCTTAATAAAGTTTCAAATTTGAGACATTAAAATGTATGTGAAAGTACAAGAAAACAAACTATTTCTAACATCCTTACACTCTAGAGAAAGTGTCTGTTTTACTTGCTCTCTGTTTTTCATTTAACTTTACAGGTAAAAGACTGTTTCAACTTCATAATGTAAGAACTGTTAAGTGAAAATTGTCAAGTAAAAAGAAAGCCCTACATCTAAAAGAGACTTTATGAACGCTCATGTCCATCAACCCTTAAAGGTTTTAAACTTGCCCAGAAATCCCCCTCAGTATCTGAAGTTTCCTCAGTCTCCTTCTCTAGTTAAGCTTGTTATTGGTTATGCATTGGCATTCGAGGTATTTTTTTTTTGTTTAAAGCACAATTCAAGTCTGTATCTGAAGCAAACTCACTCACTGATGCAGGTAAAAATCAACAGAAAACCAAACTGGAGATTAGTTCACCAAATAGTGATGGTTGTCTCTGAGTTTGGAGCTTGCAGATGAATTTTTTTCTTTATACTTTTCTTGGATTTGCTATTTTTTAAGAAGTGGGTTTTTATAATGCGGGGCGGGGGTAGGGGTTGTCTCCGTACAGTGTGCAGTGAAGCGTGTTTTGTCAAGACCCTGTACCTCCATACCTCCAACTGGAACATTTGTTTCAAGGGTGGAAACATCAGGCAACAGAACTGCATGGATGGAGGCTTCTGAGACCACCAAGGCGGTCACTAATGAACCACTTCTGAATGTGTCGGTGTTATTGCCAAAAAATGTTATGTGTTAAACAAAAAAGAATTGGGAGGAAGTAGTGCAGTGTTTCCCCTTCCTTTTTTTAATTCGTAAAAACAACACAAGCTCACGGGTAAAACAAAACAAAACAAAACAAGTGATAGTGTAGAAGGCTTCCCCTGCGTCCACGCCCACTCCCCCAAAGTGAACTGCCGGAGTGACTTCTTGAGTATCCTTCCCAAAAGCATTGTGTGCGTCTGTGCTTCGGTGGCTCTGGGCAATCTAATTCTTCTAGTTGGAGTGTGGTTCTGCTGACCTGTAGACCCACCCCAACAATTGATTCCCCACAGGACCCTGCGGATGTTATCTAAATTGAAAAATAACACCCAAAGCGTGGCGAAAAGCAGGGTAGCGTGGCCGAGCGGTCTAAGGCGCTGGATTAAGGCTCCAGTCTCTTCGGGGGCGTGGGTTCGAATCCCACCGCTGCCAGCTTGTTTATCCCTTTTTTTTTTTTCTCCCCCCCCCCCATTCATCACAAAAAGGATTATGCAAATTGGACGCTCAACCGCGGGCCCCGCCTTCACTCGGAGCATGGGACTGCGTTTACCAGCCTGCTGAGATATATCTCAGCTCAGGGCGCGCCGAAGTCCCAGACCGCAAGTTGAGTGGGTTAAGGTCTCTACAGGGCCGAAGAAGCAAAAAACGAGAGCCAGCACGTAGTTTATGTTGTTTCCGCCCGGTTTCGAACCGGGGACCTTTCGCGTGTTAGGCGAACGTGATAACCACTACACTACGGAAACAGACCTGTCGGGGCTTTTTCATAATACTATTGAAAATCTCTGGTTAGGAAAACTTCTTGTGAGTACGGTGTATACACAGCTCTATGGTGATGAAACAATGCTCCCACGATCCAGATCATTGGAAACGCCCACAGAAGGCTCTGCACCCAATCTCTCACCGGCAAGCTGCTCACCCACTCTTCTACCTGCACTTCTTTCCCATCCCGGAACTCTTGGTGATGCCCACTGCCTGTCCAGGACGAAAACTGTCCACATAACAAGAAATTTTCAGAAGGTAAATGACAAAAGGGAAAAAAAAAAAAAAAAAAAGGGGCTCGTCCGGGATTTGAACCCGGGACCTCTCGCACCCAAAGCGAGAATCATACCCCTAGACCAACGAGCCACCCGGTGAAAGTGCTTTTGGTTCGGTCCTTGATATGCTTCTATGTGGAGTCGTTTAATCGCTGAGAGAGTGAACATTTTTTTCTGGTATAATGAAAGCGTTCTCTGGATCTCCGAGTCTCTCACGCCCAACCTATCCCTGTTCGACCGTCTTCGCGTCAGCTGTTAACTCTCAGCGGTAGATAGTTCGCTCAGCATAAAAGCTCGGTATCCCTTGGCCCCTCTGAGATCTCCTGGAATCCAAATGAGCGCCTCATTGCTAAGGCTACTCGCGCAGCAGGCAGGGGCATCCTTCCACTTTGGGGACTCCTCCTCTCCCAGGGGAGCCCAAATAAGGCGCAAGTCTGGAGGCCCAAGGGCAGGGTACAGAAGCCGGGAGAGCCGGGGGGCTCCTGGAGAGAACCGGGAGCCGGGCTTGTAGGTGACGCGGGATGGACTAGGTCCCGAGCCGCGACAGACGAAATGAAACCTGGGTAGTTCCTTCCTATGAAGCGCCTGGTAAGGGCGGGAGGGGGGGCGGGGGGGGCGGCTTTTCTTTATCGTTTTATGAAAATGTTAAAAAACAACATATACTTATTTGCAAAATATTCAGAAAGTGTAGGGAAGTGAGAAATGAGAAGCATAAATGAGATGGCCAGGAACCCCGCTCCCTCAAAGGGTGACCGACCACGGTAGTTGGTGCGCAGCCCCCCGAGGCTAGCATCGGTGCGCGCACGCACACACACACACACGCGGCGCCCAGGCCGCGTGTCTTGGCTCCCCGCCCTAGCTGCGTTCTCCCGGGATCGCCCCAGAACAGTCACCCGCCCAGTGAACCAGAGGCCCGGGCTGTGCGGGCGCTTTCCTCCTCCAATTCCACTGGGTTATTTAGTAGTAAAAAGCAGTGATTGGGGATCCCTGCTTTCAAAGTTCACGAAAATCCACTCAGAGTGGACCCAAAAGTTTGTTTTTGTGCCACCAGCAGAGAAATTCCCTACACAGATGTCTGTTACAAAAGAGAGAGACGAATGGTGGTTAAGCTACTCCGAGGGGAAAAAAGTGCTATTTTTTCCATTGCCACTCGCCGAGATCTTGCTCAGCCCTCCGACCTGACCTCTCCACTCGCTGCTTCTCCTCCTCTCGGCCTCTTCCTGGGAGACCGCGAGACTAACGCACTCCACCCCCACCTGCTGTGGTCTTCCCCTCCTCCCGTGCGCACTCAGCGTTAGGTGGGCTCTCCTTTGCTTCCGGCGGCTGTGCGTCCTCGGCCTCCCAGTCACTACCGCCTCCGTGTTGTAAGCATTCGCTTCTCTTCTCTGTGGAATTATATAAAGAGAAGTGCAAACAAATGTCCACACTCGTGACACCTGGACCTAAAAATGTAACTTTGTCACATTCGCTTCCAGTCTTTTTTTAAAACAACTATTTAGTTTTCCTTTTAACAAACAAAAAACAGTAATACATGCTGACCTTCTGACTTATTTATTCTGTTAACGGAAGTCAAGTGTACAAAATGACCCTAAATCCTCAGTGAACATGGGGGCCCTGCCCAATGGGCAGAACCAGGCCCGCTGGAGGTCTCGGGCGCCCGCCCACCGTGGCCTTCGCGGGCATGACCCATCCGGGGGGCCTTGGCTTCTGAAGCAGAGGCCTGACTAGGACCCGCCGCGCCATCCGAGACCGCTGGAGCCCTCTCTTCAGCGGATGAGGACCCTCAGAAAAGCCCTGAGCGAGTCGCCATCCCACGTGAGGTCTGGCTTGGATCAGCGTTCGATAACAGAACCCGGGCCTCCTTCTCACCAGAGGAGAGAAAACCGCTCGCGGGAACTTGGGTAGACGCCCAGAAGGGGTGAATGAGGTGGGTGGGGTGCGTGGCAGAGGAGGGACCCACTTCCCTCCTTCACACAAGCCAGCTCCCATCCAAAGAGCCAGGCTTTCCATCAAGACGCGAAGGGACTCGCCCCACACGGGCACGCTGAGGCACTTGCGCGTCCCGGACTCCCGGGATTCTTCAACCCCTATGTGACTGCCCTACTGGAAGGCCACCTCATTAAAGAAGCCCCTGCGGGGACCAATGGCAAGCTACGTGGGGTCTTAAACATCGCGCCACTCTCGACTAAAATAGATTCCCAGGGGGCGGGGGCGGGAGGGCTTTCACAGGTGATCCCCCAAGCAACGCAGAAAGAATTAGAGACCAGGGCAAGCCCCTGGCCGAGTGGAGCGACAGGAGGGGAACGGAAAGACCCGCCGTGAACTCGCGGAGAGGGCGCGCATAAGGAAGCTAAGGAAGCGAGACAGGGGTCGCGGGGGAGAAGGCGCGCGGGGCCAGCAGAACCTGTGATCTCAAAGCCAGGGACGCAGTGGGTCTGGATCTTCCGAGAGTAGACGGGAGGGAGGGACCGAAGGGTGGCAAGCATCTAAGGGGCACTTGAGGGGCAAAAACACGTAATGGCGGAAATTCGTGTTGGGGTGTGCATTTTCAGCTCTTAGAAGAGAGGCATGGAAAAAAAAATCAAGGTAGGCCCCAGCGAGATTTGAACTCGCGACCCCTGGTTTACAAGACCAGTGCTCTAACCCCTGAGCTATGGAGCCAACTGCGAACCGCCTTTCTGCGCACGAGTACTTGACACCGCTCTGGTCACCGCGCAGCCGCAGACACCAACATGCAGGAGTTAAGCGACGACAGGCGGGGCCCACGTCCCTCGGCCGGTGAGCGCCCCGTCCGGCTGCCGCCACCTCAGCTGCGGCATCAGTGTCAGTGTCGCGGGCCGAGCTGCAAATCCTGGGAGAGAGCCCAGAGGAGAGAGGGCGGCGTTGCGCCCGCTGGGGAGCGGAAGCTGTGAGAGATCTGGTGAGGGCGGGGCGCGCTGCGGGAGGGGGCGGGGCCACCAGTGGGCTGAATACGAGGAGGGCCCGGGGTCTTCCGCCCGGCTTGGGGGCCTGGGGCGAAGACTTGTTGAGGATAGAGGTCCTATGACAGTAGGGGTCCGAGGTCGGGGCTCTAAGAGGAGGGCTAGAGGAAGGGTGTCAGTATGCCTGTCCTGAGAGGAATCCAAGTCTGGGCTGGGTGGGTGATCAGGAGGGAAAGATTGGTAGAGAAAGGTGGGAAAATCAAAAGGTCGGTGTGTGAAGGACTGGAACGGGACAGGAGGTCCCTAGCCCCTACCGCAACTTAAGGCAAATTAGGAAAAGGAAATCCTTAGGGGCCCGTCTTGAATTCTGGGGGAGCTGGTTCCATCGAGGCCCCCAAAAGGGCCCACGGGGCAAAGGGAAGAGATTGAGAGCCCAGGTGAGGGACAGGAGCCCTAGCCCGGAAATGGTCAGAAACTGCGGCTGTAGTTGGTGGAACTTGGTCTGATGGCCCAAACCGCCCTTTGGTCCCTGCAAGGCCAGATGACTTAGGTCACTGGGTGCCCTCTTGTCTGGATGCTGAGGAGTGGTGTGAGGGTCTGGTTTCAAGGATGTGGGTTTTCATGTCTCAGCAGCTCACAGGGATCTAGGACCAATGAATGGATGGAGTCAGAAGGAACCCAAGTTAGGCCAGTCATTGCTCTCAGAGGCCCAGACATCTCAGAGATCTTATGATGGTCAAAGGATGGGAGAGGAAGATGCACACACACAGGCATACTCTCACACCAGGCTTGTGACTGACATCCTAAGTCACTGCACCACCCTGGTGACCAAGAGAGAACATCTGTCGTACTGTCCACATGTAATTGTTATGTAACTGCTGTTACATCTCTTCGAATATGTATATATCTACATAGTTATTCTGCAAACTCTGATAGACACACAATCACATTCACAAACACAAAAGCTGAAAATATAAACACAGCCACCCCTGCAGTGCCCAGACCTGAACCTACAGTCACCCTACCTTCTGTGACCTGTAATGTGCTGCAATACTTCAGCACAGTTGTTAGATGATATAAAGGGTTAATTGTGCTACTCAATCCAAAAGCTATACAAGCCCGGATAACATTAAGGCTTGATGATAGCATTAGGCAATTTAATTAATAAGTGAATGTTAGAAATGGATTTTCCTTGTGGAAATCAGTGGTATTCAAATACATGGATTAGCTACCGTGTTCTAGAGCTACTCTCCATGTATGAACACAACATAGGGTTCACCCTCTGGGATGCTGCTGTAGGCTGGACTCTTCAATGGTCCTGTCCCCAGCCCATAGGACACTGGATTCTGACTGCCTAGTGCTATATCTCTAGATTGCCTCTAGAAAAGTGTCATGCCTGCCCCGACAAGAACATCTCTCTTACCGTCCCTTGTATGCAAAGTGTGCTTGAAGTATCTCAGGGACAGAGCATGGAAACTCCAAGATGCTTGCAGATCAGACTGTTTGATGGTCACTGTCCCTGCATGCCAACACGTCTATCTAAACAATGTGTGCAGGACAGAATTAGGTCTGAGACTGGATTTCATCTAGCTGGGTAGCTAGGTTGTGGGGGAAGGAAACCTTTGGCTTTCACCTAAATATGGGGTGGCTAATATTTTACAACTACAAATCAAAAATAGGGTGTGACCATACTGACCTATGTCTGTTTGCACCTAAACCCTATATGCATGCTCATAAACGCCCTCTCCAAAATCCACATGGCCCTGCCCCCCGTTCCTGAGATCTGAGATATAAACACACATGCAGATGTTCCTCACACAGATAAACACACATGCTCAGTCTGGCAGAAACCTTTGCTCATAATTGTGCTCTTGCATTCAGACTGGGGGCGTTAAGAATGAGCCAAGGCACCCTAGAAATGAGCTCACAGTCTGTATTTCCATCTCCCCATCCCCCTTTCCTGGAGCATACTAAGCAGGGAACAGCCCACCTCCACTCTCCCAGAAGCCCAGCCATGCAGAAGCTGGGGAACAATTAGCCAAGAGAATAACACCCTCCAGGGTACAGGCTGAGCAGGCCTTGGCACCAGGGTCTTCTGCTGTTGGCATACACTGGGGAAGCTCCAGGAAGTGTCTGTCAGGGGCATGCCTGTGCTCTGTGCATTTCCATGCTGGTGTTAGTTTATTCTGTAAAATTATAAGTGCCGCCTTGAGTTTCAAAATTCCAGAGTCTTTGGTCTCCTTACCCAAGGGAGACTGTACTTTGGCACTTGAAAAGGGTTTAGGCAAACTTGAGAACACGGAGCAGTCACTGTGGCCAAGGATGTATTGTACACACACTCTGTCATCAGGCTAAGTCATATGGGACGGCAGCAATGCCTATATGCTGTTACCCTGGGCTTTTCCCTCATGTACAGATCAAGGGTCTCCTACCAGTTCCGGCCCAAACTCTCCACTGAGCTGGAAGTACAGTGATCCTCCCTGAGTAGACAACTTCGTCAGGCCAGCTAGATTCAGGTCTCTGAAGGCAGAGCTGGCAGCTGACAGGAAGGCAAAGCAGAAGGGATCATGAACCTGATTGGCCTGGCAGGAACCTGCCCGCTTGCAACTGAGGATGGCACAGGACCAGAGCTTGGTTTTGTTCCACAGAACCAGAAGCCCTGCTGAGTTGGTGTAGTGATAGGAAGCACCTCTGGTGGAGCTGGGCTCCTGTCCTCACACACCTCCACCGCCTCACAGCTCAGGCCAAATCCACACGTGGACAACAGGCAGGAGACATGCCAGGAGGGTCCAAAGCATCTCTTCCCCTGCTCAACTGACCTCAGAGCCCTTTTCCCCAACAGCCCATTCTCATGTCTTTGATGTTGTAGTCTGCGGAATCCCCTCTAAGGCAGCCTGGGGCAAGAGTCTGGAGGGCATACCCAGAGTGACCAGGAGGCTCCATCCGAGGGCAACATGCCTTCCCATGGGCAGCCAGGACTAGGAGGAGTTCACCCTTGACTGACTGACCCCCTCGGGGAGGCCAGGCAATGCCCCTCAAGGCCAGATTCGCAAGTAGGTGCCAGTGGAGCAGACAGAGAAAAGGGGGAACACGCGGTCTTGGAAGTTGACACGGAACGTGTAGATGTGGTGCATGTCCTCCGCAGCATAGAAGGACACGGCCCCCACCTCCAGGTCCAGGGCGACCCGCACGCGGGACAGGTGCCCACAGCTGAGGGGCGTCCTTTCAGGGCTGGTCACCGCCCAGTACTGCCCGCTGTTGAGCTGCAGCGCCCAGACGCCCTCCTCGGGGGTGAAGGGCGTGAGGCCCTTGCGGCGCACGCTCTCACGTGCCACGCCGAAGGCCCAGCCGTCCTTGGAGCCCACTTCCACCTCCCAGTGGTGCCTCCCGGAGGAGAAACCGCAGGATGCCAGAACTCGCGTGTTGGTGTCGAAGCGGCGCGGGTGGCTGGGCAGGTCCTGGGCCCGCTGTCCAAGGCGCACGCTCTTAAGATCCAGAGAGAGGATGAGGCGGGGGTTGGCCGTGTCGGGGTCCAAGGTCAGCTCCACTGCGGGGTTTGGGGAGGGGGGAAGACAGGGAGGAGACGTCCCATGCAGCGTCCTCGCACGGCTCCCCTCGCCCCACTCCCACCGCCCCCTCATTAAGTAGGTGTTGAAATCACAGAAAGGCAATTTATGGACCTGATTTCGATCTAAATTCAAACAGATTGACAAATCCAATTTAAAAGATCGGGGTGGGGTGGGGTGGCGTGGGGCGGGGCGGGGCGAGGCGGGGCGGGGCGGGGCGGGGCGGGGCGGGGCGGGGGGGGGGGCAGCCTTCCCCACTGGCGCAGTGGTTAAGACTCTGCCTGCCAATGCAGGCTACACAGGTTCGAGTCTTGGTCCCGGAAGATTCCACGTGCGGTGGAGCAAATAAGCCCCTGCGCCACAACGACTGAGCCTGCGCTCTAGAGCCCGCGAGCCACAACTACGGAAGTCCCCGAAGCCACCACAATGAGAAGCCTGTGCACCGCATCGAAGGGTAGACCCCGCTCGCACAACTAGAGAAAAGCCCGCGTGCAGCAATGAAGACCCAACGCAGGCCAGAAGAGAAAAAAAAAGACAATTGGGGCTGTACAGCAGAGATTGGCAAAACATTGTAAATGAATTACACTTCAATTAAAAAAATAAAATTAAAAAAAGACAAGTGGGGGATTTCGGACACTAGATACTGTAAAGAATCATTAATTTTTTAGTTATGATGTTGGTTTTGTGTTTATGCTTTTTTAATGGTTTTGTGTTTATTTTTTTTAAAAGTCTATCTCTTTAGAGACAACATACTGAGATATTTACAGAAATGAGAGTTATCTGTGGTTTGCTGCGAAATAATCCAGTAGGAAGACGTGGGTAGGGGTGTTTATGAAAAATACTAGCCACGAGTCAATAATTGATGAAGGTGTATGATGAGTACATAATACTCGTTATGCTCCTCTCTCTACTTTAGTGTATGTTTGAAATTTTCCATAATAAAAAGTTAAAATATGCACACTTGTTGTAAGTGCTACTATGTTCCAGGTCTGTTCTAGGCCCTGAGAATCCCACGTGGAGTATCCCTGCCCTCCTGCAGCTTCCTTTCTATGGGGAGAAGGAGGAGAGACAATAAATGATAGAGGGATCAGGAGAGCAGGCTGTAATTTCAACTAGAGGGGCCAGGGAAGGCCTTACTGAAAAGGTGCATTTGAGCACAGACATCAAGGAGATGAGGAAGTCAGATATGCATGCAGCTGTCTGGGGGAAGGGTGTTCCAGGCCCTGGCATAGCCAGTGCAGTGCAAAGGCCCTGAAGTAGCTGTGTGCTTGGTGCCTTTCAGGAGCAGCAAGGACTGTGTGTGGCTGCACGGAGTGAACCAGGGGAAGAGTGTGCAGTGAGGCCAGATCCCGTAGGGCCTTGAAGACCACTGCAAGGACTCCAGCCCTTACTGAGTGAGAGGGGCAGGGCTGTCACAGGGTTCTGAGCAGAGGAGGACATAGTCTGACTCAGTTGGTATAGATTCTTCCCGACTAAGATCTGATTTAGCTCAGTCATCAGCATCAGGAATATGTGCCCTCCCCTCCCCACTTCCCTTCCCCTTGGGGTTAGATCCCACTCACCCCAGAGCCCTGCAGGAGTGATAACCACCTCCCTTCCTGTCTTCAGTCTCCTCCTGCTTCCCCTGACCCCTACACACAATCCCTGTCCCCAGGAGAGGTCTCCATCTCTCTGGGAGCAGGAACAGGGAAGAGAGGCTTGTCCAGGTGACCGACAAGCACTCCCTGATCTAAGTATCTCAAGATGCAGGGCACTCCTGCTCTGGAACAACTTATAGGCCTATGGGCCCCACTGTGGCCCGAAGGAATCAGAATTGTGAGGATGAGGAAGAAAGGGCAGTCGATGGCAAAGTTGCTGAGGTGGATGAGCGGAAGGAACCAACCATGCACAGAGCCCCGAGAGACAGTCACTGGATCTCTACATGGCCAAATGACGGGCACTCACTGTTAAAACAGCCATCATACCTTTTTCCTCTTTCTCCAGTTCTCCCCGAAGATCCTCTGAAGAGGAGAAACAAAGCAGGTTGTGTGTGAATGACATGGGAAATTTCTATTTGGCAACAACGGTGACACCACCTCTTGACATTTACAGCCCCACTGTAAATGTCAAATATCTGGGGGTTCACTCACTCCCCAGATACCCCAGAGTTAGTTGATGGGCAAGTGCTGGGCCAATCATGGGGGTGGGGAGGGGGCTGTATTCTAGCTCTACCTCTCCCACTTCCCCCTCTTTTGTCTGGAGCCATTCTGAGCTGATCTCTCCCTCCTCATCCTTCTTTCTGCCCCCAGTGCCCCTCTACTCCATCTGTCCCCAGGGGAAGCTTCATGCCCTGGGGTAGGGGCAGGGGTTCTAAATAAATTAGCCACCACCGCCTCCCCGCACCAGTCTGGCCTTGACACACCCTAGTTCCTGTTTTATCATACAGCTTTTGGAAAGGCACATCTTCAGGACCCCAAACCACCAGAAACACACCACCACCACCAGGACTGCAGGGCCCAGCCCCACACACAAGCCCCTACCTCTGAACTTCTTGAGCAGCCCCTTTAAGACAAAGGTCTTGAGAGAAACATTCCAGACTTTATTCTTCATCTCAGAAGAGACTGTGGTTGGCTTGGGGGCAGGCACATTGCTGCACCTGCAGGACAAGGACCCTGAGGAAGGCCCACTAACACTGTCCCACTCCCACTGGGCTTGACAATTAGGATGGTGAGGTCCTCTGGGTGGGGAGAGGTGAAAAGGAGAGCCTGACCCCGTGCCGAATACCCATGGCCAGGCAGCAGATGTTTGCCTCAGAAGTACCCAGGTAAGGCAGTGGGGGGATCGGGAGGTGAGAGGTCAGGGGTGGGGAATGAAGAGAGGAAGCTAAGTGGAAAAGAAGAGCCAGCTTAGAGAGGCCCAAGGTATTGTCAGGTCCACTCACCTGCTTAGTGTGTTTTTGAATTCCTGGAAAGAACAATTAAAGAAAACCAAATCAGCATTCACCTTTGAGAAAATAAAACTGGTCCCTTGCCCTCCTTCCAGAGGAATAAGCAATAAGCAGGTGTATCACCCCCTACCTCCTGCATGGGTCCCAGGTGGCAACTGCTTCCCGATGCTCCCATTTACTACAGAATCATCACTGGAGCCAAGTGCTAGGACCCAATGTTGCCTCTGCTTTCAACATGACCCAAGACAAGTGACAGCTCTTATACAACAACTGGTCATCACTCACATTAGTGCCTTTTAAATGACTTTTTTTTTTTTTTTTTTGGCCTCATGGCTTTGTGGTATCTTAGTTACCTGACCATGGACTGAACCCAGGCCCCCGGCAGTGGAAGTACAGAGTCCAGGGAATTCCCTTAAATGACCATTCTTTTTTTTTTTTTTTTTTTTTTTTAAACGTCTTTATTGAAGTATAATTGCTTTACAATGGTGTGCTAGCTTCTGCTTTACAACAAAGTGAATCAGTTACACATATACATATGTTGCCATATCTCTTCCCTCTTGCATCTCCCTCCCTCCCACCCTCCCTATCCCACCCCTCTAGGTGGTCACAAAGCACCGAGCTGATCTCCCTGTGCTATGCGGCTGCTTCCCACTAGTTATCTATTTTACATTTGGTAGTGTATATATGTCCATGACAAATGACCATTCTTGATCCATTTGTGACTAGTGAAGTTTATTTAGTGGATTGTGACTATTTATTTTAGAAGGAAATAAGACAGAATAAAAAACATCAAAGTGCATCACATGTAATACAGGTAAGTGTCATTTTCTGAGACTTTTGTCACAATGTATATAATAGAATACATTGTAAGATATATTATTGTGGATCATGGTCAAGAAAGTTTTTATCACATCCCTTTAGACCTCTAACCCCAGGAAAATCAACGCTCTTCTCTCTAGTCCACTTTGGCTCCAGATGTGTGATTCTGCTAAACTCATAGGATCTGATTCTGTTCTCGCTGCCATTCTTGTTTCCTCATTTGAAAAGTGGGAGGGATAAATTCATGCCTCCTGCCTTAGGATAAATGACTCATACCCTGGCCAAGCCAGGCTCACCTGGAGAAAGTCAAGATCAGGCTTGCAAGTTGTCTCCTGGATCTGGCTGCTGAGCTTGGAGAGCTGGGCAATCTCACCCCCAAGCTGGGCCAGGTTCTCATTCTGTTTCCGTGTCACCTCCCGGGACAGCTCCTCCAGGCGGCCCAGGAGCCGGCCCTCCTGCTCCACCAGGAAGGCCCGCAGAGCCTGGAACTCCGCCCCAACCTTCTCTCTCTCGGCCGCCATCTGCTTCTGTCCCAGGAGAGGTGAAGTTGAAGAGGGCAAAGGGATGTGGGCATCTGAGACACAGCATTCGGATAGAAGCCTCTGAGCCATCCCACAGGGCAGGGGTCCATCCCCCTCACTGCTCAGGGGTCAGAGACTCACGCACGCATGCCCACCGTGCACACGCTCTGGTTTAAATGCCCCAATTCCAAGCACGCAGCAGCCTCAACACATGCTTTCCCTTTCCCTGTCACAGTGGCGCCCATGTGTCTCTTTAGACCTGGGCTCTCCCACCAACCTAGGCTCTCCCACCAACCTAGGGCAACTTCAAACTCACCCCAGAACCCCCCAGGGCTGCAGTTTCCTTATTTGAAAAGTGGGAGGGATAAAATAGTGCCTCCTGCAGTCACTGTTAAGGATTAAACTGAGGTCCCCAAACACATTTATTTTGTGTTAAAAACAAGACAACAGGCCCCAAATGGAGTCGCTTATGTTAAGCCCCACAACACCAAACCGAGACCTAATGACAGTTTCAGCTCTCCCACAAATGTTATCTTAAACCAGCCTATAAGGAATGGCCTGATCGGTATTTGTTCAGTAACCTGCCTGATAAACCCCTGCCATCCCCTACAGGGAAAGCAACTTTGCAATAGCCAACCCACTTTTTTGTGTGTGTGACCAAATTTACAATCTTTATTCTGCTGAAATTAGAGCATCCAAACACATGATGGTTTCAAGTTATTGTAGAGTTGGAAAACATCTTTGATAGCACACAGTGAGATCTCAAACGTAATGCTGTATATAACTCTTCTCACTTCGGTTTAGTTCAACATTTTCAGCAATGATATAATATATGATTTATAAGGCAACTTTAAGGTGTGGCTTTGAAGCAAAACCTTTGTGGAGTGAGGGCTGCTGATGAAAACTCATTCTAAGACATAGGAACTTAAAGTAAATCAATGATGTCACTGGCTGTCAGACAAGCAGGCCAACAAAGTGCCCTAATTCATTGTTAGGCTGCAAGGGTGAGGGAAGTATCTACATGGAGAGATGATGGCAGGTCTCACATTTAAAGAAGCATATTCACAGCATTAAAAACATGTACTAATAGGATATCAAAACTGCAAGATTGGAAATAAATTTAAAATACTTCTACCTTCACAGCACTTCTTATGTTTAAATGCCCTCCCTAATCAGACACCCAAACTACTTTGGGATCATAAATCATGTTGATGAATCAAACAGTCTATAAGTCCTTAGTAGTGCTGGCTTGGGCTCTGCAGGCAGAAAAGACAACTCTTATTCAGAAATGTGTCAGTTCCAGCCAAGATAAAATGCTGTCCCTTCCAGGGTGGAAGAGGTCCAGTGCAATCCATCTGCTACCAAGTAACTGGTTTCCTTCAAGGGTGATGTTATATCAGGCCTCTGCAGTGGTTCTGTTGCTGCCAGGCTGAACATTGGGCAGCAGCAGTTGCTAGATCATTCTTGGTGAGTGGGAGCCCATGCTGTTGGGCCAATGAAAAGCCTTCTTAACCGTCAAAACAACTATTCTACTCATGAGCCTCTGGGGCCAACCCACTTTTTTGCCTAGTACAACTTCCTTGTTCCTGCTTCCTCTGCCCGTAAAGTCTCTTGCCTTGTACAGCTCTTCAGAACTTTCTTTCTGCAAGATGGGATGTTGGCTGATTTATGAATCACTGAATAAAGCCAATAAGATCTTTAAATTTTACTCATTTGAATTTTGTACTTTAACATTTGTCACCCCTCCGACTTTCACTCTTCATTTTACTTCATTTTAAAGAGCACCTTTTCTGTCTAGCAATTGTAAAGGCAACACATGTTCATCATACAAAACCTGGAAATGCAGAAAAGTAGAAAGAAGGAAGGGAAATCAATGCCAGTGATCAGAGGTAACAGCACACCCACAGCGACCTAAGTAAGAGTATGCTGTGTGCAAGCTTTATATTCTATTCTTTCCATTACCACTATCCATGGGATTTTCACCCCTGTGTTTTCAGACACAGACTCTCGCTCCTGATCCTCTTGATTCTTTACGTGAACACCTGGGAGGGACTCTGCATGATATAACAAGTGAGGCCTCTCGTGGCCAGTGAGAAGGATTCCATCCCTCCAGGACAAGCTCAAATGTCAAAGTTCCTCTTCCCTGAAAACTCTAGGGGAGGAGGGGGTGGCTGGAAGAGGAGACTATAAGTGGGTTCTGAAGTCAGGAGACCTGGGCTCAGTTCACTGCTCCCCAGTCTTCAGGATGTTGGGCGAGCAGCCAGCAGCAGCACAGGGAACTTTACAGGCGTTAACTCCCTCAGTGCTGACAACCACCCAGTGAAGTGGGTACACTGTCATCCTGATTTACAAATGAGAAGACCAAGACAGAGAGGTGCATTACCAGGAAGCGGGAAGTCAGGATTCTAATCCAGGGAGTCTGACCCCAGAGTCCAAGCTTCTTGCAATTATAGCATGTGGTCTCCCAAGGAAATAACACAAGTGGGACAATATTTACCAAAATACGCTAAATCGGGGTTTCCAACCTCGGCGCTATTGACATTTGGGGCAAGATAATTATTTGTGGTGGAGGGCTGTCCTATGCATTGCAGGATGTTTAAGCAGTACCCTGGCCTCTACAGGTAGACACCAGTAGCACGCCTGCCCCAGTGTTGACAACCAAAAATATCTCCAGCCATTGCCAAACGTCCCCTGGGGCCCCAAATTGCCACCATTTGAGAACCACTCCTCTAAATGGTAAGAGCATTTTCAAATAAAAATATTCATTCTCCTTGTTCTCATAGCAGCAATGGTTGTCTCATTAAGCAGGTATTTTGTAATCATAAAGGATGTGTGGGCCAGAGGGGGGTTGGCTGGGTGGGTGTAGGACAGAGTAGAAAGTGCTAAGCAATGTCATGGGGTGTGGGGTCAGAGACCATGAAGCTGCCCAAGCTGGAGAAGGCCCTCTGGGTCATGGATGTACAGCAATGGTCAAAGAGCCACATGCTTACTCTTTTTTCCAGCAGAGCAGGGTGGAGATCTGGAGGGGTGAGGGGTGAGCCCTTCCTTGTGGAGGGAAGTGAATGTTCAGAAGAGAATGCCTGAGATGTGCATGGGATGCAGGTGTACCAGATGCAGTTCAGGGTCAGGGAAGGACCCTGGGGCACCTGTACACAGGTCCTCCCCTTCACCCCACACCTCCTTCCCTTAAGGGGGCGGGCGGCCCTCAGGTTCCTCTCTCTCCATTTTCCAACTCCAGAACTTAAGAGCCCTGCCCTAACAGGCCCTAGTGGATCCTTTCATTCTCTTAACCCCTATTTTTTGAGCTAGGCACTGAATTTTCAAGATAGAAAATGACAGTGACCCACATTTGCCCACCTTAACCAAAATGAACCCCATTTCACTTTCCTGTTCCACTTCAAGGAAGACAAAATATCACCCCAAGCGCTGGGCAGGGGGGGTGCTAGCACAATCGGCTGCTGAAAACCCAAGTCCCGGAACCTCCTGCCCTCTGCTGGGTGGGGAGCAGCTCTGCCATCCCCCTCCCCCATCTCCCCAACCCCTCTCCCCTAGCCTCGATTTCAAAATCTAAAAAACTCTAAAAATGAAAAAAAGTTTTTTTCATAACTCCTTTGGTGGTAAAATATGCCACAGACTGACAGAAGGCTCCCACTTAGTATGACTATTCATGTGTTTCTCTACAGAAATATTAATGTGTTCAATTACAAGATGCTCCACAGACCCTAACTGGGGTGTTATGTAATATTAGGGGGACTATACATCCTGATTCACCTGGACAGTTCCACTTCAAGCCAGCTGTTCTAAAATAATTATTTCAGCCCTCCCTTTCACTCTCAAAAGCTCTGGTTATATAATAAATGACACGGTCACCCTATATCATATGCATCTCATTATATTTCTAAAATCCACCTCTGCTGTTCCACAGGCACACACTCCAAAGCCGCACACACCTAGCCAGAGTGGCGGGTGGCCCTCTGTCATCACCCAGGGGAGCCAACCTGGGGGTTGCCATGCTCACCAGGAGGTCCTTGCTCTCCTTCTCTTCGGTGGAACGAAACGCCTCATAGTCCTCCAGATCCTTCTTCAAGACCTTCAGCCTGGACTCCAGGAGCTCCTGCGGAAGAGTGAGAAGGAGGACATTGTGGGGAGAGGATTCTGGCAACTCCCACGTGTGCCTTCCTGAAGCCACCCAGGAGAAAGGGAAGGCCCTGTTCATTGAGGAGGAGGAGGCAGGGTTGAAGCCACCTCTGGACGTCGGGATGGCTACAGCCTGCACAGGCTGCACATAAGGGTACACGACAACTGCTGGGCGACTCCAAAGGCCTCAGGGTCTCCCGTCCTCAAGACCATCTGTGCACAATCCAGGCTGAAATCAAGCCCCCCAGCAGCCCAACCTGCCTAGTCCTCTCTTCTGCTCTCCTCACCACCATCAGAAAGCCCTCTGGGTGGGAGAGCCAGAGCAGGGTAAGAGCAAAGAAAGACTGGGGACGGTGCCACAGGCCTCCGCGCACACCCTAGCAAGTTGGCAGGAAAGGGAGGTGCCAGAATCCCAGATGGCTCTTGGCTCTCTACTCAGCCCTGGAGCCACCCACCCCCTTACCCCGACCTCTTGGGAAGGTCGTCCCACTCGGTCACAGGAGGTGAGAACATCGAACAGAGCTATGCCCAGGGAAAGGGCTGAGAGTGGGGGTAGCGAATGTGCGGGTGTGACGGAGAAACCGCTCAAAGCCAGGTACCGACAGAAAGAAAATCTCCAAATCTGTGGGGCATCGTGCAGGCGGTCCAGTAGGGGCCCAAAGGGAAACGCGAGGGGGTTGGGAAGGTGGTATTGGTGGTGTCGGGGGTGACAGCGGGAGAGCTGCGCTCAGTCCCGAAGCCAGTGCTGCGAAGCATGGGATAAGGGAAAAGAAGCAGGGGTTCACCTGGGCCTTCCTGCCTGCGCGGGAACGCAGAACGGGGACTGGGGGTCCCGGGGACGCGCAGGGGTGGGGACGGCGCTCACCTTGGCCTCCTGCACCGCCTCGTCCAGGGGTAACACGGCGTGAGCGCGGTGCTCGCGGGCGCGGTCGCACACCACGCAAATGGCACGTCCATCGTCCTGGCAGTAGAGCTTGAGCGGTTCGCGGTGCTGCGGGCACCCGGCCGCCACCGCCTCCGGAGGCCCGCGTTCCCCCTGCGCGCCCGCTGGCAGGCTGAAGCGCCGCAGCAGCGTGGCCACCGCAGCCAGCTGCCGGTTGGGCCGCAGCTGGCCCGGGCGCGCGGGCTCGCGACACTGCGGGCAGGGCAGCGAGCAGGACAACTTGTGGGACGCGGCGGTGGCCCCGGCGCCCGGGCGCTCCCAGCAGCGCGCGATGCAGGCGCGGCAGAAGCTGTGGCCGCACTCGACGGACACCGGCTCCCGGAAGAGCTCCAGGCAGATGGAGCAGGTCGCCTCGCCCTGCAGCTCTACCGCCAGCGCCAGCGCCTCGGCCCCGGCGCCCGGGCCAGTCCGCGGCCCCACCGCCGCCATGCGAACCCTCGGCTCACCCAAGTCGGGCGGCGCGAGAGAGACTACCCTACCCTACGGTACGCCGCTCCCGGCGCAGCGGCCGGGGCGGGCCTCCGAGCGCCCACGGGAAGAAGAAGGGCGGGGCTGACGCCTGCTGGCAGAGACTTGAGCTGAGGGTGCGCCAGGATGGGAAACGTGAGGGGAGGGTGCGCTTTGATAGCTGACCGGGCAGCACGGGGCGAGGGGATCTCAGTGCAGGCCAGTGCTCCGCGTTCCCGTTCTGGGCCCCTCAATATCCCGCCTTGGCCCGCGGCCTCCTGGGTCCCGCGGCGCCCTCTCTCCGTCTCTCCCTTCTCAGCCCTGACGCGAGCCTGTCTGGGCCGCCCCAGCCTGACCCAGTCAGCCTTGGGAAACGGGCCGGGACAGGTGGAAGCACACGCCCATCTGGGCGCCACTCCCAGTTGCCGCCCGAGGCCGACCCAGCACAGCCCGAGGGCCTGGCACCGGGCCAGTGTCAGGTTCCCAGAGCTCAGGTTTGTCCGGCCCTGTGCTGAGCTAAATTTAGAGTCTGGAACCTGACTCTTGCCCCCGACCCCCAAGCGTGGCCTTGTATCCACTTTTGTAGCTACCTCTCCCGCGATTGTGCCCCCCCCGCCTCCCCGTTTATTCTTTATTTTTGTTTTTTTTAAGCAAGATACAGTTACAGTCAATTCCCCCACTTTATTCGGTGTTATACCCCTCCAAAACCCAATCCTTTGTTTCTCTAGCTCGTTTCTACAGTCCCCCTAACCCCCGCCCAGAACTGCCAGTGTTATTTGCTCACACCCTCTCTCACCTCACTCCCTCTGGAGGGCACTTGGGGCAGATTTTCTTCCCCAACCTCCTCAGAAACTGCTCTTGTCAAGGTCACCAGTGACCACAGCGATCCTAACCCAAAGGTGAAAGCAGGCCCCTTCTCAGGCCTTACCTCCCCTCTTCTCTGATGCTTCCTCCTTCCGGACACCCTTTCTCAGCGCCTTCCGGGATGCTGTACTCCCTGACTCTCCTCCCACCTCCATGGCCTCCTACCCACTTCTTGGCCACCACGGTGGTTTCCTCCTCCTCTCCCAGCCCTTGCTCAACCCTTGGACTTCTGTCTATACTCACTTCCTTGTGATCTCTTCCACTTTCTTGCTTAAAAGACCTTCTCCCTGCTCCACAGTACAAATCCCCAGCCCAGCTCTTCCTAGGATGCCTGGCTCCCACATCCAACTCACTGGGCAGCATCTCCACATGCAGCATTCTAAGGGGGAGGCACACACTCACCGTTTCCACAATGCACTTCTGCTCTGCCCCTCCACCTGCTCCTCCCACAGCCTTCCCCACCCCATCCCAGTTAACAACTCCACCCCTCCAGGTGCTCAGGCCCAAAGGGGTGAGTCCTCTGAGGCTCCCTCAGACAGGGGAAATGCGAAGGCCCAACTCACGGTCCTCAGCATCTCCTCACTCTCTCACCCCCTCCACCGCATCATCTCCTATAATTTGATGATCACAACAGTTTTCTCCTCTTCTGTCCCACTCCTGCCCTATCTTCTCCACCCACCTGTGAGAACAATCCTGTTAAAATGTTAAATCAGATAGGGGCTCTCCTTTGCTCAAATCCTCCTGTGGCTCCCATCTCTCTCAGAGTAAAAGTCGAAGGCTTCACAATCGTCTAAAGGCCCTACCCATTCTTCCTCTCCATCCCCTGCACACAACCTCTCCACCCTCATCTCCTATCACTCTCCCCTGCCACATGGACCTCCTTACTATTCCTGCAATAACATGTCAGAAAGATCCTACCTCAGGGCCTTTAAACTGGCTGTTACCTTTACTTGGACCTCTCTTTCCTCAGATACCTGCATGGCTCAGGTCCCATCTCCTTCAAGCCTTTTTTCAAAAGTCATCTTCTCAAAATCACACATTACTACATTCTCTCCCTCAACGCTGGCTCTGTTTTCTCTCTAGCACTCTACCTCCTCTGGAATACGAGCTGATAGATGTAATGGCCTATGTCAGTTTTGTTCACGGTTGAACCTCCAGTTTTCTAGAGCAGTTCTTGGTACATAGTAGAGCTCGGTAAACTTTTCTTGGATTGAACTGATTTAAATGTGGCTCAAAATTCAGATATACAGAGCGGTTAACAGTGAAAAATCTGCCCATCGCCTACACCCCAGTCCCCTTACAATCCCAAGCAATCAACTTTGCAATTCTGAATTACTTTATACAAATATTACATATTTTGCTACACTCCCCCCTCTTTTTGCTTAACAAAAGTAACATCCTGTACCCAGTCTTAACTTTCCTTTTTTCGGCTCACAGTTCATTTTGGACATCGTGCCGGATGACTTTCCCTTCTTTTTCCCCGCTGCCTCCAAAGGTTTATCCCGGTCCTGTGCTCTCCCCGGGCGACCCTCGGTAGAGGTCCGCTCGCCTAGAATCAGTAGAGGACCCTGGAACAGCTCCCGACGCTGGCCGCCGAGCTTTGCTGTGTTTGGGTTGTCGCGACTGGCGATGCCACCCGTTCATCCTTGCTTCTCGCCAATAAAGGACTAAGGGAATATGGAAAAGCTAAGTGTGAAGGATGGGGATGTAGCTCAGTGGTAGAGCGCATGCTTTGCATGTATGAGGCCCCGGGTTCGATCCCCGGCATCTCCAACGCAGGTGTGCGTGACTGTTTTGCTTCCTCTCCTTCCAAGTTTCGAAACGCAGGGTGTTTGCAGAACACTAGGAAAAACCCTAAAGAGTGGAGTTTGCGCAGGTTGGAGGAGTCCGCGGCCCTCACCCACTACAAGCCCAAGCCCGCGGCTCTGCCTTTAAACTTCGGACTGAAAAATCACAGGGTGAGCTCGTCGATGGCATCAGCGTGCGCAGTTTTTCCCTGCACTGAGCCGTACGTTTTCCAGGGATGGAAAAGGGCGAGGTCGCTGGCAGAAAAGGGCAAGCAGAAAACGGACGGAAGTGGGAGGGACGGTCAGTCAAGCACGATCGGTAGAGTTTGAGTTTCTTGGGCTGCTAAGAATCTTGTCTTTAGTGGCCAGATCTTGTCCCAACTAACTTCAAACGTGGAGCTAGATACAGCCCAAATCCTACCTTGAAGTAAAAGTTATTGAAAAAAAGCAGCACACACGCCCGGCTAGCTCAGTCGGTAGAGCATGAGACTCTTAATCTCAGGGTCGTGGGTTCGAGCCCCACGTTGGGCGACGTGACCGTTTTGGTCACACGAAGCACATCTTGCCTGACCCGCTTTCGGAAGAAATAAAGAAATCCTGTACGGGAAACTCCGTGTGTGTGATATTCACGAGGGCATTTTGTTGTCACTCTCCTGTTCATTGATAAATCTATCCTTTACCTACTAACAAAGTGGGTTTTTAAAAATTGTTTAAGACATACATAATAAAATTTACCACTTTCACCGTTTAAAAAAATTGAAGTATAGTTGATATACAATGTTGTGTTAGCTTCTGGTGTACAGCAAAGATAATATAGATATATATAGATATAGATCGTTTTTCATATTCTTTTCCATTATGGTTTATTACAAGATATTGAATATAGTTCCCTGTGCTATACAGTAGGACCTTGTTATTCATTTTCACCATTTTAAAGTTCACAGCTCTGTGGCTTTAAACACATTCACATTGTTGGGCAACCATCACCACCATCCATCTCCAGAACTTTTTCATATTCCCCAGCTGCAACTCTGTACCCAGTGAACATTAACTCCCTAACTATCTTTCTCCCAGCCCCTGGCAACCACCATTCTACTCTCTGTCTCTATGAATTTGACTACTCTAGGGACCTCATATAAGATGTATCATACAATATTTGTCCTTTTGTGATTGGCTTATTTCACTTAGCATAATGTCTTCAGGGTTCTTCCATGTTGTAGCATGTGTCCGAATTCCTTCCTTTTAAGGCTACATAATATTCCATTGTATGTATATACCACATTTTGTTTATCCATTTATCTCTCGATAGACACTTGGGTCCCTTCCATCTTTTGGCGATTGTGGATAATGCTGCTATGAACATGGGTGTACTACTAGTACACATGTTCGAGTTCCTGCTTTCACCTCTTTTGGGTATATATCTAGAAGTGGATTTGCTGATATATGGTATTTCTCTGTTTAATTTTTTGTGGAATTGCCATACCATTTTCCACAGAGGCTGCACCACAAAATGAGTTTTTAAAACATCTTTTGAGTAGGTAATAAACTGTACTGTTCAAAAATTGAACCATCTATAAAAATATTCAGTGAAAAGAATCTAACTTCCATCCTCCCTTCTTAGGTAACAAGTTTTGGATCTATGTACATATTCTTCCAGAGTTTTTTAATGCAAATATATTTTTGTTTTTCCCTATTTTACACAAAAATATAATTACAGCTCTGTTATATTTTGATGATCTTTCCATCTCAAGACATAGAAATTTTCCTCAGTCTTTTTTTGCAGCTGCATAATATTCCACTGTAGATGAATCCTAGTTTAACAGATCACCTACTGATGGATAGTCATAGTTTCCAATCTCTTGCTATTACAATCAATGCTGCAGTTAATAAGCATGTAGTGTTGTCATTTTGTGCTTTTGAACTTATATCTGTAAGGCAAATTCCCAAGAAGTAAGATTCCTGGGTCAAGGTATGTATGAAGTTGTAATGTAAAATAGACAAATCACCAGGCTATGGGTCCTACAGGGTGATCTTACCTCCCACCAGTCATGAATGAGATTGACTGTTTCTTCACTGCCTTGGTGGCATCGGGATGCTTTAACAACAAACCTAACATGTGACTGTCCCTACCCCCTTAAAATTAACAGGGTCCCTCACTGTCTGTCCTATAGGATAATAACCATTGCAGGGCCAGAAGGGAGAGGGACCTTCCTTTTGCCTCTCACAGGCACATACTTGGACAAAAGATTTTGAAGATCACATTGTCACTCTAATTTATGGTTTCTAATCTAATTCTACAGGACAACATTATTTTTTTCTCTTTTCAGTCCTGTTTCTGTGGGAGGCCATCATGTTTTCTTCAGTTGCAAAGCCATGACATCATTGGAAAGGCCTGCTCAGTTATTTTTTACTCGGCAAATTTTCTCCTTGGACAAGAAGACTCCAACCAGATATAAGACATTAAATTTGTATGTGATGTTATATAGGGTCTTGGTGTCATATGGGGGATATATAAATTATTAGATCATGCATGTAGTTTGTGAAGTGGTCTAAAACAATGATTATATATAAATTATGTGTAAATTATTAATCAACCATCCACATGAATATTCTTATTTAAAAACCTCATTTGAAACAGAAGATTATTTCCAGGTTTAATATATTCATGGCTATATTCTAACTAGTCTAAAAATACTCCAGTATCATCTTTTTCTTTAACGGCCACTGGTTTCCCTTTACTAAACTTGAGAAAATCATTCTTCTATGGTCTGTGTAGCATCAGGAGAGAAGGTTCAATCGTTATCAAATGCTCACCCATTATTTCATTGCTGTTTATGTCATATCACATTGGTTTAAGGGTGCAAGTCCCCCCAGAAAAAAGGCAGGTCTCAGTCACATGCTGGTGTCATGGGGAATGTGAATTGTGGGTAAGGAGGAAGACAAAATGTCAACCAGAGCAAGCTAATTCTGGAGGACTGCCTGCAAAAGCAAGAGTGGCCAAAAAAGATGACCCAGAAAGACCTGCTCCTCTATTCTGTGTCAGGACCAACTGAACTAAAATCACTGGCTATTTTGGGAAACCCTCTCTGCTATCATTTGAGATGTTTAGTGTCTAAGGGCAAGGGGGAGGCTTTTGAATAGGGAAAAGTATGTATTCTTTTCAATACATACTTCTTTTGTGATTAATATTCAATGTATTACAGTTGCAAATGTTAAAGTCTAGTTTTCCTCAAGGTTTTAAATTTAATTTACAAATATTGTTGTTCTTCTTATAAAGCTAGAAATTTTTGAAACAACTGGAACAATCCCTTTCACTGGTTCTTTCACGAATTAAGGTTACCAAAAGGCATCTTCCTGAACATCTAAGCCACTGGTGATACTCTCTTAGACATTTTAAATGACAATTACAGAATTTATCTGAACCTTCAATTCGTGGTGAGGTGAGGGAGGCACTGGGGAGGCACTGATTAGGTCACAGCTGGAATCTAGAGCTGATGTTTATTGTTTATTTGAAATTTTCTGAATGAACCTCTGTGTTAATTCATTTGTCCTTAAAAACTCCACAGTGTGTTAAAAACTCTACTGTGTTCTTCATTTGCCTGGGAGTCCTCAAAGACATAAGATCCCGTGTCCTCCACTCATTTTTCTATCCACCTGCAAACAAAACCAGCAAATGGTGCGGAGGCAGTCATCCGAATGCAGAGCCAAGGAGGTATAGGTGTGGCTCCTTAGCCTCCAAGCCCCTGGTCTTCTGTCCTTGAACCCACCAAGTTTACTCCTACTTCAGGGCCTTTGAACTCTCTGCTCCCTCTCCCGAAGGCCTCTTCCCCGAGATATTTGGAAGGCTGGCTCTTTCTTGTCTTCCTGACTCAGCTCATTGTCACCTCTTCTGATGCATCTTTTCTGGCCTATCTCTCTAATACTGTGCTCTGCCTGACACTCTATCAGATCACCCTCATTAATTTTCTCACAGTCCTTATCGCTCTCTGAGATTATTTTTCTATCTGTTTATTTGTTTGTTACTTTAACTGCCCATCAGAAGGTAAACATCAGGAGGGCAGGGACCTGGTCTGTCTTTTTCACTGCAATGTAAATGAATGAGTGAATGAAGTTTCCTTTTAATAGTGGCACACCATAGGTTGGTTGCAAGGGTGCAAAGGAGTCAATGATGCCCAGCATCTAGAACAGTTTCTAGTCCACGGTAAGGACCCAATTCATGAGATTTGTAGCTATTAACATTATTTCCTAACCTTGAAGTTTCACACATAAAAGAACCAGAGGGAAAGGGAGATGATCAATAGAGTGAATATAGAAGGCTATTCCATGAGATCTATGAGGATTATGAAGAAAAGAGCCAGTGGGATGGGAAGTGGTAGATGTAGAGATAAAACAGAAATGGTGGAAGAGAGAAAAGTGTTGAAGCTGAGTGATGAGTACTTGGGGTTTCCTAATACCATTCTGTCTACTTTAAATTTTCTAATAAAATTTAAAAAATGAAAGCAAAAAGGAATACAATTACTTTTGAGTGAGAGATTTAGGTAAATAATTTTGTAGAGTAATGATGTTGAGGTTTATTTGGAAAAAAAAAAAGTAAAGATCTAGCAAAGCTACAATTAAATAGAGCTCTCAGTGTAAGCTTACACCCTTTTAAGGATTTCCCTAGGGTACCTCAGAAGTGGGGGAGCCAGGGACTTTTGGCCCCATGCACTGTCCTGACACCCAGATTTGGCTCTTTTCTTTTACTCTTCACTGAAAATCAATCAATCAATCAATCAATCAAGCTCCCTGAACATTCTCCTGCATCCAGGAAAAATTATAGATAGGCCCGAAGTGTGAGTTTCTACCAGGAAACAAGGATGCTCTCAAATTGCCAGGGCAATGCTGAAAGGACCAAGGGGCCAATTTAAAGGGGCTTCCCCTGACAAGCAGCTACAATTTAAGCAACAAAAAGAGAATAATTTTAGCATTAATTGAAACAAGATGAATCTAAGAAAGCTGTCAAGTCCTATTGACAAGCTAGCATTAAATGTAACCCAAAAGAAATATGACTCACGTGAGACAGCTTTCTGTGGAGCTTATTGCTCAGTCCAGCTGGTTCTTTGGTGTTAATTGTGTCGCATTGAATTTGTTTACTGTCTCCCCAAGGAAGTCAGATGACAACTCTTATGTTAGCTGAGGCACAGACCAAAATCCACCTGGAGAAGAGTGACAGGACTGAGTGATGGTCCTGGCCTCCCAGAGTCCTGGGTCGGCTTGGAGGGGGTGCAAGAGAACCTCTGGCAGTCCAGAGCCTCAGATGCAGGGACTGTACTGACTCATCTCAAATTAGTCTGAAAAACATGAGGAAAAAAAAAAGAAATTGGGTCAGCAGGGGAAAGCCTGGGAGAATTCTTCCAAGTGGGGTCCAAAATTCTTCACTCTTCTAGGGCTCTAAGTTGCATGACAGGGCCCTGTCATTCTTGGTTGGGTTTACATCTGTAAACCCAGGTAAGGCATACAAATACGTATAAAAGAGCAATGATAAAGAGATGGGCCCAATATTGATTCTGTGTGTGTGTAAGTTATGTGAATGCAGGTGGCCTAGCAAGTTTTGCCATCACTGGGCTATTTTTGGTTATGCTCTGTCTGCATTTAAGATGTGTGAAACTTTAGGAAATTCCCTGGAGGTCCAATGGTTAGGACTCGGCGCTTTCACTGCCAGGGCCAGGATTCGATCCCTAGTCTGGGAAATGAGATCCTGCAAGCTGCGAGGCGAAGCCAAAAAAGAAAAGAAAAATAAAAAAAGCGTGAAACTTGAAAGAGAATTTGATTTACCACTTTGATGTTTTCTCTACTTGACTTTCAAGTTTGACAGAAGTCCTGGGAAAGAAGTTGCTTCTCTCACGTGTAAGTTGGTGCACTGTCAGGTGTATGAAAGTGTGCACCCCATTTTCCAGGCTGCACTGCAAAAGTCCACACCGTGTGTTTCTCTACTGACATCTCTCTGGCCGGGAACTCTGTTTTGGGGACTCCAAGCACCTCTGGGCTGCTTCTGTGAAGCCTTCGCTGCCTTTTTCCCTTGATCTCTGGAGCCCGTTTCTCAACACACCTGTCACTTTGCACAGGCCCAAAACAGATGCGCAGGAAGTGAGGATCGGTGAAGAAGGCGGCTGACCGAGACACCTCTGGAGAGACTGATGGTTCTTTTTACAACTGTTCTGCACTGCCGCTGAGGACAGGTTGATGAGGAGGCGCAGGATGGGAGTGAAACCAGTCAGGGTAGAAAAACTCAGACTCGCTCACGGTGGTGTCCGTAAGGTGGAGGTTGTCGCGATAGCCAGCAGCGCCGAGCGGGAGCCAGGCACCAGCAGAGCGCTGGCAGAACCAGGTGCTTTTCCGGCTGTGCTAACTTGAACTTCTCTCGGTGCCCTGTTTCTTCCCCTATTCTCCGTCCTTCAGCACCGTCTACTATTTCCTCTACCCCACATTTCCTCACCTTATGTGACGTGTCTGTGCCTCAGTGGCCTCACCTACAGTAGAGGGAGACACCTACAACAGGACCAGACACAGTCAACACGATGTGATAGATGGTGTGGTTATTACTACCATCTTTCCTGTGAACAATTCCCCGGCCTGACTTCTTCCACTATACGTTTCCAACGCACTCCTTCTTGTACTTTTTTTAATATTTCATTTGTCGTTGAGTGGCATTCCCGCCTTTTGCTGCCTCTAAATCTTCTAGGATTTTAAGTTCTGTGAAGTCTGGCTCTAATGACATAGACCACCTGCTTTTGCACTACAGACCTAGAGATCTGGAACATATTAGCTTGAAGGGAACTGGTAATAGATTGGAAAAGACAGGAGTATGGATAAAACTGTAAAAGTTATGCGTACTTTTATGCACATGCATTCCGGCAACAAATGACAGAAGTAGGCAAGTTAACTGGAAGAAACTGTTTTTAGCAGGGGAAAAAGAAAAGAAAAGAGGGAACATTGTTGTTTCCGCCCGGTTTCGAACCGGGGACCTTTCGCGTGTTAGGCGAACGTGATAACCACTACACTACGGAAACACACAATAGCAGTCCTTTCCATACCTTTTATAGGACTTATGATCATGGTCAATGTCCAGGACCCCCGCCCCGCCCCCCCCCTGCCGACCCGCTGGCTCAGAGCCCCCGGAACCACTCTGCCCTGGAATACCGGTCCCTTGGTGGCCTCGGGTAACAGTGTTTGTCAAACTGTGGAGCGCGATCCGTTAGTGCGTAGTGAAATCAATCAAGTGTAGCAATTAAAAAAAAAAAGTGTGAATGAAAGCAGCGGGCCTCGTGGGAGGAAAGGTAAAATGTGGCTTGAGGCTGGATAACCCTCTCCATTATCTCTCTGTCTTCTAGGGACATAGCTGCCGGGTTTAAATTTTCAGATAATTTGTGCTCTATTGACGGTTAGATCTAAAGGGTTCAAATACATTCAAAATATATGAGATTTGAATATATTTTCGTCAAAATGTAAATTAGATACGAACAAGCAACAATGAAATTAATTTCACATATGCTTTCAAAATAATTATATATTTCTTAGAAATTATACAAAATTATTAAGAATAAAGGGGAGATTGAAATTAGTGAATATCAAATTTTAAGTCGATGTTATTTAAATAAAGCTGAAAAAAATATATTAAATTTTGAAAACGTAGTGAAATCTTTTAAGTATTTTATAAAAATAAAACTCATTCAATGTCCAGAATTGGGATGAGGTTTAACATACGCTATATGTAGATATACATGTATGTAAATTTAAGAGTAGTATCGATGGTATAATATTGCAAAATGTTTTTCTGTTGCCGATGCTTGTTCCCAAAGACCTAGGTAACCAGGAATTGGAACAGAGGCTGAGTCCTACTGAGTAGGGATCCTTAAAGTGTCTGTGACACGGAAGGCCCTCTCCCCCAGAGCACAGGGCAGGAGGCCCTCTTGTCCAAGTCTAGTTCAAGGTTACCAATGGGCCTGCAAGTGGCCCAATCCATGGACGCTTTACCATTTTCCCTTCCTAGACTATAATTTGACTCTACCCACTTGTCGTCCCTTTTTGCACATCTCGACTCCCTTGGCTTCAATAGAAGCTTCGCTGCTGGCTTTCCTCCTATTTCGACTCCTTCTTGTACCTGAGGCCATCTCCCTGAGGGTCAGATCCCAGCTCACAGCTTGACCCACACTCTATCCCTGCAACTGAGACTCCAGCTAAGACTGCTCTCCCCTGTCTTGCACATGTCCCTTTAGACGTCTCCCAACTTGCTCAAGACTGAACTCATTACTCTTCTCTCCTCTCTCCCCCACCACTTCCAATCTTCAGTATCCGATCTCGGTTGTTAAACCATCTAAAGCAGAAATCCAGGAGACCCCTCTCCTGCCCTGAGTACAAACCATACATCCAGCTCCTTCACCGCTTCTCCGGTTGGCTGCTGCCTTGCCCCTGGCGCCAGCCGCCTCCTGTCTGGACCGTGACTGTGTCCTTCCAGGCCCTCTCCCCGACGCGGTCCCAGTCCCCTCACACCTCCTGCTCATCATTCCTGAAAGAATTCAAGACGTAAATCGGTGCGAGTCCTTCTGCCTCTGCAGCTTTTACTACCGCTCGAGAAAAAGACCAAAGATCCTACCATGCGTTTGCCTAACGTCTGAACCTATGAACGCCAAGAGCAACGTGGGTCACTTACTAGCACAGGGATTCTAAACCAGACCTGGCCCGAGGGGCGGCGGTGGAAGGGGTGGAGAGGAGAGAACAGCAGGAATTGTAGCAAAAATCTCGGGCGGGCGTGCCCTGGGCTTGTTGGGAGACAGGGAAGAGAAGCTTGTCCACTTAGGCTTTCTCTCTCTTTCTTTTTTTAACATCTTTATGGGAGTATAATTGCTTTACAATGGTGTGTTAGTTTCTGCTTTATAACAAAGTGAATCAGCTATACATATACATATATCCCCATATCTCCTTCCTCTTGCGTCTCCCTCCCAACCTCCCTAACCCACCCCTGTAGATGGACACAAAGCACCGAGCTGATCTCCCTGTGCTATGCGGCTGCTTCCTACTAGCTATTTTACATTTGGTAGTGTATATATGTCCATGCCACTCTCTCACTTTGTTCCAGCTTACCCTTCCCCCTCCCCGTGTCCCCATGTCCATTCTCTACGTCTGCATCTTTATTCCTGTCGCGCACTTCGGCTTTCTCTTAATGAAAAAGCCAGAATCTTTTAGGAATGTTTTCCAGTCCCACTAAGGGTGGTAAAAAATAACCCTGAAACCACTTTGCAAACGAATCCACAAGCATTTGTGCAAGACGAAATGCCAAAGTTCGAACTCTTCTAACACCGTCTTGTTTAGACCCAAACGTTCCAAGAAAAGACCACAATAACACTAACTCCCCAGGGACGCGTGAGGTAGGCCTGTACTAGCAACTCTGCCTATTTTACCAACTCTGCCCAATTCCTGTCCACACTGCTCTCAGAGGGTGTCATGCTAAATCCTCCCTAACGCTCCCTTTTGATACACTTCTGAGACTGAAGGTGGTACTATCCTTCGCTTAGCAAGTTTAATAAACCAGCTTTATATAATCGACAGACTTCTCTCGTGGTCTGGTATGTATGTGGGGAGACTTCCACAGACGGAAAATAGAAAATGGGCTGAATTCGCAGGACTAAGGAACAATAAATGGAAAAGAATGAATTCAAGTGAAGTTAAGGAAGAATTTCGTGACAAGACCGGTAAACTGAAGATGTTCATGTTAGGGTGTTCCAAGAAAGGACATTTTAACGTTCCTTTATGTGTGTGGGGAATGTGGAGGCTGGGATGTGTGGGGCAACATTTCACAAAAGATCGACTCAATATTGAGCATAAAGAGAGTATACTGAACATGAGGGTCTCGGACATCGAAACAGGGCGGCGGCGGTGAGAGCGCAGAATACTAACCTCTAAATCACCTGGTAAGGTGGTCGCTAATCAGGGGACCCTGGGGTCCTACCGCAGCTTCCAGGGGCCACTCAGTGCCCTCCCTCCCAGGGCAGCTTGCCCGGCACACGCGGGCGGGTCGTCTCGTAAACAGAGAACGCCTAATACATGTTGAGCGCTGATAGGCGGATTTCAGTAAGCGGAATGTGGCCTGAGGAACAGGCCCCTAGGAATTTGTCCGCCGGCAGTCACCCTTCACTCTCCCTTTTAGGGAAGCGATAGGCCTTAGAGCTGGGTGCACTCCATCTCGAGTGCCGGTCTTGGTCTGGAGAATACCTTGCTGCCCTTGCATCAAAAGCTCTTTTATTATCCTAATTTCCAAAACAATCTAGCGCCCAACGTGGGGCTCGAACCCACGACCCTGAGATTAAGAGTCTCATGCTCTACCGACTGAGCTAGCCGGGCGACTAGTGAAGGTATTTTTTCTGTCCCAAGGGACCAAGATCCACAAGCAAGGATGCAGACACACTGCTAAGCAACCGCAGAAGTATTATGGAGCGCCAGCTGTGCTCCTGGCTCTGCCCTAATGACTTGGGCCGAGGGGTCCGAAGTCTACGCCCCCTCGACACGGAAGAGGTGGCCGTGCAGGCTTCCGGGGGGAAGAGCAAAGAGATTAGCTGAGGTAACGAGACCTGAATTTACGTTGGAGCACTTACGGAGAATGTAGACTGCTACCGTACCGCCTCACGGCCAGTCTCCGAGAAACAGAAATAGAGATAAACACACACACTCGTCCTTCATGTGACAGCCTTCACTCTCCGGGACGCGGGAGAGACGGTGACTAGGACCAAAAGTTGTTTCCGCCCGGTTTCGAACCGGGGACCTTTCGCGTGTGAGGCGAACGTGATAACCACTACACTACGGAAACACCCATACCGAGACTGTAACTGATTACACCCTGAAATCTACACGTGGCCGGAACTGGCGGGGTTGAGAAACGCCACAAATCCAGAGGAACAAGGGGCTCCCATCAGGGGCCGGCTGAACTGTGTTCAGGTCTTGTGGCCCCATTTCTCTGCCACAGCAGCGCTCGCAGCTCCCGGCACGGCCTAGTACAGTTCACGCACGAGGATTCGTGGTTTTGGCGCGTTCGGACCACCACTTTAGAAAGCACGTCCATTTGGAGCTTCCCCAAGAGGCGGGAAGGGCCTCGAGATCAGGGTCAATTCTGCATGCCCAGCCCTGGCATCGCGCAGCGTCCGACACTCGCTGGGGATTCTGTACATGGATATAGGTCCTGTAACTTTCCCCGCAGTTTTTTTTTTTAATTTTTAATTAAGCGATATATATATATATTTAAAGCATCAAGTATTATTTCCATTGCACAAATAATCTATTTGGCAGAGTTGCTCTGAGTACCACAGCAGTATCTTTACTGATACCGTTATACATGCCCCCTAGGATTCTCTCAAGTAAAATCAATTCCGAAAACCCAGTCTGAGTCCCTGCTCTTAGACTGCGACTCCACGAAGACAGACCTCGAGGTATTCTGCGCGTGGAGCACGCGTGGTGCACAGCTCAGAAAGTGTTAAATGAATCGACAGCACTTGGGGAAAAAAAAAAACACTTTTTTTTTTTCTTTAAGGCAATACATTGACATGGTTCAAAATTCAAAAGACACACAACGACATGTACGGAAAAGTGTCCTTCCTATCCTGGTTCCTCAGACTTCCCAGAGAAGCTAGTATTCTTCCAGAGATAGACGACGACGATGATAATAATGGGTAGCTAAACCTTGCATCTCACTTACCACGTGCTAAGCAACATTCTAACAGCTTTGCATTACATTAATTTCACTAAACTCTCTGAGATAGGAACAACTGCCCTTACTTTATGAGTAAACACAAGACTATAAAGCTATTACATACATTTAACATCCTATTCCCCCCCATTTTTTACAGATATACTCTACACACTATTCAGCACCTTGCTTTTTTCACTTCAGAATACTGTACATTTTGAAGAGGATTCCCTTTTTATATCTAAAGTGTTCCACTGTGTGAATGTGCATGTCATGATTTGCAACCGTTCCTTTACTGATGGCAATTAGGAAAGTTCATCTAAACGATGCGATAGTGACCGACGGCAGTTTCTAAAATGGGTGTGGAAATGCCAACTACAGAGGGGAGGAGGAGGGGGAGGGTCTCCAGTCCCACCTCCACCGCACTTCTGCAGGCCCCGCCCCCTAGTCTCGGAGGGACGCTCAGAGCCCTCAAACAACGAAGTCCTTCGCCTAGAAGGGCCGGAAGTACTTCGGGGCGCTCACCGACCGCCGCCCCTCCGCTTCCGGCATCGGCGGTGCGGAGTCCCTGCTGCAGTTCTCCGTGTCCGGTCGGTAGGATGGCGCAGGGCCGATGCGGTCATAGCACCAAGAGCAGACGGGCGCCAAGCCCTTCCACCGTCCCCCGAAGTTTATCCCCAGTGGCGGGCGATGGGGGAGGCCGGGCTTTCTGTTTCGTCTGCGTTCCCTGCTCCCTCGCATCACAGAGGCGTGCGCCTCCGTCTTTCTAGGTCTCCCGCCCTGTTCCCGAGTGCCTGTTAGAGCGTCTTCTCACCGTTTCCTGTCACCCAGGGGCCCGGGGCGGGTAAGGGTGGGGAGAGGGGTAGAAAGGGATGTAGCGTGAGCGCGGATGGAACTCGCGAGCTTGGGTGGCTCGCAGCACCGGAAGTGTTGGGGGGACGGAAATGAGGGGGCGGAGCCAGGAAGTGAGGAGGGGCGGGGGTTTATGAGGAGGCCAAGGTAGCTTTGGGGTAGATTTGCACTCAGGGCCACCTGAGGGACTTGGCGGTAGCGCTCAGCTGTGTCCCCTCCCCTCTCAGGGACACGGTTGTCGTCTGGGAGTAGGGAACTCTGTGCGGAGGGGTGGGTTGTCGGGAGGACATTTCTCTGGCTGCGCTTGAGGCAAGGTGTGGAGAAGCAGGGCTGGGGGTGGGGCTGGGTCGTCAGGGCGTCTGAGAGTGAAGACCCCCCCCGCCCCCCACCCCCCCACCGCCCGTCTACACTGGCTGACTGGACACTAAGATGGCTGCCGTTGCCATGGCACCCAACCCTGTGCAGACCCTTCAGGAGGAGGCGGTGTGCGCCATCTGCCTCGATTACTTCACGGACCCTGTGTCCATCGGCTGCGGGCACAACTTCTGCCGAGTGTGTGTAACCCAACTGTGGGGAGGGGAGGATGAAGAGGACAGGGATGAGTTAGACCGGGAGGAAGAGGAGGAGGACGGAGAGGAGGAGGAAGTGGAGGCTGTGGGGGCCGGTGGGGGGTGGGACACCCCCATGCGGGATGAAGACTATGAGGGCGACATGGAGGAGGAAGTCGAGGAGGAAGAGGAGGGTGTGTTCTGGACCAGTGGTATGGGCGGGTCCAACTGGGAAAACATGGACTACGTGTGGGAGGAGGAGGACGAGGAGGAAGACCTGGACTACTACTTGGGGAACGTGGAGGGGGACCTGAGGGGGGAGGATGAGGAGGATGAAGAGGAAGTGCTGGAGGAGGACGAGGAAGAGGAGCTGGATCCCGTCACCCCACTGCCCCCGCCTCCAGCCCCTCGGAGGTGCTTCACCTGCCCCCAGTGCCGCAAGAGCTTTCCCAGGCGGAGCTTCCGCCCCAACCTGCAGCTGGCCAACATGGTCCAGGTGATTCGGCAGATGCACCCAACCCCTGGTCGAGGGAGCCGTGGGAACGAGCAGGGCATTTGTCCCAAACACCAAGAAGCCCTGAAGCTCTTTTGCGAGGTGGATGAAGAAGCTATCTGTGTGGTGTGCCGAGAATCCAGGAGCCACAAACAGCACAGCGTGGTGCCATTGGAGGAGGTGGTGCAGGAGTACAAGGTGAGAGAAGTAGAAGATGGGAGTTTAGTGGGGGTGGAGAGGAAGTAGGAGCTGGGAAAAGGAAACATGTCTTCCCCCCCGCCCCCCGAAGTACCTCATGTACTGTTGAGCTGATTCTCCTTACCTAAGCACTTACTGGCACCAGGATGGGTTAGAGTGAGAAGGATCCTGGACACAGACAAAGTAGACACAGTGAAGGAGACCAGGGAAGACTGGCTTCTTCAAAGGAGATCTGGCAAAATTGATGATGCCATATCTCTGGGCTTTGTCTTCTGGGGAAAAGCCACTGCTCTTTTACACTCCCACTGTCCCTAAGTAATAGGAATGCAAGTGACAAGCCCCTAGGGCTTTACTACCAGTCTCATTTAACTCTGGGTGACTCTTAAATGTCTAAATGACTAAATGACTAAAACCCCTAGAAATGCAAAGAACTTGGGGCTCAAATAAGAAGGGGCTTTGAGGAGCAGGAATGTAGTATTGACTACTCGTATCAGACCCATATGCTGCTCACTTGCTTTCTCAGGGGTTCCCCACCCACTCCAAGATACGGCTTGGTTCTCTCCTTGGATCTGCATCATTCTGGTGTAGTGGCCAGGGCTTCTTACCTTTCCTGGGAATTCAGAAAAAAGGGAGAGGTTTTTAAGTCAGAAGACCTGGCTTTTAGTCTCTGAATGTCTTTGAACTTTAATTTCTTAGTATGTACCCCAGCACTGTACTGAGCACTTTTCATGGACTGTCTCATTTAAAACTCAGAACAACCCTGTGAGTTTGATATGGTTTGTATTCCTGTTTTACAGATTGGGAAACAGAGAGATTTAAGTAATATACACAGGGCCACACAGCTACTAGTGACTGATGGACTTGGTTATGACCACCCCCCGCCCTGGCCTATACTGTTAACAGCGTCACCGCCGTTTGGATATCTGTTGTTTGTTTGACTTTTCTGACATGTGACTTTTCTTCTTGGAGTCTGATTCTAGTTTAGTTAATATCTTGCCTCCTACTTCTGATCCTGGTTCTTTGGACACAGATAAAGGAGATTTGTGTGTGAGACAACCAGTAGAAATAACATTATTTAGCAAAGGCCCAGATGGGTTTGTAGCAGTGGAACCAGGAGGAGAGGGTAGCTTCTTCTATGTAGTCTGCACAGAGCTTTTTTGTTTTATGACTTGTGTTTTCACACCTTTCCCTGATTCCTACAGTAACGTTTAGGTATTAAATGATAATTACCCCAGTTTTAGAGTGAGCTGTCTAGAGCTTCTCAGCTGTGAGTGATACATACAGCTAACACAAACCTACACCCCTCATGACAAGTAACTATTCCTTGCACACAGTGATTGTCAAACGTGGCTGATTGTCCCAATTATTAGTGGAGGTTTTCAAAAGTACAGTGCGCCCTACCGTTAGAGATTCTGAATCAGTGACAGGGAGAATATCTTTAGAAAGCCCAAGCTAGTATGGGAATCACTGAACTGGTAATACCGCCTGCCTTTTAGGCCCTACATTATTAGGGGAGATTGTGAGCTCCTTCTGTCCTTCCATTTTGTATCCCTTCAGTTTCTAGTTAATTGTACTCGTCACACAATGTGCAGTCACTTTGTTAACTGGATCCCAGGGCGGAATATCCATGGGCATTCCACCCCTTCTCCACCTTCCCCTTCCAGAACTCTTCTGAAGAGCTTCTGAAACTGGATTTTAATTTGTGTTAGCCGTAGCTGTTGAATGCCAGGCCAGTAGAGCTGTGCAATTTGGAGAGGCCACATAGACACAAATAATCTGATCAGCAAATGCAAATACATAAGTTTTATTATGTCAAACTAATTTGAGTGACTCCCTTTCTAACTTACAGGGTATTTTACAGGCAGGTAGTTTCTTTTCAGATATGTACACTAACTAGCATTAGCTTGGCACAGTGTTGTCTTGTAGAGATATTTCCTTACTGAATAGGTAATAATGCACAAATGATGTATAAATAAAGCTTCAAAAAAGTTAAACGTTTTTGAAACTTTCTCTTAAATGGCACTCTATTTGGATTTGTGTGTATGAATTTTTTGTCAACAATTTAGGAAAAATATTAAATGAGAAGTTTATGCATCATGAATTCTGACTTAATAGAGTTGAAATTATTGTGGAGAAAAGTAGACAGTAATAGCAAAAGGCAAAATTTTGTGTAGTTTATGTTATTTTTATGTTATGGATTGATTGTAATTTTATTATGATTTTTTTCTTTGACCAGTTAACCTGTGCAACAACTACCTTTTGTGCTCTGGGACACTCACCTCTTTAGATCAAGGGTCATTATCAGGCTGTCGTTGGCAGCTTAGGCTTGGGTAGGGAATTCTAGATAACATTTAGTACTGATCTTTTGCTCCGTGCCAGACACTGTGCTAAGCATAGTGTCTGTGAGGTAGATTGTGTTATTCCCAGTTCCCTTTTTGAGATGAGGAAACCGGAAGCATGGCTTGCCTTGGGCTGCATTCAGGTTCAGATCAGAGTCTAGGCTTGAGCTCTTCTACGCTGTATTACCCCTCAAGGAAAAGGAGGGAGAAAGGCAGAAGAAGTAGATGGCATAAAAAAGGAAAGAGCACAAAAGTCGGGCTTATCTCATCCATTCTAGTCTAACAGCCCTTTAAAGCAAAAGATTCTGCTACAGATGATTAGAACACAGAGCTCAAGAGCATATCTGCTGAGAGAGTTAAAACTTTAGGAGGAGAGGGTATTTGTTTTTCATTTAGCAAGTAACAGTAGGAGAGAAAGCCAGTGGACAGAGAAGCATAGAAATTACAGTAAGTAAAGCGGGGTTCCTGCTGCCATGAGCCTGTGTGTCCTGGGGGCAGCACACTTGTAAATGATTGCAGTATTGTAAAGGTGTATTCATGTTCCTTGGGATCACAGAGGAAGTTGGGGACCATCAGAGGCATGGTCAGGTAGCTGGGTTTTAAAGGAAGAATGCCTTGGGCTAAGTGTAGAAGGGCAGTCCCATGCAGAGGGAACAGCATGGATAAAGGTATGGAATTATACTCAGGAAAAGACAAGTTTTATGTGACTAAAACTAAGAGTCTATGTTGAGGGGGTGTAGGAGGGGAGGTGTAGGAGGGGAGGCTAGAAATGAAGGAGCAATGAGAGCCTCATATTTTGCAAGTCATGGAGAACTGTTGAAAGATTTTTAGCACAGGCGTAAAATCATCAGAAAAGTATTTAGAGATGAAAATTACGAGAAAGATTGCTTATGAGGGAGAAGGGACTATAGGTAGGAACATTCATATGGAAGGACTTTGTGTGGTGAGGGGCTCAAGCCAGGTTTACTCCAACTCTGAGTGTGGGGCTATGTAGTCATCAGGATCCTACCTTTGTTTTTAATTTTAATTTTAATTTTTTTACTTTTTGGCTGCGCTGCACGGTATGCGGGGTCTTAGTTCCCTGACCAGGGATCGAACCCTCGCTCCCTGCAGTGGAAGTGTGGAGTCTTAACTGCTGGACCGCCTGGGAAGCCCCAGGATCCTACCTTCAGAGCACACCCAGGGCTTTGTTCATGAGAGCGGGTGGAGGGTTGGAGGCCTTTGTCATCATCTGAAGAGAAGAAAGGGGAGGAAGGGAGTGTGATGCTCCTTTGATACCTGTGATGGTGATCAGGCCTTGAGCCCCAACCCCAAATGGGAGAATGGGGTATGTGGGCTCTGAGAGCAGGTGCCTCTCGCATCCCAGGCCTCTAATCTTCCTTTCCCCGTTTCCTTAGGCCAAACTGCAGGGGCATGTGGAACCACTGAGGAAGCACTTGGAGGCTGTGCAGAAGATGAAGGCCAAGGAGGAGAGGCGGGTGACAGAGTTGAAGGTGAGTGAATGTCCTTGACAGGGCTCTGTGGTCAGAGCAGGGAAGATGGGCTCTCACAAGGGGTGACTGGATCCGCTGAAGAGGGGCAGCCGAGGCCTGGGAGAGAGGTAGACACCTTCCCAGGGTTGTGAGGAGAGAGAGGCCTTAGTGGATCAAGAGGCATGTTTGTTCCTAGGTTCCAAAATGGAGTGAAACAGGTTTAGCTGGGAGAGGGTTGGTGCCTGGCCCAAGGCTGCAGAGCAGGTTTACCACCCGACACCTAACCCAAGAGCTGCTGCCCCATACTGCTGTGCCCACCACACCAGATAACACAGAGGGCAGAAGAGGGCAAGGCAAAATTCAGATACCAGCTATCAGAGAAGCTCCAGGTTCCAGGATAGATGGCAAATGGTGGGCAAAGCAGCCCTGAGCATGAGGGGAGGAATGTTAGCACTGCAGAGACCTAATATCTTCTAGTCCGGTGTTTCTCAGCCTTTTTTTTATTATTGCTCACCCCTCCCTAAGGAGTATTTTTAGATATTTCCCCCCTAATTCCCACCCCTTACCTCTGCCTCTTTTTGTAAGGCCGGGAGGCAGTGGAATGGCCCGGCACTGAGCTTTGGAGACCAAGCCAGAGACCAAGCCAGGGCATCCTTTCTGTCTGTCCTCTTCCCCCATCCCTCCAATGCCTGCCACCCTGACAGGGTGGCTGAGCCTTGCCACTTCCCAGGGCCCGTGCTCATTCATTGCCACCTACACATTAGGGACTCTGTTGCTGGCAATTGCTAGGCACCGAGTGGTGAAATCTGAGTCTGGGAGTTGGGGAGTTATCTTGCTTCTAGCCAGCTGCCCAACTTGAGACTTTTGGGCTCCTGGAGTGCAGAGGTGTCAGGATCTGAGTTTCACTGGGACAGAGAGTGGAACTGACTATTTCCTTCACCCACTTGGCCAGCCAGGACTTTCCTCCCCACTCTGGCCTGTTACTCTTTTTCCTAAGAATGTCTCCAGCTTATATCTGGGCGAAAAGTGCGCCTATCATCTGGGATTGTCCACCTCAGGCAGAAGGGGTGGGAATGGGCAGAGGTTTTCTCTCATTACATATCGAAGTTACCTACATAATAATATCCTTGATTTTGCCTCTTGGCCCATAAAGTGTAAAATATTATCTGACCCTTTACAGAAAAAGTTTGCTGACTCCTGATCTAGAAGGATTGGGTGACTTTCCCAAGGTCATTAGTGGTATAGCCAGGACCCTAATTTCATATCTTGATTCCTGAATTTTTTATTCATTTCGAAAACTTCTTACCAGCACCTACTCTGTGGTTGGCACTTTGCCAGGGTCTGAGGACCCTGTGGCAACAGCGCTTATAGAGAAGTGGGTGAAGACAATGTTAAAAGATACTCCACTGTAAATACAACATTTCAAATTGAGATATATGCCATGAGGAGATACAATGATATTTATGAGGGTGGTCCTGATTTAGATCTGGAAGAGATACTTCTCTTAGGAACGTTTAAGCTTAGACCTGAAGAACGAGTCAAGTTAGGTAGCCAGGGTGGAGATAAGTGTTGCAGGCAGTGGTTGGTGAGTTTGGGACCAGTGTGCCAGGAGCATGGAAGTGGTGCCTGCTAAAGCCAGGAGATGGGGAAGGGGACAGGGCCCTTTTTCCATTCAGAATGTAGGGCTCCTTTGCCCTGGATTGAGGGGCAACAGTTGCAAAATTGGAGGTTTATGTTTCTGTGTGTTGAGGTGGTATCCACCATCCCCTTTGCATCATCCCAGAGCCAGATGAAGTCAGAGCTGGCAGCTGTGGCCTCAGAATTTGGGCGGCTGACACGGTTTCTGGCCGAAGAGCAGGCAGGGCTAGAGCGGCGCCTCCGAGAGATGCACGAAGCTCAGCTGGGGCGCGCGGGAGCAGCGGCCAGCCGCCTCTCCGAGCAGGCTGCCCAGCTGAGCCGCCTGCTGGCTGAGGCCCAGGAGCGGAGCCAGCAGGGGGGCCTGCGGCTGCTCCAGGTGAGCAATGGCCCCTTCCCTGTCCACCCTCCAGAACCCTGTGTCTGCTCTGTCAGGCGGTGCTTACCAAACACCTGTCCAGAGCTGCCTCTCTTCTCATTGGGAGGAACCCACAATGATTTAACCTGAAGACCAAAAGGTTTTTGAGGCTGCAGAGTAGTTGATGCCAAATGTGGTGTGTGTGTTGATTATACGCAATGAAAAGAACGAAGATTCAGTTCGTAGAAGGAGGGTTTTACGAGTTGAGGAAAGAATTTTTGACAGTGACATCCTGAAAAACATGACCAAGTCATATTGTGAAAATTCTTTTACTGGGGTTGACAATTCTATTGGGCTCACAGCAGGATGAGTTAAGTTAGGCATACGGAGGCATAGGGGTGGTTGAGATGGATGCATGTTTATTGAGGGCCTTGTGTCCTTTTTCTCACTCCCTTGTTCAAGTTCAGTTCTTTCTCTGGCTGGAATCAGATGGGGAGAAGGGAGCCATCCCTGTGCAGCTGACTCTCTCTTTGTCTCTTTCTCCCTCTCCCTCTTTTTGTTATTCCCAGGACATCAAGGAGACTTTCAATAGGTGTGTTCCCACCCTTTATCCTTTGTGACCCAGTGGCATCTGGTTCCCCATCCCTGCCTCTCTTGGATATCCTGCTCCTCTCCTTCCTTCCCCAGGACCCGAGTTTCTGCCTCCTGGACCCTCTCCTTCCCCTCAGCTTCTGCTCTTCCCTTTGGGAATACCATGGTCCCACCCCCTGCCCGGTCCCCTTCCTCCAGGTGTGAAGAGGTACAGCTGCAGCCCCCGGAGGTCTGGTCCCCTGACCCGTGTCAACCCCATAGCCATGACTTCCTGACAGACGCCATCGTGAGGAAAATGAGCCGGATGTTCTGTCAGGCTGCCCGAGGTAGGGAGGTCATGTGTTTGACCTTCCTTTGCCTTTTTCTTCACATACCTGAGATTGGGTTCTGAGGGAAGTTGGGCCCTGGGGGAATAGTGGGTGCTGAGATGGAGCAGGATACAGGTAGGCCAACTGGGGGGGCTTCAAGCCAAGAGTAGCTTTTGTCCTAGCCCAGGTAGGTGTTGGGGAATAAGAGCTGGGGCCAGAGGGAAAACCTGTCTGGTGTCCTGAAAACAGAGTGGGGAAAGAAGGGGAGCCCCTAGGAACTTGAGCCTGGACTCTAGGTTGGGGTGGGGAGCTGAGGACAGCTGGATGGTGGGGAGGGAGAGAGGTGAAGGGAAGGGCAGCAGAAAAGGCCAAACCTTGGAGTTAGCTGCTAATGGGGAACAGTCGTTGCAGCCTTGGCGTATTTGTCCTCCCTCCTCCCAAGTGGACCTGACGCTGGACCCTGACACGGCTCACCCGGCCCTGATGCTGTCCCCTGACCGCCGGGGGGTCCGCCTGGCAGAGCGGCGGCAGGAGGTTGCTGACCATTCCAAGCGCTTCTCTGCAGACTGCTGCGTGCTGGGGGCCCAGGGCTTCCGCTCTGGCCGGCACTACTGGGAGGTAGAGGTGGGCGGGCGGCGGGGCTGGGCAGTGGGTGCTGCCCGTGAATCAACCCATCATAAGGAGAAGGTGGGCTCTGGGGGGTCCTCTGTGGGCAGCGGTGATGCCAGCTCCTCCTCTCGCCATCACCACCGCCGCCGCCGGCTCCACCTACCCCAGCAGCCCCTGCTCCAGCGGGAAGTGTGGTGTGTGGGCACCAATGGCAAACGCTACCAGGCACAGAGCTCAACGGAGCAGACACTGCTGAGCCCAAGTGAGAAACCAAGGCGCTTTGGTGTGTACCTGGACTATGAGGCCGGGCGCCTGGGCTTCTACAATGCAGAGACTCTGGCTCACGTGCACACCTTTTCGGCTGCCTTCCTGGGCGAGCGTGTCTTCCCTTTCTTCCGGGTGCTCTCCAAGGGTACCCGTATCAAGCTCTGCCCTTGATCAACCTGCCACCCGCAGGGGCCCCTCTGGTTAGCACTGGGGGGGCGGGTGGTGGTGGAAAGCAGCCCATAAGTTTGGGAGCTCAAAGGCTCCTCTGTTACTGCGTTGCTTCATGCTCCTCCTTGACCCCAGGCCCCTGCTTCTCCCTCTAGGAGCCTAATGAACTCCCCTAGCCTCCAGCTCAGTCTTCTCACCTACTCTTGTCTGTCCAGCAGGTCTGCATGGGTCCCTGATGAGAACAGCTGCCTGGTCTTCCCTCCCTCCCTCTGCCCAGGGATCTGAGTTTTTGAGTAGGGGATGAGGGGAGATTGTAATCTCATTATAAACGTCCCTTTCCCCATCCCTGTTCAACTTTCATGTCAGTTCTGAGACTGGAGGACTTGGGAAAGACTCATGACAGCCCTCATTCCAATTCCATTTTCTGATGCAAATTTTAGCTAAGGGATTTGGAAGCTTTTTTGGGGGAGGCAGGCTGGGAAAAGGGTAGACCTGGATAATAAACAGTCTACTCTCTGGGGGAAGTAGGAAGGATTCTAATTTTCCTTCCATCCCCAATTTCTACCTCCATGGACTGGCCAGAATTTAGCTTCAGTGAGAGATCTGGAATAGTCGACATGATCGAAACTACATAAATCACATCACCCAATAAATTATTCCTTCCCCCCCTTCCTTTTTTTCAGCACTTAATCTAGGAGCAAAGCTCCTCCCCTCCCCAAACCCTCAGGTCTTTTCACTGCCAGGCTCCTTTCCCTTTTGTTCAGTGGAGTTCCTTTTGTCAGGTTTCCAGCCTCTCTTCTTGTGCTTAGTTCCCTCCATTTGGTGAGCCCTGGAGGGGAGCCTGGGGACAGGGATTTGAATCCCTGGGAGGAGGGCCTTGGGCAGAATCTATTTTTCTAGTAACCCTTTGCCTTCTGTCACTTATCAGCTTTTGTCCTCTGCTTTGATGGCTGAGGTCAATTTATGCTCCTGGGGGAAAGGGAAGATGGGTTGTGTTGCGGAAATAAAAAGTTTATTTGCTGCTTTTGTGGAGTCCACTCCTTTAGAAAAGTATAAAGTAAGGAGATGCCACCTAATGGAGGACAGATTAATTGTACCTTCCCTATCAGGTGTGATTCTGTTTCAACAGACTGAGGTATAAATCTTAACCCCCTCCATTTGAATGCCCTGCCTAGCCTGTTACTGGCAGGCCCCTCAGAATACCTACTTGAAGATCATTTGCCACTTCTTTTCTACCACTGCTATGAGACTTTATACCATACCATGGCCCTCAAGCCCAAGACTCAGGCACACTACATCTCCAAAGTCCTTTTATATGTCATTATATCTAGTTGAAGTCCCACTAAATTGAAGTCAAAGAAAAGACTCATTGCCATTATGAGTTGGAGGGTATATGTAAGAGACCTCAGTATGCTGCACATTTGTCATTTAGCTGCCACCTGAGGAAAAGCCATCTCTGTGATTGTATTTATTAACACCTCCAGACTATCCCACACTATTTTAAATCTTCAATTATATGGAGTGAAAAAGAGTCATTACGCAGCAGCTCTTCTGGTGAGTTGCCTTGCCTTAAAGCAGGGGTCCCCAGCCTGTGGTGAGTGGCGGGCAAGCAAGGAAGCTTTGGTCTGCTGCTCCCCATTGCTCACATTACCGCCCAAACCACCAACCTCTCCCCAAACCCTGGTCCGTGGAAAAAGTGTCTTCCATGAAACAAGTCCCTGCTGTCAAAAAGGTTGGGGAGTGCTGCCTTACAGGATTAAAACAAGAAAAGCGAAACCCTTTTAACCAGAGCCCCAATCTGATGCAGACTGCACAAACCTGATGAGTTTCAGGAAGTTTTCAGAGAAGACACTATAAAAGAAAACCAGTTTTTTTAATTTTTAAAGTTCTCCCATGTTTTTAGCGGGTGCCAATGGTCACCTGCCACACTCGCACCAGGTTGTCTGTGTAGCCAGCAAACAGAGTCTGCAAGGGAGAAATGACAGGTTAAGTCAGAGCCATGGAATTCTACAGTCCTGCTAGTGCAACAAAGATGGCCCTTCTTTTTAATCACCCACTATTCACGGGTGATTATCGATTCCTAGAGGAAGCAACAGCTGGCAGTAAGCACTCACAGGTTTGTAAAATGGCCAAGTTAATCAAGGTCTTAATTGAAGACAGGTAACCACTGCCCCATGGACCACAATCTTCCTACTGACGCTGTGTCAGTAGAATGACAGTAAGCAATCATTTTACTTATGTTAAAGACACTGGTTTTGTAAATGGCTGACAGGCAGAAAGTGAGAAAGGTTAAAAGGTGAATCACCTGAGGACAGACCCACTTACCTGGCCATCAGCAGACCAGGCCAGAGAGGTACACTGAGGCGGCTCTGCCTTGCTGCTGGTACTGATAACTTCTTGCTTCAGTTCATCTACAATGATTTTGCCCTCCAAGTCCTGGGGAAGGGGTAAAACCAGGGTGAGGACACTCAGCACTTCAGTGCCACTCTCAAAAGCCTCCTTCATCTGTAATTCAGTAATTCTCAAAAGAGAATGATTTTTTTGCCCCCTTAGGGACAGCTGCTGAGGCTGAGTAAATTGCTACACTTGGTCATCCTTTTTTAGTAGGCAAAGATCTCCCACCACTGCAAATCCCAATCCCAAGAAGTTTTACTCATTCTTCTCAGGTATCCACTGGCAGTGTGATGGTTCAGTTGTTCAGGAAGTTCAAATCCCACCAGTGAGCCAGATGACACATTGGGAAATAACATTGCCGGGGCTTGCAGAGCCAGGTATCTGGCCTCAACTGCAGCCCACACTCACCCAGATCTTGATGCTAGGGCCCGTAGCAGCACAGAGCCAGTAGCGGTTGGGACTGAAGCACAGGGCATTGATGATGTCCCCACCATCTAGCGTGTAAAGGTGCTTGCCTTCATTGAGGTCCCACAACATGGCCTGGCCATCCTGGGTGGACAAGGAACGAGTCAGGGCAATGTGACTTCTTCGGGATGTTAATCCCACCCACCTTGTCTCAAGATTCTGCCTTAATTCTTAACTGCTTATCACAGTACCCTGACCTCCCAAAAGCCAATTTCTCAAGTATCAACATTTATCTCTGTATGCTTTTCCTTTAATACATGACACCTCACTAACCCTATCAAGAGTCTCTGACAACTTCAAAATGCATTACTATAAGCTCCCAAAACACAGGATCCTAATCTCATCAGCAGCTTTAAGAAACCAGCTTCACAAAAAACGATCTCTTTTAAAGAGCATACCGTATCTACCGTATCGTCATTTTCAGAATGTTCTTCAGAAACATTTACTCTTAAATTGCTATTGCATTATCTTAGGTATTCTAAGTCACTGTCCCCCACTGAGTAGGAGACTCCTGGCCTCTGAATACCTTGCCTCCAGAAGCACAGAGGGATCCATCTGGAGAGACGGTCACAGTGTTCAGGTAGCCTGTGTGGCCAATGTGATTGGTCTTCAGCTTACAGTTTGCCAAGTTCCATACCTGAAATTGTGGGTCATAGGTGAAGAACCTGGCCTGGGGATCCATCAGGGTCAAGAGGGCTCAGCTCAAATAAAAGGCATGGCACTGTGCTTAAAAGTATTCCTCGATAGGATAGCCAATTTCCATTCTATCAGTAACAAAAAAAGGTCAAAGAATCTGTCTTGGCCACGTAAGGACAATGAGGATTGAAACTGGAAAAAAAAAAAAAAAAAAAAAAAAGCTTTCTGTGTTGCCATCTTACAAGGGACTCTGGGTTCCCAATTAGCTACTTCAGACCAAATGTCAAAATTTAATGGCCTGTAATGAGAAAATATCAAGAAGGAAATGGTCAGTGGAGGAACAAAGCTTTCAGAGTGACCAACTGGGAGGCAGTGGGAACACATTCTGGTTGGTAAAGGCCTTACACCCTGGGTCCAAGCTCACCTTGACCAGCTTGTCCCAGCCACAGGAGACAATAATGGGATTGCTGCTGTTGGGCGAGAAGCGGACGCAAGACACCCACTCTGAGTGGCTCTCATCCTGCAAAGGATGGAAAGGAAATGAGAAACTGTCTTGTCCCATGAAACTCTAGACTCCCACCCCTCCCCTCAGTTACATGGGATGTATGTTGACAGTCTTGTATTCATACCTTCAGAACCCAAACCTTTAAGATTGACAGAACCCCTTTAGGTTCCAGATGAGGCTTGAAATCACCGTATAAAGGCACCATTAAGAAGGGTGGGAGAAAAGTGTTCAACATGTGCTCCCTACACGTGCCTTCACGTTACCTGGACAGTATATTTGCATACACCCAGAGTATTCCATAGCTTGATGGTTTTATCTCGGGAGCCAGAGACAATTTGTCGGTTGTCAGAAGAGAAGGCCACACTCAGCACATCCTTGGTATGGCCTACAAATCGGCGCGTGGTAGTGCCCCTGAGAGGAAGGACGTGGTTACTCTCTAGACTGACTTTGCAAACATTCTTACACAGTCAGACTGTTTCCCTGGCCTGGTTCCTCTCCCAGTGGAGTGGCATCACTCACACAACCCTGGACATGGCTTTGATAACAGCAGGCCCTTGGCCGAGAATATGCCAGAGAATCCCTTCAGAATTGCAGGACATGTCCTCACTCCCATGTGGGGATTGGCTGACAATGTCACCTCTCATCACCAGGATCCTCCGTTATGCCTGACCATCCAAAGACTGAGCTACCAGCACACAACACGGTCAAACTTTGCCTACTCCGAAGTGCAATATCTGATAAAACTGCTCAACCAGACCACTCCTCAGCAATTCTGTATAACATTAAAAACAAGGAGGGTGGCCAAGCAACCACAACTATCTTCTCCAGATATTCTCTGCCTTATAGTTCCCACAATGAACCCAATCACCCCTGGGAAACCACTTCCAGATATTATCTACCTCATTTCTACCCAGCTTTCCCCCAGTGCCCCAGAGCAGCTACTTGCGTTGTGAGATCCCAGAGGCGAAGGGTTCCATCCCAGGAGCCTGAGAGGGCAAACTGGCCATCTGAGGAGATGACCACGTCACTAACAAAGTGGGAGTGACCCCGAAGAGCACGCTGTGGGATACCGTAGTTGGTCTCATCTCTGGTCAGCTTCCACATGATGATGGTCTTGTCTAAGGGCAGGTAAAACAGTAAAGAAAACCCAGTGAGAAACCCCACAGCCCACCCTCTGACCTACTGGATAATGCCTCAAGGTGACTGGTGGGCTCACAAGATAAATTAAGGGCATTTAGGGGGTAGGGGAACTACAGGCTATGAGTGCAGTTACTAGCCAAATCCAAGTGACTCTATTCAAGAGTCAAGTAGAAGTGGTACCCTGAGAATTTAACTCAGGTGTGTGGAACTTTACCAGGTTATGGATGCCCCTTTTGGAGATTCAGACCAATTCAACATCTATTTTAAGTATTTTCTGAGGTCTAATGCATGAACACAGCAGCCTGGGTGTGGGAAGACTAGCTGTGGGCCTCCAGAGACTACTGCTGAGGGCTGCAAGAAGTGCTGGAATTAGGAGTCACTTTAGGCGCTACAGGACTGCATGCTTTCCCTGCAACGTGTTCCACTCAACAAGCTTTCCTAGTAAGTGCCAGACATGATCCTAGCCTTAGATGATCCATTTTTAAATAGCGTGGGCGCAAACGCAAGGCACAAGAATTCTCCAAACGCAACCAGGTACACAGTGAATAAGAAAAACCCAGAGCAGAATGGGCAGACCCGGGTTAGCCGTTGAGACTGGTGTCACGAGGTTCTCAGTGGAGTCCCCCCCACTTCCCACCGAGTAGACGGCCGGGCGGCAGCTCAGAAACAGCCTCTGGGTTTCAGCATGGGCACTCAGATGGCATGTTGGGATCATCACCGCGCCGCCCGACCCGTAGGCTCCTGGGCACACAGCCACACACGCGGGTTAGTGGGCCAGAGATTTTTAAAAAGCCCCCAACCGTGCAACCCTCCCGGCAGCCATCCGTGTTTCGGAGTCTGCAAAGTGGGGACGCCTCACGGGTTTAGCCGTGCTGACACCTAGGCACGGGTCAACTCACACCCCACCTCGCGGCCCACGGGCCCAGTCATGCGACGCGCGCAACGCCCCCTACCCCTCAATCCTCTACCTGGCACCTCAGCCGTACCTCGAGAGGCGGACAGTATCATGTCCGGGAACTGGGGAGTGGTAGCGATCTGGGTCACCCAGCCGTTGTGGCCCTTGAGGGTGCCACGAAGGGTCATCTGTTCAGTCATGACGGCGGCGGGTGCGGGTGTCACCGCAGCGACAAGGATGGAACTGGATGGCTCGGAGAGACGACCCGCACACACACGTTCCCGCCGCGGCCCTGCGGAGAAAAAGAGCGAGCAGCTCCGCGCCGGAACCGGAAATATCCGCCCTCTCGAGCAAAATGGCGCCCTCCTATAATTCACTTCTGCTCAGGATGGTGGCGCCATGTAGTGCACGGTGGGATGTAAAATAATAAGACCTCACGGTCTCCTCCGCCGCGCAACATAATTTGGCAACACCTTACAAATACATTCCGAAACCAACACGCCCGAATATTTTAAAAAGGCTCCTCACGGTTGGGGCATGAGGTCTAAGAAGCGGAAGAGAGAAAGTACACGCCCCATTCCCGTAAGGATCGCCTAGCGTCTTCACTGTCCCTACGTGGCTCAGCGCGAACCCCGCCCTTTCCGCTTGGTGGCTTGGAGGGCAACGGAGAGGGAGCGTAATTTCGTGGGCGCAACTGTGAGTAACGGTGGGCAATGTGAGAAATACGGTATTAAATTTTAAAAATAAACTGTGCTCAGGTGAACTATTAAACCCTAACAGATTTCCTTGCGCGCGGGGGGGGGGCGGGCAACTCGTCCCTCAAGAGATTGATGCTCTGATGGTTTTGGTTGAGGAACTCCATGCCCGGAAAGACTTAGTCCACCCAGGACTAAGGCAGGAATGGGTCACGGAGCGGAAAACCGGGGATGAAGGGAAAATCAGTCTGTGGGCTGCTGGACAGTAGCCCGCTCCCGCCTAGGCAGAAACTGAAAGGCCCCAAGAGGAAGGACCTACGGGTTCTGACTTCTCGGTACTCGGGCCAAACCACTCACAGAAAGGTGAGGGGTTTGCGGGTCCAGGCGTGCTCAAGTATTTCATTCCTGTTTGTAACATGTATTAACTTTATTTTCTCATCTGTGAAATGAGATTGGGAATAATAGTACCTACCTCACATGGTGTGGAGAGTAAATGGGTTAAGATAGGTAAAACGCCCAGAAAAATGCCTGGCAGAGTAAATGCACGCAACTTAGTGAGCACCTCTTGGGTACCAGACCCTATTTTAGGTCTTGGGAATACAGCTGTGAACAAGATAAAACGTACCTGTTTCTTTGTTGTTTTTTGAGTTTACATCCGATGGCATGGGGAGACGAGAGCTCGAGGGGGAGATTTTAACAACGACAGGAAGATGTGGGAGAAAGCCCTGAGAATTTATGGGGGGGATAATGTTCCAATTGGAGGGAAGAGTCAGTGCAAAAGTACAGAGCTAGAGCGTTGGAGGCCGTGGGGGCCAAAACAATGAGATGGAGGTGGGGGGCAGTCGACAGAGGGCCTCGCAGTCTGGGGGAAGGACCTTGGAAAGCCGTGCTAGAACGCCTGCCTTTGGGGAAAAAGGCGAGGGGCAATGGCAAAGCTGCTGTGGGTTATGGCCACTCAAGTGTGCGAAGAAGGCCAGAATCCGTCCCTGAGAGCAGCTACTCTCCTGGTCCCTTGCAGACCCCTGCCTTCCTCTGCAGCCACGCTGGGCTCCTCCATAGCCTAACAACTATCCTTTAAGGCTTCCAGGCTTGTACATCACCTGACTCCATGGCGCCCCCAACTGGCTATCCTGTCGCTTTTCCAACACTGAACTCTACCCCCACCCACGTGTTTTGTTTTTCCTGTGGTCCTGGTAGACCCTTGCGTTTACTCACCCCAGTATCCAGCTCGCTGTGCACGACTCCCGCCATGCCTGCGCCCCACTGGGCGCTCAGCACAGCGGAGAGGTGAGCGATTCTTGGTCATCTCAGTGTGGAATGTGAGATGTGTTGCCCTCAGGAACCTGGCTCCTCCACCTCCTACCTCCACTCTCCAAAGACGCCATCACTCAATCACATTATTACATTTTTTTCCCCTCGAGAAACCTCATTCGGCTGTTTCTTGAACTTGCCCGGGGTGCCCCTGTGGAATCTGCATCCCTGAGGTAGGACACCAGGAGACTAGGTTTAAAAGGGGCCAGCCAGGCCCTTCATGCCAGCTCAAAGATGGGACCTTTCTGTAACACTAGGCTCTTTTCCAGAAGCCTCCCAGACAATCCCTGCCCTCCCGGGTTCCCCAGCCCACCTCTGCCCAGCCCCTCCCAAGTCCTCCTTGCCCTGCCTCTGGGCTGAGACCCTTGAAGGTGCCTTTCCCAACCCGCAAGCCTCTCTCCACACTTGTCTCTACTCTTGAGACAATTCTCGCAGTGCCGCCTCCTGTGGGGCCAAGGAGGGAATTCAAGGTTTTGCCCTGGAGCCCACCAGGACTAAGCCAGTGATGCCAGCGCAGGAGAGAGAGAAATGGGATGTAGTGGAATTTCCTGTCGACCAGAGACCCTGCAGGATTCAGGCTTTCCACTATAGAGTTTTCCTCCAACCACCACCTGGCCTATGCTTTCTTGGAGGGTAGGCCAGCAGGCCATAATGCCACTGAAAGACAATCTTTAGCCGAAGGAGGCCTTGCCCCAACCCTGGGGATGCTGGGGACCTCTGACAGTAGCTCCGGCGGGGGCGGGGGGCGGGGGGGGTGGAGCAGCCTTTCCTGCCCAGCCCCAGCTGCAGTTGAGCCCCATCCACGCCCGCTTCCCCCAAGGGCGTCTGTGGCTCCCTGCTGGGCATCCAGGTCCTCGCGTGGCCCGGTTAGGGTCCACCTGGTCTCCTCACTCCTCTCAAGTAGGAATCTGTAGGTTCACTCTCGGTTAGCAAAGGGAGCCTGGCGCCTTCCAGCAGAGTGATGTCCCTCCGCTGCTGGATAGTTTGAGAATCAGCTGTGCCTTTCACAACAAAGTCTACTACCTACCCCAGCCAGGTTGGGCCGGGCCTCCAGGCCTCTTCCTTCTCACCCACGGCATCTTTTCTCCAACCTCAGGGAGGTGGAAGCCTGCTCTCACCTGCCCTTTGGGGAAGATTCAGCTCTCCTCCAAGCCACCTTCCCACTTCTCCAGGCCGCCCACGCCCTATAGGCAGAACTGGTCCTGGCCCCGAGTTTAGTGTTGTCTCACCCACTTATCATCTGAGCCCCTGGGCTGCCCCATCTTTCCCGTCCCGACGCGCACCACCTCCATTCCACACAAGGTAAGAATCCCACGGAAGAAATTGGAGAGGCTCTTCTAAGGAAGTCTGTCTCACTATTCCTTTTCTGAAGGGAGCCCCCAGGACCCACACAGCTGGAAAGAGCCCCTTAGGCTTCTTGCCAGAGGCCCATGATCTCCAGGAGCAGAGGCCTCCATCCCCTCCTGCCAGCATTCAAGAGGTGAGAGAGGTCTTCCCTTGAATGCTGAGGTGAGGGCTTCTGTAGGTGCTGGGTAAGGGACTGAGGGAAAGGTGTGTGGCCAGGACCAGAGGGCCTGCTGACTGCCAGCCCTGGGCAGGCGGTTTCCCTTCATTTTACTGTCCTTCTGCGGATTCAGTGTGGTTGGCTCTGGCATGCCTCATACTCTGTTGCTGTGACTACATTGGCCCTCGCTTGCTCCTCCAACTCATCAGTTCTCTCCCACACAGAACACACATTGTTCTTCTGCCTGGAAGGCCCACCATGTCTAACCCCCCTTTTCTTAGTTAAATCTAAGCTTCCTTCAGGTCTCAGCTCCGGTTGCCACATCTGGGAAGCCCTCTGTAACCCTCAGATGTAGGTCAGGCTCCTTTTATTTCATGCTGTCATAGTGGTGGTGCAGTGTTTGTTGGGTCTCATTTAAATTCTGCCACCGTCTCCTCTGAGTGCCCTAAGGACAGGGACTAGGCTGTTTCTGCTCACATGTTGCATTCCCAGCACCTGGTAGAGGGTTTGGTATGAGGAAGATTCTAATCTTGGTGGCCAGCCTCACAGGCTGAGTAGTTAGGGGCAAGTAGTTAAAGGGAGGGCGCTCCGGGCAGAGGGATCAGCTTGGGGGACGAGGTATGCAAGTGGTTTGCATGCACAAGTTTGGGAGTGATGGTTTCAGGAAGGAAAGTAGAGTGAAACCCAAGGTGGGCAGGGAACCCTAGTGCTTTTGTCCTGAAACCCAGGACAGTCTCTTTAGGATTATCTCATCCCTCTCCTGCCTAGCCTTGATTTTACTGAAAGGCATCTGTAGTCACAGTGAAGGCTAGGTTGGAGGAGTAAGACTAGAAACAAGTCGAGTTCAGAAGCTGGACAGGAGGGTCTCCTAGAGGATCATGAGAGTCTTAACAAAGGAAAGGACAGAGGACTTAACCAAAGGCCTTACGAGTGAGGGGTTGACCATCTCCCAATCCATCTCTACCCTGCTTCCTTTACTCCAGGGTCTAGAGTCGGGTTCTGTATACAGAAGCTATTTAATGACTGAGGCCTAAAGAATTAAGTTCAAAAAGGCTGGAGACAAGGAAATGTGAGACTGTAATTATAGGTTCTGTTCCATTCTTCCTAGTGAGAGGTGGGGATGTGGCATTAAATCAATGCTGGGAACAGATCTTACAAAGAAATCACATGCCATTTTTTAATGTCTCTTGAAAAAGATTCCTTGTCCATCTTAGTCAGTAATCTGAGGTCTAACAGTCGCCCAGAAAGCTGCTAAGGCATTCTATTGGGTCTTCCCTGTGAGAGGGACTATGGGATTCCCCAGGGCCTGGGTGCTTTACCAGATGTGCAGAGTCAGAGGCTATGAAAGTGGGCATGATCTGGTCAGGTGGCTATATTCCAGGCAGGACTATAAGAAATGCCAGCAGAAGGCAAGCTTCTTGCCGTGTTAAAGGATTTAAAGCAGCATTAGGTGGTAGGGAGAAACAAAAGGTGACCCAAGGTGCCTGTTCTCAGCTTTTTTCCAGGAAGAGGATATCACATGAACCAGGGTTAGGAGATTATGTTGAAATGGAACGTTGAGGCTAGCTAGCTCACTACAAGATATGAGAGCTGAGGAGACAGCCCTCAGCTCTCATAACCCTTCCCTGCTCACACCTGGGTTAAACAGCCAAGAGCCTGCTGAGAAATTCGATCCTTTGCTACAGAGGGAGAGAAGGGATTTTATATGCCTAGGAAATGGTAGACAAAAAAGGGGGTGTGACCTCCAGGGATCCTCTTGCAGGCCACCTGGATCCCCATTTATCTCTGCAGGGGCCCTGCTAGATGCCAAGTGGAATTGTCGACCAGAAGGCTCTGACCAACTCTGGATCTGAATCCTTTAGGATGGGGGAAAAGGCAAGGAAGGCCTAAGCATGAACCTCAGTTAGTGAGACAGATATGGAGGAATGAACCTCCCTGTTCTTTAAGGCTATATCTAATTCAAATCCCTGAGGTATCCATTTCCCCCCCTTTTTGGAAGGAGGATAGTTGGGGAGAAGAGTAGCAGGTCTCCTAGTAACAGGAGCCTTGTGGCATCTCCTCCTGTACTTCCCACATGCACAGATGGGCTGTTTCCCCAAGCCCCAGATTCTTATACTATACCTCTGAGGACTCTGGTTTGTGGGCAAACACTATCATTAAAAGTTAAATTTATCATTACCTTTAGCTCTCACAGTCTCCTCTTCAGCCCTGTTATTCTTAGGACCTCTCACTTCATCTTCTCTCTTTAACACTGCCAGCACACACTGCTTTCCCTTCCAGGACTCCAAGACCTCCTCACCACTTTCTGTCAGGATCTAGTGTGAAAGGAGAAAGGGAAGAACCTACTTACCTGCTTTAATACTAGGTTCTGCTTCTCATCCCATTTTCAAAAAGTCAGGCACCAAATAAAACCTTGTTTATACTTACACTCCTCCTGTTTTGAGGTTCTAGCCCCAGCTCTTTTTGGGACGGGGGTAATGGGTTTTTTTAGCTGCTTTTCACTAGCGTTCTCCCGTCACGTCTCTTACATGTGATCCACATGGATCGCAACTGTAACCGGCTCAAGGCCATTTTGGTCAGATTTAAAAAAAAAAAAAAGCTGCCTTTTCTCCTTTTATACCTAAAAATATCACCTTACAGCCGTCTTTCTCCTGATCGAGAAAAGAAAGTTGTCTTACTTCTCCTTTTTCTTCTTCCCTTTGGACTTTACTACTCCTGAGGGTCCTAGGAAGGACCAGAATTCAACCTGCCTTTTTTGTATAGAACTGTACAGTTCAACATGATTTGACAGCCACTAGCCATATATGACTATTTAAAATTAATTAAAATTAAACACAATGAAAAATTTGGTTCCTGAGTTGCACTAGCCACGTTTCAAGAGCTCAAGTCATATGTAGCCAGTGGTACCTCTACTATATTGCATAGCACAGATTTAGAACACTTCCATCATTGCAGAAAGTCCTTTTAGAGCTGGTATAGAGGGCTAGTGTCCCTGTCTCCCCCTTTTTGTAATCCTATTTTATCAGTCAATAAATATTTGTGATAACTTCACTGTTACAGGATAGCTTTCAAAGGTGGTCAGGGATCAGGGGTGGGAAACAGCATAGAATCTCTTGGTCCTATAAAGGTTTCAGAAGGCATGGCATAGGGGCCAGAGGTTGATGGCCAATCTAAGGAGGAGCCTTAGATTTTAAGGAAGTGCTTTAAGGGCTGATGTTATATAATATGTACCAGCCCAGGGCTTCTCCCACTCTGACAGGAACAGAGAGGCTCTGGTCGTACCTATAAGTTCTGAATAATACTTAAAAAAACAAAATAAACAATTGCCCTATGGCCCTGCTGAAACTAAGGAATAGCTGAAGTGATTGCCTTTTCTTACTAATTGTTTCTAGATTTTAATCTCATATACTGCTTTATCTGTTTTAGTCCTTGATGGCAGTGATGTAGGCAGCTCTAATGTTTACAGAAGGCCTGTTGACCCTGCCACCTGTATGCCAAGAGCTGGGAGAAGTGGGGGTCATATCAATTAATCCACTGATGCTAAGGCTACATTTAATAAAATTCCAGATAGGTGAGGCTGTTCTTCCACTGAACACTTTTGAACACCTGTGCTAGGCACTGGCTATAGGGCCTAAGTGAAGCTAGTAATGGCACGTCTGTAGATACGACCACTTTTCCCTGAGACTAGACAAGTGGTTCTCAACCAGGGATGCTTTTGCACCACCCCTCCCCAAGACATCTGGCAAGGTCTGGAGACATTTGTGGTTGTCACAATGGTGAAGGAGTGCTACATACATCTAGTGGGTAGAGTCCATGGATGCTACTAAGCATTCTTGAATGCACAGGACATCCCCCACACCCCAAAGCAAAGAACTATCTCACTCAAAATGTCAAGAGTGCTGAGGTTGAGAAACCCTGGTCTAGACCACAACATGGATCAGTTCTTCGTGCCAAGACTAATCATGCGGTCCAGGGTCAGAAGGATAGTAAGTAAGGCTAACAAGTGTCTGATAAATTGGGAAAGAAAAAAATTAGGAGTCAGTGCAACAGTGACCTCCATAAAGCTGAAGGGCAGGTATAACTGGAGTGTGTTTAACTGCACTAGAATGCTAAGAGCTACGGTCATGGTGCAATTGGAGTTCAGGATTTCAGATGTGTAGCAAGTCTGTGTGAAGATGAGGTCCAGGGTACAGCCACAGGAGTAGAGAGGAGCAAGTTTAAACAGTCTGACTTGTGATACAGCAGTCAACAGCTGAACCTAGTAGGGAAGACATTTCAAACACATGAGCGTCTGGTGCATATAGATATCAGTTTTTCTCAATGTTTTTGTAACCCACACCTTTACCTTCCATATACCTTAACATCTCACATTCTGTCTCCTTCAGTGTTATTTAAAATTTCAAAATTAAGTTTCATGATTAAAATTAATCAAAGCAATGGTAATTTTGGAAGGCAAAAATTTATTCAGATGATGTAATAACCATGTCACTATTAAGCCTTAACTTTTCTTTCCTGGATGGTGTAGAAGATGCAACAAAACACAAGCCGCTTTGACAGCGCTCTTGCAGTGTTTTCTCCCACAGTTAGTTATACCAAAAAAAAAAAAGCTTTTAAGATATAAGGAGAAAATGGAATAACGAATGGATTAAAGTCTGAAAGTTTCTAGTCAAAACAATCAGACTTTGAGTTCCACAAACTCCTTAAGTTTTTCCAGTGAGGATTGAACATCAGCGTGAAACATTCTTCCCAAAAGCTACCGCAGGTAGGTTTCAAGAGCAAGGTCAAGAACACATCACCCAAAATAGTTTTAGATTCCCTTCCTTCCTTCCTTTTCCTTCCTTCCTTCTCTCTTTCTTCCTTTCCTGGAAATAACATTCATGTATCCCATTCTCTAAAGATTGGCCAAGAAAATTAAGACATTTTTAGCATGAGTTTGCTATCTGTAGCTAGATTTTTGGCAAGTACTTAAAGTATTTCATAATGAGCAGTGATGTTGGTGTTTGCCCCTTGACATTTCAGGATCAATGTATTTTAAGCTTCAATGTGTTAAATTATGCTTGAAGTTTTAATTTTTGAAGTTTTAAAGTACAGATTCTTTATCACTAGTGTCCCAAAATCAGTTCTGTCCATAAATTCAGCTGAACTAAGTTCTCTGACAACCAAGGAACCTCAGTATATGACAGAAAACACTCTCAACAGCATTCAGATCTTTGAAAACCAAGGCAAACTGGGATCAAATGTACTATTTTTCACAACAGTTATGCTGACAGCAAGGCTTAAGATTTCCAGTAGATAATGGGCAGACTGATGGAAGTCGATGCTTGGTGGTGACTGCTGCAGTACATTTTTCTTTTTTAAAATAAATTTATTTATTTATTTATTTTTGGCTGTGTTGGGTCTTTGTTGCTGTGCCCAGGCCTTCTCTAGTTGCGGTGAGCAGGGGCTACTCTTCTTCATTGCGGTGTGCAGGCTTCCCACTGCGGTGGCTTCTCTTGTTGCGGAGCACAGGCTCTAGGCGTGCAGGCTTCAGTAGCTGTGGCACACAGGCTCAGTAGTTGTGGCTCATGGGCTCTAGAGCACAGGCTCAGTAGTTGTGGCGCACGGGCTTAGTTGCTCCGCGGCACGTGGGATCTTCCCAGACCAGGGCTCGAACCCATGTCCCCTGCATTGGCAGGCGGATTCTTAACTACTGCGCCACCAGGGAAGCCCTGCAGTACATCTTGAATGCCAGTTTTCTTGAATTTTTGACAAAGACCCATATCTAAAACATGCCATTGCTGTAGCACCACCAACATACACTCCTATAATTTTTTTCTTCCAACTAAGTTCATTTCATACAACTTCAAAAATATTGTCTTTAGTGCTCGCTTAGTGAAAAAAGCACATCCACAGTTTTTAAAGCCTTATTCTTAACATAAGCAAAGCACAATTTTCTTCATCAGTAGATTAATCTCAACTAATAGCAAAGAAGGATGAACTGTTTTTTTTAAAACCTGAGGTTTGATATGCTCAGTCAATGAATTCAGAGTTCAGACACAGAAGTCGATGAAGAAATTCTGGAATTCCTCAATTTCCTCTCAAATTTGTGGCAGCATTCGGAATGCACGGTTTCACAAGTTTCTCCATTTTTTTCTCCTTTGCAATTAAAAGGGCTATTTAATAGTAAGCTTTCATTGCCTTTGAAGATTCCTGTTAATATTCCAATACTGTCCAATCTTAAAACTGCAGAGAATTGTGCTTTGCAGAATACTGTTTTTAGTGGTATAACTTTAACAGTGTTTGGCATGTGTCACTGCCCAACATTTCAGATAACCTAGCTGAAGAAGTTGACCCTATCTTCTGCATCATACATGAATCCATACTTGATAAAAGTCTCAAAAAATTTTTGGCTGCCATCTTTAGCTACCTCAAAGGAGAAAACAGAAAAACAAGGAGTACTGATGATGGAAGCATCTGGTCCCTCTTGCAGAGCGATGAATGATTTTATCAGCGGCAGCTGGGTGGCAGGGCAATACAGGCATCCACTTATGCCTGAGCCTCAACAAGTGAAATCTTTGTTCATTTGCTTTTTATACACCTGTCTGCCGCCTAAAACCTGACACCGTTTAATGGTGCCCTTGGTCAATCTAAATGATCTTATTTTCATAATCCTCTGATTCTAGCTTGAAGAGTCAAGATGAACTCTAACTCATGGGATGGACAAAATGGAAGATGTAAATAAGTAAACTTTTCAGAGCTAAAAAGCCTCTTCTTATACAAAATTAAACTTTAAGGAATAGCAGTATAAATGGCACCATATCCACAACAAACATCTCTGGGTATCCAACTAATTATACACCTCATTAACAATAGGCCTTACTCTGAATGATTCATGCTCCATCTTTGTATTCCCACCAACCAAGGAGTTCTTTCCAATTTATTTCTTATATTATGAAAAATTAAATCTTTTTTTCTTTTTAACATTATAATACTAAATATGATTTTATAAATGATAACTCTCCCCATACCCTGCAATGCTGATACAATGTGTGAAGGGAGGGGGAGAGAATGCCTTTCTTTTCTATTCCTGAAAATCACTGACCTATTCCTTGAGTCTATGAGTAACAACTCCCGACTTATAGCCCCTAAAGCTAAAAAAGCTTGATCACCTCCAAAGTAAGATTAAAATTTTGTTGAATTAGTAGCCGACAAGAGAGAATTTAACGTAACCAGAACTGTGTGGTGGCTAATGTATAGCATATTAAATAAACCATTATATAAAAATAGTTCCATATAATGTTAACTATTATTGTGAGAGTTTTGTATACTACGATTCTAAATCATGCTACTGTAAGGTGCATGTTTACCAATGAAAGGAAGTGACAAAACTATAAACTGTATAAAGAATGAAAGAATATGTCAGTTAATATCAGTTTACACATAGCCTACATAATTTTTACGCCTTCAGTGTAACTCCTATGTTTGGTAACTCCATCAACCTAAGTTCTGGTATATGTTTGAAAATAAAAGTTTTATTTATTTTTTAAATATTACATATTTTGAAAGGGATTATCTCCAATTTGTTTAACTTGGTTTTACTGTTTATACTTACTAAGGTGCTTTATAAATAACTTCTGAGGTTTCAAATGAGAGTCAGCTGGCCTCCCCAGATGAAAAGACCACCTCTTTTCTCTTGTCTAAATTGGCTTTCAATTAAAATTTTGGTTTCAAAATCCTTTCTAGAAAATCCTAGCAGAGGAATGAAAGGTTACCTCCTCTCCTCAGCTTCAATGTACCAAAACCCAGAAATATAGGACATAGTTTCTTCTATAAGCAAACTTAATTATTACCCTGGGGGGAAAGCATGGTAGTAGGGTTTAGCCTTAAATCATATTAATATGATGGAATTAGCAGTGGTTTGTAGTGAAGATTTGTGTCTTAACTGTGCACTTGCCAATAGTTACTGTGAAACGGGGGGGGGGGGTGATGATATTATCTAATATATAATGCCTGTAGGGCAGTGTTCTGTTTGTGTTTTGAAACCAAGTATACACCTGTGTACATATAATTTAAAAGTTTCATAAAACAATACTTACTTACCCTTACTGTGCTCCCATGCACTCTGATATTTTCTGTTTCATTTAAAAATAATGCTGGGCATAATCCATTTATTTTAAGACCCACTAATTGGTCAAAATCTATGGTTTGAAAACCACTGCTGTAGAAGAACATGAGGAAATACATTTTATAAACTGTAAAGCACTACTAAGACGTGAGCAGCTGCTATTGATTATAAGACTTTTATGGACTTGAAGACAACCTCTCCCTCCTTGGGTACTGCTAGGAGTCACATCCATCTAGGCTTTTTGACAGTATTCATGCTGTCATTGAGACAATTTTCTAATACTCAGATCAGGCCTAGAAAGCAAGGTATTAACCAAATCAGAACCCAAAGAAATGAAAGGAAACTAGAGGAAAGTCAAACTAAAGAAACATCTGTTTAGCGCTTTATGGTTTATAAAATACTTTCACATATATGATCTCTTTTAATCTTAACAAGCCTAGGGGAAAAGTAAAGCTAAGAGGTTGAGACTTGCCCAAGATTAGACAGTAAATTGCAGAGCCAGGTCATCTGATCCTAAATCCTTAACTTCTTCCACTCTGATAAAATACCAGGTAAGGAAAGTGATCAGGCCAAGAGGTTTATTCTGATCCATCAAAGATGTTTATGCCCTCTGCCTTTCTCTACAGGGAAAATGGGCCCTACTGAAGGTGGGAAAGTGACCGCAGACTCTGGGAGGGTGGGTGTGTCCAGTTGCTCTTATTAGTCCAGGAATCACACCTGGCTTTTTGGTCTAACCAGTATTAGTCCTCTGTTTTGACACTGCTTGTGCTGACGTCCTGAATGTCTGTTATCTACAAGTACTGTGGCTTTCCATTCCTATGTATTAAGGATCCCCGAGTCTTGGTCAGGTATAGACTCAGGACTCACATCAGAGGGAAATTAAGTACTGGGGGTGGGGGGGGGGGTCTGTCACTTATACCCCCTTATACTTCGGTAGATTGAAAGGGAGTAACAACAGTGGTCAGCTCCCAGTTACTGTCTTTTGTCTTTACTCAGTTTCCTCTGGGGAAGCCAGTCAGCCTCAGCCAATGTCTCCTTCCTCCACATATGCCCATCTCTCTCCACCCTGTGCCCCATCCCTCACAGAAGAAGAGGCTCAGCTACCAAGTCCCCAGCTCCCCTGGTTTCTCCTCCACTCCCTTCAAATCCCCACATTCCCTCATGCCGCTCACCTTGTACTCCTGCACCACTTCCTCCACTGGCACCACGCTGTGCTGTTTGTGGCTCCTGGATTCTCGACACACCACGCAGATAGCCTCGTTGTCCACCTCACAGAATAGTTTCAGAGCTTCTTGGTGTTTGGAGCAGATGCCCTGATGATTCCCCTGGCTCCCTCGATTACGAGTGGGGCACATCTGGCGAATTATCTGGACCCTGTTGGCAAGCTGCAAGTTGAGACGAAAGCTGCGACTCGTAAAGCTCTTTTGGCATTGGGGGCAGGTGAACTGCCGTGGAGGGGCCGGGGGAGGAGGCCGGTGAGTGTCAGGATACAGCTCTGGGGCGTCCTCATCGTATTCTTCCAATATCTCCTCCTCTTCTTCTGGGTAGACGTCAGCTCTCAGGTCATGTCTCACGCCTCCCAGGTAATAGTCTGTATCCTCCTCTTCTTCCTCCTGGTCCCACACATAATCCACGTTGTCCCAATCCCTTACGCCACCGTCACCGTCCCAGAGTTCATCATCCTCTTGGTCCTGGAACAACTCCTCGTCAGCATTCCCCTGGTATAAAACCTCTCGAATGGAGTTGCCCCATCCACCGATGGCCCCCACCGCCTCGTCGTCCTCCTCCCATTCATCTTCCTCTTCGTCCCTGACTTCCTCATCATCTTCCTTGCCCCACAGCTGCGTCACACACCCTCGGCAGAAGTTATGCCCGCAGCCGATGGACACGGGATCCTTGAAGTAATCCAGGCAGATGGCGCACACCGCTTCCTCCTGAAGTGTCTGCAAAGCGTTGGGAGCAGCGGCATAGCCAGCCATCTTAACGCGCTGCCGGTTGGTATGGATGCGTCAGCTCACAGCTGAGAAGCGGGGGACACACCTGCAGGCCTGCCTCCAAGCTACGCTGGTGATCCAAAGCTGTCCTCAACCCTGCTCTGCCTACTCGGGCCCTCAGAGAAGCCTTGCTCCCCTCTCTCAGACTCTCCCCAGCTTTAAGTGCGAAAGCCCCAGGCCCGAACTCACAGCTGCCCTCGGAAGGCAGTGGGGGCGGAACCAGGCTGCGGCCCCCACTTCCCTTCGAAACTGAGCGTGCAAACTCAGCTCTCTCCACGTTTCTCGCCTCCCTCCCGGTTTGCCTGACCCGGCGGCGTCCACCTCAGGCGTCCACCTCAGAAGCTGGCGCTCCTCACCCCGCCCTCCCGGTTTGCCTGACCCGGCGGCGTCCACCTCAGGCGTCCACCTCAGAAGCCGGCACTCCTCACCCCGCCCTCCCGGTTTGCCTGACCCGGCGGCGTCCACCTCAGGCGTCCACCTCAGAAGCCGGCACTCCTCACCCCGCCAGAGGTGACCGAAAATGACGTAGGCGCGTTAACCCACACTCGAGAGGGGGCGGACTGGGCGGATGGAGGGCCACCTCTCTATGGTTTCCCCCGGCGACGCGCCCCCGGAAACCCCTGCAGCCCATCCAGCCGCCTCAGACAGGAAAGACGGCCTGGTCAGAATGGGTGGAGGCGGCGAGAGAATCAGTTTAAGCCACTGAGCGCTCTAATCAGCCAGACGCAGAGGGTCCAACAGCCGCTCAGGAAACCCCGTCCCCAGATGGACCCAAAAGGGTGGGGACTGCGGCGGCCGACCTCTGGTGCTCTCGTGCACTTCCGGCCCCTCTACCCAGAGGCCTTTGTGGTAGGGAGGATTCTATCTTCACTGCTGCAGCGCTCGAGGGCGTGGTCTGTAGCAACCTGGTGGGATCGAGCTCGCTGCGCAGTTGGGTGGCGGTGAGATCAAAGAATCTCGTGTGAAGACTTGGGTGCTTCCAACATTCCTCAGACCAATTCACCCCTTTCTTGCTGCCTGCCCTCAGCAGGCACCAACTTTGCCTGTGGATCTTTTTACCTCCATCTATAATCCTTCCATTCACCATCCATGCATGCATCCACCCGCCGAAATAACCATTCATTTTTCATCCATCCCTCTATCTCTCCATCCATCCATCATATGCATGCATAACCCATCCATCCATTTATCCATCCACTTTCATCTATCCACGTTATAGGAACAAAAAAATAAGTAAGGCATGATTGTTCCTTCAAGGAGTATAGAGTTATAGGCGAGCGGTCGTCCTTCACCGAAGGTTCACAAGGTTTATTTTTTTCTTTTTTTAACTTGACCCTCAGTAAGAAGTACATTGCACATATTGATCCAATACAGGCTTGCACATATATGACAGAAACAAAATTGGGGGAAATTGTTCGTTTCCTTAGGGCGTTCAAGTCACTCTGGTATGTTCTGTTTTACTTCAATAAGATGCTGTTCAACACCCATTGGAGTGATTGCACCCCTCAATAATTGGTCACTTTGGTTTGAGGAACTCCACCTGCCCTAATGGAAACTTCAGCGAGCCCTGGATCCCTTCCTTTCCCTCTCTGGGCCCAAGCTTGGACTCTAAGTCCCAGAGAGCAAGAATGGTAAACGTGCTATTCAACATTGTACACATAGCTCCTCTGTCATAGTGCTGAACATATAGCGAGTACTCCCTACATATCTGCTGAGTAAATAAATGAAACCCAACAAATTGCTACCATCAAGTCCTGCTGGTTTTTATCTCCTCAAATCTAGGTCTTCTCTATCTCTGTTCCTTCCAGCCTACATCTGACCCCATCAGCTTCCAAATGGACAAGAAGTTTCCTGAAGGGTCACTTGGCCTCATTTAAGTCCATCTTTCAGCCACCAGTACCATTCACCTGAAATGAAAGTCTGACACACTCAAGCCAAGCTGTTGCCTCTATGTCTTTGGGCATGTTGTTCACTCACCTAGAAGGCTCTCACCTCACTGCTTCACTTGGATATAATCCCTAATTAACCTTCAGGTCTCTGCCCAGGCATAATCTCCTGAAGGAGACTCTTCCCTGAGGCTGGCACCAGGCTGTGTTCAGACCCCAACTCTGTCACTCTCTGTATGACCTTGGATTAGTTTCTTAACATCCCTGTGCTGCAGTTTCCCCATCTGCAACATAAAGATGATAAGTAGCACACACGTCATGGGTTGTTGTGAAGTTGGATTAATTGTAAAATGGTTTGAACAGTGCCCACTGGAGTTATCTTTTTATCCTGCCACTATATTCCTTTCCTGTAGTAGATAAGCCTTAGAAGAAACTCTCCCTTATCTCCTATTCTCTCCCACTTTGAGTAGGGTCAAGTGATTTGAACGCTGAGGGGAAAAATAATATGCCATGTATCATCCTAGGTTTTTTTTTTTTCTGGCCACAGTGCTCGGGATCTTAGTTCCCTAGACAGGGATCGAACCCGTGCCCTCTGTAGTAGAAGCTCAGAGTCCTAACCACTGGACCACCAGGGAATTCCCTGTCATGCGAGTGGTTCTGAGAGCCTTTTGTCTGGAGAGGGAGGGAGTTGAAACCCAGGTCTGACCTGCCTAAGGTGGGACACCTATTGGTGGTGTTTTTGTTAGAAAACTAGCAAGTAAACTCCCATATACAATCTGGGAACCATCCTGGAGGTCATGACTGACCCTGAGAAGCCACGGGGAAAATATGAGCAATGAGAACTGGAACTGAGTTTCAAGGCTGGAATACTTCCCCATCTCTGAATGCAAGTTCTCCCCTGCACGTGGAAGCGGGTGGGCAAAGAGCTGGGGAGCAGACCAAGGGAAGAGGGGGCTGCTTATAAAAGCAAGTTCCTGCTTGCCCCAGGGAGCAGAGCCCAGGTGGGAAGGAGAGCTGGAGAAAGAGCAAGGGGGAATGAGGGGAAGAAGATGGTGGGAGAAGGCTTGTGGGATCATCCTGAAGGAACTGTTGAGACTTAAAAGGAACACAGAGTGGACACCCACTATCAAGAACACCTAGGTGGGGGCTTCCCTGGTGGCGCAGTGGTTGAGAGTCTGCCTGCCAATGCAGGGGACACGGGTTCGGGCCCTGGTCTGGGGGGATCCCACATGCCGCGGAGCAACTAAGCCCATGAGCCACAAGCACTGAGGCTGCGCGTCTGGAGCTTGTGCTCCGCAGCAGGAGAGGCCGCGACAGTGAGAGGCCCACACACCGTGATGAGGAGTGGCCCCCGCTCGCCGCAACTAGAGAAAGCCCTCGCACAGAAACGAAGACCCAACACAGCCAAAAATAAATAAAATTAAATTTAAAAATAAAAGAATACCTAGGTGAATAAAGACCTGTAAAGTTCAATACCTCTTTTATCTTCTTTTTCCTCTGAATTACGTCTCCTCAAATCCAAGTGGCAGCTGGGAGAGGGGCTGTTTAGATTCCCTCAGGTTGTGAGGCTTAGCTGTTATTTATCAGGGTATACGGGAGGCTTGGTTTTAAGCCCTCTTGCAAATTCCACATCCCCAGCAACCAGGCACACTCTTCTATTCATAGGAAGACTGCTAGCCTTCTCCTGAACTCAGCTGGGAGCTGGGGGTTGTTGGAGTAGGCCATTTGGCACACACAGGGCCTCAGGTGCCATTGTCCCAGGGGCACTGGGAAAACAGCTGCAGCTGAGGGCACTCAGGAACAAGGGCTCAGCAACGGTGGTGGCTGCCAGTGCATTTTTCTCAGGACTCTGATTTCAGAAAATTTATCCATGGAAACTTACATCAGCCTTTTAAGGCTGAAGAACCCCACACAACTGCAGATGATTAAATTCCAGTTTATGGTGAGGAGGCAGGTACTTGTCACACAGACACTGGGGACCACTTATCAGAGGTAACAGAGAGGCAGTCCAGCACGGGCTTGGTCACACAGGGGTTGGCAAATCTGGCCCTCAGTTTCTTTTTTTTTTTTATTTTTTATTTTTAATTTATTTTTATGTATTTATTTATTTATGGCTGTGTTGGGTCTTCGTTTCTGTGCGAGGACTTTCTGTAGTTGCGGCAAGCGGGGGCCACTCTTCATCGCGGTGTTGTGGGCCTCTCACTGTCGAGGCCTCTCTTGTTGCGGAGCACAGGCTCCAGACGCGCAGGCTCAGTAATTGTGGCTCACGGGCCTAGTTGCTCCGTGGCATGTGGGATCTTCCCAGACCAGGGCTCAAACCCGTGTCCCCTGCATTGACAGGCAGACTCTCAACCACTGCGCCACCAGGGAAGCCCCCTCAGTTTCTTTTTGTAAGGCCCAAGAGCAAGGAACAACTTTTAAAGTTTAAAGGGGTTGTAAAAAAAGAAAACAAAGGTGAATATTAGGACAGAGACTGTATGTGGCCACAAAAGTGCAAAATATCTACTATCTGACACTTTACAGGAAAAGTTTACTGACGCCTGTGCTAGGAGGCTGGAATGGAGGACCTCCAGAATGCCTTCTGATGTTACAATTCTGGCTTGTTTCTCCCCTCTGGGTTCAAGACTCAGGCTCGTCCCCAATAACCTAGCACTCTCTCCTTCCCGTCAGATTCCAGAGGTCCTGGCTGGACAGAGTGAGTATGACCAGTGGGTCAGCCTTGCTTTTCCTTAACTCAGGCCCAGCTTCTCCACTGCCCCTGCTGCAGTGCAGATAGCTCTGGCTTCCTGGGTCTCTTCCCTGTCCTGGCTCTGTCACTGTGGAGCAAAGGTGCCTGGAGGGGCTAGGAAGTTAGAGGAGAAAAAAAAGACCAGCCCAGGGCTGGGCCTTTCAGTTGGCCTTTGTCGTATGTTCCCATCTGGCCAGGCCCTGGCTGCCTGGATATGTCCTGCATTATTCATCATGGTACTCAGGGCAGGGATGGCCAGGTCTCCATTATTATTCATTAATGAATTCCTGCATTCATTTGACACATAATCATAAAGCACCAGGCCACACTGAGCAGCCAGAGATTCTGCTCTGAATGTAGTGGCCCCTGAAAAGTTGTGGTTTGGGACAGGACTCCTGAGTGAGTGGTCAGCATGTGAGATTTGTGCAAAGGGGGGTGTGGAGGATATCAGGGTGGCCTGAGGCCTTGAAGTCTGGACTCTACCCACAGGGTGAGCGAGGGGTGGGTCTTCGGGTGGAGATCCCACAATTCTGAGCCACAGCCAGCCCGGTCTGGCTGACAGAGGGAAGCAGTTCCCAGGAGAGGTCTGTGGCAGTGCCCTCAGGACACAAAAGTCAGTGCCCTGCTGGGTAGGAAGGCTGTTGCCTCAGGTCTCTGAGGGAAGAGCCCTTGCAAAGCTGCCATCCCACCCCTGCCAGATTCGCATGCCCCTTCTCTGCTTCCAAGGGCACTCAGAGCCCTCCTTACTTGCCTTCCTCTCTCTGTCTACTCCTGAGACTGTGGTAGCTGTTGGGGCCACTGAGGGGAACACTCAGGGCTAAGATGAACTCCCTCTGCGGTTGCCTTCTGTCCCCTCACAAGCTTCTCACCTGGTAGGGGTGGCTGAGGAAGGAACCCAGGAGAGAGGCAGGCATCCGGGCTGGTCCAGTTGGGCCCATAGCCCCGGACTTTGGTTGAAACCACTGACAAGCTGCTACTAAGCAGGGAAACAAAAATGAGGGTGGAGTAAAGCCTGGGTTAGGGGAAACTGCCATGCTTTCTGGGCCTGTTCATCCCTCTGTGGAATCAGACTCAGGACCCCTAGGTTCACCTCCTACCTGATTGGCGGGTGCTAGTTGAATCATCTTCCTTTGCTTCAGTTTTTGCAGGTGCACCAGACTTAGACCAATCTGTGTTGGGGAGGGGGTGGGAGGTAAGAGAGAGACACACTTGAGAGAGCTCACAGCCTGGGCAGGAAAGACTCTAATGTGAGAGGCCTCAAGACCTCAGCAGAGGGAAGTCGCATGATGGGGTGGGGTGGTTAGTGAGAGTGTCAAATTATCAGGGGCTCCTAGAGATGCTTTAGGATCCCTTTAGGTCTGAAATGTATTATTTTATTTTTTATTTTTATATATTTTTCTGTTTTTTTTTTTCCCTAAAATGTATTTTATGGTTCCATGGGCAAAACACTGAACTAGCCTCTAAGGGAAATATGATTAAAACAAAATAAAGTTGAAGTTGCCCAGTTGCCAAGGATCTCATCATCCAGTTATGGAGCAGACACTTCCTGAACGTCAGGACGGTGGTGCCATTGGCAGCATAAAGGCTGGTAGGTCCTGCCTGGGGTGCGAAGTTGGGGTGAGGGCTGCTTCAGCAGGGAAGTGTTACTAGGACTCAGGAAGAGGGAGGAAGGGCCCCCAGGCCAGGGTAGGCGTAGCGGCTGTCTCTTCACCTCAGGCACTTCCGTCTACCAGTGCCCTGGTCCTGGAGCTCCAGGTTTTCTTGCAGATGTCGTGTTCTGGTGAGAAGGTGGGAGGCCGAGTGGACAGAGGGTGAGGAAAGCCAGCAGGAAAAGGCTGTGAGGTGCAAAAACTGGGGTTTGCTGATGGATATCCAGGACAGATATTGACTGCTCGGCCTTTGCCCTCTGGCAGTTTCTAAACCAAGTAGCCAATGAGGCTAATGGAAGAGCGAAATGACTGTAGCCTTTGGGTGGCAGGTGCCTGGGGCCCTGCTACTGTCCTGTAGGGGCTGTTATGGGACTGTTCCAGTCCATGGCCTCTCTGCCCCTTTTCCTCATCTGGAGGGATGGTCCTATAATCCCGCGGCCCCAGAGGTATTCAGGGTCCTAGACGCAGAGAAGCACAGAACTGGACAGGAACTTCCGGCCCATTCTGCCCAGGGCTTGCACTTATAGAAGCCGGACCCTCTATCTAAGGCTCCCTGAATATTCAATGCCTTTGCATCAAAGAAGCCATGCAAATTGCCAGTCTAAGGTCTACACTTGGCTGGGCAGGACCAAAGCTGAGGAGGTGGGTCTGGGAGGTGTGTAGAGGAGCCTGAAGCCTTGGCGGTATGTGTGCGGTACAGAAAGGTGACACAGCTGTACCAATTCAAAGAGAGAATGACTGGCCAGAAGCCTCCTCCAATCTGCTTCTCCCCAAACACACTCTGTCTCTACCCCTTCCCCAGGGAAGAATGTTTCACTTCTGCTCAGGAGGACCTAAGTGCACCCAGGGCTGAGGGAGCCTTGCGGGTCCACCTGGGCACTTGTGCCTCCTATCGGTGGGGGCCAGACCTGCCCTGTTTCCTAACTTGTCTCACCATACAGTCAGACAACTGTAAAAATAAAACATGTTTATTGCCGCAAAACCTTATTAATACAGGTCCAGAATCTCTTACCCGAAACCCTTAGGGCCAGATGTATTTCAGAATTTAGAATTCTTTGGGCTCTAGAAAGCTACCCAGGTATGGATGCTGAATATTACATAATACTACCAGAGGGGTCTGGGGTGACACCCCATAATCCCCCAGATCAACATTTCTGTGGAAAATTGTGAAAAGGCGCACTAGAGGAATAAATGAAGAGCATGAATAACACTTTTTTTTTTTTTGCCACACCACACAATATGTGGGATCTTAGTTCCCCGACCAGGGATCCAACCCACGCCCCCTGCAGTGGAAGCACAGAACCTCACTTCACTTTAGGGTTTTTTGTTTGTTTGTTTTTCCTCCCACCTCTCTCCCAGGTCAGTTTTTTTTTTTAGTTTTAGTTTAATATTTATTTATTTATTTTTGGCTGTGTTGGGTCTTAGTTGCGGCACATGGGATCTTTCCTCATGGCGCACAGGCTTCTCTCTAGTTGTGGTGCACAGGTTCCAGAGCAAGCAGACTCAGTAGTTGTGGTGCACAGGCTCTCTAGTTGTGGCACACGGTCTCAGTAGTTGCGGCTCATGGGCTTAGTTGCCCCGCGGCATGTGGGATCTTAGTTCCCCGACCAGGGATCGAGCCTATGTCCCCTGCATTGGAAGGCGGATTCTTAACCACTGGACCACCAGGGAAGTCCCCCAGGTCAGGTTATGATGACAAAGTTAGGAAGGAACTTCTGGCTTTTGGAAGTTTTTTTGGATTTCAGAATTGCAGATAAGGGATTGCAGACCTGTACTTGCTTGCCTATTTACAGAACAGCACAGTTGTCACTGAGACTTTTGGTGCAGTGGCCAGACTACCAGGCCTCACATCCCAGCTCTGGCATGAACCAGCTGTGGGACCCTGGGCCTCAGTTTCCTTACCTGTAGCACAGGAGTATTAATTCTCCCGCACAGGTGTGCTTTGAGGATTAAACAGCTTAGTATACAGTAAAGTGCTTAGAACCCTGCTTAGTATGTGGTTTGCTCAGCATATACGGAACATGACAACATCACTGAGAAAGACAGACATTTAAGACACGTCTTCAGGACAATCTGATAATTACAAGCTCACTGCTGAGGTCCTGCAAGCCACCAGGGCAGGCTGAATCTTTTTCTAGTATTACAGTCGTTCACATCCTCAGGCTCGGAGCCTCCCAGGGCTGCAGACACGGAGGTTTCAAAAGTCCCCACAGGAGTCTCTGTCACACCTTGGGGTCAGCTGAAGGGGAGGCAGAGGGTGCCCTGGGAGGGGTCTGGCCTTGTGTCCTTTATGACAGTGGAGCGCTCCCTCTCCCTGCCAGGGCTCTGGAGTCCCAGCCCCTTAGCACATCAAATGGCCGTGAGACTGGATTCTTGTTCACAGAGGAGACATGGGGTTTCTGCTCCACTGAAAATGCAGAGGTGAGGCTGGGCCTTCTCCAGACATATCCTTCACAAGCATTTCCACAGGACACAGCGAAAAGGGGTCTTTCCCTTATTGTAAAAGTAACACGTGCTTATTGCAAAAATTCAAATCATTCAAAAGGACAGGAAATAATGGAAAATATGGCCTGTGTTGTTTCTCATCCTCCAGCTGCCTGGGACCAACGAACAGGCCCCCAGGCACCTGTCTCTCTGAGCTTCTCCTCATATACGCAAGGACACCCACTCACCACACCTACACTCACCCTCACATACACCCTATATCCTCTCACCCTCACACATACACACCCACACACCCTCACATACACATGTTCCCACCCTTGCCGCCTCCCCTACACCCTCACAGCCCCAACACTCTAATCTTTACAAAAGGGGATCAGACATACATAAAAGAACACACTTATAAATGAGGCAGGCATTCAGCCATTTCTTCCTGATGCTAGCAGGTGCATGAAGGATGCTGCCCCTGTAACTCTTTGACTATTGTTCTGGTTCTTCCCTGACTGCCCAGACCCTTGGTTTTCACGTTGGGGAAGTGGGAATGAGAATAACATAGCCAAACTCACAGGGGGCCTGAGAGGCTCAAGTGGGATTTACACTTAACATGAAATCATTTTGCAACTTGTCAAGTGTAAAACAATCTGAGGAATTACTACTGCCCTCCTCCCCATCCCCGAAACAGGAAATAATTAGACTTTTAAAAGGACTTCAGGAAGATGGCAAAAGCTGTCTTAGTGGCACAGACCGCTTGTAACAAGGCTGATAGGGGTGAGGACGCCTCAGTGTTGGGGCGGGGTGGGCCCTTCACAGTCAGATTTCACACCAGCCAGCCAGCGCAGGGGGCCTTCAGGTCCCCAAATAACCCACAAAACACCTCCTTGATCTGTGACGGTGACCTTCTGTCAGCAGATGAGTTGAGTAGCCCCTGCTCTTGCTGGGCTTTGGGAATTATGGGGGTCCTCTCCACCTGCAGGGAGAAAGGAGGGAGGTGACCCCAGCCCTCCCCCAAACCCAGGTGGTGACTCCCTGGAGTGCTCCCTACCCCCTCTGCCTGGCTCCAGGATGGTGGGATGGGGCGGGAGGCTGAGGCCAGGGAAGGCACCCACCCCATGCCCCGCCCCCATCCTGAGTTCCAAGGCATCCCGGCCATGCTTGAGAACACCTGGGGCTTCCTCTCCCCAACCGGTCCATCCCACAATCACCTGGGGCTTGCTCGTAAGATTCCTTATTCCTGGCTGTGGGGAAAGAGAACACAAGAGAGGAGGTGGGTGGTGTGTCCCCACCTTCCCCCTCCCACTCCCGCTCTGGGCTCTTTCCAAAGTCAGGCCCAGTGGTCTCCCCTGACTGTGGGATCTGCAGGGTCCTCGGGGTGGTGTGCAGCCGTGGGGTGGGGACGTTTGGGCTTTTCCACAGGTGGGGGACAGGGGGCAGGACCTCAGCAGTAGTTGCTGCTCCCCAGGAGGGAACAGTTCTAGCTGCAGGGATGGGAGTACAGCATTCTTCCCTATAAGGCTGGACCAGCCAGAGGGCCTCCCACTCCTTTGTTTCTTCCCCACCTACCTTGAATGCACTTGGTCAAGATCACACCACCAACAACCACCAGCAAGACCAGGATGAGGGAGATAACCATGGCAATAAGTCCAGGATGAGAGGACTCTAAGAAAAGACAGAGAAGAGGGGGCACCCCCCCCACCCCAGTCCATGGGACTGTCTCCAGGTGCCCTGGGCCCTCCCCTGCCCCTCCTCACCCGCTCCGGGCCAAGCCCCAGCTCCTCACCCCAGGACACAGTGAGCGTGTGGTTCAGGCTGGAGTGCTGCACGTGGCAGGTGTACTGGGCCTTCTTCCCCGCCGGCACCCACACAGCCACCCACGTCTGATAGGTGCCGTCCCCACTGGGCCGTGTCTCCACATACTCAGAATCCAGCTTCTTCTCCCCCAGCCACCAGCTCAGCAAGATGTCGTGTGGATAGAAGCCCAGGGCCCAGCACCTCAGGGTGGTGCCCCCATCCTTGGCCGAGTGCTTTGTTATCCGCACTGTGGGTGGCTCTGCGGGGAGAGGTGGAGCGAGGAAGGCTGATGAGTGCCTGCTCTCTGCCCATCCCTCATGCTTAATCCTGGGCTCCTCCCGCAGCCTCCAGGGTGGAGGGCAAGGAAATAGGGACAGGGTCTCTCTCCAGGGGAGGCACCCAATTACTGCTGCAAGCAGGGACAACCCATTGCCCACCATTCCAGAGGGGCACTGTCCCGGTCACTTCCATGAGGGGGATATGACTTCCTGCCCTCAACCTCCAAGGAGGGTCCTGGGTGGGGCTGTTGGGCCCTAGACTGACCCTCCCCCTTCTCCCTACAGAGACCCTAGGGTTTTCTCAGAGACTTGACATACTTCCCCGTGACTTCCTGCATACAGGTGGTGCCTAATAAGAGTTTGCTGGGGCTTCCCTGGTGGCGCAGTGGTTAAGAATCTGCCTGCCAATGCAGGGGACACGGGTTCGAGCCCTGGTCCGGGAAGATCCCACATGCCGCGGAGCAACTAAGCCCGTGCGCCACAACTACTGAGCCTGCGCTCTAGAGCCTGCGAGCCACAACTACTGAAGCCCGTATGCCACAGCTACTGAAGCCCGTGCGCCTAGAGCCCGTGCTCTGCAACAAGAGAAGCCACCACAATGAGAAGCCTGCGCCCTGCAACAAAGAGTAGCCCCCGCTCACTGCAACTAGAGAAAGCCCGCGTGCAGCAGTGAAGACCCAATGCAGCCAAAAATTAAATAAATGAATAAATAAATAAATTTATTAAAAAAAAAAAAAAAAGAGTTTGTTAAATGAGGGCAAGAAGGATGATACTTCTCTGACCCTATAATGAGAATGGTTATGACTGTGGGCTCCGGAGCTGGACATCCTGGATATGAAGCCCAGTCTGACTCTTGTCCACAACCTCTGCCAGCGCTCAGGGCCTTCCTTCATCATTCCTTCCACTCAGAGTTCGAGTTCCAAATGACGTAATTCAGGGGTGATAGTTCATTTTCTGTATCAACTTCCCTGGGCCACGGGATGCCCAAGCATTTGGTCAAACATCTTTCTGGGTGTGTGATGGTGTTTCTGGGTGGTATTAACATTTGAATCAGTGGACTCAGTAAAGCAGATTGCCTTCTGCAATGTGGGTGAGCCCGTTCACTGAGCTGAAGATCTGAACGGGACAAGGAGGCTGGGTAATAGGGAGCTCCTCTAGCCTGACTACTGAGCTGGAACACTGGTCTTTCCTGCCTGGAGACTCAAAATGAAACACTGACTCTTCTTGGGTCTTGAACTTTCCAGCATTCGGACTGGAACTACACCACTGGTTCTCCCAGTTCTCAGGCCTTTGGTCTCAGACCAGAACTGCAACATCAGCTCTTCCTGGGTCTCCAGCTTGCTGACTGCAGATCCTGGAACTTCTCTACCTCCATAGTCATGTGACCCAACTCCTTAGAACACATCTCTTTTTTTCTCTCTCTATGCATCCTGTGGGTTCTGTTTCTGTGGAGAATCCTGACTAATCTACCAGGTGAAGGACATAGGACAACACCTGGTGCTGAATGAGAGTTCCACACTACTTATTTAATGTACACCAATATGTTTGCTTTGGGGAGGCAGCAGGTATTATTACCATCCTCATTATACTGATGAGGAAACTGAGGCAGAGAGAGGGCAAGTAACTTGCCCAAGGTCACACAGCCAGCAAATCCTGGAGCTGGGATGTGTATCTAGAGGCTAGGTTCCAGTGCCTGAGCCCTGAACCACCACGCTCTGCTCTCATAATCACATCTTCTGCTCCTGATGTTATCTGTCCTGTCCTCCCTTTGAGGAATATCCTCCCCATTACCTCAACTGATTCACATCCCACTACTCAATCACCAGACATCACGGTGTGCTGGGTGCTCTGATCAGCCCCACCCCCAGCAGCCTCCCTGACCACCACAGCCGCGAGGCTTTCACCCTCGGCACCCCAAAGCACCCACCTTCCCTAGTGTCCATCCCAGCCCTTGCGTCTCCAGCCCTGCTGACTGGGTTCAGGAGAAGTTTGCAATGCACCTGGAGTCTGGGGAGCATGTTTAGCATGAGGGGTATGAGGGAGGAGAGGGGCAAAGGGCTTCAGTTTCCCTGGCAGTCCCCAGTGGTCCAGGGAGTGGTGAGGGATGCTATCCCCTGGGGCCTGGGGTCTGTTTCCCAAGGAGCAGAGCCAAAGGATGTTAAACCCCAAAAGGACTTTATGAGCACCTAGTTGAACCCACTCGCTCTGTAGATGAACAAAATGAGGCCCAGAATAAGGGGGTTTATTCTCCAAGACCACACTGGGACAGGGGAGACTCCAGAACTCCCCACTCCACCTCACTTGGAGTGAAGGCCTGTGATCTGGGCTTTCTTCCTCCTCTGCAGGAAAAAGCTGTTGGCTAGCTGGCCATCTTTCTGGGTCCCAGTGGGCTTGTCTGAGCCAGGGGGACACTGCCTACTTCCTCACCACCCCCCCAAAGGCTTCTCTGTCAAATGGGATGGCTCTCGAGAATGGGAGCATGGGGCCATTCTGCACTGCCACAGGGTGGGCCTTACCTCTCCGGCTGAATCTCTGGCCTCCCAGCTCCAGGTATCTGTGCAGGGAGGCAAGGCAGGGGCCTTCCAGGTAGGCCTTGTCGTACTCTGCGTAGCAGCGCTCTGTCTCCCACCAGTGCTTGGTCCGCGTGGCCACGGGCTCAGCTGACACCCAGCTCAGGGTTTCCAGGTCCAGCGACAGGTGGTCCTGCCCATCGTAGCCAAACTGCCAGAAGCCCCTGTAGCGGCCGTCTTCCTGGATCTCACAGCCGAACATGCGCTGAGTGCTGTGCATGCCTGTGTGTGCAGGTAAGAAGGCTTTGGTTAGTGGTGGCCGGAGGTGTCAAGTCCCTGAGAGCCGCGGAGAAGCCCACCACCCAGAGGGGCCTCCAAAGGGTGGAGGGACAGGGTGTCAGCATTTAAAAAAAACAAAAACGAAAACTGGGGCTTCCCTGGTGACGCAGTGGTTAAAAATCCGTCTGCCAATGAAGGGGACATGGGTTCGATCCCTGGTCTGGGAAGATCCTACATGCCATGGAGCAACTAAGCCCGTGCGCCACAACTATTGAGCCTGCACTCCAGAGCCCGTGAGCCACAACTACTGAAGCCTGCGCGCCTAGAGCCCGTGCTCTGCAACAAGAGAAGCCACCGCAGTGAGAAGCCCGCGCACCGCAGTGAAGAGTAGCCCCCGCTCGCCGCAACTAGAGAAAGCCCGCGCGCAGAACCGAAGACCCAATGCAGCCAAAAATAAATAAATAAAATAAATAAGTTTATAAAAAAACATCTCCCAAGTAATTTTGATAAGCAGCCTGGCCTGAGAAACCTGCTGGGCCTGTCATGTGGGACGAACACTCAAGGTCATAATTAGACACATCCTTATTTCATATCCCACATTACTTATGGTTGTATAACGTCCTCAGTGCTAAGACTACGTCATGCCATGCTTATCCCGGGGGCTCCGGGCTGATGCACAGCCCTTCCCAGGCTCAGTCCTTTCTATCTACTCTTCCTGAGGCCTCTGGGGACCCGAGGCTTTTAGTCTGGTCATTTGGGTGTGTCTGGGCACAGAGCAGGAGGGCGCTGTGTGAACGAGCTGTGCTCCATAAGCACTTTATTATTATTAAGAATTAGCAGCAGCCTTGGCGGTAGTGTCAGCTCGCTGTTGCTGAGATGGGGAAGCGCAGCAGCCTTGGCGGTAGTGTCAGCTCGCTGTTGCTGAGATGGGGAAGCTGAGATGGCATCCTGAGGACCTGGGGTGGGCAGGCGTGATTTGAGGGTGGTGCGTGAGGCAGGGAAAAGCCTCTCCCAGTCTGCTGAGGTCCAGAGCCCTGGGTAGCCGAGGGGAGAGGGGGAGGTATCATGGGCCCTCTGCTCCTGTGGATGCTTGCTGCACTGGCCTGTGGGCTGGCTGCTGAAGCCCCGACTGATTCTGAGGCCCTGAGGCCCCTGCTTGGCTGTGGGGGGAAGGAGACTGAGAAGAGCCAAGTATCAGAAGCTTGCCCCACACCCTATGACAGGCATGGCTGCCTCGAGGGTCAGTGTGCGGAGCGTGAAGGAAGGAGCATGGGGAGTCCGCCCAACGCACCGCTGCTGTGGTTGTGGTAGCCCATCACCGTCCACATCTCCACCTGCTGCACCTCCGCCCATTTCTCCTGCTTCTTGGTCTCCGTCTCCCAGTACTGGGCATCCATTGGCGTCATCCATGGGGCCTGGGGCTCAGCCTTGCCCACACGACTGTCAAACCGGATGAAGGGCTGGTCGTCCACGTAGCCTACAGCCAGAAACTTCGGGAGGCTCGGGCCTGGCTCTGATAGGGCCAGGTAGTAGTAGTGGAGCGAGTGTGTCCCTGTGGAAACACACACTGGTCTGAGGCTCACGTGGACTGCCAGGGTCTGCACTGGGTGGGGGTCGGGGGGTGGTGGTCAGTGTGCTGGGTAGGGTTGGCAGTGGAGACTTATCCAGAGAATTTGTTACCAGCAAGAGCAAGAACTGGGAATTTCAGTGGAAAAAATAAGGGCATCCAAAGAGTTTAAATATAGACAGAATCAGTCAAACACTGAGAACGAAGTTCATGCATTAAGGAAGTTTCTCAGCTCTTCTTCACTCAGGGCCTCCTTACTCATACTTCATACTCATCTCTAATAAGTATGATTGTCTGGTTTCCCATTTCAGAATTAAAAAGATTTCTTTTTAAGAGTTGGTTGTTTGGAAGCTTAATTTATGTGGAATTATTCATTGCCCAGACATGCCTGGGAAAGGTTGGCCATCATTCTTAGCTTGAATCACTGCTGCCAAGCTGGTGGCATCTTGACTCCATTCCCCATTCCCTCCTGCTCCCACAGCAGACGTTACTAGCCAATCTCTTTTCTCTTTGAGTCCAAATGCTGCCTCTCTACTATGTCTCCAAAAGCGCCAACTCATCAATTAAACTTGGTGCTGGAGATGAAATCTACTTAGTAGCCAGTCCTGACTCAAGCTACTAAAACAAATGCTGTATCTTAAGAAACTCAGGCCACATTTCTCAGAGATATCCCTGGCTTACTCTCTTACCTAATTTAAAAAAAACTTTTTGCTCAGAAGTTTTTATCCCTCAACAGCCTGTCTCTGTGTTATTTTTCGCCATAGCACTGCACTTCCTAGAGAATATGCACTTTGTTTGTCTTGTTAATGGTCTGTCTCTCCTCTGCAGTGTCAGCTCCCTAAGGGCAGCGATTCCTGTATGGATTGTTCTGTTTCCCCAGCACCTAGATTAGCTTCTAGCACACAGTAGGTGCTCGATGGTTGAACATTGAAGTGAGAAAGAAGTCAAACACACCTCCACACTCACAGCTCTTTTTTTACTGCCTTCTTGTTACTTCAGGCCACACCAAACTCTGCCCAGGCCCTCTGCACCTGCTGTTTCTTCTGCCCTGGGCACTCCCCTCTCTGTTTTCTCTCAGCCAGTCTCCTCATCCCTCAGGTTGCAGTGAGGTGTCCCCTCCTCCAGGAAGTCCTCCTGATTTCAGCCTGATGTCCCTCAGAGGGGTCTCAATAGTTTCCTGTGCTCCCTGTGAAACTGTGGACTCCATGAGGGTGGGCAATACATCTGACTCTGTCATTGCTGTTTCCCCAGGGCCTAGCAGCACAGCTGGCACACAGTGAGCACTTACTTCCGGCCTTTGTTGAACTGGACAAAAAATAAGAACATGAATGGCAGTGACAATAATCACAGCTGCCATTTTTGGAATGACCACTGTGTGCCTGCACTGGTTTAACTGCTCCTCACTCACTCTCTCAGCTGATCTTTACAATAAACCTAAGAGGTCAGTGTGGTTGGACCCATTTTACAGATAAAGGAACCGAGGTCCAGGGGAGGCCACGTATAGCACTCAAAGGCATGCACTACAAAGAGGGCAGCCCAGATTCTCTCCCCAGGGTTTGCTGCCTTTTTCTAAGCTGAGGAAAGAGGTGTTCTCTTCTCACGGCTGGAGAAACCTCCTCATGGGAGGCAAGAGGGGTCAATGTTAAGAGTGTTTGAGTGAAGGGTTAACATCGGGTCTGGGCTGGTGTGGGCCTCCTGGGAAACGCCTGGAGTCTCTCTCACGGTGCTGTTTGCTTGCACACCATTGAGTTAAGATCAGTGTGGCGTGCTCCTGTGCTGGCAGATGTGAACGGGCACAAAGGCGTTGGGGAGAACAGAGGCTACGGTTTCTCTGTGTCAAGGTGACCCACCCACTCCTTAGCTCTGATCTGCAGCAGCTCTACCTGCCCTGGAACTGAGGGAGGGCAAAGATCCTGTGCCTTTGGGTAGCTGCTGGCCTCCTGGGTGGTGAGGAAGCCATGCAAGCTGGGCTTCCTGTCCTGCCTCTGTCTCCACAGCTCAGGAAGCATAGTGTGGTAGGCTGAATAATGGCCCTCCAAGATATCCCTGGAATCTTTGAATGTTACCTTATATGGTAACAGGAGTTTTGCAGATGAAATTAAGGATCTTGAGATGGAGAGATTATCCTGGATTGTCTAGGCAGGCCCTAAATGTGTCCTTAGAAGAGGGAGGCAGAGGGAGAGTCCATGACGTCAGAGGAGAAGGTGATGTGAAAGCAGAGAAAGATGCAGGAAGGCACCATGTGCCAAGAAATGCAGCTCTAGAAGCTGGAAAAAGCAAGGAAACAGATTCTCTGTTACAGCCTCTTTAGGGAGCTGGCCCTGCCAACACCTTGATTTCAGCCCAGTGAAACCCATTTTGGACTTCTGACCTCCAGAACTGTAAGAGAATAAATGTGTAGCTTTAAGCCACCAAGTTGTGGTCATCTGTTACAGCAGCTACAGGAAACAAATAGTATTCGACTGAAGCCCATTAGGTCCTGAGAGTTTGGTGGCCAGTGAGTCCTGGGGCTGGGGGAGGGTAGTGGAGGGGGGAGGGAGAGAGAGAGAGAGGAGGATGCACCATCTGGGAGCAAGGACATCCTCTGAAAGCTGTGCCAAAGACTGAGGGACAGGGCTTCCCTGGTGGTGCAGTTGTTGAGAGTCCGCCTGCCAATGCAGGGGACACGGGTTCGAGCCCTGGTCTGGGAAGATCCCACATGCCGCGGAGCAACTGGGCCCGTGAGCCACAACTACTGAGCCTGCGCGTCTGGAGCCTGTGCTCCGCAACAGAGAGGCCGTGATAGTGAGAGGCCCGCGCACCGCGATGAAGAGTGGCCCCTGCTTGCCGCAACTAGAGAAAGCCCTCGCACAGAAACGAAGACCCAACACAGCCAAAAATAAATAAATAAATAAATTAATTAATTAAAAAAAAAAACAAACAAAAAAGACTGAGGGACACAGAAGTAGAGGCCCAGGAACCCTGGTGCTCCCATCACCTAAGCAAAGAGGCCGTGAAGGGGCTGATGTGCTCTTTCCCAGGTGTGGAAAATGCAGGAAAGAGCAAGTGATCCTGAGGTCAGGCCTGGTGGGAAAGGGAGCAACACACACCTGGTCGTTCTGTTAGGGCAGGTGCACGACCTTGCTTACTATGTAATGTTACTATTTATTAATGTTAGCTGCTTTAGTGGCCCGTTACTTTTGGTTAAAATGAAGGGAAGTCGATCCATATATATATATTTTAAAATTTACAAAACACTTTTAAAGCACTTAGGGGCTGGCCCTGTCCTGAGCACTTTATAAGATGTTGGCCAGGTCACCCTCATAACAACTTTATCAGGCGGGTACTATTTTACCTATCTATGACATATGGGGAAACTGAGCCACAGGGAGGCAAAGCCACCTGCAAAGCTCACACCAGTAGTGAAAGGCAGCAACAGATGGCACACCCAAATTCTCAAGGTGATCCTTGGCTTGCACCCGCCCTTTAGTGAACACACTTCTGGGTGACACTGAGTGGCTGGGGACACATGAGAAGGCCCCTCCCCATGGCATCTCTCCACTCCCTGCCCTCCCAAGACACCATCCTGGCTGCAATTTAAGATGGCTCAGCTCTGCTCATTCTGGCAGCCTAGATCATATGGCCTAGCAGGGCCCACCCTGCCGCCCCACTCAGCAAGTACTTTCTGAGCACCTACTGTTTGGCTATCTCCGAGGCCTTGGGGATGCTGGGATAACCCTAAGAGCCCCAAGTGCCTGCTCTCAGGAAGCTTACATGAATGTAGGATAAGCAAGATAAATGAGTAAAACGTATGGAAGGCTGGATAGTGATAAGTGCTGAGGGAAAAAAATAAAGCAGAGATATACAAAATGTTAGGGGAGGAGTTGAAAATTTTAGATCGAATGGGCAGGGAAGGCCTTTCCAGAAAGGAAACTCTTAAAGAACTCAAGGAACCAGCATGTAAAGATCTGGGAGACAGAATTCCAGGTCTGCAGAGGGGAAAGTCAGTGCAAAGGTCCTGAGGCAGGAGCATGCTTGGGGTGTTCTGAGGCTGCTGCAAGAATGCAGGGGAAAAATAAAATGGTGGTGTGATTCAGTGTAGTAGGTGTAGGGGTGAAAGAAGGGGCTGAATCCTGAATCCTTCCCAGGCTTGTCCAGATGGTGTCTGGAATGGCCTGGATATAGCCCTCTGGCCTAGCCATCACTGCCACGAGGGCTCTGGTTCCTGGCATCTGCTCTGCCCTGGACTGCTTCACCATGGCCTACATCCTGGCATCTGGTACCCATCCTGAGAGTCAAGGACCTGCTTTTAGGGCAAGTTCATGATTGTGACCCCCTCAGCTGACTTCCAGGTACTGCCTCCCATGTATCCAGGGAGGGGCCTGCCATCCCTTCCTCTCTGAAAATCCCACTGTTCTCTGCTCTGCCTGCCAGATGGTCTTGAGAGCCCAGCCGGCTCTCTGCAGGGGCTCACACCCTGCCCATTCCCATCTTTTCCCCAGGAGGACAGTCTCAGCTGGGACTAGACTCCCACTTGCTAACTGGGCCCAGGAGGGATCATCATGCCTTGGGCTGCAGCCCATAGTGTGGCAAAAGAAGCTGAAGGAGGCCATCCATCTCCTGGCTTTGGAGGTGATACCACCTGCCAGGCTGGGGGGGTCAGTGCCAGGCACTGTGGGATCATGGCAGGAGGAAGTGGGGGACACACAGCAGGCGTCCAGGGGGATCTGCTCCTGCTGTGACATGGCCTAAGGAAGTGGCTACATGCCCATCGTTGCTTCAGGGCCTGTTTGTATCATCAGCTTCCCACCCCCGACCCCCTCCACTGCCACTTCCTGGTCACTGGGCCATGTGGCCAGCCCCCTAACAAGGAGCAGTCCTGCACCCGCTTCGGCCCAGCCTTTTACCTCCTCTGACTGTGGTGGAGGAGGGAGGAGGCCAGCCCCTTTCCCACTCTGCCCAGGAGACTGTTTTGCATCTGCCTCACTTCCCCCACAATCATGTAGCACTGCCAGTGGCCTTGAGGAAGTTATTTCACAGCTCCAAGCCTTGATGTCCTCATCTGTAAGTGGGTGCAATTAACTGACCTGCTCCAGAGTGCTAGAGCATTCAGTGAGATAATGAAAATAAGGAAGAAGGACAGGCATGGAGACCTCATCTTCTTAGTCTCAGTCCTTTCCTATTCTGAAGGGAGAGGTGGCCGTGGGAAGGAGAGAGCTGGAGTCGGGGGTGGGGAAAGATGCCTGAGTGAGGGGCCAGCTCGCTGGAGGTCAGGTCTCATCCCCTGGGACACCCTCCAAAGGCTCTGGACTCTGTGTCCTCTACCCTGGCAGAGTTCCCCCACCCCAAGACAGTCCACCAGATTCCCAGACTGTGCACACGGCCTCCTGCAGACTGGGGGCTCCTGGCCTCCACCATCCTACCCCTTGTTCAGCAGGCAGGCACGATCTTACTTGTAGGCCACGGCTTCTTTTCCAACTTCAGGTGTGCCAGTTCTGCCATCACCACCTTTGCCCTGGCCGCCGGGCTATCGGCCACCAAGGGCAGCCCCCAGGGACTCTCTGCAAGGGAGAAATGGAAAAGGGAAGTATGAATCTCAACCTATAAACATCCTACGCATCCTTGTGTTTGCTGGGAGAGATAGTGTGGAATGACAATGAGAGGCACGTTGAAAGGGAAGAGGGACGTGGGGCCTTTGCCACAAGAGTGGCTGGAAACATCCCCCAGCATCCAGGCACAAAGCCAGCAGGGCTGAGTTCTGGGCCTTGGTGCCAGGCGTGGTTCCTGAGCTTTACAAGTATTGATTCGTGGTGTTTTCCCTGCATTCCTGTGAGGCAGGTCTTGATTGTTCCCACTTAGAAAGGAGGGAAACCAGGACTGAGCTTTGCTAGAGGTTCTCCATCCGGCTGCCCAACACTGCTTTGACAATCCTGCCATTGATATGGATTTAGTGGATTTGGGGGTAAGGGAGGGCTGGACACCGGTGGGCTTTGAAAACTCCCAGGTGATTCTTATGTGCTGCCAGGAGGAGAGCCCAGGTACACTCCTGGCTCTACCTGGCTCTGCCCTGCCCACCTGCTCAGCTGTGCCGGCCCTGACCTCTCCCCTTGCAATATTACTCATTTGACAAACATCTATTGAGCACCTACTACAAGCCAGCAACTGAGCCAGGTGGGAGTGTGTGTGGGGACAGAGAGACAGGCATAGCCCACAGGGAGCTCAGGTCTGGCAGGGAAGGGGACAATTGAGCAATTAAACAAGCAGATCCAGTAAGGCCAGTGGGGGCTGACAAGTGTTGGGGAGCAGGAGGTACCAGGTGCCCAGCATCCTGGGGCAGGAGGGTGCTGAGGTCAGAGGTCTTGTGGGCTGAAACCTGGAGGAGACCTCCCCAGTGTGAGTTACCAGGCAGTAGGGTGGGTGAGGAGGGAAGAAAATTTTGGGCTTGTGTGAGTCTAGTGTAGTTTCAGAACTTGCTGCATCAGCCTCACCTGGGGAAATGCAAATTCTTGGGCCCCAGCTCTACTGAATCAGAAGCTCTGGGGGTGGGTCCTAGCTTTCTGTAGTTCAGCAAGCCCTCTGGGTGATTCTAAGGTTTGAGAACTGCTCTAGGCAAAAGCACTAGCACATGGGAATGCCTGGAATGAAAAAGAGTGTGGTGTGTTCAGGAAAACCAAGGTCAAGGGACGACTGCAAATGCAAGAGATGAGTCTGGGGAGGAAAAAAAGGGCTAGATTGCCTCTTCGTGCCTCAGTTTCTCCTTGAGGCCAAATTGGGTCAGGTCCTACAGGGTGGAGTTCAAGGGCAAGGTCTGGGCCAGAGAAAGGGTGTGGCTGTGGACAGCATGGAGGGGACCCTGAATCCCTGGCTTAGATGAACCTGAGATGGAGTGCAGGAAGGGGGAGGCAGAGTAACAAAGGCCCGCAGAGTCACGTGAGGAGGAGGGTGGAAAGGGGAAGAGGGAGACCAGAAGAAGTCTCAGTGGTCATGGCCCTTGAAGTTCTATAGGACTGGCCTCTGCAGTCCCTCCCCTAGCCTGCCCTTGATGCTGCTCCTATCTCGGTGCCCGCTGGTTGCCCAGGCCAGATACCCAAGAGTACGGCCCTTACCCTGCTCTCACCCCCACTCCCCAGGCCCTAATTCCAGCTTTGCTGTAGTAACCAGCTTTGTAATCATTTATCTCTACTTAATCTGTCTCTCACAGTTTTGATCCCAAGGGCCACTGATCAGTTCTGCCATCTCCTCTCACCCGGCCAGGACTCCCTGCCTCAGCTTTTGCCTGAGGCAGCATGGGCTCCAGAGCCAGCCTGGAATCCAAATCCTAACCAGCCGTGAGACTCTGTGAGACCCTGGGTAGCCAGTTAACCTCTCTGAGCCTCAGTGTCCCTATATTTACCATGGGGATAATAATTGAATCCTTGTCATAGGGTGCTGCTATGAGGCTTAGAACTCCCTGCTGCATGACTCATGATATCTGCCCCTTGAAATCCACTTCTTCATTCCCCACCTTCTGCAGGGAAAGCCTGGCATCCAGGAGTGTTTGTGAGGGGGCTTGCTGGAGATGCCTAGCTACCTCCCTGCCATGTGCCATCTCTTTCCTACAGTTTGGCACACACCAGGGTCACCCTCCATTCCTTCCCTCCTTGGCTTGGGGACCTGTCCCCCTGGGCCAGCCTTGACCATTCCCCTCACAAGGCTACAGGGTCTATGCACACACACCCATGACCATCCCTGACATGCAGAACTGGAATCGCCTATGCGCCCCTGTATCACCCCTGGGGGGAGCTGTAAGAAGGATCCTCAGGGGCTGTGTGAACCTGAGAACCAGGACTGGTTACAGTCTTGGCCCAGAGACACAGTGTAACCAGTCCTGGTTTTCAGGTTCACAGCCCCACTTCCCTGGGGTCCCTGTTCCAGGGACACTGGCCAAACTCTTCCCCATCCCTGGCTCCATTCTCTCCACTGATCTCCTGCCCAGACATCCAGGGTGATTCTCCTTCAAGTGTTTCCCATGGGGAGCTGAGGGCTGAATCCTCCTGGAGGTGCATTCTATTGCATTCAGGATCCTCAACTTGGAGAGAAAAAATAACCTCTTTATTTTCACTAACCTCCAGCTGAAGTTTGGCCTTTCTCCCATACAGAATGGAGGCAACAAAGCTCAGCAGAATTAGCAGAACCTGTGCTTTGGTCTCCGATAGAAGCCACAGATGTTTTCGAATCACATGACAGTTGTTGCAGACACCTGGAAATATGCTTTACCCTCACTACTTCCAAATTCTGGGAATTGTTGCTATTTAATGCATTCTTTAATGTGCTAACTTAGAAGCACATATATTATATATCACAAACTTATATTTCTAGTTAAATTTTTTAATAGCTTTATAAAAACATAATTGGGTTCCTTTGGAATCCTATGTATTTCATTTTATGTATTAGAAACATTCTGAGACAGGGTCCAAGCACAAAAAAGTTAAGAACTCCGACTCTGGATCGCAGTGCTGCCACCTAGCGCCCGCTCTGGGCCCTATTTTAAATCTGTAAATTGTAAATTTTGTATGTTCTGAGAGCTGAAATGGCTTCTTGGACGTGAAGCGGACATCAGCTATTATTACTGCCATGATGGTGGCCACTCCCCACCTGTGCTAATAAGCTTTCAGGCATCTGTGCAGTCAGGGTGGGCGGTGCTCAGTGGGAGCGGTCGGGAATCCAGGGGGAGGTCCGGCCCTGCAGTTCTGCGTGCAGAACGGAAATGGCTAAAGGATGGAAATTCCCCGCTAGGTCAGAAAAATCCTTGTTGCTCCGCATCACCCGCCACCTCAACAAGGGGCTGCCCGGGCAACCCGAGAGAACCTTGCCAAGGAGCCAGGGAGACCTATAGCGATGGGCAGGTGCCTCGTCGAGCTAGCAGGCAGAGGCTGTGCAGGCGGCGCTCAGGTTCCTGCCTCCACGCAGCTTCCCCAGGGCCTTCCTGGAGGACCCAGCCCTGGGAGCCGAGCGCGAGCGGCGTCCTCCAGAGAGGCCAAGGGACCCCCAGGAAGCTGTGGCGTCGGCTGGGTCCCGGGCGGGGGAGGGGGGGTTACTGCCAGCCCCCGCGCCCCGCCAGCCCCCCGGGGTCCCCACCCTCCTGGCCGCTCAGTCCGATCAGGGGTCTGAAATGGGAGGCGGCAAAACAGGGGCCCTGCCTAGCCCGGGGCTCAGCGACCCCTACGATCTTGGATCAGCTCTCCAATTCACCATCCCGCCCCCTCCCCCAAACCCGGAATAGCTTCCGCGTTCTTGGCGGATCTCTCCCTAGCACCGCCACAGACGGGAGGCTGGGGGACGATTGGGGGTCCGCCCCGGCTCCCACACCTCTCTGCCCGGTTACCTGCTGCGCCCTCCCGCACCAGTCCCAACAGCAGCAGCAGCAGCAGTGGTGGTGGCGGCGGCGACCGCTGGTCCCGCACACTCCCGGAACTCTGCGGCCGCCTGATCGGCAGCCTCACGCGCTGCCCCAGGGTGCCGGTCCCGGTGGAGTCCGTCTTCAGCTGTGGGGCAGGGGCCTCGTGCCAACGCCGGCCGCCGTCCGACCGTAGGACACGTCCCTCGCCGGGGTCCGGGCGGGAGAGCGCTCAGTGTCCCCAGGGCCGCGGCAGCTGCGACCCCGCCCTGGCTCAGGTTCAGGCTCCGGCCGGTCTCTGGCTGCGGCTCCACCGCACTCACCCTGGGGCCCGCCCGCAGGTCCTTGATGGCGCCCTCTGGTGGTCTCGGGAAAAAAAACATGAAAAAAACCCCAATCGTTTGTGATAATTGTGAAATACAGCACATATGCTTCTTTACTGCCTCACGAAACGAGACCACGAGACCAGGCAGTGAAGCTCAAGTTACAGCCATTCGGAAAGTCGGGCGGTGTCTGAGACAACTGTCATGTGATTCGAAAACACCTGTGGTTTCTGTTGGGGACCGAGGCAACCGTCCTGCTAACGCCACTGAGCTTTGCTACCTCTACTCATCACGGGGTGAATGGCTAAATTTCAGCTACAAGTTGGTGAAAATAAAGGTTATTTTCCCCATCTGGGTTCACAGACCCCCCTGAATTCTGACCAGGGATTCCCATATTCAGGATAATAGTTTTCAGCTGGGCCTTTTCTGGTATTTGAAAATTCATAGGAAGAGCTTTGGTGATCCTGATTGGGGCGAGTGAGGGGAGCAATTTACACAACAGAGGGAAAGGCCAGAAGTACAGCTTTGCGCTGTCTCGGGGCCACCACACACACGGTGTCCTGCCAGGCCAACAGGAGAGGAGAAGCCGGATTGTAATGATCTGAGTCTAGAACACAACGTTTGTTGAATTTTAATATTGTCAAAAGAACACAAGGAGGGGAAAGAATAGAAGTTGGGCGTCAGAAAAATCTAGTTAATCGAGGGACTTCCCTGGTGGCACAATGGTGAAGAATCCACATGCCAATGCAGGGAACACGGGTTCGAGCCCTGGTCCAGGAAGATCCCACATGCCGCGGAGTAACTAAGCCTGTGCACCACAACTACTGAGCCCACATGCCACAACTACTGAGCCCACATGACACAACTACTGAAACCCGGGCACCTAGAGCCCATGCTCGGCAACAAGACACCGCAATAAGCCCACGCACTGCAATGAAGAGTAGCCCCCGCTTGCCACAACTAGAGAAGGCCCGCACACAGCAACGAAGACCCAATGCAGCCAAAAATAAATAAATAAAAATAAATAAATTTATAAAAAAAAAATTCTCACCCTTCACAACCTTTGGGTAAGCTTCATCTACCAATAAGAGGCTCCCTGGCCAAGGTCTTCACTGCTCTGGCCTGAGAGCTTTGAGGGGAGGAAGGAGGAAGGAAGATGGTAAACAGGCCCCCTTCTGTGGGGGAGTGCTGGCTACCATCACCTAAGAGCAGGAAGGAACCACAAAGTTCTCTGAGCTGGAGCCCTTGCCCTCTCTCACACTTTCCCCACCTTCCAAGGTCTGCTTAGCTCTCCTTCAGAGAAAGACAAGGCAAGAGAAGAAATACTAAAAGTTGTCCAGGTCCACAGTCAGGAGGGACACTGGGGCGTGTGTGGTGTAGAAGGAGAGAGAGGAGTTGAAGTGGAAGAGGGGCCCTGGCCAGTGAGGATGTGAAGCTAAAGTGACCATGGTCCTGGCAAACTTATCCTGAGAAACCTGCCTTATGGCAGCAAACCCATGAAGAGGGTGTTAATGGCGGGGAAGAGAGAGCTACAGGGGGGATGCGGGGTGCTGGAGCTTCCTGCCAGAGAGTCTTTCCATCCACACCTTGGACCAGGAGGAGCCACAGGGGGTACACAGCTTTGATCAAAGGTACCCAGCCTTTGATCCCTTCCAGGATGAGAGGGTGCATTCCCTGCCCCTGTCCCCCTCCTGGTTTCTGGGGGCAAATCCCAAACAGCGAATACTTGCACCCCAGGGCTTCTGCTCTGGGAACCCAGAGCACCTGGGTTTTCATACTCACCAGCACCCTCCCCTTGGAGCCCCAGACTTCTGTGAGTTGAGGACTCCCTTTACACCTGCTTGAAATGCCTCACCCGGGTAGCCTCTACTGCTGGTAAAATGACTCTTCTATACATCTGATCTTTGAAGTTCTGGAAATTCACTAACCACAGAGGTAAACTGTAATCTACCGAGAGTTTAGCAAAGAGTTTTGCTTAGAAGATGTTAAAAAAAGACAAGGAAATGAAGGAAGGCTGATTAGCTGAGATGACACACATTTGAGGGTGCAGGGTGCACAGCAGGTGTTCCATCATGTTTGGAGCTGTTTTTTGTTTTGTTTTGTTTGTTTGTTTTTAATTGGGGTATAGTTGCTTTACAATGTTGTGTTAGTTTCTGTTGTACAACAAAGTGAATCAGCTATATGTATACATATATCCCCTCCCTGTTGGACCTCCCTCCCACCCCCCCTTACAAGTCCCAGGACAAGACCTGAGTTAAGGCTGCTCTATGCCACCTGCCTCCAGCAACAGGATGGGAAATGGAGGAGGGTCTGGGACTCACATCGGAGGAGGCAGGTTGAGAGAGGCAGCATGGAGCCCAGCTGGGTTAGCAAAATGCACCATGTTTCTGTTCTTCCAGTCAAGGAGGCATTTTGTAAACAGAAACATCTAGTCCATAAGTGAGACAAGGGGGTGCGTTTGCACCTCCGGGGCAGGTCCTGGCGGCACCTCTCAGCTTGCTCTCCAATCTGCTGAGTTCTGGTCACCCAGAGCCACAGCCTCATTTTGAAAGGAGGCACAAGAGAAAGACAGTTACCCACAGCCTCTCTTGTACACTCACACTGGCACTCAGGTAAACTCAGGTGAGTGCCTGTACACTCGAGCGGGAAGGAGATGCCCCCAGAGAGCCCCTGTGTCCTGCTACATCCATTGACAATAATGACGTCACTTTACCTGTGAACGGTGTTTCGCACCTTACTGAACACTTTCAAAATTTCATGTGGTCCTTGTACCAGTGTGGAGGTGCATGCAATTTACCCCCGTTTTCCAAATGAAGAGCTAGAGACGTAGACAGGTGCTGCTAGATGTGGAATCAAGACTCATGTGCCATGTGCTCTGGCTCAACGTTAATTTCAAAATTAATTAATTTTCAGGCCTTCCTGTAGGAGGACAGCCTCTGTCCAGGAGATGGTAAAGCCCCAGGGTGGGCACTTGGATGTTCTCAGCCTAGTATCCCCAGAAGACAGGCACGGGGTAGTGCTTCCGCCTTTGCTGAATGAGGTGTTGATATTGTGGATGCATAGTCTCTAATCACGGGAGAAGCAGTGGGCAGTGCAGCTTGGCCATCAGCTCTACTGGGCACCGCTTCAACACTGATGGTCCCAAACCCTGCTGTTATACCTGGTGGGACCTTGAACATGGTGAGCTGCTGGGATGAGAGGCTGGGGGGACAGGTACCTGTCTGACCCACGGGCTTGCTCTGGTCCTTTAGGAACCTCTTCAGGAGGTAGACACACTCATGCCCCAGACCACACTTCCTTTGCTTTTCAATGGCCACGTTGCCTCCCAGTTGCACTTGGTGTTGAGGGTGACATGATGGCATCAGTCTCTAAGTGATGTAGTCCTCCACATCAGAGCAAACTGACAAAACCCTTGGACTCTGCCATCAGCCGGGACCTTGAATCTGGCCATGAGCTGGAGAACGTGAACCCTGGAAGGCCCCAGCCTCATCAAGGGTGCTCTGGGGTGGGAGGTGGTGGGGGGGTGAGAACCCAGGGGTCACGCAGGCTGCCTCACACACTGGTTTTCTGCTCAAAGCCTGAGGACCCTTTCAGGTACGAACGAACTTATTTACAACTCTGAAGTAGAGGCATGATGTAGAAAACAAACTTTTGGTTACCAGGGGATAAGGGGTGGGGGAGGGATAAATTGGGAGATTGGGACTGACAAATATACACTACTATATATAAAATAGATAACTAATAAAACCCTGCTGTATAGCACAGGGAATTCCACTCAGTACTCTGTAATGGCCTATATGGGAAAAGAATCTGAAAAAAAAATAAAGAGTGGATATATGTATATGTCTAACTGATTCACTTTGCTGTACACCTGAAACTAACACAACACTGTAAATCAACTATACTCCAAAAAATATTAAAAAAACAAAAATAATGATGCATATTCAAACACATTGTCACTATTAAAATTTTATTATTGAGAATATTTACTATTTGAAAAGGTTTTATGTATATTTAACATGCAAAATAAATTTAAAAATGTCTGAGGACCCTTTCAAAACGCGCAGTTGGTATTTGTGCTTTTCGGTGACATTGAACGTGGATGACTGGAAGCCCTCTGAGTCTGTTTTATGATTCTCCCCTCTACACAGTGCTTTTAGGTGAATTGCCCATTTTTCAGGGTTGCTTCCCCCACCCCAACCTTGACAGCCTATCCCTCCCCAGGGTACTGGCACTGGCCAGCCAAGCAGGGGCTGCATTGCTGCCCCCTGACCTTCTGGGTGAGGTGAGAGGCCCTGGACCTCAGGCCTGGGGTCTCTGCAGCGGGATGCTGTGCTGCCTCCTGAATCACTCACCTTGGCTGTCACTGAAGTAGCCCATCATGGCATGCAGGTAGTCCTGGAACAAGCACTGCCAGCCCAGCACCCAGGTCACTTCTACTCCCAGGAGGCTCCCTCGTGTCTTGGACCCCTGGCATCAAGGACTCCACGTTCCGATGCTCACTGTCAGACTAGGTGACCATCTGGTCCTCCAGGCACATGAAGGCAATGTACCCAGGTATGTTGGGCTGAGCCTCTGATGCCACATGTGCAAGAACAACAGAGAGTGGAACACTGGGAAGGGCAGAGGGTCCCATCTCTAGGTCACAAGTGACCTGAGTTGTTCTGACATCACTGGTTCAAGCCCTTTGCATGATCCCCACTTTAGAGATGAGGACACAGAGGCCCCTGCTCATGATCACAGAGCTGGGAAGCAGTAGTGCTGGGTTAGAAGCCAGGCCATGAGGTTTCAGAGCACACAGAGGACCCCTGCAAGTCTGGAGGGAAACCGCAGTGATTTTGCCACCACACTCCCACCCCTCAAGGACTCAGAAGCCCTGGGGTCCAGCCCTGGGTTGGTCCTTGCTAACTGTGTAACTTGGACAACAGTGTCTCTGAAATACTAAATCTCTTTTCTTTTTGAGGCAGGTGGGTGGGCAATGACTTGGGTGTAGGGCCGGCTGGGGACTGGGAGAGGTGGGTATACACAGAGCTGCACAATGGGAGATGTGTCACTAGCGGCAGAGCTGGGCTCTGGGGCTTCCCCAGGAACTAGGAATCCTGGGGAATCACACGGGACTCCATATCCCTCTACATCTTGCTGCACCTAAAATCAGGTAAGAAGGAAAGGAGACAGGGATGGGAACAAAAGCCACATTGGGAGGGTTTGGACAAGGGGAAGCAGAGGACAGGGGCCTATCCAGGTTCCTCCCTCTAGAGGTGGCCCCTTCTCGGAGGCCACCATCCAGTCCTGAACTGATTTCAGCTGCTCAATCCTCCACCTCCCAGTGTGGGCAGTGCTGTCAACCCTCAGGAGGTGATGAAATAGAGGTAGCCTGGGAAACCTAACTGAGGTGATCATACTTGGGAGGAGAACGAGGGTCAGGGAATAGCCAGGCTCCTCTAGAAATGCATTCTAAGGACAGATCTGTTGCAGGAAGGGCGACCCCCTTCCAGGGCCTAAGAGTGGGCTCTTGTCTAACACTCGGAAATGAGTTGCCTGAGGAGACACACGTACTGACAAAGCAAAAGACTTTATTGGGAAGTGGCGCCTGGGTTGAGAGCAGCAGGGTAAGGGAACCCAGGAGAACTGCTCTGCCACGTGGCTCACAGTCTTGGGTTGTATGGTAATGGGGTTAGTTTTTGGATTGTCTCTGGACAATCATCTTGCTTGGCCCATATTTGGTTTGACTCAGGGTCCTTCCTGGTGACACACATCTCTCAGCCAAGATGGATTCCAGTGAGGAGGATTCTGGGAGGTTGGTAGGACACAGGGACTGGTGTCTCCTCCCTCCTTTTGGATCCTCCCAGATTCTTCCGGTTAATTTTCAGTGGTAGCACGGCATTCATTATCGGGACCTCTTGTTGCGAGACAACTCATGCAAGTGGTTATCACTGTGCCTGGCCAAGGAGGGAGGTTTCAGTCAACGGTTCTGTAACAGATCCATCAACACTGGGAAAGAGTCTTTTCCCCACAGAGGGTGTCCTGGAGACCTAGGAACAGGTGTTGACAGAGTGGTGGGATTTTGGAGAGAGCCCCGGAGACTAGCTGCTGGCCAGAGGAGCCTGGAGCCCAGGTTGGAGTAAGGGAGGCACTTCTCTGGTTTACAAAAGACCTCTTTTCTCCACTGGGCCTTCCTGGATCCTCTGTCATGTCTTCCAGGTGGTGGTGTAAATGAGGCAAAAGCAGGAAAAGCATCACCCTCCTTGCTTGTGTTGTTAAGAGGTTGCTTCTAGCTGGTCTCTGCTTTGAGCTGTAGATGCAACAGGGGTAGCAGCTGGTGTAGGGAATGCAGCAAGTGTGTAAGAAAGTGCTCTCTAAGAGTTAGAGCAGGCAGATTGCTAGATATGAACAGAGAAAAGGGGGGTCATGGGCCAGGTGGCAGGAAACCATACATCTTGTGGTGACAGGGGTCCTAGAGGCAGACAAAGAAAGGTGGCAAAAGGTGGGAATCTCTGGGGGTCAGAATGTAACCTTTTGCTCATTATGCCCTCATTACAGTAAAATTAGTCTTGCAGATAAGAAGTTCCCTTCATGCACTGAAGCCATGACACTTCTGATCAAGACCAAATAAGGGGCTTCCCTGGTGGTGCAGTGGTTGAGAATCCGCCTGCCAATGCAGGGGACACGGGTTCGAGCCCTGGTCCGGGAAGATCCCACATGCCGCGGAGCAACTAAGCCCGTGCGCCACAACTACTGAAGCCCACGCGCCTAGAGCCTGTGCTCTGCAACAAGAGAATCCACCACAATGAGAAGCCCGTGTACTGCAATGAAGAGTAGCCCCCGCTCGCCACAACTAGAGAAAGCCCACGTGCAGCAACAAAGACCAAACACAGCCAAAAAAAAAAAAAAAAAAAAAGACCAAATAAGAACTAAAATCCCTCCTCCACTTGGGAAGGTGGAGCTGGGATGAAAATCAGGACGTATCAATACAGTAAACCCCCTCCCCTCCTCAATGAATATTCTGCCCAAACATTTTTACACACCATAGAACCAGTTTGCCAAAGGAATTCAGGGCAGCTACTCACGTGAGCCTGCCTGCTCTCCCTTCTGAGAGTGTATGATTCTTACCGAAACACAGCTACTCACATGAGCCTGCCCGCTCTCCCTTCTGAGAGTGTACGATTCTTACCGAATTAAAGGGAAATGTAAATTGATGCAGCCACTATGGAAAAGAGTATGGAAGTTCCTCAAAATATTAAAAATAGAACTAAAATACGATCCAGCAGTTCTACTTTTGGGTATTTTTCCAAAGAAAATAAAAACACTAATTTGAAAAGATATATGCACCCCAAAATTCATTGCTGCATTATTTACAATAGCCAAAATATGGAAGCAACCTAAGTCTCCATTGAGAGGTGAATGGATAAAGAAAATGTGGCATATATATATACACACACACACACACACACAATGGAATATTAGCCATAAGAAATAATGAAATCTTACCATCTGTGACAATGTGGATGGACCTAGAGGGTATTGTCCTAAGTGAAAGTCAGATAGAGAAACACAAACACCATATGATTTTACTTATATGTGGAATCTAGAAAACAAAATGAATGAAGAAACATGACAAAACAGAAAGAGGCTCATAGATACTACAGAGAATAGACTCATGGATGCCAGAAGGAGGGGGTAGGGGAATGAATGAAGTAAGTGAGTGAGACTAAGATACAAACTTTGGCTGATAAAATAAAGAAGTGACAGGGATGTAATGTAAAGCATAGGGAATATAGTCAATAATGTTGTAATAACTTTGTATGGTGATAGAAGTTACCTAGACTTATCATGATGATTATTGTGTAATGTATAAAAATACTGAATCATTTTGTTGTACACCTGAAAGTAATGTAATATTGTCAGTCAATTATACCTCAGTTTTTTTAGAAGATGGTAAGTTTGTTGTTACACATATTTTACCACAATAAATAAAATTTGTATGGAGACAAAAAAGACCCCAGAAAAAAAAAAAAAAGACCCCGAATAGCCAAAGCAATCTTGAGAAAGAAAAACAGAGCTGGAGGAATCAGGTTCCATGACTTCAGAGTATACTACAAAGCTACCATAATCAAAACAGTATGGTACTGACACAAAAACAGAAATATTGATCAAAGGAACTGGATAAAAGGCCCAGAAGTAAACCCATGCACCTATGGTCAATTAATCTACAACAAAGGAGGCAAGACTATACAATGGAGAAAAGACAGTGTCTTCAATAAATGATGCTGGGAAAACTGGACAGCTATATGTAAAAAAAATGAAACTAGAACATTCTTTAACACCATACAAAAATAAACACAAAATGGATTAAAGACCTAAATGTAAGACCGGATACTACAAAACTCTTAGAGGAAAACATAGGGAGAAAACTCCCTGAGATAAATTGCAGCAATATCTTTTTAAATCTGTCTTCCAGGGTAATGGAAAAAAAATAAACATATGGGACCTAATTAAACTCAAAAGCTTTTGCACAGCAAAGGAAACCACAAAGAAAGTGAAAAGACAACCTACAGAATGGGAGAAAATATTTGCGAACAATGTGGCCCACAGAGGATTAGTCTCGAAAATTTACAAACAGCTCAGGTGGCTCAATATCCAAAAACCAGAAAATCCAATCAAAAAATGGGCAGAAGATCTAAATAGACATTTCTCCAAAGCAGACATACAGATGACCAAGTGGCACATGAAAAGATGCTCAACATCACTAATTATTAGAGAAATGCAAATCAAGACTACAATGAGGTATCACCTCACACCAGTCAGAATGGCCATCATCAAAAAATCTACAAACAGTAAATGCTGGAGAGGGGACTTCCCTGGTGGCACAGTGGTTAAGAATCCACCTGCCAATGCAGAGGACAAGGGTTCGAGCCCTGGTCCGGGAAGATCCCACATGCCATGGAGCAACAAAGCCCATGTGCCACAACTACTGATCCTGTGCTCTAGAGCCTGCGAGCCACAACTACTGAGCCCACGTGCCACAACTACTGAAACCTGCATGCCTAGAGCCCATGCTCTGCAACAAGAGACGCCACCACAATGAGAAGCCTGCGCAGCCCAACAAAGAGTAGCCCCCGCTCGCTGCAAATAGAGAGAAAGCCGACGTGCAGCAACAAAGGCACAACACAGCCAAAAATAAATAAATAAACAAACAAACAAACAAATAAATAAATGCATGCTGGAGAGGGTGTGGAGAAAAGGAAACCCTCCTACACTGTTGATGGGAATGTAAATTGGTGCAGTCACTATAGAGAACAGTATGGAGGTTCCTTAAAAAATGAAAAATAGAGCTACCATATGATCCAGCAACCCCACTCCTGGGCATATATCCAGAGAAAAACATGGTTCGAAAAGATACATGCACCCCAGTGTTCGTTGTAGTGCTGTTTACAATAGCCAAGACATGGAAACAATCTAAATGTCCATTGACAGAGGAATGGATAAAGAAGACGTGGCATATATATACAATGGAATATTACTCAGCCATAAAAAAGAATGAAATAATGTCATTTGCAGCAATATGGATGCACCTGCAGATTATCATACTAAGTGAAGTAAGTCAGACAAATATTATATGATATCGCTTATATGTAGAATCTAAAAAAAATGATACAAATGAACTTATTTAGAAAACAGAAACAGATTCACAGACTTAAAGATCGAACTTACCGGGGGGGAATGGTGTGGGTGATGGATAGATTGGTATTTGGGATAGATTTGGGATTGACATGTACACACTGCTACATTTAAAAAAATGACAAATAAAAAACCCTGTATGTGAATATACAATTATCTCAAAATATTAGGCTGGCCAAAAAGTTCATTCGCATTTTTCCATAAGATGTTACCAATAAAAAAGTCTTATGAAAAGAATAGGTGATATTATTTTTTAAAAAATCTCTAAAGCAAAAACCTAGGAAGAAAATTGTTAGCTTTGATGACAGCAAAAAGGAAGATACCTCTTCAAAGGTGGTCACCACATACACCACAGAAGAGAACCGATGAAAAAATACATTTACAGCAGCTGTCAATGGCCAGAATATACCAGCAACTTTTACAACCTGAGAAGAAATGGACAAGAATCACTATGGAAAAATAAAATTGTGAAGAGGCAATTTATAGAAATTGAAAAAAGAACGGCCAACAGATAGGTGAAAGGTTGCTCAAAATCAAGTGTCATGAGTAAAAATGGAAATGAAGACAAAAGAGGGACACCCTTCCATGCCTATCAAATATGAGAAATCAGAGGAGGGTCACTTGTGGGGGGAGATGGAGGGAAGCAAGATCTTTGTTCTGCTGGCCCCAGGGCAGGTAGCGCAGTCTTTCTGGAGAGCAGTCAGGCAAAGTCGTCAGTGCCAGAATTTCTCACACAGGCATAGGCGGGAACATGGCCCAAATGTGCATTGCAGCAGAGTTGGTAGCAGAGATTGGGAGCCAGCCTGGGGGACGGGAGAGGGATGTGATATGAGTAGGATGCAGCAAGGACTCGCTGCGGATTATCATGTAGTTTTCTGTCCACACGGCAAGGTGGACACAATGCTGTGAGGAAAAAGTAAGAAAGAATCTGTTCCAGAGGATAGCACTAGTTGTGTAAATTTAAAATAAAAATACAGCACAGAATTTTTAAAGATGAAATTGAATTCAACAATTTTTATCAAAGGAAACAATTGCCATTGTGTGGGAGAGGAGCAGAATGAGGGCATGGGGCAGGAACGGGACCTGATTCACTAATGAGCTAATATTAAAAACAACAGGTGTGCTGTGCACAAAACAAAGACAGTGCTTTGCCATGATCTGGACAGCAGGGCCAATTTAATCTGGACAGCAGGCCCAAAAAAGTTGATTGATTTTGTTACCAGAGTCGCCACAGACCCTTGCTAAAAACCCACCAACACCTCTGTTGAACAAGAACTAACACATATCTTTAAGTCTTAAGGTCAGAACGCAGAGAAAGGAAGCCATAGCAAGAGAAAGACAAAAACCAGATAGAACCAGCTGAAACCAAGATGGTGCCAAATCTGACCTCCAACAGACCCTGAGTCTCATTATACGCTGATTTTACTGCATTAGCCACTAAGTGACACACCTACAGGCGGCCATGAACGGAAGTCACAGACCAAAAAAGGACAGAAAAGGAGTGGCATCCCAGTTCCAGGAAAGTCCTGCCTCTTTCCCAGAAAACTAATGCCTATGCCTTCCCATCGTTAGTCTCACCCCTCATTGTTCTTACCCCTTAAGAGCAAATCCTCTTTGCCACTGAGGTGAGAAGTCGATTTGTGAACTAAGTTCCCAATTCTCCATTCTCTGGCCATTGAATAAAGCTTGTGCCACTCCAATCTAAGCTTTGGTTTCATTTTTGGCTGTGCAAACTCACGTGGAAAAAGTACGTTCTCCACTGAGAGACAGGGGGTCTTGGCCAGTCTATGGCCTGAGTGGGGGGTCCATATGTCCTAATTTGGTAACAGTTTTAAAAGAAAGAAAAAAAATAAGCTTAAAAGTTAAGGAGGGAGAGGATTATCTGGGGCTGTGAAGCCCAGTGGTGGCTGCATCCAAACACTTGCTATGAGCTGGGAGGATTTCTCTGTGAGGTGGCCAGTGGGATTGTCAACTGCCATGCCAACCAGACATGAAACCAAGAGCCTGGGCACATGGGCTTTCCTTCAGCATTCTCAGAGGGGACATTCCCGCTGACCACCCCTCTGTTACCCCAGGCCCCTTCCAAGGCAAGGGTGGGTTTGGGCTATAAAACGCTCCTCTGATCTCACATCTGGTGTCCTGCGTCCTCAGGTCTTCCTCTCCCAGATTCCTCCTTTATCTCTTACTCACAGCTTCCCCCCTGGAACTTCCCCAGGGTTAACACGGGATCTTCTGAAATGTCAGTTCTACACACATGGGGCTAGTGGGTGTTGAGGGAGGAGGCCCTGTGGAGGGAACCAAAGGGTCAGGAATGTGACAAGGAGACAGAAACTCCAGTTCTGGTCCCCACCCAGGCACTAATGCTTGTGGCCTTTGCAGTCTTGGAGCATAAATGTCCTTTTGGTATAGTTCCATCTATGGAGCAATGAGAACCCCCTGCAAAAGTCTGTGATCTGGTTACCTGGGAGGTTGGGAACGTGGAGAGCATGGGGCCCATGGGACCAAGGGGAAGAGGAAGGGAAGGAGGATCACACAGGAGACCAGCAATGGCTACCTTGGTACCTGCAGCCTAAGACCCAGAAGAAGGGGCCTAGGGCAGGGTCACTTCTCTTTCCCCCATAATCACCAACTCACCCGGGTCCCCTGAGTGCTGGGAGTTAGCAGGACAGGAGGAGACAGGGGCTGTGAGATGTATGGATTATTTCCCGCCCCACCACCAACCTCTCCATCCCCTCTCCTCGTCCCAGGAAATTTCAGACCGACTGCTTACAGTTTTCCACTGGCTTCTGAAAGAAACACAAAAGAAACCTTTGAACTTCCTTATAATCAGCTCTGTGCTGTGATGACCAGCTGCCCACAGGCCCAATCAGTAAATAATGGTTCAACTTTGACTCTCCACGCCTTAGTTTTTAAAGTACAACTATCAAAAACGAAAGGAAACACTGCATTTATCCACAATGCTGGAAGGAGGGAGCCACAGATAAGGCTCTTTTAGGGTGCTAGGGCCTTGAAGCTGAAGGGCCCAGAAGCTTTACAGAGGAGTTGACACTTGCTGAGGTCGAATTTAGGATTGGCAGGAGGATGGTTTGTGGTTCTCAGAGCATGGTCCCATACTTTCAGTATCAGCATGCCCTGAGGATGTGTTAGAAATGCAAATTCTAGGCCCCACTGAATCAGAGGTGCAGGGATGGGCTCAGCAGCCAGTGTTTAGGAGCTCTCGTCCTCTGTGGAATTCACATATAAGCCCAAGTTTGAGACCACCCCTGTAGTGGTGGTACACTTGAGGGGTGTTTCTAATCATCTTTTGATAGAAGACAAAAATGTAGAAGCCCTCACTGAAGGGATATGCTAAAGTGTCAGCACATGTTTGCCTCAGACTCTGTTTTCTTTGGAAACTGGACTAAGACACAACTCCAACATGCCGATGCCAGGCGAAAGTCAAGGAACTGTCTATTACAGGTGTTTGCCCATGTCTACCCTCAGGGTGGAAAATCCCATAAACATAGCTGAGTTTTTTTAAAAGCACTTAGTGTTTATCATATATTTACGCTTCTACTTTGTTTGAAAACTTATTTAAGGCAAAACATGAGATAACATGGTTTAGAAGTATGTGAACAATAAAAAGGAAACATGGTTACTACAGGCCTGCCCAACGATTTGGTCTGATATGATGTAGGTACCCAATTCACAGGACTTTGGACAGTCTCTCAGCTCTGCCGAAAACTGCATCATGAGGGGCAAGAGTTGGGCTCCTCCAGAGTGGGGTGCTGGCACCCCGACTGTGGATTTGTTCAGTAAGGAAGTCAACAAGCGATTGCTCCAAATCTCTCTGTACCAGCTTCCCCCGGCCGACCTCCAATCCCCTGTAATCCCTTTGTAGAAGGAGGAGAGGCAGGAGGGAGAGGAAAGAGGCAGACCTGGCAGAATCATTCTGCCAAATAGCAAGGGCCTCCCAGCTCTGGAAACAGGCACCCCAGGATGACAAACAGCACAGTGAATCACAACAAAACTGGCTGTGTCTCCTCCCATTCCATAGCCCTGGAATCTGCTTCCAGCCACACCTCTGCAGCTCTTCCCGTAATCTCAGTTCCCACGCTGTCCTCCAGGTCTGCAGCCTACCTACACAAGAAGGCAGGCAGACTCACCTCCCTGGCCCTCGGAGAGGTTCCCCAGGCTCTGACTTCCTTGCACTTCTCTCCCAGGCCCTCTTCCTCACCCACATGGAGCGGGCAAAAGGGAGTGGGTTCTTGGTTCCTAGGAGGAAGACAGAGAACCCAGGCTTGAGAACCCAAGAATTGTCCCATCTATTCTGGGCCTCTTGCTCATCCATGCGAACTTTAGAATCAGCATGGCAATCTACAATAAAAATCCAAATCCCATATCCAGAAAAGGTAAATCCATAGAGACAGAATGCAGATTGGTGGCATTATGTGTTGAATTGCATCCCCCAAAAGATAGGCTGAAGTTTTAACCTCCAGTGGCCATGAATGTGACTTTATTTGGAGATATGGTCTTTGCAGATGCACTGAATTTGGGTAGGTCATAATCCAACCATGTGTCCCTAAGAAGAAAAGAAGAGACACAAAGGGAAGGCAGCCATGTGAGGAAGGATGTATGCAGACAGGGGAGTGAGGCTGTCACAAATCAAGCAACGCCTGTGGCTAACAGGAGCTCAAAGAGGCAAGAAAATGTCAATGAAAGAATGCTGCCTGCCATATCAATAAACAAAGGATATTGAACCATTAATCCATCACACTGCAGCCACCCCCAGTGATGCACCCTGAGGAGACTCAGGATGAGAAAGCACAGGACACTGGCCTCAGGTAGCTGAGGTGCATATCAAAAGAATGATTTCAATGAGCAGACTCTTGCATCTTCTCATACATAGATAATGTGCTAAATTCATTAACTTGGGATGTATGGTTTTCTTTAATTAACAGTAATCTCTTGATGTTCCGACTACCTGCTCTTTGTTGCAAAAACTGCTATATATCCTGTGTCCTCCCTTACCTCTTCGGAGGAGTCCCTTAGAGATATTTGACAGGCTGCGTCCCAGGCTTAAGTCCTCAGTTTTGTCTGCTGAGTAAAACATAACTGTCAATTTTTAGGTTGAGCATCTTTTTTCAGTCAACAAAAGAAGTCTCCCCTAGAGCCTTGGAAGGATCATGGCCCTGCCAACACACTGAATTCAGACTCCTGGCCTTCAGGACCATGAGAGGATCAATTTCTGCTTTTCTTTTTTATACGCTGACCAGGTTGTGGTACTCTGTTATAGCAGTCATAGGAAACTAATAGTGGTGGTTACCAGCATTATGGGGAGGGGGATATTAGGAGCAACTGCTTGATGGGTACAGGGTTTCCTTTTCAGGTGTTGAAAATGTTTGGAAATTTTTCCAAATTTTCATTGCCAATAAAAATATTTGGAAGTACACAACATTGTGAATGTACTGAATGCCACTAAAATGGTCATTTAAAATGGCAATTTTTATGCTATGTGAATTTACCTCTATTTAAAAATTTTAAATAATAAATAAATAGGTAAATAAATCCATCCATCCATCCATTCATCCATCTATCCATCCATCCTTCTGGGGTTTAGACTGAGATTGAATCGAATCCATAGGATAATCGAGAGGAACCGACCACTACTATAGTGAAGTTCTGACCTGTGAATAAGTCTTCTTTACATAAGTCTTTTACATGTTTTCTTTTTAAAATTTTTATATTTATTTATTTATATTTTACATAAGTCTTCTCTATATGACAGCTTAGTTTCTTGTAGATATATTTTCTATAGTTTCCTTGCATATACAAGGAAATAATATGGATTCTTACTTTTCTCTGGAAAAGTAGCATAATAGACATCCATTTTCACTAAACAATCTTTTGTAGAGATCTTTCCATGTCAGTACATAGAGATCATTCTCATTCTTTCATGCTGCATAATATTCTACATATATGGTCGTATCATCACGTAACTAACAGTCCCCATGGATGGACTTCTGGTATAGTTCCATCTATGGTGAAGCTGTAATGAATGATGTTGGATGTACACCACTTAGCAAATTCACGGGTATATTTGAGCAGCCAGCTCTGACTCCCCACTCTTCCTTTAACCTGGGGTGTATGGCCCCAACTTAATATAGCCCAGAAACTCAAAACAGAGTCTGTCTCTGGAAGAGTTTTCTCCCAAACAAGCCCCCCATTTTCCAGCTCATGGGAGTGGGGAGAGGGCTCCAGGGTATAGCCCCTTCAGTCTCTGTCTCACCGTAACCCTATTTCCACTGGCCCAGTTCCAGTTCTCCATCAGCACAGGTGACCACATGCACACACACACACACACACACACACACACTCACACACTCACTGAGGTGCAAAAGAAACCATTTTCAAGTGCTGAGCTCTTAGCTATTTCTGTCAACTAAAAAAGAATGTACAATGTAAAAGCTGAGAATTATATTTTATTTAGGGCATTAATGAGGATTTTAGCCTGGGATACAGCCTCTCAGATAGCTCTGAGGGACTGTTCTGAAGAGGTGAGGGAGGAGCCAGGATATATAAGAGTTTTTGCAAACAAAATGAAACAAAACAAAAACACCCCAAAAACCAGGTAGTCTGAACATGAAAAGATTACTGTTAATTAAAGACAATCTGACATCTCTAGTTAATGAATTTAGTGCTTTTCTCTGAATGGGAAGATGCAAGAATCTGGGCTTATTGAATTATTCCTTTGATATGCACCTTAACCATCTAGGGCCAGTATCCTGTTTATCTCCATCCTTAGTTCCTCTCAGGTTGCACCATCCAGATTGGCTGTGGAGGCCGATGACTTGGTAGCTGCAACATTCACTGATTACTGAAATGGCAGGTGACATTTTGTCTAAATTTCCCTCAAGAAATCAATGCTTGGATGGCTACTGGACAGGGAAGAGCTGACCTAAGACACAGAGCACACTGATGACATGGCCTGGGAGGAACTTCCAGACATGAGACTCACAGAAGTGAACGTCAGTAGAGACCATCCTTGGGGAGGAGCAGAGATATACCTGCATGGTGACACAACAGGCCTGTGGGAACGTCTCTGAAACCTGAGGTGGAGAGTGAGAGGAAGGGCAAGAGAAGAAAGGAGAAGAGAGAGGTATCTGGGATTGCAGCACAGGGCAGGTAAACACCTGGGAAGACCAGGCTCACTGTCTCTCCCCTCTCCAGATCTGCCACCCACCCTTCTGTCTAGGCTGCTCCTGGCAATGCACTGCTGTCCTTCTCAACCCAGAAGTGATCAGAGCTGTCGGTGGAGGAAGAAATGAAAGAAGGAGTGAAGAGTTGAAGATGGATTGGGAAGGAGGTGTTCATGCTTCCCCGTGCTTCCCTGTATGGCTGGATACCTGCCCCCACTTCTCCATTCCCATTCCGTTTCCAGTATTATAGATATTTTTTGTCACATAAAGGATAAAAACAAATACTTCAGAGCCAAGTGTATGTCAGGAGAAAAACTTGAATTCTATGAGAGTTGAAGTGTCAGACTGCTGTATCAGAGCCAAAATGTATAACGGCTCAAAATGTGTAATGGTTCATTTCTTGCTCGCTTACTTGGCAGACTAAGTGGCCAGCTGACCTAACGAGTATTCACGTAAATGAGTAAACTAACAAACTTGAATTACACTCTATTTTTTTCTAAACTGTTAAGACCAATCCAACATGAAAACTGGTGAGATGTTTACACCTCACTAATGCAAAGTGAATAGGAGTAATCTGCCTGATAACTGATGATGCATGATCAGTTTGGCCTTGACTTTCATTGGACACTGTGGTTCCAAATGGGCCAATCCTGAATGATCCTGCCCAGACCTTGGTCCTGGGGCTGGTTTTTACCCACTGAAGTCTCCATTTGAGTTTGGACTGAAAATACAGGCCAGGGGCAAGGGGCTTGATATTAAGAGCAGGTTTGAACCTCTACCCATTTTGAGGGGCTCTGTCACAGAACCTGCCTTTCCCATAACTCTCTCTCTCTGCTCAGTCTTTGTCTCTGTCCTTACCTGCCTTCTTCTCCCACTCTGTCTTCTCATTTTTCTTCTCTGCTTTGGCAGTAAGATCCCAGAATTGTTTCATTCAAAAGATTTGGGGGAGTGCCCTTCTAAGCCAGTTGTCACTTACCTTTCCTTCAACAAAGGGACTTTGAGAATTTTTTAAAAAATTATTTATTTATTTATGGCTACATTGGGTCTTCGTTGCTGCGCATGGGGTTTCTCTAGTTGCAGCGAGCAGGGGCTCCTCTTTGTTATGGTGCATGAGCTTCTCATTGCAGTGGCTTCTCTTGTTGTGGAACACGGGCTCTAGGCGCTTGGGCTCAGTAGTTGTGGCTCGCGGGCTCTAGAGCACAGGCTCAGTAGTTGCGGCACACGGGCTTAGTTACTCCGCGGCATATGGGATCTTCCCCGACCAGGGCTCGAACTCGTGTCCCCTGCATTGGCAGGCGGATTCTTAACCACTGAGCCACCAGGGAAATCCTGGGACTTTGAGAATTTTATTAAATCTTTAAGCAACATCTCCCACCCACTCCCACCACCACCCAAAAAAAGGCCACACTCAACATTTCACACAATCATAGAGGGTTCCTAAATCTGCTGAAGCCACAGAACCCAGGAGACCTGGTCTGAATCCATTTTCTGTTTTTCTCACATGAGGGTGTAGACAAAGAATGTCACCTGCGATTTCAGTAAAGAAAAGATGTTGGGGCCTTAAAGCCATCAGCCACTGCAGCTGCACCCTAAGGGGAATTCAGGATGGAGAAAAATGGGAAAAACGGGATAATGGCCCTAGATATTAAGATGCATATCAAAAGAATGATTTCAATAAGCCCAGACTCTTGCATGTGCCCTTACATAGAAAAGCACTAAAATTATTAACTTGAGTTGTCTGCATTTTTTGTGTGATTAGCGGTAATCTTTTGATGTTCGACTACATGTTGTTTTTTTTCCACAAAATCTCTGATATATCCTGGCTCCTCCCTTACCCCTTTGGAACTGTTCCTCAGAGCTATCAGAGAGGCTGTTTCTTGGCTATTAGTCCTCAGTAAGACCACCAAATAAAACATAATACTTTACTTTTAGGTTGTGCAATTTTTGTTCAGTCAACAAGGGAAACATCCCAAATTCTATGTGTGGCATTTCCAGGGACAAGAATGTTGTCCTGTAAGTTATAAACAGCATCTGAGTAAATAACAAACAAATGCAGTGTCCTTCAACTACAATGATTATTAGAAAACAGAAAGCAAAAGTGGACTCTAGAGCTCATTTCTACAAGAAGGAAATACCACGAGAATGCATCCCTGGCATGGGGAGAGGTACAGACAGAAAGGGGACTGAGTGGGCCTTATTTAGATTCCAAATCCAAAAACTAGCACTAAAAAGATATATTTACATCCATCATGGAAATTTAATTATGCACCTGGCATTAAGCACTACCAAGGATTACTGTTAATATTGTTGGATGTGACAAGGTCCTGAAATTCTGTAAGAAAATGCCCATGTTTTTTAGAAACTCCTTCCTGAATTATGTAGGTGTGGAATGACAAGTTGTCTAGGATTTGCTTTGGGATTGAGTTCAGCAAAGAAATGGACAGAGATGAAGCAAATGTGGTAGTTATGCACCTGGGTGGTGGATATAAGGAGAGGTCTGTATATTTTTCTTTCTACATTAATGTTTGTTTAAAATGTTTCTAAATACAAATGCTTTTGACAAGCAAATGTGGCTTTTAGGAAGGCAGGCCTAGGGCAAATACACAAGTGACTTTTATTTCAAGTGGTAATAGGTTGTTATTTTTCTGCCTCCAGTGCTTCCAGCTGCACAAAGGATACACTTAACCCTCTTCAGGAGGTGTGGTCTGCATTCCCTCCCCCACCAGTCTTATATTTATCCCTCAGTCCCCAGGGGTCCTGCAGCCAGTAGAGCAGGCTCTGGGCCTGGCCTCAGCACAGGGTTGAGAAGTGTAGTGGCCTGGTTTCCTCTCAGATGACCCATCATCTTGTCCATAACCACAGCAGAACCTGTGAGTGAGTGATAGTGGTGTAGTAGGATCAGGTCTGCACGTCACCCACATTCCACAGCATCCCCGCTATCAGTAAAGAACGACTTCTTAACTAGAGGATGGTAAAACCAACCTTGTGTTTGTGTATGTAACATTGTGCCACTTATATTACCAGAAAGTAGGTTCTTGTCTCATCGAAGAAAGAATTCAGAGACAGGACACGGAGGCCAAGAAAGCAAAGTGAGGATTTATTAAGTGATAATACACTCTCAGAAAGGAGAGCAAGCAGGCTCATGTGAGTAGCTGCCCTGAGTTCCTTTGGCAAACTGGTTAAAAATGTTTGGGTGGAATATTCATTGGGGAGGGAGGTGGGTATTTCCTGATTATTTATCCCAGCTACACCTTCCTGAGGGGAGGAGGGATTTTTGTTCTTATTTGGTCTTGATTAGAAGTGTCACGGCCTTGGTGCATGATGGGAACTTCTTATCTGCAAGGTTAATTTTATTGTAATGAGCAAAAAGTTACATTCCAACACCAGAGATTCCCACCTTTTGCCACCATTCTTTGTCTGCCTCTAGGACCCCTGTCACGACAGATGTATGGTTTCCTGTCAGTCCAGAGGTTTCTGCTTTTCTTTGTCTGCCCAAGAATGCCCGTCATTCACAAGATGTATGGTTTCCTGTCACTCTGTCCATGACCCCCGTTTTCTCTGCTCATATCTAGCTATTTGCCTGCTCTAACTCTTAGAAAGCACTTGCTTATACACCTGCTGCAATCCCTACACCAGCTGCTACCTCTATTGCACCTACAAATCAAAGCAGAAACCAGCAGGCTGCAGACTCTTAACAACACAAGCAAGGAGGATGTTGCTTTTCCTGCTTTGCCTCATTTACACCACCACCTGGAAGACACGACAGAGGGTCCAGGAAGTCCCAGTGGAAATAAGGGGTCTTGTATGGACCAGAGTACTGCCTCCCCTACTCCATTCTGGGCTCCAGGTTCCTGGGATCCAGGACCTTGGGACCTAGCACCTTACTCCCAAGGACTTGGGAGGAAATTCACTCATGAGCAAAGCTGGTAGCAACAGAAAAACCTCTATATGGCTGCAGAATTAGCAGAGCCAGAGAAACTGCTTAGACTCTTCAGTTTGCTAGCAAGCAAAAAATGAGGTGATGATGAGCTGGGCAGGCACTCACCCATGGAAGAACTTGCAGAAGTCTGGCATTCCTGAGGGGAGAATCCAGTACATCACTGGAAAGAAAAGTAAAAGAAAAATACAAGTCTGGTTGCAGCAGAGATGGTAAGAGGACGTTTTCCTGTGCCGACCTCCCCCAAGAAAACACTGAATGGGAATGATTTATCTGGTGGAGGTGACCACTCCTGTAGGGGAAAAGAAAAGCAGTGAGTGAGTACCCAGCTACTTCATCTGGTCAGTCAGGGTCGGAGAAATCCATTTCTTTGCACCAGCACCTCTAGTACTAAGGTGAGAGTTCTACAACTGGTGGGAGGGAGGATATTGGGAAAGAGGCAGATAAGAATTTAAGGGATATTAAAGGGATTGTGCTGAGCAGGAAGTCATCCCATGAGCCTCTGGGAGTACCATCCCCAGTGATCTCCCTACCAGGTCCACTGGCAACCCGGATGGGCACGAATGCCAAACCCACACGTCCCCACTCTGCTACTGGCTCCTGTGTGCTCCCAAGTGCATCTGGGAGAACAAGTTCTGGTAGACAGGGAGTGGGGTCTGAAGACAGGATATGATGGTTGGCAAGGAGGACATCACAAACTTGTCTATAGTGCCACCTAGTGGAAAACAAAAGAGGGGTTTCAAAAGCCAGCAAGGTGTATTGTAAGGACCAGAGAAAATATAAAAGCTTAAAATTTTGTCTCCAAAGGGAAGCAAGAAGAGAGGAGCAAATAAATCTTCACAAACACAGAAGAAAAACTGAGATAATATCAACACCATAGAACATAACACCACATCTGCTGAAGGCAAAGAGCAAAGGGTGAAGGTGATGTCTGCTACTTCAAATGTGAAAGCAGCATTGCATAACTAAAATGAAAATAACCACGCAGGGAAATAATGACATCAAAAAAGAAACTGATAATTCTCAAGCGTACAAACTCAAAGGCACAGAATGTTGTGATCTAAGTGATAAAGAATTCAAAATAGCAGTTGTGAGAAACTCAGTGAGTCACATGAAAACTCAGAAAGACAACTCAATGAATTCAGGAATAAAATATATGAACTAAGTGGGTTATTTGCCAAAGAGATGGAAATTAAAAAAAAGAACCAAACAGATAGCCTGCAGCTGAAAAATTCGATGAATGATAAGAAGAATGCAATAGGGAGTATCTGAAGCAGGGCAGACAAGGTGGAAGAAAGAGTAAGTAACTTGGAGGATGGGAATTTTGAAATACACAGAAGAGAAGAAAGAAATATAACTTTAAAAGATCAAAGAAAGCCCATGTGGAGAGAAGGGACAAAATGGCATAGTAGAGGCAGCTTGAGCTCACCTCCTCTCATGAGAACACCAAAATCACAAATAACTGCTGAACAACCATTGATGAAAAAGACCATAACCTACCAAAAATATATTTTACATCCAAAGACATAAAGAAGACACAACAATGAGATGGTAGGAAGGGAGCACTCACGATATAATGAAATCCTATACCCCTGGGTGGGTGACCCACAAACTGGAGAATAATTACATTGCAGAAGTTCTCCCACAAGTGTGAGAGTTCTGAGCCCTATGTCAGGCTCCCAAGCTGGGGGTCTGACATTGTGAAGAGGAGCCACCAGAGCATTTGGCTTAAAAGGTCAGCGGGGCTTGATTGCAGCAGCTCCATAGAATTGCAGAAAACAGAGACTCTGCTCTTGGAGGGTACACACAAGGTCTCATGCATACTGGGACCCAGGGAAAAATCAGTTACTTCACAGCAGCCTGGACCAAACCTACCTGCTATTCTTGCAGGGTTTACTGGGGAGGTGGGAGGCGGCTGCAGCTCACTCTAAGGACGAGGACACTGGTGGTGGAGGTATCAGGGAGTAGTCATCGGCTTGAGCTCCCCCAAAAGCCAGTAGGCTCTAGTGCCTGGTCACCTCAGGCCAAACAACCAACAGGGCCCACACAGGTCTGCCCATAATATAAACAGATGAAATGCTCCAACCAAAAGACACAGACTGGCTGAATGGATACAAAAACAAAAAACAAACAAACAAACAAAAACATATATGTTGTCTAAAGAGACCCAATTCAGATCTAGAGAAACATACAGTTGAAAATGAGTGGGTGGAAAATGTTATTCCATGCAAATGGAAATCAAAAGAAAGCTGAAGTAGCAGTACTCATATCAGAAAAAATAGATGTTAAAATAAAGACTGTTACAAGAGACAAAGAAGGACACAACAAAATGATCAATCCAGGAGAAGATCTTACAATTGTAATATATATACACCCAACATCAGAGCACCTCAATATATAAGGCAAATACTAACAGACATAAAAGGAGAAACTGAGAGTAAGACAATAATACTGGGAAACTTTAACACCCAACTTACATCAATGGACAGATCATCCACATGGAAAATCAATAAGGAAACACAGGTCTTAAATGACATATTAAACCAGTTGGACTTTTACTTGATATTTATAGAGCATTCCATCCAAAAACATCAGAATATACATTCTTTTCAAGTACACGTGGTACTTTCTCCAGGATAGATCACATGCTGGGCCACAAAGCAAGCCTCAGTAAATTTAAGAAAACTGAAATCATATCAAGCATCTTTTCCGACCACAACACTATGAAATTAGAAATCTACTGTAAGAAAAAAACTACAAAAACACAATCATATGGAGGCTAAACAATATGCTAATAAACAACCAATGGATAAGTGAAGAAATCAAAGAGGAAATTAAAAAATACCTAGAGACAAAAGACAATGAAAACACGATGATCCAAAATCTATGGGACAGAGCAAAAGCAATTCTAAGAGGGTAATATATAGTGATACAATCTTACCTCAGGAAACAAGAGAAGTCTCAAACAACCTAACCTTACACCTAAAGCAACTAGAGAAAGAAGAACAAACAAAACCCAAAGTTAGTAAAAGGAAACAAATCATAAAGATCACAACAGAAATAAATGAAATAGACTAACAATAAAATTAGAAATGAAAAAGGAGAAGTTACAACAAATACCACAGAAATACAAAGGAGCAGAAGAGACAACTACAGCAAGTATATGCCAATAAAATGGACAATCTAGAAGAAATCAAGTTCTTAGAAAGGTACAACCTTCCAAGACTGAACCAGGAAGAAATACAAAATGTGAACAGACCAATCAAAAGTACTGAAATAGAAACTGTGATTAGAAAACATCCAACAAAGAAAAGTCCAGGACCAGATGGCTTCACAGATGAATTCCATCAAACATTTAGAGAAGAGTTAAAACTTATCCTTCTGAAAATTTCCAAAAAATTGCAGAGGAAGGAACACTCCTAAGCTCATTCTACGAGGCCATAATCACCCTGATACCAAAACCAGTCAAAGATATCACAAAAAAAGAAAAGTACAGGCCAATACCCCTGATAAACATAGATGCAAAAATCCTCAACAAAATGCTAGCAAACTGAATCCAACAACACATTAAAAGCATCATGCACCATGATCAAGTGGAATTTTATCTCAGGGATGCAAGGATTCTTCAATATAGGCAAATCAATGAATGTGATAAATCACATTAACAAATTGCAATATAAAAACCATATGATCATCTCAGTAGATGCAGAAAAAGATTTTGACAAAATCCAACACCCATTTATGATAAAAACTCTCCAGTAAGTGGACATAGAGGGAACCTACCTCGACATAATAAAGGCCATATATGACAAACCCACAGCAAACATTCACAATGGTGAAGAACTGAAAGCATTTCCTCTAAGATCAGGAATGAGAGAATGATGTCCATTCTCACCACTTTTATTCAACATAGTTTGGAAGTTCTAGCCACAGTAATCGGAAAAGAAAAAGAAATAAAAGAATATGAATTGGAAAAGAAGAAGTAAAACTGTCACTGTTTGCAGATGACATGACAGGATATGTAGAAAATCCTAAAGATGCTACCAGAAAACTGCTAGAGCTCATCAATGAATTTGGTAAAGTTGCAGAATACAAAATTAATACACAGAAATCTCTTGCATTCCTATACAGTAAAAATGAAAGATCAGAAAGAGAAACTAAGGAAACAATCCCATTTACCATCACATCAAAAAGAAAAAAATACCTAGGAATAAACCTACTTAAGGAGGCAAAAGACCTGTACTCAGAAAACTACAAAATGCTGATGAAAGAAATCAAAGTTGACACAAACAGATTGAGAGATATACCATGTTCCTGGATTGGAAGAATCAATATTGTCAAAATGATTATACTTCCCATTGAATCTATGGATTCAATGTAATCCCTATCAAATTACCAAGGGAATTTTTTTACAGAACTAGAACAAAAATCTTAAAATTTGTATGGAGACATAAAAGACCCCGAATATCAAAGCAATCTTGAGAAAGAAGAATGGAGCTGGAGGAATCAGGCTCCCTGACTTCAGACTATACAACACAGCTACAGTAATCAGAACAGTATGGTACTGGCACAAAAACATTAATATAAATCGATGAAACATCATAGAAAGTCCAGAGATAAACCCACACACCTATGGTCAACTAATCTATAACAAAGGAAGCAAGAATATACAATGGAGAAAAGAGAGTCTCTTCAATAAGTGGTGCTGGGAAAACTGGACAGCTACATGTAAATGAATGCAACTAGAATATTCTCTATCACCATACACAAAAATAAACTCAAATGGATTAAAGACCTAAATGTAAGACCAGATACTATAAACACTTAGAGGAAAATATAGGCAGGACACTCTTTGACATAAATTGCAGCAAGATCTTATTTGACCCCCTTCTAGAGTAATGAAAATAAAATCAAAAATAAAAAATGTAACCTAATGAAACTTAAGAGCTTTGACACAGCAAAGGAAACCACAAACAAAACAAAAAGACAACCCACAGAAAGGGGGAAAATATTTGCAAATGAAGTGACCGAGAAGGGATTAATCTCCAAAATATACAAACAGGTCGTGCAGCTCAATATAAAAAAAAAAAAAAAACACAATCAAAAAATGGTCTGAGATCTAAGTAGACATTTCTTCAAAGAAGACATACAGATGGGCAAAAGCTCATGAAAAGATGCTCAACATCACTAATCATTAGAGAAATGCAAATCCAGACTACAATGAGGTAACACCTCACACTCATCAGAATGGCCATCATAAAAAAATCTACAAACATTAAATGCTGGAGTGGGTGTGGAGAAAAGGGAACCCTCCTACACTGCTGGTGGGAATGTAAGTTGGTACACCCATTATGGAGAACAGTATGGAGGTTCCTTAAAAAACTAAAAATAGAAGTACCATATGATCCAGCAATCTGACTCCTGGGCATATATCTGGAGAAAACCACAATTCGAAAAGATATATACACCCCAATATTCATTACAGCACTATTTACAATAGTCAAGACATGGAAGCAATCTAAATGTCCATCAACATAGGAATGGATAAAGAATATACACATGTATACAATGGAATATTAGTCAGCCAGAAAAAAAAGAAATAATGCCATTTGCAGCAACATGGATGGACCTAGAGATTTTCGTACTAAGTGATGTAAGTCAGAGACAGACAAATATCATGATATCATTTTGCTGTATACCTGAAACTAGCACAACATTGTAAATCAACTATACTCCAATAAAATTTTTTAAAAATTAAAAAAAAATAATATGTGAGAAAATGTATTACATATTTTGACATTACCATACGTAGAAAAAAAATGTGATACATATATACAATGGAATATGACTCAGCCATTAAAAAGAATGAAGTAAATATCATTTGCAGCAATATGGATGGACCTAGAGATTATCATATTAAGTGAAGTAAATCAGACAGACAAAGAGAAATATTATATGATATCACTTCTATGTGGAATCTAAAAAAATGATACAAATTGACTTATTTACAAAACAGAAACAGACTCAGTCTTAGAAAACAAACTTATGGTTACCAAAGGTGAAAGATGGGGGGGTGGGATGGATAAATGAGGAGTTTGGGATTAACATATACACATTACTATATATAAAATAGATAATCAAAAAAGACCTACTGTATAGCAGAGGGAACTCAATAGTCTGTAATAACCTAAATAGGAAAAGAATCTGAAAAAGAATAGATATATGTATATGTATAATTGATTCACTTTCTTGTATAGTAGAAATTAACACACCATTGTAAATCAACTCTACTCCAATAAAAATTAGAAAGGTCTTCTTTAATGCATCCAAACCACAGGAGACAAGCCAGCTTGAGCCAGGAGCAGCTGAGAAGGGTCAAGTTGAAAAACACTGACTTGAGGCTGAGTGGAAATGAGAAACACAGACTTTGGCCACTGGAAATGGTCATGAGGGATGCATGGGGATCAGAACCAGAAATGGGTGACTGGAAGGAAAGTAAACTTTGGGAACTTCCTTGCCTTCTTGCTTCTTGCCACCTGTCTCTCTTGCCATGCCTACACCTTCTTACCAACTTTTCCTCATCACTTGCTTTCCTGACAGTCTCAGCTATACAAAATCAAATAGCCCTATGACATTTATCACACAAATAGAAAAAAGAATGCTAAATATGTATGGAACCACAAAAGACCCCAAATAACCAAAGCAATCATGAAAAAGAAGCAGCAAAACAGAGGCATCACACTTCCTGATTTCAAAGTTGTAGTAATTCAAGGAGATCAAGATGGCAGAATAGGAGGACCTGGGGTTCACCTCTCCCCACAAATACATCAAGAATACTACTATGAGTGGAAAAATTTGCACAAAGCACCTGCTGAACACTAGCAGAGGGCCTCGGAGACCTAAGAGGACAGGAAAAGATCCCAGCATAACTGGGTAAGATGAAGGAGAGAAAGGGAAGAAAAAGAAAAGAGGAAACAGGATGGGACCCACACCCTTGGTGGGAAGCTGAAGGAAAGGAGGGGTTACCACACCCAGAGAGAACCCCTCACCAGTTGTGAGATATGCTGAAATAGAGAGGGGGCTTTGGAGGCTAGTGTAAGAAAGTACAGAGGCCAGTCTGTGGCAGGCAGGACAGAGTGAGACTTGCACAGGCAGTCTGTGCCACAGCCCTAGGTGCCCCAGCCTGAGACGGTTGTCCGCCAATGCTGGCAGGAGCTGGGTGCTGAAGTGTAGGATTAGGAGAGTGGACCAGAGAGAGGACTGATGTTGGCAGCACGGAGAGAGCCTGAGGGGTCAGGAGTGAGGAATTCCACAGCTGGGAATGCTCCTGGAGGAAGCGATGTCTGCCTTGGGAGTGAGGGACCATTGTTGAATGCTGCACAAGGGATGCAGCCACCACTGCAGACTCTCTCCCCACACGCCAGCCCCACCTCGGCAGGCACTGGGAGAGATTCCCACCAGAGCGAGCATGCCTCAGTCTGTCTCAGCCTCCAACCAGCCCCTGCCTCCTCAGGCACTAGAGCGGGAATCCCATTGGAGTGAGCGTGTGCACCTCAGTCGTGGCTGCCTTATCCCTCTCTCACCTGAGAAAGCATGCACGCCCCCGTGTGTAGCAGCCTCTTGACACTCACACCTAAGCAAGCAAGTGTGCCCCAGTCATCTGCTGCCTTTGACCCCTTCTCGCCTGGGCAGGGGAGAGAGGCCTGAGGGTGACCCACATGCAGAGGTGGGGCCAAAACCAAAGGTGAGCCCCAAGCTCAGCAGCTGTGCAACTAAGGAAGAGGAACTAAAATCTCTCTGTACCACTGCACAAGCCACAGGTTAAACCCAAGTGATCGGCCTGGTAAACCCAGCGTCTGCTGAATATATGAATGGACAATGAGTGCTCTCACAACTGAGACTGGTCTAGCTTTAGCAGCTGTGGATTTTGGTGGCACATACATGCTGGAGTTGGGCCAGGTCAGAGTCTGAGCTGCCCCCAAAATACCCACAGTGGGTCTAGACACATACGTAGAGGTCTTGGAGGGTGTCGTCGGGAGGCGGGGGTTGGCTGTGGCTCCTGTGGGGTCAAGGACACTGATAGCAGAGGCCCCAGGGAATTTTTTTTCTTATTTTAAAAATTTTTACTTTTTGGTTTTGTTTTGTTTTGCTGTGGTTGTTTTATTTATTTTATTTATTTATTTTTAAATATATTTTTTATTTTTCTATTTTTATTTTATTTATTTGTTGTCTTGTTGCTTTGTTTTTTGGGTTTTTAAATTTTTTGTATTGTTTTTTGTATTTGTTTTGTTTTCAACTTTTTTGTCATTTTTGTGTGTTTGTTTTCTGTTTGTTTTAAAAAATTTTTGTTTTTTTTTTTAGTTTTGTTTTTATTGTTTGTTTTGGTTTTTGTGTTTAGTTTGCTTGTTTTTTGTTTTCTTTTTTGTGTGGTATGTTTGTTGTTTCTGTTTGGTTGTGTTTTTAGTATTTGTCTTGGGTTTTGTTTTTCTGTTTGTTTTCTTTTCTTTTTTGTTGTTCTTTGTCTCTTTGTTTAGTTTGTTTTTATTATTTGTCTTGGGTTTTGTTTGTCTGTTTGTTATTTTATTTATTTATTTTTTTGCCATACCACACAGCTTGCAGGGTCTTGGTTCCCTGGCCAGGGGTCAAGCCTGAACCCCCATGGTGGGAGTGCTGAGTCCAGGCTGCTGGACCACCAGAGAATTCCTGGCCACAGGTAATATCAATTGGTGTGAGCTTTCCCAGAGGTCCTATCTCAGCACCAAGACCCAGCTCCTCCCAACAGCCTGCAAGCTCCAGTGCTGGATGTCTCAGGCCAAACAACCAGCAAGACAGGAACACAGCCCCACCCATCAGCAGACAGGCTGCCTAAAGTTGTACTAAGCTCACAGACACCCAAAACACACCCCCTGTTGTGGCACTGGCCCCCAGAAGGAGAAGAAACAGCTCTACCCACCAGAACATAGGCACCAGTCCCTCCAACCAGGAAGCCTACACAAGCCTCTTGACCAACCTCACCCATCAGGGGGCAGACACCAGAAGCAAGAGGAACTACAACCCTGCAACCTGTAGAAAGGAGACCACAAACAGAGTAAGTTAAACAAAATGGGATAACAGAAAATTATTTTGCAGATGAAGGAGCAAGGTAAAAACCCACAAGACAAAAAATGAAGAGGAAATAGGTAATCTAATGGAAAAAGAATTCAGAGTAATGATAGTAAATATGATCCAAGATCTTAGAAATAGAATGGAGGCACAGATGAAGAAGATACAAGAAATGTTTAACAAGGACGTAGAAGAACTAAAGATGAAAAAAAAAAAAAGAACAATACAGTAACTGAAAAGAAAAATACACTAGAAGGAATCAATAGCAGAATAACTGAAGCAGAATGGATAAGTGAGCTGGAAGATAGAATGGTGGAAATAAATAACGTGGGACAGAATAAATAAAAAGAATGAAAAGAAATGAGGACAGTCTCTGAGACCTCTGGGACAGCATTAAACGTAGCCACATTAGAATTATAGGGGCCCCAGAAGAAGAAGAGAAAGAGAAAGGGTCTGAGAAAATATTTGAAGAGATTATAGTTGAAAACTTCCCTAAAGTGGGAAAGGAAATAGTCAGCCAGGTACAGGAAGCACAGAGAATCCCATACAAGTAAACCCAAGGAGAAACACACTGAGACACATATTACTCAAACTAACAAAAATTAAATATAAAGAAAAAATATTAAAAGCAGCAAGGGAAAAACAACAAGTAACATACAAGGGAATCCCCATAAGGTTATCAGCTGATTTTTCAGCAGAAACTCTGCAGGCCAGAAGGGAGTGGCATGATATATTTAAAGTGATGAACGGGAAAAACCTACAACCAAGATTACTATAACCAGCAAGGATCTCATTCAGATTTGACAGAGAAATCAAAAGCTTTACAGACAAGCAAAAGCTAAGAGAATTCAGCACCACAAAACCAGCTCTACAAAAAATGCTAAAGGAACTTCTCCAGGATAGATCATAACTTGGGACACAAATCAAGCCTTAGTAAATTTAAGAAAATTGAAATCATATCAAGTATCTTTTCTGACCACAATGCTATGAGACTACATATGAATTACAGGAGAAAGTCTGTAAAAAATACAAACTTATGGAGGCTAAACAATACACTACTAAGTAACCAAGAGATCACTGAAGAAATCAAAGAGGAAATCAAAAAATACCTAGAAACAAATGACAATGAAAACACGATGACCCAAAACCTATGGGATGCAGCAAAAGCAGTTCTAAGAGGGAACTTTATAACAATACAATCCTACCTCAAGAAACAAGAAACATCTCATATAAGCAACCTATCTTACACCGAAAACAATTATAGAGAGAAGAACAAAAATACCCCAAAGTTAGCAGAAGGAAAGAAATCATAAAAATCATATCAGAAATAAATGAAAAAGAAATGATGGAAACAATAGCAAAGATCAATAAAACTAAAGGCTGGTTCTTTGAGAAGATAAATGAAATTGATAAACCATTAACCAGACTCATCAAGAAAAAAAAGGAGAAGACTCAGATGAATAGAACTAGAAATGAAAACGGAGAAGTATCAGCTGACACTGCAGAAAGACAAAGGATCATGAGGGATTACTACAAACAACTATATGCCAATATAATGGACAACCTGGAAGAAATGGAAATTCTTAGAAAAGCACAACCTTCCAAGATTGAACCAGGAAGAAATAGAAAATGTAAACAGACCAATCACAAGCACTGAAATTGAGACTGTGATTAAAAATCTTCCAACAAACAAAAGCCCAGGACCAGATGACTTCACAGGTGAATTCTATCAAACATTTAGAGAAGAGATAACACCTATCCTTCTCAAACTCTTCGAAAATATAGCAGAGGGAGGAACACTCCCAAACTCATTCTACTAGGCCACCATCACCCTGATACCAAAACCAGACAAAGATGTCACAAAAAAAGAAAACTACAGGCCAATATCACTGATGAACATAGATGCAAAAATTCTCAACAAAATACTAGCAAACAGAATCCAACAGCACATTAAAAAGATCATGCACCATGATCAAGTGGGGTTTATCCCAGGAATGCAAAGATTCCTCAATATATGCAAATCAATCAATGCAATAAAACATATTAACAAATTGAAGCAGAAAAATCATATGATCATCTCAATAGAGGCAAAAAAAGCTTTTGACAAAATTCAACACCCGTTTATGATATAAACCCTCCAGAAAGTAGGCATAGAGGAAACTTACCTCAACATAACAAAGGCCATATATGACAAACCCACAGCCAACAACATTCTCAATGGTGAAAAACAGAAACCATTTCCTCTAAGATCAGGAAGAAGACAAGGTTGTCCACTCTCACCACTATTATTCAACATAGTTTTGGAAGTTTTAGCCACAGCAATCAGAGAAGAAAAAGAAATCAAAGGAATCCAAATCGGAAAAGAAGAAGTAAAGCTGTCACTGTTTGCAGATGATATGATACTATACATAGAGAATCCTAAAGATGCTAACAGAAAACTACTAGAGCTAATCAATGAATTTGGTAAAGTAGCACGGTACAAAATTAATGCACCCAAATCTCTTGCATTCCTGTACACTAATGATGAAAAATCTGACAAAAGACCTGTATGTATAAAACTATAAGACATTGATGAAAGAAATTAAAGGTGATACAAACAGATGGAGAGATATACCATGTTCTTGGATTGGAAGAATCAACATTGTGAAAATGACTATACTACCCAAAGCAATCTACAGATTCAATGCAATCCCTATCAAACTACCAATGGCATTTTTCACAGAACTAGAACAAAAAATGTCACAATTTGTATGGAAACACAAAAGACCCTGAACAGCCAAATCAATCTTTAGAAAGAAAAACAGAGCTGGAGGAATCAGGTTCCTGGACTTGAAACTATACTCCAAAGCTACAGTAATCAAGACAGTATGGTACTGGCACAAAAACAGAAATATAGATCAATGGAACAGTATAGAAAGCCCAGAGATAAACCCATGCACATATGGTCACCTTATCTTTGATAAAGGAGGCAAGAATATACAATGGAGAAAAGACAGCCTCTTCAATAAGTGGTGCTGGGAAAACTGGACAGGTACATGTAAAAGAATGAAATTAGAACACTCCCTAACACCATACACAAAAATAAACTCAAAATGGATTAAAGACCTAAATGTAAGGCCAGACCCTATAAAACTCTTAGAGGAAAACATAGGTAGAACACTCTATGACATAAATCACAGCAAGATCCTTTTGACCCACCTCCTAGAGAAATGGAAATAAAAACAAAAATAAACAAATGGGACCTAATGAAACTTAAAAGCTTTTGCACAGCAAAGGAAACCATAAACAAGATGAAAAGACAACGTTCAGAATGGGAGAAAACATTTGTAAATGAAGCAAGTGACAAAGGATTAATCTCCAAAATTTACAAGCAGCTCATGCAGCTCAATATCAAAAAAACAAACAACCAAATCCAAAAATGGGCAGGAGACCTAAATAGACATTTCTCCAAATAAGATATACAGATTGCCAACAGACACATGAAAGAATGCTCAACATCATTAATCATTAGAGAAATGCAAATCAAAACTACAATGAGATATCATCTCACACTGGTCAGAATGGCCATCATCAAAAAATCTAGAAACAATAAATGCTGGAGAGGGTGTGGAGAAAAGGGAACACTCTTGCACTGTTGGTGGGAATGTAAATTGATACAGCCACTATGGAGAACAGTATGGAGGTTCCTTAAAAAACTACAAATAGAACTACCATACGACCCAGCAATCCCACTACTGGGCATATACCCTGAGAAAACCATAATTCAGAAAGAGTCATGTACCAAAATATTCATTGCAGCTCTGTTTACAATAGCCAGGACATGGAAGCAACCTAGGTGTCCATCATCGGATGAATGGATAAAGAAGATGTGGCACATATATACAATGGAATATTACTCAGCCATAAAAAGAAATGAAATGGAGGTGTTTGTAATGAGGTGGATGGAGTTAGAGTCTGTCATACAGAGTGAAGTAAGTCAGAAAGAGAAAAACAAATACAGTATGCTAACACATATATATGGAATCTAAGGGAAAAAAAAAAAAAAAAAAAAAAAAGAGGTCATGAAGAACCTAGTGGCAAGATGGGAATAAAGACACAGACCTACTAGAGAATGGACTTGAGGATATGGGGAGGGGGAGGGGTGAGATGTGACAGGGTGAGAGAGTGTCATGGACATATATACACTACCAAATGTAAAATAGATAACTAGTGGGAAGCAGCCGCATAGCACAGGGAGATCAGCTCGGTGCTTTGTGACCACCTAGAGGGGTGGGATAGGGAGGGTGGGAGGGAGGGAGATGCAAGAGGGAAGAGATATGGCAACATATGTATATGTGTAACTGATTCACTTTGTTGTAAAGCAGAAGCTAGCACACCATTGTAAAGCAATTATACTTCAATAAAGATGTTTAAAAAAAAAAAAAAAAAAAAAAAAAAAAAAAAAGAGTCATGTACCAAAATGTTCATTGCAGCTCTGTTTACAATAGCCAGGACATGCAAGCAACCTAAGTGTCCATCATCGGATGAATGGATAAAGAAGATGTGGCACATATATACAATGGAATATTACTCAGCCATAAAAAGAAATGAAATGGAGGTATTTGTAGTGAGGTGGGTGGAGTTAGAGTCTGTCATACAGAGTGAAGTAAGTCAGAAAGAGAAAAACAAATACAGTATGCTAACACATATATATGGAATCTAAGGGAAAAAAAAAAAGGTCATGAAGAACCTAGTGGCAAGACGGGAATAAAGACACAGACCTACTAGAGAATGGACTTGAGGATATGGGGAGGGGGAGGGGTGAGATGTGACAGGGTGAGAGAGTGTCATGGACATATATACACTACCAAATGTAAAATAGATAGCTAGTGGGAAGCAGCCGCATAGCACAGGGAGATCAGCTCGGTGCTTTGTGACCACCTAGAGGGGTGGGATAGGGAGGGTGGGAGGGAGGGAGACGCAAGAGGGAAGAGATATGGGAACATACGTATATGTAAAACTGATTCACTTTGTTATAAAGCAGAAACTAACACACCATTGTAAAGCAATTATACTCCAATAAAGATGTTTAAAAAAAAAAAAGATATACAGATTGCCAACAAACACATGAAAGGATGCTCAACATCACTAATCAGTAGAGAAATGCAAATCAAAACTACAATGGGGTATGACCTCACACCAGTCAGAATGGCCATCAACAAATAATCTACAAACAATAAATGCTGGATAGGGTGTGGAGAAAAGGGAACCCTCTTGCACTGTTGGTGGGAATGTAAATTGATACAGCCACTATGGAGAACAGTATGGAGGTTCCTTAGAAAACTAAACACAGAACTACCATATGACCCAGCAATCCCACTACTGGGCATATAGCCTGAGAAAACCATAATTCAAAAAGAGTCATGTACCACAGTGTTCATTGCAGCTCTATTTGCAATAGCCAGGACATGGAAGCAACCTAAGTGTCCATCGACAGATGAATGCATAAAGAAGATGTGATATATATATACAATGCAATATTACTCAGCCATTAAAAGAAACGAAATTGAGTTATTTGTAGTGAGGCGGATGGACCTAGAGTCTGTCATACAGAGTGAAGTAAGTCAGAAAGAGAAAAACAAATACCGTATGCCAACACATATATACGGAATCTAAAAAAAAAAAAAAAAAGGTTATGAAGAACCTAGGGGCAGGACAGGAATAAAGATGCAGACGTAGAGAATGGACTTGAGGATACGGGGAGGGGGGAGGGTAAGCTGGGACGAAGTGAGAAAGTGGCATGGACATATATACACTACCAAATGTAAAATAGACAGCTAGTGGGAAGCAGCCGCATAGCACAGGGAGATCAGATCGGTGCTTTGTGACCATCTAGAGGGGTGGGCTAGGGAGGGTGTGAGGGTGACACAAGAGGGAGGGGATATGGGGATATATGTATATATATATGTATAACTGATTCACTTTGTTATAAAGCAGAAACTAACACACCATTGTAAAGTAATTGTACTCCAATAAAGATGTTAAAAAAAAATGTTTACCAGACTCCTGAGTTATGAGGCAAATGTAAATCTGTGCACAATGAGATGACATTGTACATCAATTCAACTGGAGTATTAAGGAGAATGTGGATCAATAGGATTTCTGAAATATAGCTACTGGGAATGTAAATTAATACAATCACTTTGGAAAAACAATGTGGCTTAGCTGTGTAAAAGTGTACATTCATGCACCTTGGAACATTTGCACTCCTAAGATAGTTCCTATGAGTCACTATGCAAAAATTTACAGGGGACATGTAAAAAGTGTTTCTAACAGCAGTCTTCATAATTGTGAAAAAGGAGAGGATAGCCATTGCAGAGAATGGATAAATAAATTGAGCTCTACAGCATTGAAAGGAATGATCCATTTTTATAAATAAATCTTAGTAACACAATACTGAGTTTAAAATAAATAGAATTTAGTAGAAGTAGTAGAAAAAATAGTAGGAAAAAAGTAGAATACTCTTTAAAGAAATCTTCAAGAAAATACAACAAAATATTGTTTAGGCATGCATATGTAAGTGATAACACAACGAATGAAAGAAAGGAATCACAAATTAATACTTCATGAAGTTGTTACCCAAGGGCTGGTGACAGGCCATGGAATAAATAGGAACACATTAGTAGGTATAAGTCATTGAAGATGTTCTATTTCTGGGCATGGTTTTTCACTGTGTAGGTGATCATTATATTATACATATAACTAAAGTGTTTTCTTTTCTTTTTTTTTTTAATCTAAGTATTTTCCAAATGTATATATATTCTTTTGTCAGCAGTCAGTCATACATCTCTCCCTCCTGCCTTAGATTAGGGACATCAGAGAAATATTTGATCTGACATGTAGAGACAATATTAGGATGGGAGAAAAATTGAGAAATCCTTAAGGGAGGAGGTGGGCACAAGAAAGACTGGCATTCCAGGTAGAAAGAACTGCAGGGCAAAGACAAGCTCACAAATGAACTTGACAACTAGCTGTGGATGCAGATGAACACTCACAGACACCCAATTAAAGATCTTAGTAGTAAAATAAAAAATACCACTAAATCTAGGGGACTCTTGCAGTGATGAGGACATTTGTGGTGGGTGACAGAAAGCTCCACCCATTCCCGGGTTCCCCAGGGTTGGGCTGTTCCCCATGGTGAGGGTCACTCTGAGTCTGGCATCCCATTTGATAGGCTCTGGGCTGGAGTGGCCACAGTGCCCAGTGTGGGCTGAGGCCTGATGCCCTTGAATGCATAACTCACAGTCAGACATTCTGGTCCTAGGTCCCCTGTGATCACGTGAGCCTTTGTCAGGACAGGAGTCTGAGAACAGACCTGGGATGGTCACTACAGGGCCAGTAAAATTGGGTGAAAGTGGTCAAAAGGTACACACTTCCAGTAATAAAATAAATAAACCATGGCTATGTAATGTGCAGCATGGTGACTGTAGTGAATAATACTGTATATGTATTGGAAAGCTGCTAAGAGACTAGATCTTAAAAGTTCTCAACAAAGGAAAAAATTGTAACTGTGTGGTGACACTTAATGTGGTGATCATTTTGCAGTATACAAAATATCAAATCATTATGTTGTACATCTGAATATTATGTGTCAATTATAATCTCAATAAAATATAAATTATATAAAGTTAAATAAAAGATCCATCTCGTTGGGCTCACAGGAGAAGGAAGTGAGTTCAGAGGGGAAAAATAAATTTTGATATAATTTAGGGAAGTTGGTGATGGGCATGTGATCATGAGGACATACAGCACAGCCTGCAGGACAGTTCACCTGGGGGCCCCTTGGGTGATACTGAGCCTTCTCAGGGCTTGTTAGAAATGTGCAGCTGAAGGAGGCGAGTGGCTCTCTGCAGGGGGAAGCAGCCTCTGTAGATTGTGGCCATGAAGGGATGCCCATGCCAAAGCACAGCCCAGAGGTTTGCCTGGTGGACTCTGAGAAAGGAAATGCCCACTGGCTAGGTCAGAGTTCAGCTGGGTTGTTCTAGACCCAGTTTCCTGGTGGCTGAGGGAGAATGTAAAGCCAGCATTAGGAGCAGTTGAGAAGGAGTGGACAATTGCCCAAACCTTCACCTAGAAACAATCATGGAGAAGTCCTGTGAAATTAGGGATTTCTCCACATGTCACTTTCTGTCTGCTTGTTGTAAAATTTATTAAAAAAAATTTTTTATTGAAGTATAGTTGATTTACAATGTTGTGTTCCTTTCAGGTGTATAGTAAAGTGATTTAGTTATACATATGTATATGAATATATATTCTTTCTTTACATTCTCTTCCCTTATAGGTTATTACAAGATATTGACTATAATTCTCTGTGCTATACAGTAGGTCCTTGTTGGTTACCTATTTTGTATATAGTAGTGTGTATATTTTAATCCCAAACTCCTAATTTATCCCTCCCACCCTTTCCCTTCTGGTAACCATAAGTTTATTTTTTATGTCTGTGAGCCTATTTCTGTTTTGTAAATAAGTTCATTTGTATCATTTTTTAGATTCCACTTATAAGTGATATCATATGATGTTTTGTCTTTGTCTGGCTTACTTCACTTAGTGTGATAATTTCTAAGTCCATACATGTTGCTGCAAATGGCATTATTTCATTCTTTTTTATGGCTGAGTAATATTCCATTGTGTATATATACTAGATCTTTATCCACTCATCTGTTGACGGACATCTAGGTTGCTTCCATGTCTCGGCTATTGTAAATAGTGCTGTTATGAACACTGGGGTGCATGTATCTTTTCAAATTATGTTTATCTCTGAATATATGCCTAGGAGTGGGATTGCAGGATCATATGGTAGCTCTATTTATAGTTTTTTAAGGAACATCCATACTGTTCTCCATAGTGGCTGAACCAAATTTAAAATTTACTTTAAATTGATGTATCCACATGTTAGTTTATGAACAAACTCTTAGATGGTGACCAATCCTACTATTTCAAGAAAAATTTAATGGAGGCTTAGCTCTCAAGTCGTGTCAAAGATGACACTGGTTCTGTGAATGGCTATGAGCTTACTGAAAAGTCCTGTATCCACGGCTCACATTGAGACTGACTGCAAACCAGTTATTAACTTGAGACTCTGTGTGGCCTCAATTTAACTGCTTAAACAGAGAATAACTGTGTTTAAGGATATTTGTATTCCATCTCACTCTACTGACTAAAACCTAGCCTTTCCTCCCCTCTACTGTGAAGGCTCTGTGATTTGTGAAAACATAGTATCAGCAATATTGAGATCATATCTTCAGAAACTATCACTTGCTTACAAAGGGGGTCTCAATAAGCTCAAAGCAATCACAGGGGGAATGAAAACAGCATGTGGACTGTCAAATTTGTCCTTCCTTTACTTCTTTATTCTAGAAGCAAGTCCTCCCTTTATTCTCTAAGCACAATCATTCTCTATTCTTTCCTTTAGTCTCTAATCAAATACTTATTGAGTGTCTGCTCTGTGCCAGGCACTGTCCCAGCCCTGGAGCTCCAGGAATAGAAATCCTTGATTTCACAGAGCTTATTTTCCAGGGGAGAGACAAAGGAGTGAGAGAACCAAGTGAAATGTGGGCCAAGCTTGATGTGATAATCAGAGAAGATTAGATTGCTCCCCTAGAGACAAGCACACAGATGGGGACAAGGGCATGGAGATGGTGGATTGTGAAGATGGGCCGGGCCTGAGCTCTACCTGACCAAGACGAAACCAGCACCCGGCTGTGCAGTCTGCTCCCCTCTGCACAGCCCTCAGAGGGAGGGTAAGGCTTCCCTCGTGCTCCATCTCTGTGTTTGGGTCCCTCTTTTACAGCAGCTTTGCCTGTATTCTAGGTAATACCGTGTCCCTTTTTATAATTAATAAATAGTGGGATATACATTTGACTGACTGCTGTGTCAGAAAAAATAAAATAGACATATGAGCATCAACATAGGTGCCCCAAATAATATTGAGTTTAGAAAGTCAGAAAGTGATCTTGTTAGGGGTTTTGTTACACAGGCATGGTTGATTAAGCCATTGATCATTGATGACTGAACTCAATCTCCAGCCCTCCTCCCCTCCCTGGAGGTTGTGGGGAAGGAAGGGGCTGAAAGTTCCAACCCTCTAACTCTGGCTTGGTCTTTCTGGCCCCCAGTCCCTATCCTGATGCTCTGTAGTCTCCCCACCCCAGTCATCTCATTAGCTTAAAAAAGAAATTCCTATCACTCTGGAAATTTCAAGGGTTTTAGGAGCTCCTTCCAGGAATTGCGGACAAAGACCAAATAGGTATTTTTATTATAACACAGACTTTAAGCTCAATACCTTTTGTGGACACCTTAAGGGATCCACATAAAGCTTTACTATATAGTTCTCATGGATACATGTAAACATTAATATACACCAATAAACATATTGAAGATGAATTGTGGAGAACTATGTTAAATTGAAAAGACTGTGGTGGTCTGTGATGGGGAGAGTAATGGGCTTAGGAACAGGAGAGAGAGATTGTCAAGGTGGGATTTAGAGTCACAAAAACAAGGTAATTTGAAAACGGGCACTCCTGTCATTTCCCTAGAAGAAACTAGCCAATCCAGGGGCTAAGCACAGCCCTCCCAACAGCCCTTTACAAACAATGTCTCCCCTTGGGAACCCTAAAGAGAGGTGAGATGTGCAGCCTTAGGGAAGTGTACTTGTTCAGTATACCCACCGACAACTTCTAGGTTTGCATGCACATCCCACACTTCTCTCATCAACTCCACACTCCAGACTGGTCCCTCCTGCAGGTAGCCCTCTGAGAAGGACTCTGAGGTGACCCCACACCAGTCTTCTCCTGCGTGTGGCCCGGATCAGACGTATAGGCCACACATCACACCCTTCACCCTAACATACTCTCTGCCCAGCTCCTTCTTGGGCTTGCCTGCCGCATCTTGCTAACCTGACTTTCACGTTTAGATTTCTCAGGCTTGGGAAAGACCCAATTCCCTGTCCTCTAGCTGTTCTCCCAAAGCTCCTGCTAAAACCCTCATTCTGAGTTTGAGGTGAGGGTCAGGCATCACCCTCCATCTTTGCCCTGGGGATCCCATACCCTAACATCTCCCTCAAAATATCCCTTCACAAATTCCCTCACCCCAACCCTTTTGTACCTGCTATTCAGGTGAGAGCTTTGACAGTGGTCTAACTAGTTTGTGGTCACCTGATTTGAAATATCTATGTGGTGGTTTACCTTGACTTGGAGCAGCAATTATTGCCATGTATCAGCCAATAGGGAGAAAGAAAGAATGAGTCCCATTCTGATGTTCTGTTACACGTAGCATCAGGGACCTCAGCCTGGAGAGAGGGTATTTTGAATGTATTTGAAATGTGACCTTTAAGCCAAGAAAAGGAAAGATACTTTGTTACCAAGGCTGTTGCCCCAGAATCATATCCCTGCCCCTCCCTTGAATGGAAACCAATTGCTCTTATCTAAGTTTCTGGAGGAAGCTGCAAAGAAAATTTCAAGATCTGGTTAGAACCAACTAGGCCCAAGATGGCAAAAGATT